>NC_091284.1:543310475-544510475 GCF_032444005.1 Ranitomeya imitator | reverse complement strand
CCTGGGCCCTGGCGAGACTGGGAGGCCCATAACAGTAAGACACTTATTATACCGGCATTGCCGACACTGATGCACAGTGCATCATGTGCTCCTGGGGGGCCTCCGAAGCCAGACTACATCATTCCCGAGTCCGACCCTTCCTCCCTGTGCTAGTGTGCGATGTGCTGTGTGTGACTCCAGCCAGGACTCGTAGGCAGAGCTGGAGATAAAATATGTGATTCCCGGCACTGGCAGCAGGAGGCGGGACTCACTGACTGGGACTCACTGCAGCAGGAATACTCACCAATCACCATCCATGGGGATAGAAGAGTCACTTCCTGGGCCGTCGGTCGTCACTTCCGGGCGAGAGTGAGGAGCTCGTCAATCCTAAGAAGAGAAGCACTGACACACAGATCGCATCGTGACACGGTCTGGGACCCGAGTCCACCGTCCCGTTCTAGCACAGCGAGCAGCAGAAGACTAGCAGCATTCGTCAGTGCATAAGCATAGTTCCTGTGTCCACAACGGTCGGGAACGACGGCGATGGCGTGGTGGTGGGTGAGCTGGGCTGCCTGTGTTATATACTATGTGGGCTGCCTGTGTTATATACTACGTGGGCTGCCTGTGTTATATACTGCATGGGCTGCCTGTGTTATATACTACGTGGGCTGCCTGTGTTATACACTACGTGGGCTGCCTGTGTTATATACTACGTGGGCTGCCTGTGTTATATACTATGTGGGCTGCCTGTGTTATATACTACGTGGGCTGCCTGTGTTATATACTACGTGGGCTGTCTGTGTTATATACTACGTGGGCTGCCTGTGTTATATACTATGTGGGCTGCCTGGGTTATATACTACGTGGGGTGCCTGTGTTGTATACTATGTGGCTGTGCTATATGCTACGTGGCTGCCTGTGTTATATACTAGGTACGTGGGCTGCCTGTGTCTTATACTAGGTACGTGGGCTGCCTGTGTCATATACTACATACGTGCCTGAGCTGCCTGTGTTATATACTACGTGGGCTGCCTGTGTTATATACTACGTGGGCTGCCTGTGTTATATACTACATACGTGGGCTGCCTGTGTTATATACTAAGTGGCTGTGCTATATGCTATGTAGCTGGGCAATATATTACATGGCTGTGCAATATACTACGTGGCTGTGCAATATATATTACGTGGCTGGGCAATATACTACGTGTCTGTGCTATATACTATGTGGGCTGTGCTATATACTACGTGGCTGTGCTATTTACTACGTGGCTGTGTTATATACTACGTGGGCTGTGCTATATACTACGTGGCTGTATTATATACTACGTGGGCTGTGCTATACGCTATGTGGGCTGTGCTATATTTCTCTGCTGTATCTGTGCATCATGAATCATGGTATGTGTTAAAGAGGGGGGCTGTTGTGAATTCTGTTCTCGAGCTCCCTCCTGTGGTCGTGAATGGTACTTCGGCGAGTTCTGTCTATGGGCTCCCTCTGGTGGCTATGAGTGAAGCTGCGGCTTCTGAGGTTCCTTACACAGGTGACGTGGTTTATCCTTTGGTTGGCTGCTCTATTTAACTCCTCTCAGATCGTTACTCCATGCCAGCTGTCAATGTTTTTGCATTTGTTCAGTTCACTCCTGGATCTCTCTGGTAACCTGCCTTCTCCTGCAGAAGCTAAGTTCCTGATAGTCATTATTTGTTCATTGTTTTCTTGTCTAGCTGGTTATCACGATTTTGTCTTGCTAGCTGGAAGCTCTGGAATGCAGAGTGGCCCCGCCACACCGTGAGTCGGTGCAGAGGTCTTTTTTGCACACTCTGCGTGGTCTTTTGTAGGTTTTTGTGCTGATCGCAAAGTTACCTTTCCTATCCTCTGTCTATTTAGTAAGTCTGGCCTCCCTTTGCTGAACCCTGTTTCATTTCTGCGCTTGTGACTTTCATCTTTACTCACAGTCAATATATGTGGGGGGCTTCCTTTACCTTTGGGGAATTTCTCTGAGGCAAGGTAGGCTTTATTTTCCATCTCTAGGGCTAGATAGTTCTTAGGCTATGACGAGGCGCCTAGGTCTGGTCAGGAGCGCTCCACGGCTATTTCTAGTGTGTGTGATAGGATTAGGGCTTGCGGTCAGCAGAATTTCCACATCCCAGAGCTCATCCTGTATGAGGTTTAACTATCAGGTCATTCCAGGTGCTCCTAACCACCAGGTCATAACAGGGGGCCCACTGAGATTCTTTCGCACGGGGCTCTCAAAATCCTGGAGCCGGCCCTGATAGTCCAGCAGTTTGTCATGTTCAACTTACTCCACCCTCTCAGCACAGCAGCCAGCCCTCGGTCCTGCAGTTTTGGTCATGTAAAAGATTGTCTCTTCCTACACATGACAAAGCTAAGAGCTTGAACTTCACTATCTCTAATCTGTTGGCTATAGAAATGCTGTCTTTCCACCTGGAGTATACAGACACTTTTCAAAAATTGATGGCTGTCGCAGTCTCCAAGTACCAGTGTCACGCCGATAATGGCGATAAGGGCAGGATGGCGTACTGGGACCCGCACCTGTCCCTGCCACTATAATGGGGCCTTGGCTTTCCCTTATCTCAGGGGTACCTATGAAGGTTAGGAGGCCTGAGCCACCAGCGTATCCCTGTCTCCTGTGCAGGCCCTATCAGTGGCCCCCTCCCCCCCAGGGAGGTGGACTGCACCAGTGTATAAATACAACAATAAACAGGGTATACAGACAAGGTAACTAAAAGTCTCAAACTCACCAAATGCTCACACAACCACAGAGGAAACACAGAGATGGGAAGAGAAGGAAAAAACTAGGAAGGAAAACAGGTTTAACATGCAACCAAAACAGCAGACACCAATCTCTGTAAATAACCCTGCAAGCTCCAACACTACACTCCTTCAACCTCCAAGCCAGGCAGCAGAACTGATCACTGACAATAGCTGTAGTCAAGGCTGGGTCTATATAGAGAAGGAGATTACAAAATCCACTTCAGCTGAGAGACCCAGCTCACAGCAACTCAGCAACAAGGTTAACTCCTGCACTGCTGGCACAAAGCAGCCAGGTCAGAATACAGGAGAAGAGCTTCTGTTTACTGTGTGTGAATGAGGCCCAGAGCGCTGCGGTTCTGTGGAACCTCTCTGTCGTGGTAGCCCTGTGACAGTACCCCCCCTTCTATGAGGGACCTCCGGAACCTCAGGACCAGGTTTCTCAGGATGAGCTGTATGAAATGCCCGAACCAACCTAACCGCATGAACATCGGCAGCAGGTACCCATGTCTTCTCCTCAGGACCGTACCCTCTCCAGTGTACCAGATATTGTAGGGACCGATGAACTAAATGAGAATCCATAACCCTGGAAATCTGGAACTCGAGATTTCCATCAACAAGGACCGGAGAAGGAGGTGAAGAGGACAGATTGGATGACGCCACAACCTTCTTGAGTAAGGAGCGATGAAAAACATTATGGATCTTAAATGACTAAGGCAAAGCCAGCCGAAAAGCAACTGAATTCACGACGGCCACAATCCTATAACGGCCAATGAACCTAGGGCCCAATTTCCACAAGGGAACTCTCAGCTTAATATTTTTCGAGGACAACCAAACCCAATCACCCACACACAGGTCTGGACCTTCCACACTTCTCCGATCAGCCGCATTCTTATACCTGGAACCCATTCTCTTTAATTTATCAAGAACCCCTTGCCAAACGGACATGATGGACGAAGAAAACCTCTCCTCTTCAGGCACCCCTGAGGAATCCTTCCTATTAAAAGAACTGAAATGAGGATGAAAACCATATGCCCCGAAAAAATGGGGACTTACCAGTGGACTCATGAGTACGGTTGTTAATAGCAAACTCTGCCAACGGTAAGTATTTAACCCAGTCCTCCTGATTTTCAGAAATGAAACACCTGAGATAAGTTTCAAAATTTTGATTTACACATTCTGTTTGACGATTAGATTGAGGATGAAAAGCTGAAGAAAATGACAAATGAATCCCCAACCGGCTGCAAAAAGTCCTCCAAAACTTAGAAATAAACTGCACCCCACGGTCTGATACAATATCTGAATGAACACCATGCAATCTCACAACCTCCTTGATAAAGATCTGTGCCAGAGTCTTGGCATTAGGTAACACAGGAAGAGCAATAAAATGTGACATTTTGCTAAATCTGTCAACTACGACTAAAATAACTGTATTACCCTCAGAAACTGGTAAGTCAGTGATGAAATCTATTGACAAATGGGTCCAAGGTCTATTGGGAATCTCCAGAGGTTGAAGAGACCCAGACGGGCGAGTACGAGGTGTCTTGGAATGCGCACACACACTGCAGGCAGCGACATGTTCTTGTACATCATGATTTACCCCAGACCACCAAAAAACGCCGAGTCGGAAGGTCCGAGGTAACCTTACTTCCAGGGTGTCCGGCCAGAACCGAATCATGATGTTCATTGATGACCCTAAGATGAAGATTAGCAGAAACGTACAGTTTACCTAAAGGACAGGTTGCTGGGGCGTCCCCCTGCGCCTCTACCACCTTATAGTCTTCCTTCAACCTTTATAACTATGTAACTATGTAACCTCTCTCTCAAGATCCAAATTAATTGCGGTGACAATTACACCCTTCTGCAGTATAGAACCTGGCTCACAGTTATCCCCACCCCCTGGAAAACAACGGGATAACGCATCGGCCTTGACATTCTTGCTTCCCGGCCTATACGTAATGTAGAAATTGAAGCTAGTGAAGAACAGAGACCACCTAGCTTGCCTAGGTGTGAGACACTTCGCAGATTCTAAATACAAAAGATTTTTGTGATCTGTGATCACCATGACTGGGTGAAGTGCTCCCTCCAAAAAATGATGCCATTCTTCAAATGCCCATTTAATTGCCAACAGCTCCCTGTTATCAATATCATAATTCCTCTCAGTAGGAGATAATTTTTTTGAGAAAAATGCACATGGATGTCACTTACTCGGAGAAATCCCCTGTGACAATACAGCTCCCACCCCCACCTCAGAGGCATCCACCTCTACCACAAATGGCTGTGTGATGTCAGGCTGTATCAGTATGAGTGCAGTGGAAAAACACTTCTTCAAAGTCTCAAAAGCCTGGCAGGCCGCACTGGACCAGGCAGAAAAGTCTGTGCCTCTCTTGGTCATATCTGTTAAAGGTTTGGCTACTACTGAAAAGTCTTTAATAAATTTGCTATAGTAGTTTGCAAAACCTAAAAACCTCTGTAAGGCCTTAAGGTCCTCAGGACGCTCCCACTCCAGGACCGCCTTGACCTTAGCCGGATCCATACGAAATCCTGTGGAGGATAAGAAACAACCCAAGAACGGAATCTCTTTGACCACGAACATGCATTTCCCAAGTTTGGCAAATAGTTTATTGTCCCTGAGTACATGAAGGACCTGCCTTTAGGTACCGTCACATTAAGCGACGCTGCAGCGATCTAGACAACGATGCCGATCGCTGCAGCTTCGCTGTTTGGTCGCTGGAGAGCTGTCACACAGCTGTCTCTGGCACAGGTAGCGGTCCATACGGATCGCAAGAGACATAGCTGCCTTCAGTGTGGTTGGTGTCTCCTGTAGGGCGAAGGCATCTTTTATTTTATCAGATAGGCCCTGATAAAATTGACTGCGAAGTGCAGGGTCATTCCACTTTGTGTCAGTAGCCCATCTCCAAAACTCAGAGCAGTACTCCTCTACTGGCCGGTCTCCCTGTGTAAGATAAATAGAAAAAGACGTGTGCACTACTGATAGAATGGTGCTAAGGTTAGGTTCCCACACCTTAATGTAAATGATAAAAAGAACCTAGCACTCAACTTGATGCTTATGTGCAAATTTTATTGTAGTACCCATTAAACGTTTCAGTCCCTCAAACGGACCTTCATCAGTAACTACATGTGAAAAAAAAAAAATTATCAAACATAAAATAAAACTAAATCAAAATATTATACAAAAAAACAAAAGTATATACATAGATCAAATGAAGCAGGAACAGCATCGATTTAAGATTCAGGTCAAATGAATAAGTGACATATAAGCTGAAGAGGACCACACTGAGTATCGAGGCACTGAAATGTTCCACAAGGTGGAGTGGCAGAAGAACAAAAGGGGTGAAAAATAAGAAGGTAGGGGATGTGAGGTACGTACCGTACTAGATAGTAGTAGAGGAGACCATAAGGTCTCGGGGCACTAATTGGAGCAGCGTCTGGGGATAGTGAGAGAGTGATATTGGACTCACGTTAACCGGTAATATATATGCTGAAGAGGACCATTCCACTTGGTGGAATAGGAGAAAAAAAGGGGGAAATTAAGAAAGTAGGGGATATGACGTACGTACCGTACTAGATTGTAGTAAAGGAGACTATAGGGTCTCAGAGCACTAAAGGGAGCGGCGTCTGGGGATAATTAGAAAGTGGTATTAAACTAACGTTATCCGGTGATCACATAGTGAAGGAGAATACTAGAACCGGCATACCTTGGAGAAACTCCGGGCCGGTAACACGCTAAGAGTGAACAAAAGGATAATGTAAGAATGCGTACCGATGTGCTCGGGAAGGGACAGAGATACAGAGTTGTGAAATAAAAACCTTAAGCCGGTGAACAATGTTGTGCCGCAGGCAGACGCGGTGTCCACCGCTGGTCTGATCCAGGGAAGAAGGGCCCGCGGTTACATAGACAGAAGGAGGGACTAAATCGGCCAAACGGCCAATCAAGGAGTGAGCCGAGAACCGGAAGTGACGTCGCGTAGTCAAGGAGACGTACAATACAAGTGTGCGGCTAAGGGGAGAGCACATGGAGAAGCGCCGGCGGAAGTGACACGCTTGTGAGTCACTGTCCCAAGTGAACCGAGTTCTAGTTAGGAAGGTTCCGGGTAACAGAATGTAAAGTAGGTTAGTACAGGAGGCATATAGATGTGATGCCCAGCGGAGATTCCGTGATTGGTGGAGGATCTCCGTAGTGATGGCGTCTCTTAAGGGTAGTATTCAGCCGTGTGACTAGGAAGACAAAGTGTGGATAGCAAGCTTGGTCCAGTGCAATCTATAGGTGGTATTAAAGAGGCCTCAATACAGTCGGCTCTAGTAATGGAAGAGAGAGAAAAAAACAGTTACCAATAAAATACATACAGGTACAGTATATATATAACATATTTGTCATGTTAACTGCAAATATCTAACCTATGAAAAAGATGCATCAAAAAGACAGAATTTTACAACGGTAGTCACACGGAATACAATGCGAAAAATCAGGTACGGACCACCCAAGTCACGGTCTAAATGGGAAAAAATGTTTTAATTATTTATGTATAAATTGATGTGCCTAGGGAGAGATTACTGTCTAAGTAAATGATCAGAGAAATGAGGCCAAATCGTAGTCTCTGTTGAGCCCCATGGGGTGAAGGGTCTCCAAAGTGTGGATCCAAAAGGTCTCCCTCCGTTTAAGGCGGGTTATCCGGTCTCCACCACGGCGAATGGGGGGGATATGTTCAATAACCTGAAACTGTAATTGTGAGACATTATGGCCTTGGGTATTGAAGTGTGATGGGATAGGTAACAGCAAGTTCTTACAACGGACCGTTGATTTGTGCTTGGAGACACGATCACGTATAGGTTGCGTTGTTTCCCCCACGTATAGGAGTCCACATGGGCATTTGATCAGATATATGACCCATGATGAAGCGCAGGTAAAATAGTCTGGAATACGGAATGTTTTACCTGAGCGAGGATGGTGAAAGGAGGAGCCTTTGAGGACGTTATGGCATTGTGAACAGTTAAGGCACGGGAAGGTCCCTGTGCGTGGGTTTTGTAAAAATCGTTGGCGGGGGGATGGTGTACTAGACCCCAAGTCTGCCCTCATTAAGGTATCCTTCAGGTCAGGTGGGCGTTTAAAACAGGGAAGAAAAGGGTTTTGGAATTCGGCAACATTAGGGTAGGCTTTGGACAGTAGGTGCCAGTTTTGACGTATGGACCTGTGCAGAATATAAGCAAATGGGTGGTACGAATGTATAAACGGGACCCGATTGGTGGCTCTATTAGGTCGTGGGGGTGATGGTTTGGCAGCTTTTTCTAGAACCCATGGCGGGTATCCACGTTGGGCAAATTTAGTGGCCATTTCTTGAAGACGAAGTGGTTGTAGATCCGTATCAGACACAATTTTTGAAACCCGATGGAATTGGGACTTAGGAACCGAATTCTTAGTAGCGGGAGGATGGAAACTTGTAAAGTGTAACAAGCTGTTACGATCGGTACTCTTAGTATACAGATCGGTAGTGATAGAGCCGTCTGGTTGGAGAATGACCATGGTGTCAAGGAAATTGATCCGAGTAGGATCATGTGACATTATAAATGAAATACCCGGCCAGGCCGTATTGAGCCACTCAAAGAAGGACGCGAGGGCTTCCAACGAGCCCCCCCATATGCAAAAGACATCGTCAATGTAGCGTCTCCACACTATTACGTTGTCGCGGAACAGAGAGTGAGAGTATATCTGGCTCTCCTCAAAATCGGCCATGTAACAATTAGCACACGGGGGCGCTACGTTGGAGCCCATCGCGGTACCCCTGATTTGTAAATAGAAGTCGTCCTGAAATAGAAAATAGTTACAGGTGAGAATGATAGTTAATAGTTCAATGTACAAATTGATCTGATCAGGTAGAAAGCCGGAATGCGTCAAAAGTTTATGAACGGAATTAATACCTTCAATGTGTGGAATAGACGTGTATAAGTCTTTGACATCCATGGTAACCAGTGTGGAATGTGGAGGGATGGGTCCTACTTCTTTAAGGATATTAAGGAAAGATCCCGTATCCAGGATGAAGGACTTGGATGACCTAATGAGGGGGGTTAAGATTTTGTCGAGATAAATTACCAAGGGGGAAAGGATGGAGTCGTTGGAGGCGACTATAGGCCTCCCTGGTGGTTTTTCCAGATTTTTATGGATCTTGGGAATAGTGTAAAAAACAGGAGTAACTGGGTGTGAGTTGGTAAGAAATTCACGTGTTTTAAGATCTAGGACCCCCAGTTCCGTATATTTCAGAAGTGTATCTGAGATAATTTGCCGTGTAGCGGCCGTGGGATCTCGTGGTAGTTTGACATAAACAGTAGAATTGTCTAGTTGACGTCTGATTTCAAGGAGATAATCTGACCTATTCATTATAACAAGGGCGCCCCCTTTATCAGCGGGTTTAAAGATTAGACTATTGTCATTTTGTAGGCCCCGTAGGGCCTGACGTTCAGTGGAAGAAAGATTAGGGGGAAAAAACAATCTGCCCCGTTTAATGTCCTCACATAGTGATCTAAACGAATCTTTAATGAAACCTATAAAGGATTCCATGGCATGTGAGCCATGTGGGGGCCTAAAATGGCTCTTAGTATGGAGGCCCAAACTACGTGAAGAAAGGGTATGGTCTAGTGGTGCCGTTGGGGACTGTATGGGGGCTGATTCCGTGGATGTAGCAAAAAAGGCCTTCAGTCTGAGAGTATGAAAGAATCTTTGGAGATCCATCTCGAGATCAAACGTGTGGCACTGATACGAAGGGCAGAATGATAGTCCCTTCTGTAGTACCTTATACTCCGCCACCCCAAGAAGTCTATCAGAAATGTTTATCACCAACGGATTGGTACCTGAGATCTCGTTATCCTCCCTCGATCTGAATCTCTTCCTAAGTCCATGGCCGCGCCTCGTGGTCTTCTTCGCGGGAAGCGTTGACGTTGGCCTAAAAAACGGGACGGGAGGGTTGCAGTGGTTCCTTGTTCTTGTTCTGAGCTCGATGTTGAGTAGTCGAGGGAGGTACGTGGAGCTTGGCAAGATGTATTTCGTCGATTGGAAAAGTTGTCTTGCCATCTGTATACCTGTTGGCGTTCGTAGTCTTCCGTGTCCTGGTTGAATTTAATACGCTTTCTTTCCTCCGTTTCCCGCCTGTGCTTCTCGATGTTTTTGGATATTTGATCTCTGAGGGTTGTGAGTTCTTCGGGAGAACCGGACGAGGAAAGTTGTGCTTCGATGAACTTAATAGCCTCGGAACTTGTGGAGATCGCCTTCTGCAGGTGCTCAATAGTCAGGGTAATAATATCGAAAGAACACTTGTTAAGTATTTGTTCATACTTAGAGCAATATTCAGAGGAGTCCCGAAACAGTGTGGGACGTAGTGGAACATGTAGACCCCTAGGGATCCGTAGTGCTCAAAGGTATTCAGAAAGTGTAGCGCAGTGGAGTTCAATGTTGGTGAAGTGACGGAGCTCCCGTTCTAAATCTCTCCCCCTCGTTTCCCTTGGAGGGATTTTGAGGAAATCACTATTGAAAGTGGAACGTGCCAGGATATTCGAGGTCTCCTCAGCATTATAGGAGAATGTAGGCATGACCCGTCAGTGTGCACAAAGTAAGGGAATAATACTAAATAGAAAAAGACGTGTGCACTACTGATAGAATGGTGCTAAGGTTAGGTTCCCACACCTTAATGTAAATGATAAAAAGAACCTAGCACTCAACTTGATGCTTATGTGCAAATTTTATTGTAGTACCCATTAAACGTTTCGGTCCCTCAAACGGACCTTCATCAGTAACTACATGTGAAAAAACAAATAATCAAACATAAAATAAAACTAAACCAAAATATTATACAAAAAAACAAAAGTATATACATAGATCAAATGAAGCAGGAACAGCATCGATTTAAGATTCAGGTCAAATGAATAAGTGACATATAAGCTGAAGAGGACCACACTGAGTATCGAGGCACTGAAATGTTCCACAAGGTGGAGTGGCAGAAGAAAAAAAGGGGTGAAAAATAAGAAGGTAGGGGATTTGAGGTACGTACCATACTAGATAGTAGTAGAGGAGACCATAAAGTCTCGGGGCACTAATTGGAGCAGCGTCTGGGGATAGTGAGAGAGTGATATTGGACTCACGTTAACCGGTAATATATACGCTGAAGAGGACCATTCCACTTGGTGGAATAGGAGAAAAAAAGGGGGAAATTAAAAAGGTAGGGAATATGACGTACGTACCGTACTAGATTGTAGTAAAGGAGACTATGGGGTCTCAGAGCACTAATGGGAGCGGCGTCTGGGGATAATTAGAAAGTGGTATTAAACTAACGTTATCCGGTGATCACATAGTGAAGGAGAATACTAGAACCGGCATACCTTGGAGAAACTCCGGGCCGGTAACACGCTAAGAGTGAACAAAAGGATAATGTAAGAATGTGTACCGATGTGCTCGGGAAGGGACCGAGATACAGCGTTGTGAAATAAATACCTTAAGCCGGTGAACAATGTTGTGCCGAAGGCAGACGCGGTGTCCACCGTTGGTCTGATCCAGGGAAGAAGGGCCCGCGGTTACATAGGCAGAAGGAGGGGCTAAATCGGCCAAACGGCCAATCAAGGAGTGAGCCGAGAACCGGAAGTGACGTCGCGTAGTCAAGGAGACGTACAATACAAGTGTGCGGCTAAGGGGAGAGCACATGGAGAAGCGCCGGCGGAAGTGACACGCTTGTGAGTCACTGTCCCAAGTGAAACGAGTTCTAGTTAGGAAGGTTCCGGGTAACAGAATGTAAAGTAGGTTAGTACAGGAGGCATATAGATGTGATGCCCAGCGGAGATTCCGTGATTGGTGGTGGATCTCCGTAGTGATGGCGTCTCTTAAGGGTAGTATTCAGCCGTGTGACTAGGAAGACAAAGTGTGGATAGCAAGCTTGGTCCAGTGCAATCTATAGGTGGTATTAAAGAGGCCTCAATACAGTCGGCTCTAGTAATGGAAGAGAGAGAAAAAAACAGTTACCAATAAAATACATACAGGTATATATATAACATATTTGTCATGTTAACTGCAAATATCCAACCTATGAAAAAGATGCATCAAAAAGACAGAATTTTACAACGGTAATCACACGGAATACAATGCGAAAAATCAGGTACGGACCACCCAAGTCACGGTCTAAATGGGAAAAAATGTTTTAATTATTTATGTATAAATTGATGTGCCTAGGGAGAGATTACTGTCTAAGTAAATGATCAGAGAAATGAGGCCAAATCGTAGTCTCTGTTGAGCCCCATGGGGTGAAGGGTCTCCAAAGTGTGGATCCAAAAGGCCTCCCTCCGTTTAAGGCGGGCCATCCGGTCTCCACCACGGCGAATGGGGGGGATATGTTCAATAACCAGAAACTGTAATTGTGAAACATTATGGCCTTGGGTATTGAAGTGTGATGGGATGGGTAACAGCAAGTTCTTACAACAGACCGTTGATTTGTGCTTGGAGACACGACCACGTATAGGTTGCGTTTTTTTCCCCACGTATAGGAGTCCACATGGGCATTTGATCAGATATATGACCCATGATGAAGCGCAGGTAAAATAGTCTGGAATACGGAATGTTTTACCTGAGCGAGGATGGTGAAACGAGGAGCCTTTGAGGACGTTATGGCATTGTGAACAGTTAAGGCACGGGAAGGTCCCTGTGCGTGGGTTTTGTAAAAATCGTTGGCGGGGGATGGTGTACTAGACCCCAAGTCTGCCCTCACTAAGGTATCCTTCAGGTTAGGTGGGCGTTTAAAACAGGGAAGAAAAGGGTTTTGGAATTCGGCAACATTAGGGTAGGCTTTGGACAGTAGGTGCCAGTTCTGACGTATGGACTTGTGCAGAATATAAGCAAATGGGTGGTACGAATGTATAAACGGGACCCGATTGGTGGCTCTATTAGGTCGTGGGGGTGATGGTTTGGCAGCTTTTTCTAGAACCGATGGCGGGTATCCACGTTGGGCAAATTTAGTGGCCATTTCTTGAAGACGAAGTGGTCGTAGATCCGTATCAGACACAATTTTTGAAACCCGATGGAATTGGGACTTAGGAACCGAATTCTTAGTAGCGGGAGGATGGAAACTTGTAAAGTGTAACAAGCTGTTACGATCGGTACTCTTAGTATACAGATCGGTAGTGATAGAGCCGTCTGGTTGGAGAATGACCATGGTGTCAAGGAAATTGATCCGAGTAGGATCATGTGACATTGTAAATGAAATACCCGGCCAGGCCGTATTGAGCCACTCAAAGAAGGACGCGAGGGCTTCCAACGAGCCCCCCCATATGCAAAAGACATCGTCAATGAAGCGTCTCCACACTATTACGTTGTCGCGGAACAGAGAGTGAGAGTATATCTGGCTCTCCTCAAAATCGGCCATGTAACAATTAGCATACGGGGGCGCTACGTTGGAGCCCATCGCGGTACCCCTGATTTGTAAATAGAAGTCGTCCTGAAATAGAAAATAGTTACGGGTGAGAATGATAGTTAATAGTTCAATGCACAAATTGATCTGATCAGGTAGAAAGCCGGAATGCGTCAAAAGTTTATGAACGGAATTAATACCTTCAATGTGTGGAATAGACGTGTATAAGTCTTTGACATCCATGGTAACCAGTGTGGAATGTGGAGGGATGGGTCCTACTTCTTTAAGGATATTAAGGAAAGATCCCGTATCCAGGATGAAGGACTTGGATGACCTAATGAGTGGGGTTAAGATTTTCTCGAGATAAATTGCCAAGGGGGAAAGGATGGAGTCGGTGGAGGCGACTATAGGCCTCCCTGGCGGTTTTTCCAGATTTTTATGGATCTTGGGAATAGTGTAAAAAACAGGAGTAACTGGGTGTGAGTTGGTAAGAAATTCACGTGTTTTAAGATCTAGGACCCCCAGTTCTGTATATTTCAGAAGTGTATCTGATATAATTTGCAGTGTAGCGGCCGTAGGATCTCGTGGTAGTTTGACATAAACAGTAGAATTGTCTAGTTGACGTCTGATTTCAAGGAGATAATCTGACCTATTCATTATAACAAGGGCGCCCCCTTTATCAGCGGGTTTAAAGATTAGACTATTGTCATTTTGTAGGCCCTTGTAGGCCGCCACCCCAAGAAGTCTATCAGAAATGTTTATCACCAACGGATTGGTACCTGAGATCTCCACTGCGCTACACTTTCTGAATACCTTCGAGCACAACGGATCCCTAGGGGTCTACGTGTTCCACTACGTCCCACACTGTTTCGGGACTCCTCTGAATATTGCTCTAAGTATGAACAAATACTTAACGAGTGTTCTTTCGATATTATTACCCTGACTATTGAGCACCTGCAGAAGGCGATCTCCACAAGTTCCGAGGCAATTAAGTCCATCGAAGCACAACTTTCCTCGTCCGGTTCTCCCGAAGAACTAACAACCCTCAGAGATCAAATATCCAAAAACATCGAGAAGCACCGGCGGGAAACGGAGGAAAGAAAGCGTATTAAATTCAACCCGGACACGGAAGACTACGAACGCCAACAGGTATACAGATGGCAAGACAACTTTTCCAATCGACGAAACACATCTCGCCAAGCTCCACGTACCTACCTCGACTACTCAACATCGGGCTCAGAACAAGAACAAGGAACCACTGCAACCCTCCCGTCCCGTTTTTTAGGCCAACGTCAACGCTTCCCGCGAAGAAGACCACGAGGCGCGGCCATGGACTTAGGAAGAGATTCAGATCGAGGGAGGATAACGAGATCTCAGGTACCAATCCGTTGGTGATAAACATTTCTGATAGACTTCTTGGGGTGGCGGAGTATAAGGTACTACAGAAGGGACTATCATTCTGCCCTTCGTATCAGTGCCACACGTTTGATCTCGAGATGGATCACCAAAGATTCTTTCGTACTCTCAGACTGAAGGCCTTTTTTGCTACATCCACGGAATCAGCCCCCATACAGTCCCCAACGGCACCACTAGACCATACCCTTTCTTCACGTAGTTTGGGCCTCCATACTAAGAGCCATTTTAGGCCCCCACATGGCTCACATGCCATGGAATCCTTTATAGGTTTCTTTAAAGATTTGTTTAGATCACTATGTGAGGACATTGTTTTTTCCCCCTAATCTTTCTTCCACTGAACGTCAGGCCCTACGGGGCCTACAAAATGACAATAGTCTAATCTTTAAACCCGCTGATAAAGGGGGCGCCCTTGTTATAATGAATAGGTCAGATTATCTCCTTGAAATCAGACGTCAACTAGACAATTCTACTGTTTATGTCAAACTACCACGAGATCCCACGGCCGCTACACGGCAAATTATCTCAGATACACTTCTGAAATATACGGAACTGGGGGTCCTAGATCTTAAAACAAGTGGATTTCTTATTAACTCACACCCAGTTACTCCTGTTTTTTACACTATTCCCAAGATCCATAAAAATCTGGAAAAACCGCCAGGGAGGCCTATAGTCGCCTCCACCGACTCCATCCTTTCCCCCTTGGCAATTTATCTCGAGAAAATCTTAACCCCACTCATTAGGTCATCCAAGTCCTTCATCCTGGATACGGGATCTTTCCTTAATATCCTTAAAGAAGTAGGACCCATCCCTCCACATTCCACACTGGTTACCATGGATGTCAAAGACTTATACACGTCTATTCCACACATTGAAGGTATTAATTCCGTTCATAAACTTTTGACGCATTCCGGCTTTCTACCTGATCAGATCAATTTGTGCATTGAACTATTAACTATCATTCTCACCCGTAACTATTTTCTATTTCAGGACGACTTCTATTTACAAATCAGGGGTACCGCGATGGGCTCCAACATAGCGCCCCCGTATGCTAATTGTTACATGGCCGATTTTGAGGAGAGCCAGATATACTCTCACTCTCTGTTCCGCGACAACGTAATAGTGTGGAGACGCTACATTGACGATGTCTTTTGCATATGGGGGGGCTCGTTGGAAGCCCTCGCATCCTTCTTTGAGTGGCTCAATACGGCCTGGCCGGGTATTTCATTTACAATGTCACATGATCCTACTCGGATCAATTTCCTTGACACCATGGTCATTCTCCAACCAGACGGCTCTATCACTACCGATCTGTATACTAAGAGTACCGATCGTAACAGCTTGTTACACTTTACAAGTTTCCATCCTCCCGCTACTAAGAATTTGGTTCCTAAGTTCCAATTCCATCGGGTTTCAAAAATTGTGTCTGATACGGATCTACGACCACTTCGTCTTCAAGAAATGGCCACTAAATTTGCCCAACGTGGATACCCGCCATCGGTTCTAGAAAAAGCTGCCAAACCATCACCCCTACGACCTAATAGAGCCACCAATCGGGTCCCGTTTATACATTCGTACCACCCATTTGCTTATATTCTGCACAGGTCCATACGTCAAAACTGGCACCTACTGTCCAAAGCCTACCCTAATGTTGTCGTATTCCAAAACCCTTTTCTTCCCTGTTTTAAACGCCCACCTAACCTGAAGGATACCTTAGTGAGGGCAGACTTGGGGTCTAGTACACCATCCTCCCGCCAACGATTTTTACAAAACCCACGCACAGGGACCTTCCCGTGCCATAACTGTTCACAATGCCATAACGTCCTCAAAGGCTCCTCCTTTCACCATCCTCGCTCAGGTAAAACATTCCGTATTCCAGACTATTTTACCTGCGCTTCATCATGGGTCATATATCTGATCAAATGCCCATGTGGACTCCTATACGTGGGGGAAACAACGCAACCTATACGTGATCGTGTCTCCAAGCACAAATCAACAGTCCGTTGTAAGAACTTGCTGTTACCCATCCCATCACACTTCAATACCCAAGGCCATAATGTCTCACAATTACAGTTTCAGGTTATTGAACATATCCCCCCCATTCGCCGTGGTGGAGACCGGATGGCCCGCCTTAAACGGAGGGAGGCCTTTTGGATCCACACTTTGGAGACCCTTCACCCCATGGGGCTCAACAGAGACTACGATTTGGCCTCATTTCTCTGATCATTTACTTAGACAGTAATCTCTCCCTAGGCACATCAATTTATACATAAATAATTAAAACATTTTTTCCCATTTAGACCGTGACTTGGGTGGTCCGTACCTGATTTTTCGCATTGTATTCCGTGTGACTACCGTTGTAAAATTCTGTCTTTTTGATGCATCTTTTTCATAGGTTGGATATTTGCAGTTAACATGACAAATATGTTATATATATACCTGTATGTATTTTATTGGTAACTGTTTTTTTCTCTCTCTTCCATTACTAGAGCCGACTGTATTGAGGCCTCTTTAATACCACCTATAGATTGCACTGGACCAAGCTTGCTATCCACACTTTGTCTTCCTAGTCACATGGCTGAATACTACCCTTAAGAGACGCCATCACTACGGAGATCCACCACCAATCACGGAATCTCCGCTGGGCATCACATCTATATGCCTCCTGTACTAACCTACTTTACATTCTGTTACCCGGAACCTTCCTAACTAGAACTCGTTTCACTTGGGACAGTGACTCACAAGCGTGTCACTTCCGCCGGCGCTTCTCCATGTGCTCTCCCCTTAGCCGCACACTTGTATTGTACGTCTCCTTGACTACGCGACGTCACTTCCGGTTCTCGGCTCACTCCTTGATTGGCCGTTTGGCCGATTTAGCCCCTCCTTCTGCCTATGTAACCGCGGGCCCTTCTTCCCTGGATCAGACCAGCGGTGGACACCGCATCTGCCTGCGGCACAACATTGTTCACCGGCTTAAGGTATTTATTTCACAACGCTGTATCTCTGTCCCTTCCCGAGCACATCGGTACGCATTCTTACATTATCCTTTTGTTCACTCTTAGCGTGTTACCGGCCCGGAGTTTCTCCAAGGTATGCCGGTTCTAGTATTCTCCTTCACTATGTGATCACCGGATAACGTTAGTTTAATACCACTTTCTAATTATCCCCAGACGCCGCTCCCATTAGTGCTCTGAGACCCTATAGTCTCCTTTACTACAATCTAGTACGGTACGTACGTCATATCCCCTACCTTTTTAATTTCCCCCTTTTTTTCTCCTATTCCACCAAGTGGAATGGTCCTCTTCAGCGTATATATTACCGGTTAACGTGAGTCCAATATCACTCTCTCACTATCCCCAGACGCTGCTCCAATTAGTGCCCCGAGACCTTATGGTCTCCTCTACTACTATCTAGTACGGTACGTACCTCTCATCCCCTACCTTCTTATTTTTCACCCCTTTTTTTCTTCTGCCACTCCACCTTGTGGAACATTTCAGTGCCTCGATACTCAGTGTGGTCCTCTTCAGCTTATATGTCACTTATTCATTTGACCTGAATCTTAAATCGATGCTGTTCCTGCTTCATTTGATCTATGTATATACTTTTGTTTTTTTTTGTATAATATTTTGGTTTAGTTTTATTTTATGTTTGATTATTTGTTTTTTCACATGTAGTTACTGATGAAGGTCCGTTTGAGGGACCGAAACGTTTAATGGGTACTACAATAAAATTTGCACATAAGCATCACGTTGAGTGCTAGGTTCTTTTTATCATCCCTGTGTAAGATGGCGTATTGTGGACTCAGCGAGGGAGACGCAGTTAGGATCATCATACACTTGACTTAGGGCTTGAAAAAACTCCTCCACAGTCCATAATGGCAAAGCGTCAGTGTCAGCGGGAAGTGAAAATGCCCAGGTCTGGGGATCACCCTGTAAAAGTGATACTATAATTCCAACCCCCTCTCCAGTTTTCCCAGTCACCATTAATTATCTAAGAAAGCTATGTCTGCGCTACACCAGCATGTTGCAGAGAACATCAACTGTTTCTTGAAAAAATCTATGTCTCCCAGGGTGCATTTCACCACTGACACCTGAACGAGCAAGCATGGCCAGGCGCGTTACATCTCAGTGACTGGGCACTTGGTGACTCTGGTAGCTGTGGGAGCAGGTGCTGCCTGCAAGTCTTGAAATCCCCAAGGCTTGCAGGGTGCTTGGGGGATGGGGAACTAAGCCATTACACACAAGAGAATAGAGAACTAAACTGATAGACAGCAGGGGTTGGAGAAATAAACTACTAAACACCTTGGGTTGAAGAACTAAACCACTATACACCAAGGGATGGTGAAATAAAGCACTACACAGCAAGGGATGGTGAAATAAACCACTAGACACCAAGTCTTGGGATCTCCGATGCTTGAGGGACAAACTTCTGTATCTAACCCTTCCTCAACTGCATCTGCCTCCTCCACTTCCTTTAGGGCCTCCACTTGCGCCCTCAACCTCTTCCTTAATGAGACACTGATTCCAATAATGCACAGAGGATCCCCCACTTCCATACTGCGCAGCCCGGTCTCATCACAATCAGGCTGTGATTAAATTAATATGCTTTGGAGATTGCAGTCACACAGCTGAAGAGCTGTGGACAGCTATCCAGAACGAGTAAGAGCAATGGCTGTCTTCACTGAACCTGGAGGCATTGACAACGAAATGTCAAGACTGGCAAATAAATGGTTCAATGACAATGAAGTAGAGGTGCTGGAATGGCCTCCACAGTCCCCAGACCTCAACCCAATCTAATCGAACACTTGTGGGTTGAGTTGAATAAAAAGCTGTATACATACCCAAGTGAATTGACCAGTATGCACCAACTGTGGGAATGTGTAGAAGAGACCTGGGATCAGATTTCAGTTGACACATGCCTGAATCTGATCAAGGGCATGCACAGAAAGATTCAAGCAGTGTTGAAAGCCAAAAGTAGGTTTACAAAATACTAACAGAATAATAAAAAATTTAATTTAGATTAAATTTAGATTTTTAGGAGCAAAACAATAACAATGCAGTGACGAGACAAGAATCTGCATAACTAATCATATGCTAAATAGTTGCAAGTCAATTTTGTTTGAGATAGCCAAGATGATTGTGTATAAAATGATGACATTCAAAACAGTAGTGGATGGTGAGATATGGAGCCTGAAACTCAGAACCTCAAAACATTGTTACCCTTTTGCTTATCACTGTATATTAGTGTTAGTTTAATTTTAGGAGTGAAATATGTTAGGGATATTTTCATTTTCAGTTCAATAAAAACAGTTTTCATGCATGAATATGATTTACTTTTGCAACTTCTATTTTAGAATTTTTATTAAACACTATATTTTCCCACTTGGTGGCTGGTACTGATCATTATTACTTTTGAAATAAATAAATATAATAAATAAAATAAATAATTGAAATACAACTGTTCTTCAATGTATTCTCAATGAATTCTGAATTGTAATTGATAAATTATTGATTAAGCCAATAAGTATAGAATTTTTTTTATTTTGACCAATGCTGCTGTAGGGTAGTTTCAATCACGATTCTCTTGCTGAGTATTCTAGTCCCATCATAAAGGCTATAAATGCTTTAGTATTGTATTTTCAATTGACCCTAACACTGTAATAATATAAAAATAATTGGAGCAGTAAAAATGCATCATTAACACCTCAAAAATATTAGGCTATCTGACTCACTAGTGTTGGATATAAAATGGCCTGAAATGATGAAAAACAGCTTAGAACAATGGAACTATTTTTCTTGTTTTTTAAATCAATGGTTCTCTAATAATATGGACATAACGAAAAATCTACTGATTGACAATCATCCAAAATTTGCAACCAAGA
Organism: Ranitomeya imitator; assembly: GCF_032444005.1. Classification (NCBI taxonomy): domain Eukaryota; kingdom Metazoa; phylum Chordata; class Amphibia; order Anura; family Dendrobatidae; genus Ranitomeya; species Ranitomeya imitator. The sequence goes on along the minus strand of NC_091284.1, from coordinate 544,490,038 downwards.
CTTAGAATATGTGATAATTTCTAGTACAAGCCTAAGGGTTTATAATAAATAAGTGGTAAATTAAAGATTTACAATAGCTCATGATAAGTCATCATGAACCATACTCATCTCATGCTATATACACATGATATGAGACTGATTAAATGGTTATTTTCATTTTCTATAACAAAGAAATGCATTTACATTGATTATTTGAAGAAATAGAATTAATTTTAATTAACCAATTCCAACATAATTGTTTTTTGGATGAACAATTTGACATATATCTCTTTTTCAAGTGGGAGCCCATTAATTTTGCTCTGTTAATTAATTTTGTATCATTGTATGCAGAGTTGTCAGAAGAATTCCATTGATTTTTCAGTTGCACAGATACCACATTTATGAAGTAATAATGAACTGGGACGAAAGGATTAGATATGATTATGTCAAGACTTTAGATTGAATCTATATCCCAACTCAATAGGGGATTAGTCATTTAGACTATATCAGTGGGGAAACAGCTTGGCCTGGGCACCAGTGCATGGCCTCAGCTAGTAAAGATTTGCATACTATCGAGACTGTCTGAAATAATTTATTTTTATTCAAGCAACAATTTGATAAAAACTATTTCTCTATCAGACAAATACTGTAACTATTTGGCAGGTATTATGTTGATCTATTCCTGCATACTGCTCATATCTATCATTTATCCTATATACCATAAAGGGAAAAAATTATCTTTAAAAAGACTTTTTCCCAAGCCAGTAATTTGAATCATAAGGACTTCTGGGATAGGATTTCCATTCAACAATCTCCATTATTTGGATTAAGAGGATTAAAGTCCATTAAATGACTATTCTCCACCTCCCTCAAGCAGATTTGCCTTTTTCTTGGCCATGGCTTACTTTTGCTGTAGCCAGACTTGAGAGAAACAAAGTACCATAAAAAACTACCATTAGCATGACAAAACAGTTAAAAAACACGTACCATGCAGCCGATGTTGTAGACAATGAAGTCCAGCCAAGTTATGTGTCTCATTTTCATTAAGACAAATAGTTAGGAACTTGACTGCAGCTTTGCAAAAAAACTTCAACACGAGGTACTGTTTTTTTTTTTTTTTCAATCCTTACCCGAAGCTCAAGGTGTCATTTTAATTATTTAAATCTTCAGAAGATTTCAGCTGTATCTTCCGAAGCTGTACTCAGTGCCAGAAGGTCTCCTGTCTACGTTAGCTTTAGTTAATTAGCACTGAAACAGGTCTTTGATCTTCGTAGATATAACAACTAAACAATGTTACATTGCAAAACTTCCTCCATTGTTCATTATTCTCCACAATCACTTAATTTTTTCACAATCTATTTTATTTTCTACATTTGACTTGACAAAGCTGTTAAAAGATACTATTTCTTAATAGCGAGTGTTTCCTCCTGAACCTGGATTCTTCAACTATACGTCGCATTCACAGTAAAAGTGTTTTGATGTCCATGATATGTTTACTTGAATTCTTAAAATCATGAAATGTTTTAATTTGTTAAATTTCAGGAAAAATACCTGCTATATAGATAAAGGCAAAATCTGAGGAACAAAATGAACATACACTGTGCTGTAGGTAAAAAGTAATAGTGCATATAATTAACAAAAGTTACCTAGAAAACTGTTTTTGATTAAAAAAAGCATAAAGCTATCCTACCAGTGTCAAGGTGTACCCAGTCAGAATGGTCCTAGCCTCTAATATTAAAACCTTACCATGTGTCAAAAATGACCTCAATGTGAATAAGGGCTGAGCAGGATCGGGCCTCATTATGGACACCCAGCATACTACAGTTCATTTCTTTCGGTTTAATTTATAGATGAAGGATCTGTTCACACAGGACTAACTGACTACAGATGCACACTGAGCGGTATGTAATAGATCGATCAGTGCACATAGGCTGTTATTGTGTTTCAGCACTGCTAGTCCAGTTTACTCAGGACGAGGCGTTTCCAAAATTGATTATTTTTTGTGTGCAACATTAAAAATCATTTCACCTAATGAACGAGTGTTTTGTTTGCTCACTGAGTAATCAACTTCCTGTTTAGACTGAAAGATTATCAGAAAATATAAATTCCTCGGAACGCTTCTTCCTGATAATCGTGCCTTGTAAATAGGTCTTAGCAGTCTGTTATCACATTTAACCCCTTCATGACCCAGCCTATTTTGACCTTAAAGACCTTGCCGTTTTTTGCAATTCTGACCACTGTCCCTTTATGAGGTAATAACTCAGGAACGCTTCAACGGATCCTAGCAGTTCTGAGATTGTTTTTTCGTGACATATTGGGCTTCATGTTAGTGGTAAATTTAGGTCAATAAATTCTGCGTTTATTTGTGATAAAAATGAAAATTTGGCGAAAATTTTGAAAATTTCGCAATTTTCACATTTTGAATTTTTATTCTGTTAAACCAGAGAGTTATGTGACACAAAATAGTTAATAAATAACATTTCCCACATGCATACTTTACATTAGCACAATTTTGGAAACAACATTTTTTTTTGCTAGGAAGTTATAAGGGTTAAAATTTGACCAGCGATTTCTCATTTTTACAACGAAATTTACAAAACCATTTTTTTTAGGGACCACCTCACATTTGAAGTCAGTTTGAAGGGTCTATATGGCTGAAAATACCCAAAAGTGACACCATTCTAAAAACTGCACCCCTCAAGGTACTCAAAACCACATTCAAGAAGTTTATTAACCCTTCAGGTGCTTCACAGCAGCAGAAGCAACATGGAAGGAAAAAATGAACATTTAACTTTTTAGTCACAAAAATTATCTTTTAGCAACAATTTTTTTCTTTTCCCAATGGTAAAAGGAGAAACTGAACCACGAAAGTTGTTGTCCAATTTGTCCTGAGTACGCTGATACCTCATGTGTGGGGGTAAACTACTGTTTGGGCGCACGGCAGGGATTGGAAGGGAAGGAGTGCCATTTGACTTTTTGACTGAAAAATTGGCTCCACTCTTTAGCGGACACCATGTCACGTTTGGAGAGCCCCCGTGTGCCTAAAAATTGGAGCTCCCCCACAAGTGACCTCATTTTGGAAACTAGACGCCCCAAGGAACTTATCTAGATGCATAGTGAGCACTTTAAACCCTCAGGTGCTTCACAAATTGATCTGTAAAAATGAAAAATTACTTTTTTTCACAAAAAAATTATTTTCGCCTCAATTTTTTCATTTTCACATAGGCAATAGGAAAAAATGGATCATAAAATTTGTTGGGCAATTTCTCCCGAGTACGCTGATAACTCATATGTGGGGGTAAACCACTGTTTGGGCACTCGGCAGGGCTCGGAAGGGAAGGCGCGCCATTTGACTTTTTGAATGGAAAATTAGCTCCAATTGTTAGCGGACACCATGTCGCGTTTGGAGAGCCCCTGTGTGCCTAAACATTGGAGCTCCCACACAAGTGACCCCATTTTGGAAACTAGACCCCCAAGGAACTTATCTAGATGCATATTGAGCACTTTAAACCCCCAGGTGCTTCACAGAAGTTTATAGAGTAGTCCTGTGGAAATGAAAAAAATCACATTTTTCCCAAATAAATCTTTTTTAGCTCCATATTTTGCATTTTCATAAGGGTAACAGGAGAAATTGTTCCATACGGTTTGTTAGCTCCAATCATTAGCGGACACCATGTCACGTTTGGAGAGCCCCTGTGTGCCTAAACATTGGAGGTCCCCAGAAATGACCCCATTTTGGAAACTAGACCCCCAAAGGAACTAATCTAGATGTGTGGTGAGGACTTTGAACCCCCAAGTGCTTCACAGAAGTTTATAACGCAGAGCCATGAAAATAAAAAAAAAAATATTTTCTCAAAAATGATCTTTTAGCCTGCAATTTTTTATTTTCCCAAGGGTAACAGGAGAAATTTGACCCCAAAAGTTGTTGTCCAGTTTCTCCTGAGTATGCTGATACCCCATATGTGGGGGTAAACCACTGTTTGGGTACATGCCGGGGCTCGGAAGTGAAGTAGTGACGTTTTGAAATGCAGACTTTGATGGAATGCTCTGTGGGCATCACGTTGCGTTTGCAGAGCCCCTGATGTGGCTTAACAGTAGAAACCCCCCACAGGTGACCCCATTTTGGAAACTAGACCCCGAAAGGAACTTATCTAGATGTGTGGTGAGCACTTTGAACCCCCAAGTGCTTCACAGAAGTTTATAATGCAGAGTCGTGAAAATAATAAATATGTTTTCTTTCCTCAAAAATAATTATTTAGCCTAGAATTTTTTAATTTTCCCAAGGGTAACAGGAGAAATTTGACCCCAATATTTGTTGTCCAGTTTCTCCTGAGTACGGTGATACCCCATATGTGGGGGTAAACTACTGTTTGGGCACATGCCGGGGCTCGGAATTGAAGTAGTGACGTTTTGAAATGCAGACTTTGATGGAATGCTCTGCGGGCGTCACGTTGCGTTTGCAGAGCCCCTGATGTGGCTAAACAGTAGAAACCCCCCACAAGTGACCCCATTTTGGAAACTAGACCCCGAAAGGAACTTATCTAGATGTGTGGTGAGCACTTTGAACCCCCAAGTGCTTCATAGAAGTTTATAATGCAGAGCCGTGAAAATAATAAATGCGTTTTCTTTCCTCAAAAATAATTATTTAGCCCAGAATTTTTTATTTTCCCAAGGGTTACAGGAGAAATTGGACCCCAAAAGTTGTTGTCCAGTTTCTCCTGAGTACGCTGATACCCCATGTGTGGAGGTAAACCACTGTTTGGGCACACGTCGGGGCTCAGAAGGGAAGTAGTGACTTTTGAAATGCAGACTTTGATGGAATGGTCTGCGGGCGTCACGTTGCGTTTGCAGAGCCCCTGGTGTGCCTAAACAGTAGAAACCCCCACAAGTGACCCCATTTTAGAAACTAGACCCCCCAATGAACTTAACTAGATATGTGGTGAGCACTTTGAACCCCCAAGTGCTTCACAGACGTTTACAACGCAGAGCCGTGAAAATAAAAAATCATTTTTCTTTCCTCAAATATGATGTTTTAGCAAGCATTTTTTTATTTTCACAAGGGTAACAGGAGAAATTGGACCCCAATAATTGTTGCGCAGTTTGTCCTGAGTATGCTGGTACCCATTATGTGGGGGTAAACCACTGTTTGGGCGCACGTCAGGGCTCGGAATTGAGGGAGCACCATTTGACTTTTTGAATACGAGATTGGCTGGAATCAATGGTGGCGCCATGTTGCGTTTGGAGACCCCTGATGTGCCTAAACAGTGGTAACCCCTCAATTCTACCTCCAACACTAACCCCAACACACCCCTAACTCTAATCCCAACTGTAGCCATAACCCTAATCACAACCCTAACCGCAACACACCCCTAACCACAACCCTAACCCCAACACACCCCTAACCCTAACCACAACCCTAATTCCAACCCTAACCCTAAGGCTATGTGCCCACGTTGCGGATTCGTGTGAGATTTTTCAGCATCATTTTTGAAAAATCCGCGGGTAAAAGGCACTGCGTTTTACCTGCGGATTTACCGCGGATTTCCAGTGTTTTTTGTGCGGATTTCACCTGCGGATTCCTATTGAGGAACAGGTGTAAAACGCTGCAGAATCCGCACAAAGAATTGACATGCTGCGGAAAATACAACGCAGCGTTTCCGCGCAGTATTTTCCGCACCATGGGCACAGCGGATTTGGTTTTCCATAGGTTTACATGGTACTGTAAACCTGATGGAACACTGCTGCAAATCTGCAGCGGCCAATCCGCTGCGGATCCGCAGCCAAATCCGCACCGTGTGCACATGGCCTAATTCTAAAGGTATGTGCACACGCTGCGGAAAACGCTGCGGATTCGCAGCAGGTTCCCATGAGTTTACAGTTCAATGTAAACCTATGGGAAACAAAAATCTCTGTACACATGCTGCGGAAAAACTGCACGGAAACGCAGCGGTTTACATTGCGCAGCATGTCACTTCTTTGTGCGGATTCCGCAGCGGTTTTACAACTGCTCAAATAGAAAATCGCAGTTGTAAAACCGCAGTGAAATGCGCAGAAAAAACGCGGTAAATCCACCATAAATCCGCAGCGGTTCAGCACTGCGGATTTATCAAATCCGCAGCGGAAAAATCCGCAGAGGATCAGAATACGTGTGCACATACCGAAACCCTAACCCTAGCCCTAACCCTAGTCCTAGCCCTAACCCTAGTCCTAGCCCTAACCCTAGCCCTAACCCTAGCCCTAGCCCTAACCCTAGCCCTAACCCTACCCCTAACCCAAACCCTAGCCCTAACCCTATTCTAACATTAGTGGGAAAAAAAATAATTCTTTATTTTTTTATTGTCCCTACCTATGGGGGTGCCAAAGGGGGGGGTCATTTATTATTTTTTTTATTTTGATCACTGAGATATAATCTATCTCAGTGATCAAAATGCACTTTGGAACGAATCTGCCGGCCGGCAGATTCGGCGGGCGCACTGCGAATGCGCCCGCCATTTTGGAAGATGGCGGCGTCCAGGGAGAAGACGGACGGACCCCGGCAGGATCGGTAAGTGTGATGAGGTGGAGGGGAGCACGGGGGGGGGGGATCGGAGCATGGGGGGGTGGATCGGAGCGCAAGAGGGGTGGAACGGAGCACGGGGGGGTGGAACGGAGCACGGGGGGTGGAACGGAGCACGGGGGTGGATCGGAGTGCAGGGGGGTGATTGGAGCACGGGGAGGGTGATTGGAGCATGGGGGGAGCGGAGCACAGGACGGAGGGGAGCCGGAGCAGTGTACCAAACAGATCAGAGGGCTGGGGGGGCGATCGGTGGGGTGGGGTGGGGGCACATTAGTGTTTCCAGCCATGGCCGATGATATTGCAGCATCGGCCATGGCTGGATTGTAATATTTCACCAGTTATAATAGGTGAAATATTACAAATCGCTCTGATTGGCAGTTTCACTTTCAACAGCCAATCAGAGCGATCGTAGCCACGGGGGGAGGGGGGAGTGAAGCCACCCCCCCTGGGCTAAACTACCACTCCCCCTGTCCCTGCAGATCGGGTGAAATGGGAGTTAACCCTTTCACCGGATCTGCAGGGATGCGATCTTTCCATGATGCCACATAGGCGTCATGGGTCGGATTGGCACCGACTTTCATGACTCCTACGTGGCGTCAAAGGTCGGGAAGGGGTTAAAGAGGACTATTAATAGAAATCAACTTTTATTTTATTTATGCAAACGGTATTTAAATTTGTGTGTTTATTTTTTAAGATAGATATCAGAAATCAAGTAGTCAGTATTTATGTATGAAAAATTGATTTATATACCTATTTTTCAATGGAAGTGTGCCACCATCTTGTGGATGGCACAACTTCTCTTTGATCCCTCTGCACGATGCATGCTTCTAATGTATATGTTCCCTGCTTCTCCTCGGTATCTTCCCTGTCTATGACGGACACACTTGTCTTTGCTTTGATCTGCGCGTTCTTGCACCGATCATAGCTGCGGGCACTATAACAGTCGTGAACACTTGAAGCACTGCAGAGAGGCAGTGAAGGCTGATATAGTACTTACTGTATATTCTTGAGATTAATAAGATTATAAGCCGAGATTTTCAGCCCATTTTTTGGGCCTGAAAGTCCCCCTCTCGGCTTATACTCGAGTCATACGCAGGGGTTGGCAGGGGAGGGGGAGCGGGGGCTATCTAATTATACTTACCTACTCCTGGTGCGGTCCCTGCTCATCCTTGCTTCTTCCAGCGCTGCATATTCTTCCTGTACTGAGCGGTCACATGGTACCGCTCATTACAGTAATGAATATGCGGCTCCACCTCCCATAGGGGTGGAGCCACATATTCATTACTGTAATGAGTGGTAACAGTGACCGCTCAGTACAGGAAGAGTATGCAGCGCCGGGAGAAGCAAGGACGTGCAGGGACCGCACCAGGAGCAGGTAAGTATATGAGGAGGGGGAGCGCAGCGCTGCACGATATTTACCTCTATTCGTAAAAACGAGGGCCACGCAGTCAGATGACACATGTCAAAGTTCAAAGTTAGCAGACAGCATGCTATTATTTGCATAAATGTTTATAGTAATAGATGGAAGCTGTTCTTATATTAACATGTCTATTTTAAACACAAGGAGAAAAAATATAGGGAAAATTAAAAAAACTGAAGAGTGCATCTCTGACACGAACTCCAAAAGACCACTCGGCAATACTAACAAGTTCCTGCAAGTGTATCCAATGTGGAAGAGACACTTGTTGAAATAAACCATTAGTTAAAAAAATTAAATTGTATGGATCTAAATTTTAATCAAGTAAAAATAATTATTTTATTAATAAATATATATATATATATTTTTTTTTTTATTTGAAATCTGTGTGTATTTAATGCTCCACTTATATATGTTTGATGTGGTATTTCCTGAAGAAGAAGTTGCAAAAAACCTTGAAACGCGTAGAATAAAGCATTGTCAAACTTGAATAACTTTCTGGAATCTCAATATTTGGGCAGCGTGGACGAAATCCACGTATACCTTTGTAGAGTTCTGTTTCATGCAGTCAGTGACCGACTTGTGGATATGCGGCAGCCCTTACCTACACATGCTTTGAATACCTAATACTAGGTGAGCAGTTTTCTGTCAAATTGCTTACTCTGTTTGTGGGATAAGACCCTATTTTGCACTTGTGTCTCACTCTTTCCTCACAATACAAATTGGACATGGAGATAGCTTTTCATGTATATGTATCTGGCCCTAGGCATTTGATATTTCTTGGAATTTTACCATTTTACAGGGTTTCTCTGATAATTTCAAGTCTGCAAAGATTGTTTATTAAATCATTATAGATTTTAAATAGCATACGCAAGACAAGACTAAGAAAAATGATTAAATAAAATAATACATTTTCTTATTATCTTTATAACAGTCTACTTCTTTATTAGGTAATGTGTCATGTCTTTTTAACCAACTTTGTATGTAGGAATAGTTGACACCATGCTATGTCTTCTAGAAACTGTAAAAATTATAGCATTACTGGTTGATTTGCCAATTTCAACTGCTAAGTTTCCATTTGGTACATCTACTGCATGAAGATTAAAGGAGAGTCACACATTTAATGGATATAGAATCACAAGAGGGCAAGTGACTGGCTTATTTTATCACAAAAAAATAATGAGTTTTTAACCATAATGAAATACGGTAAAATATAACCGTGCTGCATCCAACTATGGAAGGTGAAAAAAAACGATAAAAGTAGAAAAAAATCTTATAAATTCTTCAAGCTTTTCTCAAGGCCATGTGCAAGGCCAGACTTATGCCATGTTGAATCATTATGTTATCTCTATGTATGTCACAGAGATTTGACTACATTTAAATGCACTTGTCATTTCTAACTCAGCTTATGATCTTTAGTCTAGTCCATTTTTGTAAAGTAATAAGCATTTATGATGAAACAAATTCTCATGTTATCTACTAGATTGTAATAAGGGTAATTTAAAAGGTATTGTTATTTTGCTTCGTTAAATCACCTACTTATATAATGATACCTAAGCTTAGGCATTCCTGGTTAGAACTTCAATTCACCCCACATTAGACCCCAAGTGAAAAGAATAAAAGAAAAATGGCAAAATCTTATTCTTAATATTTAAAGCATTTTTAATCTACCAAAGGACACAATTGGAAATACTGATTAAGAATACAGTACACAATAACAAATGCTGTATTATTTTTTTTCTTAATAGATTTATCACATACAGCAGTGTATGCTTTAAGAGAGTTACTATTATATTGATTGATGACCTGTTCTTAAAATAGATCATCAATTTCATATCAATGGGGGTCCATCACCTGGTATCCCCACTAATCAGCTATTGCAGCTATTTTCAATAATGTAAACTGATCTCTTTACCTGGCAGTGGCTAATAAACAATATGACGGAGCTGCAGTATCCCATACAATGTTTACATTGGGCCGTTGTTGGAGCTGGTGATAACTGAGCAGTGGGGGTGCCAAGTGTTGGACTACCATCTATATGGTATTGATTTGTTTAATAATACTGTTTTTTGCATGATACTAACTGGTGTTCACTGCCATTATTCATAAACCTCTTGGTCTTTTTATTTATTAGTGTACATTTTTTTTTGCTATGCAAGCATGTAGCGCCTATAGTTTACATGCTGGTTCAGCCTGTCAGTCTGCCATTTATACTGTTCTTATAGTTATTCTTAATTTACTCACTTATGAAGTGCCATTAATTTCCACAGTGCTTTACAGACATTATTTTTAGGTGTGATACAGCAATGAGATGTTTATTCATAATTAACAAAAATATATTATCCAGCAATGTTATGATTATGTGTAATTGATGTACAATTGATTGGTGTCTGAGGTCCTGTCAATAGTGACCAGTGTTTTGCAATCAGTCCTTAGATCTTAATTTGTACTGGGCTGCAGGAGAGATGGTTTGGTCATGTGTCAGTGTATGGTCATTTAGGCATACAGAGGGGAAAATAAGTATTTGATACACTGATGATTTTGCAAGTTTTCCCACCTGCAAAGAATGGAGAGGTCTGTAATTTTTATCATTTTTATCTTCAACTGTGAGAGACAAAATGCAAAAAAAATCCAGAAAACATATGTTAGGAGTCGATTTCCCGCCGCTGCACAGGGGGAATCTCCAACCATGTCTGCTGCGGTCTCCCATTCTCTTCCAGCTGCAGTGGAGCCTACTCAGCGGAGATGTCGGTCCCAGCATCTGGCTCAAACTGATACTGTGCACTTGGTTACTGCTGCCTTTCCAGGCTCTGCCTTTGCAGCCAGTGCTGATCAGCAGCGAGCAGGCATTTCAGGGACTAAGTCCTGCTTTTCCCATTCTGAGCATGCCCATGGGGGGGGGGGCCACACGCTCAGGTCCTATGGCAGCTCCTATTGGACCATTAGGAAGGTCCTTGAGAGCTGCAGCTATAAAAAGTTTGCATGGCCTCACGGCCGCACGGCCATTTGCTAGTATAAACTTGATAACGTGTGTGTATAGATGAATGTCTGTCGATGGATGAAAGCTCCTTAATCATTCCCATTCCTAGTGATGATGACTGCTCGTGCTACCTGCACACTTAGCACATGTTTCTGCGTCTATTTGCAGTGCCCGCCTGTAAGGCACTGTGCGAAATCAAAGCGCTTTCATGACAACCGGTCAGTGTAGGGTGGGAACTCCCGCTTGGACTCTGCATCTGACTCAGGGCGTCCTCGAGCGCGGGCTCAAAAGCCACCGAGGATCAGAGTAAGCCCAATCACCAGTTTAGTGGGGGTGATTCATATGGACCCCACTAGTATCTTTCAGCTGCACCCTGTGACTGCTAACAGGGCGCAGCGTATTTACGGCGACTCTATGAAGCAAGAGTTCGCTTCTATTCACACTGGGTGAGGTCAAACCCACGTGTGAGCAAGCGTCCATCCGCCATTACTCAGCTGCAGGTGTCATCTCTGCACGGTGGACTTTTCTAGTTTTATTATTTGGTGCGTTCCGCCAGTCCTAATATTATTCTAGCACCAGGGTCTGGCTAGTAATGGCGGATGAACAGCGACTGCAGTGGTGCATCCAGCAGCTGGAGGGCAGGTTGGCGGCTTTCGAGCATACTACTTCAGCTGTGGATGTCACCGCAGTAGCTGTTCAGGCTGCAAGCATGGCTGCAGCAAGTTTATCCACTGCCACCCTTGTCCCGACCTTATCCCGCCTCCTGCGGCCAGATAAATACTCTGGTGATAGCAAGTCATGTAGGGGATTCGTGAGCCAGTGCGCTATACACCCCGAGCTCCTGGCTGCACGTTTTCCCACAGAGCTGGCAAAAGTGGGATTCATTATATCCCTTCTGTTGGACAGGGCATTGGAGTGGGCTACGCCGCTGTGGGAGTGCAGTGATCATGTGGTGCAGAGTGCTCCTCTGTTTCTGAGCACTCTGAAGCAGGTCTTTTTAGGACCTCAGGTCACCCATGATACGGCCTCCAACTGCTGGCATTGACCCAGCGCTCATCCATGGTCAGCAATTTTGCCCTCCACTTCTGGACTTTAGCATCTAAGCTGGAGTGGCCGGATAAAGCCCTCATGCCTGTATTTTCGAGGGGGCTGGCTGACCAAGTGAAGGACGCTTTGGCCACCAGGGAGATTCCTGCCACACTGGAGGAGCTAATAGCTGTATCAACTCGCATCGACCTTCGTTTTAACGAGCGGAGGTTGGAGCGAGCCCAGTCTAGGCAGAGGTTTTGGCTGGCTACCACCTTCGCCAAACCTCTGGAATCTCAGGTCCAGGCGTCCGAGTTGCATGAGGCCATGGAGGTGTTGTCACGAGCGGGATCTAAGTCCCGGACCGCTCGTGCACTCAAGGTCTGTCATGTTTGCCGGCAGTCATGACATCTTGCCTCCAGATGTTCCCAGCGGTCGGGAAAACGTCAGCATCTAGTGGTTGTAGGAGGAGGTACACTGGACACAGCGATGTTTTCCCCCAAACTGTCCTTTAAGGGGACAATTAGTATAGGCCCATCCACTCTTACGGTAGATTTGTGTAAATTCCGGGGCGGAAGGCAATTTTATGTCATTTGCCTTTGCCCAACGACACGCAATACGCCTGGTGATGCTCGCCAAACCTGTGACCATACGAGTGGTAAATTGGTCAGCACTGCCCTCACAGATAACACACCAAACTATCCCATTTACTTTATCCATGTCTCCATCTTATCAGGAGATTATCTCAATACTAGTCATTCCCGAGGGAATTGATGAGGTCCTGTTGGGGATACCATGGCTATGCTACCACTCTCCTCATATAGAGTGGTCCTCAGGGAGAATTATGGGATGGAGTGAATCTTGTGAGGGTAGATGTCTGAGGGAGTACGTTCAGGTTGATACTATTGAAGTACCCGCAGATCTTTCCTCTCTCCCCAAGCACTGTTGGACATATGTGGACGTGTTCTCCAAGAGGACTGCGGAGACCCTTCCACCTCACGGCTCCTATGACATTCCTATTGACCTCTTGCCTGGTGCTGAATCTCCCCGGGGTCGAATCTACCCGTTATCTCTCCCGGAGATGGAGGCAATGTCTCAGTACATTCAGGAGAATCTGGCAAGAGGATTCATTACAAAGTCAGTGTCACCTGCAGGGGAGGGGTTCTTCTTTGTGCAGAAGAAGAACGGATAATTACGTACATGCATAGGTTACAGGGGTCTTAACGCCATCACCGTTAAGAATAAATACCCTCTGCCCCTGATATCTGAGCTCTTCGATAGGTTGCGGGGAGCAAGGGTATTTACTAAGCTTGATTTGCGGGGTGCTTACAACCTGATTTGCATCTGTGAGGGGGACGAATGGAAGATGGCTGTTAACACCAGGGATGGGCACTATGAATACCTGGTGATGCCCTTTGTAATGCCCCAGCCGTTTTCCAAGACTTTGTAAACAATATCTTCCGGAATATGCTCTCTACCTCGCTTGTAGTATATCTGGATGATATTCTCATCTCCTCTCCAAATATAGATTCCCACCGTAGAGATGTTTGCAAAGTTTTCGACCTCCTACGGGCAAACTCCCTCTATACCAAGTTGGAGAAGTGTGTGTTTGAGCAGGAGTCTTTGCCTTTTCTGGGCTATATCATCTCTGCCCAAGGATTGGCTATGGATCCTGCTAAGCTGCAGGCTGTGATGGACTGGCAGGAACCCCATTCTCTCAAAGCAGTGCAGCGCTTTATGGGGTTCATCAACTATTATCGCCAGTTCATTCCCCAATTCTCAACTTTGGTAGCTCCCTTGGTTGCCCTCACCAAGAAGGGAGCTAATCCCAAATTGTGTTCAGAGGAGGTCTCCAAGGCCTTCCTATCTATCAAGACACACTTCACTGGCGCTCCCATTTTACATCGCTCCGATGTTGATAAACCATTTATTATGGAGGTGGATGCCTCTTCCACCGATGCTGGAGCAGTGCTCTTCCAGAGGATGCTGAAGTTCAGAAGCATCCTTGCTTCTTCTTCTCCATGACCTTCACACTGGCGCAGAGGAATTATTCCATCGGGGTCAGGGAGCTGCTAGCCATGAAGTTGGCTTTTTCGGAGTGGAGACATCTTCTGGAGGGGGCTCGCTACCCTTTCAAGTATTCACCGACAACAAAAATTTGGTGTATTTACAAACCGCCAAGCGGCTAAACTCTTGCCAGGCCAGATGGTCCCTGTTCTTCTCCCGGTTGCACTTTACCCTCCATTTCCTCTCTGGGGAGAAGAATGCTCGGGCCAATGCTCTCTCTCGCTCCTTTGTGTCATCAGAGGAGGAGCCTCGTCTTATTGTCCTTTCAAAGAGGCTGAGAACTGTGGCTCCGGTTTCGCTAGAGTCTGTGCCTCCAGGCAAGACTTTTATACCATCTAATTTGCAACTGGAGGTTCTCTCTTGGGCTCATTCGTCCAGGGTGGGAGGACATTTTGGGGCCAAGAGGACATTTGAGCTTCTGGCAAGGACGTACTGGTGGCTGCATATGGCCCGTGACGTCGGGAACTATATTCGGGCGTGTGTCTTTGATGGAAATATATATATATTTCCTATAGATCTCACTTGCATATAAACTCATATATACTCACAGCTAATATATACACTATAATCAATTGCTTAAAATGGCTGACATAAACTGATATAAGCCAGACAGACTGGGGCTTTCCAAGCAAAAAGCGAAACAGCACCAGATGTACTAAGTGATGATCAGGTGTCTCAAATTTGACCTAGATGCAGAAAATGAAGACAGCTACACTTTAGTTGCTTAATCAGCATTCATATGTGCATTAATCACAATATTCCATATATATTTAGATAACCAATAACAGGGAAGCTTGACAATATGGTAATTAACTAACCACCCCTAACCACCCCCTTTCTATATGCAATTATAAAACCATGTATGTACAATAAATCATCTGTATTGATGGAATGTTATTGTCACCATAGTGTACAGTCTCATTCTTGATGAGCGCTCAAAATACTCAGTCTTATTGGGAACAGCTGCAGCACACACAGGGATAGATTTATCCAAACCAAATTTCCATAACATCTGGTGTTAGGGCTAGCGGAACGCACCGAGTAAACAGAGATGTTTATTGATATTGGTGCGTTCGCAGCCCGGGGTCCACCGTGCAGGAGTACCTGCTGCTAGCAAACGGCGGAGCTATATGGCGGTATAGACTAACTCAGTTAATTCACTGAGTAGCCGTGAAAGGAAAGCACTGTGCCCTGTTAGACTCCACAGAGGCACAGGCTAACTGCCCAAACAGAGAGCAGTCAGTGGTCACACAAACATACAAAACTCCTCGCCGGAGGAGCCAGCATTCTAGGGGCTTATTTCAGCCGGGTCCCTGAATACACTCAGACTCAATCTCCTCGCCGGAGGAGCCAGCATTCTAGGGGCTTATTTCAGCCGGGTCCCTGAACACACATACATGTGACCACACTGGCGCAAAGCACATAACATAAGACAATACTAGCGCATGGCCGTGCGGTCATGCGCAGTTTATATAGTTACAGCACAGGAAGCTGCTACTGAAGTTTTTGCCCTTCCAGGACCTTCCAGAAGGACCAATGGAAAGTGCTGCAGTACCTGAGCATGTTTTGCCCTTTCAGGACCTTCCAGAAGGACCAATGGAATGTACTGCAGCACCTGAGCATGTGACCGAACATGTGGCCCTCCTCGACCTCCAATGGGAGACCCTGCCCTGGGCATGCTCAGTGTGAGTAAACAAGGACTTAGTCCCAGAGAGGCTCGCTCGCCGCAGATCAGTGCAGGGTACCATAGGAAAGCCAGAAAAGGCAGTAGTGACGCTATGCACCGAATCAGCCCCAGCGAGACGCTGGGAGCGACGTCTCCGCTGAGCAGAGCCCACTGCGGCCGATACCGAATGGGAGACCGCAGCAGACACGGATCGAGATTCCCCCTGTGCAGCAGAGGAAACTCGACTCCTAACATTACCCCCCCCCCTCCTAGGGCCCCCCCCCTCCTTGAGCCTCACTACGCTCAAAAGCTGCGATAAGCAGCGGAGCCCGAATGTGCTCCACAGGCTCCCAGGTTCTATCCTCTGGGCCGTGACCCTTCCAGTCCACCAGATAAAATTTCTTGCCACGTACCACCTTGCACCCCACAATAGCATTCACCTCAAACTCATCCGTGGATGAACCCGATGTCCCAGCAGATGACTCGGAAAACCGGGACAAATGAACGGGCTTTAAGAGGGAAACGTGGAAAGTATCGGTGATACCAAGGCGTGGAGGAATAGCCAAACGGTAGACCACAGGGTTGACCTGTTCCAGAACCTTAAACGGGCCAATGTAGCGAGGAGCAAACTTAGTGGACTCAACTCGCAGCCCGATGTTACGGGCGGAGAGCCACACTAAGTCACCAGGAGCAAAGACCGGAGCGGGGCGCCGGTGTGTATCAGCCGAAACCCTCATTCTCTCCTTGGAGGCCCGGATGGCATCCTGTGTGTGGTCCCAGATGTCACGTGCCTCCACCGCCCAGTCTGCCACCCTAGAATCGGTGGATGACACGGGCATGGGCACAGGGACACGCGGATGCTGGCCGTAATTAAGGAGAAAAGGAGTTTGACCAGTGGAATCGGCTACGGCGTTGTTCAGGGCAATTTCCGCCCAAGGTAGCAAAGATGCCCAGTCATCCTGCCTAGCAGAGACGAATGTCGCAAATATGTCACCAGAGTCTGGTTGGTTCTCTCCACCAACCCATTCGTCTCGGAATGGTATGCAGAGGAGAGGTTTAACTCTATGCTGAGTAAACGGCAGAGCTCTCTCCAAAACCGAGATGCGAACTGGGGACCCCGATCACTGACAATCTTATCAGGCATACCATGCAATCGGAAAACGTGTTTAATGAACAACACCGCCAAGGCCCGTGCTGAGGGTAACCGAGGAAGCGGCACCAAATGCACCATCTTGGAGAAATGGTCGGTGACAACCCAAATAATGGAGCAGCCACGTGACTTGGGTAGACCCACCACAAAGTCCATCCCGACCATCTCCCAGGGCCTGTCTGCCACCGGTAGAGGGTAAAGCAACCCAGCAGGCCGTTGCCGAGGAGACCGATTCTGGGCGCAAGAAACGCACGCCTGAATATAGTCCTTGACATCTCGGGCCATATGCGACCACCAGTATGTTCTCGCCAGAAGCTCAGATGTCCTCTTGGTCCCAAAATGCCCACCCACTCTGGAGGAGTGAGCCCAAGAGAGAACCTCCGGTCGCAAGTTAGCTGGTACGAAAGTCTTGCCCGGGGGCACAGACTCTAGCGAAACCGGAGCTACAGTTCTCAGGCTCTCAGAAGGGACAATAAGCCGAGGCTCCTCCTCCTCCTCCTCCGATGACACCACGGAGCGGGAGAGAGCGTCAGCACGAATGTTCTTCTCCCCGGAGAGGAAATGGAGAGTAAAATGGAACCGGGAGAAGAACAGGGACCATCTAGCCTGGCGAGAATTCAGCCGCTGGGCCGTTTGCAGATACACCAAGTTCTTGTGGTCAGTGAAGACTTGGAAGGGAAAGCGAGCTCCCTCCAAGAGATGTCTCCACTCCGAAAAAGCCAACTTCATGGCCAGCAACTCCCTGTCCCCGATGGAATAATTCCTCTCCGCTGGTGTGAAGGTCTTGGAGAAGAAGAAGCAAGGATGCTTCCGACCTTGAGCATCCTTTTGGAAAAGGACTGCTCCAGCACCAATGGATGAGGCATCCACCTCCAAGATAAATGGCTTATCAACATCGGGGCGATGTAGGATGGGAGCGCTAGCGAAGTGTGACTTGATCGAGAGAAAGGCTTTGGAGACCTCCTCTGACCACAACTTGGGATTTGCTCCCTTCTTGGTGAGGGCAACCAAGGGAGCTACCAAAGTTGAGAAGTGTGGAATGAACTGGCGATAGTAATTAATGAACCCCATAAAGCGCTGCACTGCTTTAAGAGAATGGGGTTCCTGCCAGTCCATTACAGCCTGTAGCTTGGCAGGATCCATAGCCAAACCCTGGGCAGAGATGATATAACCAAGGAAAGGCAAGAACTCCTGCTCAAACACACACTTCTCCAACTTGGCGTAGAGGGAGTTTGCCCGTAAGAGGTCGAAGACTTTGCGAACATCTCTCCGATGGGAGTCAATATCTGGAGAGAAGATGAGAATATCATCCAGATAGACTACGACCGAGGTGGTGAGCATATCCCGGAAGATGTCATTCACAAAGTCTTGGAAAACGGCTGGGGCATTACAGAGCCCGAAGGGCATCACCAGATATTCATAATGCCCATCCCTGGTGTTAAAAGCCGTCTTCCAATCATCCCCCTCACGGATGCGAATCAGGTTGTAAGCACCCCGCAGATCTAACTTTGTAAATACTCTCGCTCCCCGTAGCCTATCAAACAGCTCAGATATCAGGGGTAGTGGGTACTTGTTCTTAACGGTGATGGCGTTAAGACCCCTGTAGTCTATGCATGGACGTAAGTCTCCAGTCTTCTTCTGTACGAAGAAGAACCCTGCCCCTGCCGGTGACACTGACTTCCTAATGAATCCTCTTGCCAGATTCTCCTGGATGTACTGGGACATTGCCTCTGTCTCTGGGAGAGATAACGGATAGACTCGACCACGGGGAGGCTCAGCACCAGGCAAGAGGTCAATAGGACAGTCATAGGGGTGGTGAGGTGGAAGGGTCTCCGCAGCTCTTTTGGAGAACACGTCTGCATAGGGCCAATAGTGCTTGGGGAGAAAGGAAAGATCTGCGGCTACCTGTGTAGTAGCAACCTGAATGCACTCCCTCAGACATCTACCCTCGCAGGATTTACTCCATCCCAAAATTCTCCCAGAGGACCACTCAATATGAGGAGAATGGTAGCGAAGCCATGGTATCCCCAACAGGACCTCATCAATTCCCTCAGGAATGACTAATAGGGAGATTATCTCCTGATGTGATGGAGACACAGATAGCGTGAAAGGAATGGTTTGGTGGGTAATCTGTGAAGGTAGTGTTGACCCATTTACCACTCGAACGGTTAGCGGCTTGGCGAGCATCACCAAGGGTATTGCGTGACGCTGGGCAAAAGCGGAAGACATAAAGTTACCCTCTGCCCCAGAATCCACGCATAGCTCGACCATAAGAGTGGATGGGCCTATGGTAATTGTCCCCTTGAAGGACAACTTTGAGGCAAACGTCGCCGTGTCTAGTGTACCTCCTCCAACTGCCACTAGACGCTGACGTTTCCCCGACCGCTGAGGATCCTTGGAGGCAAGGTGTCCTGACTGCTGGCAAACATGACGGACCTTATGTGCATGGGCAGACTGAGACTTGGATCCCACTCGTGTCACCTCTAAGGCCTCATGTGATTCGGATGCCTGGACTGGAGATTCCAAAGGTTTGGCGAAGGTGAGAGCCAGCCGAATCCTCTGCCTACACTGGGCTCGCTCCAACCTCTGCTCATTAAAACGGAGGTCAATACGAGTAGAGACAGTTATTAACTCCTCCAGTGTGGCAGGAATCTCCCTAGTGGCCAGAGCGTCCTTAATGTGGTCAGCCAGGCCCCTCCAAAATATGGGGATAAGGGCTTTATCCGACCACTCCAGCTCGGAAGCTAAAGTACGGAAGCGGACGGAAAAATGGCTGACCAAGGACTCACCCTGAGTTAGTGCCAGTAGTTGGAGCGCTGTGTCATGGGTGACTTGAGGTCCTAAAAAGACCTTTTTCAGAGTGCTCAGAAACAACGGAGCACTCTGCACCACATGATCACCACGCTCCCACAGCGGCGTAGCCCACTCCAACGCCCTGTCCGACAAAAGAGACACAATTAATCCCACCTTAGCCCGCTCTGTAGGAAAACGTGCAGCCAGGAGCTCGAGGTGAATAGAGCACTGACTCACGAATCCCCTACAAGTTTTGCTATTTCCAGAAAATTTTTCTGGCAGCGGGAGGCGAGATAACGTCGGAACAGGGGTGGCAGTGGACAAGGTTGCTGCAGCCACGCTAGCAGCCTGTACAGCAACTGCGGTAACATCCACAGCTGAGGTTGAGCTCTCGAGAGCCGCCAACCTACCCTCCAGCTGCTGGATATACCGCAAAGATTGCTGAATGTCCGCCATTTACTAGCCAGACCCTGGCGCTAGTATTCTGTTAGGGCTAGCGGAACGCACCGAGTAAATAGAGATGTTTATTGATATTGGTGCGTTCGCAGCCCGGGGTCCACCGTGCAGGAGTACCTGCTGCTAGCAAACGGCGGAGCTATATGGCGGTATAGACTAACTCAGTTAATTCACTGAGTAGCCGTGAAAGGAAAGCACTGTGCCCTGTTAGACTCCACAGAAGCACAGGCTAACTGTCCAAACAGAGAGCAGTCAGTGGTCACACAAACATACAAAACTCCTCGCCGGAGGAGCCAGCATTCTAGGGGCTTATTTCAGCCGGGTCCCTGAACACACATACATGTGACCACACTGGCGCAAAGCACATAACATAAGACAATACTAGTGCATGGCCGTGCGGTCTTGCGCAGTTTATATAGTTACAGCACAGGAAGCTGCTACTGAAGTTTTTGCCCTTTCAGGACCTTCCAGAAGGACCAATGGAAAGTGCTGCAGTACCTGAGCATGTTTTGCCCTTTCAGGACCTTCCAGAAGGACCAATGGAATGTACTGCAGCACCTGAGCATGTGACCGAACATGTGGCCCTCCTCGACCTCCAATGGGAGACCCTGCCCTGGGCATGCTCAGTGTGAGTAAACAAGGACTTAGTCCCAGAGAGGCTCGCTCGCCGCAGATCAGTGCAGGGTACCATAGGAAAGCCAGAAAAGGCAGTGGTGACCCTATGCACCGAATCAGCCCCAGCGAGACGCTGGGAGCGACGTCTCCGCTGAGCAGAGCCCACTGCGGCCGATACCGAATGGGAGACCGCAGCAGACACGGATCGAGATTCCCCCTGTGCAGCAGAGGAAACTTGACTCCTAACATCTGGTGCCTGGATGCAGGGCAATGGATGAAATGCACAGGGACCCTGCTGACCAGAGAAACGGAGGTGTTGGCCACGGCCTCGGCTCACGGGACGGAGACTGCGCAACTCCATAAGTAAGGTAAGAAAATCTTGTCATCTTACCTGAATGTCCCCTGTGCCCAATCCAGGTCTAAATCTCTTGCCGGTCAGATGTGATCACCATCGCATTCCCAGGTAGTGTAAAAAGTCCACACCCGTATCCAAACCCTGGGATATAAGCCAAGGTGTCTGCTGTGTGCCGTGTATGTGTTTTATGTCTGTGTAGATCCTGGAGATAGTTGGAACAGTGACTGTTTTGTTTGTGGTTGCTGGGATACAGATGACAGGAAGTCAAATTGCTCGATAAGTTATCACAGGATTCCCATGCATAGGAGGGACAGGCAGTCCCAGAATCCAAGCTCGGGTAGTGATAACTTAGAGGGCTACCACAGATTTCCGTAGCTGGTGAGCCAGTCAGGACGACCGGACCGAGGTGGTAGGAACCCCACTTGTCGTGCTTGTCACCCAGGTGGCCCAGGCACAGGTGTGCCCAGTGCGATTGACAGTTGTCTGTTCCCAGAGCGGCCTGCACGGGTCACAGAATAATAAAGAGGACATTGATTTCTCCCGGACGTCTGTCTATCTGTTCTTGTTCATGTCACGTACTGTTGCTTAAAGTGCATAAATTTGCAAAGGAAAGTTTTTTTTTCTTTTCCGCACTTCCCCTTTTGCTGTTAGCAAGGATATATCAATTGTAAATCACACTGTCACATCTGTTTTTGCTTCGTTTCCTGTTCTTGCACTCTGAGATAAGTGTTAGCTGCAGCTTAGGAATATTGAAGAAGTGAAACTGAGTGGTATCTATCACTATTGCTGTGAGCTACTTATTTTTAGATACGTGATTTTAGTGACTTTGATACACCAGCATAAGAAAGGGGAAGTGTGTGTTTCTGCATCTGGACACAGACTGTAGTGTTAAAAGCTGTTTTGACTTTCTTTAGTTTTTGAAGTTTTTCCTTCTGTACCAAACTTTTAAAACTTTTAAGTTTTTTGTTTTTTTTGTACAACTTTTTTGAAGTTTTTCTTTTTTATACCAACCTTTTTGAAGTTTTTGTTGTTTTTCCTTTTTTTGTATTTTAATTTTTGTTTTTGCCATGGGGAATAAGGTGACCAAGCGACAGGAGGGTCTTTTACTTCCTGATGAGAAAACAGCTCCCCAGATAGTGGCAGAAAAAAAAGGTGTTAAGTATGTGAAGAATTTTAGAAGGTATAAAGTATGTGGTATTCATAAGAATGGCAGACTCCAAGCTGCAGAATGGCATGATGTATTGAGAAAAGAAAAACAGGAAAGTTAGTTGATGTTAAATTGCTGAATGCTAATAGAAGGTATAAAGCAGCAGAGCTACATCGTTTAGGAAGCACTGAATGATATGTGAATAAATCAGGAAATGATTTTTATGTGTACAAGATGGGAAAAGGTGTTAAGCCATCAGTGCCACCCCCATACCGGGAAGGGAGGTATTGGATGTGTGCAGTCTGCTCTCAGCAGAATCCATTGTATAGGAAGACTTGCACAGTATGTGGTGCGCCCCGCCCATCCCTATAGGGAGAAGGCATCATTGTTCCAACCATGCCTCTCAGGTTGCACAAAAGGGGGAGGAACTCTCTCCTCCTTCCCCTCCTCTGTCACTCCCCTCTCCTCCTTTTTCATTTCTATCTCCTCATTCTCTCTCTACCCTTCACTCCTTCTCTTTCTTCACCACACCCTCTCCTCCACCTCCTCTTTCTTCTCTGCACCCTTCATCTCCTCCTCCCTCTTCATCTCTTTCCTCAGTCTTCACCTCTCTCTCCTCCTCCTCTTTTCTCTCTGCCTCTCCCTCCTCCTTCTCTTCCTTCACCACACCTCTCTCTCCTCCTCCTTCTCTTTCCTCTCCACTTCTCTCTCCTCCTTCTCTTTCTCTGCCACACCTATCTCCTTCTGTTCTTTCTTCTCCGCACCCTTCGCCCCCTCTCATCACCTCCTCCTCTTTCTTCTCTGCATCACCTATCTCCTCCTTTTTAAGACCCTTCTTTTTCTTCTTTGCTGCCAGCTGGGCAACCGCCCAATTCAAACAGTGTGGTGTCTCTGTATCCAGTGCTTACAGCACAAGGCACCTTCTATGTCCCAAGTAACATCCAGCCTTTGCCAGTCCTTGACCCCAGTATGCGCTATCACAACTATTCCTCTGATGAGGAAGGAGACATGCATCATACATGCAGCCTAATACTAGAAAAAGAAACCCACATGCACCAAGAATGCAGGGGCAGATAGAAGCACCACCATTACACTATGTGCACTTCACCCCAAGTCAGGTGACCAGCATTGAAGCTGATTGAACAACTGATTGCTCAGAGAGTGAGCAAAAGGCAGGCTGACCAGACAGGCCCTCAGCTTACATGACATGTAAGACAGAGTCTGTGGAGAAGTTTCATGGCAGAATAATGCAAGTTTTCCAAGACTTGGGCTTCACCATTCATGACCAGATACACAGGCAAATGTTGGCACAGGCCTTTGTGCATGGACTTAGAGAGCCAATAAGGAAACCACTGATAGTAGCCAGGCCCGAGAACAGGTCAATAGCAATGGACACCCTGCTCACAGTAGCCAAGGGGATCGAGTCCCAACCAGGAGTACGGAAGATGGCCCCTCTCATGGTGGCCGCAGACCATGATGAGCCACCACAATATAGAGACAGAAGTGTCAGATGTTTCAACTGCTGCAGATTGGGCCATTACCGGAACCAGTGCAGAGCACCACCACAACCCAAGACCCTGCCCAGAGGACAGGCCAAGGAACAGACAAAGTAAGCAGTGAAGTACCCTGTCCATAGGACAGGGGCAAGCCAGGTCCGCAAGACACCATGCTCCTGAAATGTAAAACCCTTCTGGAGGACCAATAACCCAAATTACCCTGGAAGTGGATGGCGTTGTCAGATCTTTTCTTGTGGACACTGGTGATGCAGCCTGAAGTGTGATGAGACATGTGGAACTCTCCTATCCCACCTGCCTATCAGAATCCTCGGTGTCTTGCATGGGCATTGATGGTCAAATCAGACATTCCCAGCTTACAAAGCCCCTCAGCATGTGGACTCACCCAGGACACTCTATTCTGACCCAGTTTGTGGTGTCAAGGACCTGCCCACACAACCTGCTGGGGGCAGATCTACTACAGAAGCTGAAGGTGACCTTAGTGTTCCAGGAAGATGGCACCGTGACACTTCCCTCACCCTTGACCCAAGAAGAGTCAGTCATGCTGGTGGCCCTACAAGAACCTCAAACAACCAATGGAGGCCTACCCAAGGAGGTACTGGACGTAGTACCAGAAAGTCTATGGTCTAAGGGACCCCAGGACATGGGAAAACTTTAAGTTGCCCCAGTATAGGTATCACTCAAGCCAGGCACTCCATATCCTCGTAAGGCCCAGTATCCCCTGTTCATCGCCCAGAGTCAAGCTGTCTCAGACCAACTGAAGGTTTTCCTGGAAATAGGGGTCATCATCCCCTGCACGTCTCCTTGCAATACCCCACTTTTCCCGATCAAGAAAAAGACTGTAAAAGGAGAGCCAGCTAATTTCAGAATGGTACATGACCTGAGAGCTGTGAATGACGCTACAGTGTTTGAAACCCCAATTGTGCCGAATCCGCACACTCTGCTCTCAAATGTGCCTTCCACAGCAACAGTGTTCACAGTGATCGACCTGGCTAATGATTTCTTCACTGTTCCCGTTCATCAGGATGACCAGTTCCTGTTTGCCTTCACACACCAGGGGGCACAGTGTTATGAACTGGTGATTTAGAACCACGATGGACCTGGTGGTTAAGAGCACTGAAAATGACCTGATAGTTACTAATAACATAGGACGAGCTCTGAGACGTGGGAACTCTGCTGACCACAATCCCTAATCCTATCACACCACACTAGAGGTAGCCGTGGATTGCTCCTGACAAGACCTAGGCGCCTCGGGCACAGCCTGAGAAACTAGCTAGCCCTGAAGATAGAAAACTAAGCCTACCTTGCCTCAGAGAAATTCCCCAAAGGAAAAGGCAGCCCCCCACATATAGTGAGTAAAGATGAAAATACAAACACAGAGATTAAATAGATTTTAGCAAAGTGAGGCCCGACTTACTGAATAGACCGAGGATAGGAAAGATAGCTTTGCGGTCAGCACAAAAACCTACAAACAACCACGCAGAGGGCGCAAAAAGACCCTCCGCACCGACTAACGGTACAGAGGTGCTCCCTCTGCGTCCCAGAGCTTCCAGCAAGCAAGACAAACCAATATAGCAAGCTGGACAGGAAAAATAGCAAACAAAAGTAACACAACCAGAACTTAGCTTATGCAGGGCAGACAGGCCACAAGAACGATCCAGGAGAGAGCAAGACCAATACTGGAACATTGACTGGAGGCTAGGAACAAAGAACTAGGTGGAGTTAAATAGAGCAGCACCTAACGACTTAACCTCGTCACCTGAGGAAGGAAACTCAGAAGCCGCAGCCCCACTCACATCCACCAGAGGAAGCTCATGGACAGAAGGATCAACGGATGGAACCACAGGTTCCACGTATCTCCGCAACAATGACCTATGGAATACATTATGGATGGAAAAAGAAGCTGGAAGGGTCAAACGACAAGACACAGGATTAAGAACCTCAGAAATCCTATACGGACCAATAAAACGAGGCTTAAACTTAGGAGAGGAAACTTTCATAGGAATATAACGAGACGACAACCAAACCAAATCCCCAACACGAAGTCGGGGACCCACACAGTGCCTGCGGTTAGCGAAACGTTGAGCCTTCTCCTGGGACAATGTCAAATTGTCCACTACATGAGTCCAAATCTGCTGCAACCTATCCACCACAGTATCCACACCAGGACAGTCCGAAGACTCAACCTGCCCTGAAGAGAAACGAGAATGGAAACCAGAATTGCAGAAAAACGGAGAAACCAAAGTAGCCGAGCTGGCCGGATTATTAAGGGCGAACTCAGCCAAAGGCAAAAGGACACTCAATCATCCTGATCAGCAGAAACAAAACATCTCAGATATGTTTCCAAGGTCTGATTGGTTCGTTCAGTTTGGCCATTTGTCTGAGGATGGAAAGCCGAGGAAAAAGACAAATCAATGCCCATCCTAGCACAAAAGGCTCGCCAAAACCTCGAAACAAACTGGGAACCTCTGTCCGAAACGATGTTCTCCGGAATGCCATGTAAACGAACCACATGCTGGAAAAACAATGGCACCAAATCAGAGGAGGAAGGCAATTTAGACAAGGGTACCAAATGGACCATCTTAGAGAAGCGATCACAAACCACCCAAATGACCGACATCTTTTGCGAGACAGGGAGATCCAAAATAAAATCCATAGAGATATGTGTCCAGGGCCTCTTCGGGACCGGCAAGGGCAAAAGCAACCCACTGGCACGAGAACAGCAGGGCTTAGCCCGAGCACAAGTCCCACAGGACTGCACAAACGAACGCACATCCCGCGACAGAGATGGCCACCAAAAGGATCTAGCCACCAAATCTCTGGTACCAAAGATTCCAGGATGACCAGCCAACACCGAACAATGAACCTCAGAGATAACTATACTCGTCCACCTATCAGGGACAAACAGTTTCTCCGCTGGGCAACGGTCAGGTCTATTAGCCTGAAATTTTTGCAGCACCCGCCGCAAATCAGGGGAGATGGCAGACAAAATTAGCCCCTCTTTGAGGATACCCGCCGGCTCAGGCAAACCCGGAGAGTCGGGCACAAAACTCCTAGACAGGGCATCCGCCTTCACATTCTTAGAGCCCGGAAGGTACGAAACCACAAAGTCAAAATGGGAGAAAAACAGCGACCAACGAGCCTGTCTAGGATTCAACCGCTTGGCAGACTCGAGATAAGTCAAGTTCTTGTGATCAGTCAAGACCACCACGCGATGCTTAGCTCCTTCAAGCCAATGACGCCACTCCTCGAATGCCCACTTCATGGCCAGCAACTCTCGATTGCCAACATCATAATTACGCTCAGCAGGCGAAAACTTCCTGGAAAAGAAGGCACACGGTTTCATCACTGAGCCATCAGAACTTCTTTGCGACAAAACAGCCCCTGCTCCAATCTCAGAAGCATCAACCTCGACCTGGAACGGGAGCGAAACATCTGGCTGGTACAATACAGGGGCAGAAGAAAAACGACGCTTCAACTCCTGAAAAGCTTCCACAGCAGCAGAAGACCAATTGACCACATCAGCACCCTTCTTGGTTAAATCAGTCAACGGTTTAGCAATACTAGAAAAGTTATTGATGAAGCGACGATAAAAATTAGCAAAACCCAGGAACTTTTGTAGACTCTTCAGAGATGTCGGCTGAGTCCAATCATAAATGGCCTGAACTTTAACAGGATCCATCTCGATAGTAGAAGGGGAAAAAATGAACCCCAAAAATGAAACCTTATGAACACCAAAGAGACACTTTGACCCCTTCACAAACAAAGAATTCGCACGCAGGACCTGGAACACCATTCTGACCTGCTTCACGTGAGACTCCCAATCATCCGAGAAGACCAAAATATCATCCAAGTATACAATCAGGAATTTATCCAGGTACTCTCGGAAGATGTCATGCATAAAGGACTGAAATACTGATGGAGCATTGGAAAGCCCGAATGGCATAACCAGGTACTCAAAATGGCCCTCGGGCGTATTAAATGCTGTTTTCCATTCATCGCCCTGTTTAATATGCACAAGATTATACGCACCACGAAGATCTATCTTGGTGAACCAACTAGCCCCCTTAATCCGAGCAAACAAATCAGACAGCAGCGGCAAGGGGTACTGAAATTTGACCGTGATTTTATTTAGAAGGTGGTAATCAATACAAGGTCTCAACGAACCATCCTTCTTGGCCACAAAAAAGAACCCTGCTCCCAATGGCGACGACGACAGGCGAATATGACCCTTCTCCAAGGATTCCTTTACGTAACTCCGCATAGCGGTGTGCTCAGGCACAGACAAATTAAACAGTCGACCTTTAGGAAACTTACTACCAGGAATCAAATCGATAGCACAATCGCAATCCCTATGCAGAGGTAGGGCATTGGACTTGGGCTCAACAAATACATCCCGGTAATCCGACAAGAACTCTGGGACCTCAGAAGGGGTGGATGATGAAATAGACAGAAATGGAACATCACCATGTACCCCCTGACGACCCCAGCTGGACACAGACATAGATTTCCAATACTGGGTTATGGACTTGTAGCCATGGCAACCCCAACACGACCACATCATGCAGATTATGCAACACCAAAAAGCGAATATCCTCCTGATGCGCAGGAGCCATGCACATGGTCAATTGGGTCCAGTACTGGGGCTTATTCTTGGCCAAAGGCGTAGCATCAATTCCTCTCAATGGAATAGGATACTGCAAGGGCTCCAAGAAAAACCCACAGCGCCTAGCAAACTCCAAGTCCATCAAATTCAGGGCAGCGCCTGAATCCACAAATGCCATGACAGAATAGGATGACAAAGAGCAGATCAAAGTAACGGACAAAAGAAATTTCGACTGTACCGTACCAATGGTGGCAGACCTAGCGAACCGCTTAGTGCGCTTAGGACAATCGGAGATAGCATGAGTGGAATCACCACAGTAAAAACATAGCCCATTCCGACGTCTGTGTTCTTGCCGTTCAGCTCTGGTCAAAGTCCTATCACATTGCATAGGTTCAGGTTTATGCTCAGATAATACCGCCAAATGGTGCACAGTTTTACGCTCACGTAAGCGTCGATCGATCTGAATGGCCAAAGACATAGACTCATTCAGACCAGCAGGCATAGGAAATCCCACCATGACATCCTTAAGGGCTTCAGAGAGACCCTTTCTGAAAATTGCTGCCAGAGCACATTCATTCCATTGAGTGAGCACAGACCACTTCCTAAACTTCTGACAATATATCTCTACCTCATCCTGACCTTGACACAGAGCCAGCAAATTTTCCTCTGCCTGATCCACTGAATTAGGTTCATCATAAAGCAATCCGAGTGCCAGAAAAAACGCATCAATATCACATAATGCAGGATCTCCTGGCGCAAGGGAAAATGCCCAGTCTTGAGGGTCGCCACGTAATAAAGAAATAATGATCTTAACTTGTTGAACTGGGTCACCTGAGGAGCGAGGTTTCAAAGCCAGAAACAGTTTACAATTATTTTTGAAATTCAGAAACTTAGCTCTATCTCCAGAAAATAAATCAGGAACAGGAACTCTAGGTTCCAACATAGATTTCTGAACCACAATGTCTTGAATTTTTTGTACTCTTGCAGTGAGATGATCCACACAAGAAGACAGACCTTTAATGTCCATCACTACACCTGTGTCCTGAACCACCCAAATGTCTAGGGGAAAGGAAAGACAAAACACAGTGCAAAGAAAAAAAAATGGTCTCAGAACTTCTCCTTTCCCTCTATTGAGAAGCATTAGTACTTTGGGCCTCCAGTACTGTTATGAACTGGTGATTTAGAACCACGATGGACCTGGTGGTTAAGAGCACTGAAAATGACCTGATAGTTACTAATAACATAGGACGAGCTCTGAGACGTGGGAACTCTGCTGACCGCAATCCCTAATCCTATCACACCACACTAGAGGTAGCCGTGGATTGCTCCTGACAAGACCTAGACGCCTCGGGCACAGCCTGAGAAACTAGCTAGCCCTGAAGATAGAAAAATAAGCCTACCTTGCCTCAGAGAAATTCCCCAAAGGAAAAGGCAGCCCCCCACATATAATGACTGTGAGTAAAGATGAAAATACAAACACAGAGATGAAATAGATTTTAGCAAAGTGAGGCCCGACTTACTGAATAGACCGAGGATAGGAAAGATAGCTTTGCGGTCAGCACAAAAACCTACAAACAACCACGCAGAGGGTGCAAAACGACCCTCCGCACCGACTAACGATACGGAGGTGCTCCCTCTGCGTCCCAGAGCTTCCAGCAAGCAAGACAAACCAATATAGCAAGCTGGACAGAAAAAA
Source organism: Ranitomeya imitator (assembly GCF_032444005.1). Classification (NCBI taxonomy): domain Eukaryota; kingdom Metazoa; phylum Chordata; class Amphibia; order Anura; family Dendrobatidae; genus Ranitomeya; species Ranitomeya imitator. The sequence continues at coordinate 544,460,015 of NC_091284.1, read as the reverse complement.
TAGCAAACAAAAGTAACACAAGCAGAACTTAGCTTATGCAGGGCAGACAGGCCACAAGAACGATCCAGGAGAGAGCAAGACCAATACTGGAACATTGACTGGAGGCTAGGAACAAAGAACTAGGTGGAGTTAAATAGAGCAGCACCTAACGACTTAACCTCGTCACCTGAGGAAGGAAACTCAGAAGCCGCAGCCCCACTCACATCCACCAGAGGAAGCTCATGGACAGAACCAGCCGAAGTACCACTCATGACCACAAGAGGGAGCTTGACCACAGAATTCACAACAGCACAGCTCACATGGGTGGTGATGCCCCAGGGGGCCCAGAACAGCCCCTCACAATTCACCAAGGCAATGTCCACAGTCCTCGCCAACTGGATCACAGAACATGCAGAAGTGACCTTGCTACAGTATGTGGATGATCTACTCCTTTGTGCAGTTGACTTTGACACGTGTAAAGCCCATTCCGTGTCTCTACTACCCTACCTGGTGGAGCGGCACTGCAAGGTCTCAAATAATAAGGTCCAGTGGTGTCTGAAGCGAGTTACGTTTCTGGGACACTGTATTGCTCACCAGACGAAACACCTGACAGATGACCGGAAGACCATAGTGGAGAAGATGGCTCCCCTAACGACTCCAAAGGTGCTACAGGCCTTCCTTGGTCTCGTTTCATATTGCAGGACCTGGATCCCTGATGCCTCAGTCCTAATGCAGCCTCTGTATGATTGCGTCAATGCAACCCCATTCCTCCTGTCAGATGCAGCCTTCATCTTGTTCAAGAAGTTGAAAGACTCAGTAGTCTCAGCGCCAGCTCTAGGCCTACCTGACTACGAGAAGCCATTCCATCTCTATTTGATGGAAAAAGAAGGTCATGCTACAGGAGTCCTGATGCAGATTCACGAGGAAAGCAGAGACCTCTAAGCTACTTTTCAACTCACCTGGATACAGTTGCAAGGGGAGCCCCCTCCTGCATGAGAGCACTATTTGCAGCACATGCCCTCCTGGACAAGACTGCTGACATCATTCTTGGACATCCACTGGAAATCCTGGCTCCGCATGATATCTCAGCGATCCTCAACCAAACCCAGCCAAAACATCTCTCCACTGCCAGACATCTTCATCTCCAGTGCTCTCTACTCTTGACTGACAATGTCACCATCTCCAGATGCACAGTCCTCAACCTGGCCACTCTACTCCCACTCCCCAGGGGAGATATGGACCCTTCAGATCAAAATCTGCATGATATTTTTCACAAGGATCTGGATTTGCTCCGGACTAATGACCATGATTGCTTCAGCATCATGCAACAGGAAACAGCAGGACTACCCAATGTGGCAGGAGAGCCACTGACCAACCCAGAGTTGAACCTCTACGTAGATGGCTCCAGATTTGTAGATGATGAAGGAAGATTCCACAAGGGATGTGCAGTGACCAGCAAACAAGAAATCCTGCGGTCCAGAAGTCTGCCGTCTAGCCTGTCAGCCCAGGAAGCAGAATTGATAGCACTGACAAAAGCCTGCTAGATTGCAGAAGGCAAAACTGCAACCATATACACCGATTCAAGGTACTCGCATGGCATAGCACACGACTTACACTCATCCGAGCTGCAAGGGACTTCATCACAGCAAGCGGAACAACCGTGAAGCATCATGGAGCCATCAGGGACCTGCTGGACGCACTCCAACTTCCAAAAATGGTGACAGTACTAAAAGTCAAAGCGCATGGAAAACTGAACACAGTAGAGGCACAGGGCAAGAACATGGCAGATATGGCAGCCAAAGAAGCAGCCAAAGGAAGACAATATGGAGAAGTGGGAGAGGTCATAGAGCCGGATGGCTACTACATGACAACTGAGGACAAGACACCAGACAAGATGACATCTTAGGACCTGTTTAAGAAGTTGCAGGAGCAAGCTCCAAAGGAGGAGAAGGAGAGTTGGATGCGGAAGGGTATACTTCAAGAAGAAAGGGTATACTCAATGGACTACAAACTCTGTTTACCCCGAAGCATGTACCCTATGGTGGTTCAATGGGCACATGGGCCCACACACAGATCAAAGACACAGATGAATGATCTGATAGGTGCCTACTGGTTCACTCCAGGGATCTCCACTCTAACAGCCAAATTCACTAGCAGCTGTTTGACCTGCGGTAAATGCAACCCTGGACAAGTGGAGATAGTTCCCACACATCATCTTGCCAGACCACTGTACCCCTTCCAGAGGATCCAGATAGACCACATCCAGATGCCACCAAGTGGAGGATTCAACGTGTTCTCAGGATGGCAAGAAGCTTTCCCAGCAAGGAACCAGTCGGCGAAGACTACTGCAAAGAAGCTACTCTCAGAGATAGTGTGCAGATATGGGGTTCCAGAAGTGATAGAGAATGATCAGGGACCCGCATTCACAGCAAATCTAACACGAGAGATCTGGTCAGCAGTAGGGTCAATTTAGGCCTACACACTCCCTACCACCACCAGAGTAGAGGGAAAGTGGAAAGACTAAACGGTACACTTAAGAACAGGATGTTGAAAGTTGCCCAAGAGACAAACCATGGCATGAGATGCTCCCAATCACACTATTTAGTGTAAGGCACACTCCCAGAGGCCCAGAAAAGCTGTTACTGTATGAAATTTTGTTTGGGTCTAGTCCCAGCTAAGGGGTATTCTTCCCTCAGCAGCTGACTATGCAGTATGATACTTTGTTTGCTTATGTCATTGAACTCACCAAGAAACTTGCTAATATCCATTCTCGAGTTTTTTATTCATTGGCAGATCCAGATTAGGTATCCGGTACGCACTCCTTAAAGCTTGGAGACTGGGTATTGGTGAAAGAGTTTGTAAGGAGAACAACACTCAATCCCAGATTTGATGAGCCTTTCCAAGTGCTGCTGATGACACCAACCTCTGTGAAACTGGAGGGAAGACCCACTTGGATACACGCATCACACTGCAAGAAAGCTCCCATACCAGAAGATACACCCAAGCCAGAATGATGTTGTGGATGCCCTGCCTGACCGGATAGATGACCTACCTGATAAACAATACACACCCCTGGCTACACATGCTGTTGACTAAAAGACTATAATTACAATGCCATGAATCCCCGTTAGGGACAGATCTCCTGACCGCCCTTTTGTGAAAGTCTGTACGGAGTGGGGTGTATGTGCTAGGCATGCGTCAGCTCACCGGCAGCACAAAAGAGTTGCAGCGCTTTGGGACAGGAGGTTAGGATTAGGGCAAGTGATATCTAAGGGGGAATTGTCATGGAAATATATATATTTCCTATAGATCTCACTTGCATATAAACTCATATATACTCACAGCTAATATATACACTATAATCAATTGCCTAAAATGGCTGACATAAAGTGATATAAGCCAGACAGACTGTTTGGGGCTTTCCAAAAAAAAAGCGGAACAGCACCTGATGTACTAAGTGATGATCAGATGTCTCAACTTTGTTCTAGATGCAGAAAACAGAGACAGCTACACTTTAGTTGCTTAATTAGCATTCGTATGTGCATTAATCACAATATTCCATATATATTTAGATAACCAAAAACAGAGGAGCTTGACAATATGGTAATTATTTAACCACCCCTAACCACCCCCTTTCTATATGCAATTATAAAACCATGTATGTACAATAAATCATCGGTATTGATGGAATGTTATTGTCACCAGAGTGTACAGTCTCATTCTTGATGAGCACTCAAAATACTCAGTCTTATTGGGAACGGTCGCATCACACAAAGGGATAGATTTATCCAAACCAAATTTCCATAGCATGTCTCCTGCGCCAAGAATTGGTCTCCTCGGCAATGGCCTGCTGGATTACTTTACCCCCTGCTGGTGGCAGACAGGCCCTGGGAGATGGTCGGGATGGACTTCATGGTGGGCTTACCCAAGTCTCGTAGCTGCACCGTTATCTGGGTAGTCACCGACCATTTTTCTAAAATGGTGCACTTAATGCCGCTTCCACAGTTACCTTCTGCACGGGCCTTAAACATGTTTTCCACCTACATGGCATGCCAGACAAAATTATCAGTGATTGGGGTCCCCAGTTTGCGTCTTGATTCCAGAGAGGGCTCTGTTGTTTACTCAGCATGGAGCTGAATCTATCTTCTGCGTACCACCCCGAGACGAATGGGGTAGAGAGGGCCAACCAGACTCTGGTCACATACCTGTGACATTTTTGTTTTAGCCAGGCAGGATGACTGGGCATCCTTGCTACCATGGGCAGAGATTGTATTGAACAATGCGTAGCCGACTTCACCAGGCAGACCCCATTCCTCCTTAACTACAGTCAGCATCCGTGTGTTCCTGTGCCCATGTCCATGTCTTCCATCGATTCTAGGGTGGCATACTAAGCGGTGGAGGCACGTGACATTTGGGACGGCACACAGGATGCCATCCGGGCCTCCAAGGAGAGAATGAGGGTTTCTGCCGATGCACATCAGCGCCCTGCTCCGACCTTGCTCCTGGCGACTTAGTGTGGCTCTCTACCTGTAACATCAGGCTGCGAGTTCAGTCCACAAAGTTTGTGCCTCGCTACATAGGCCCCTTCAAGATCCTGGTGCAAGTCATTACAGTGGTCTATCAGTTGGCCCTTCCTCCACGCCTGGGTATCACCGACACCTTTCATGTGTCCCTCCTAAAACCCGTTCACTTGTCTCTGTTTTCCGAATCATCTGCCGGGACATCGAGCTCATCCACGGACGATTTTGAGGTGAATGCTATTATGGGGTGCAAGGTGGTACGTGGCAAAAAATTATTTCTGGTGGATTGGAAGGGTTATGGCCCAGAGGACAGGACTTGGGAGCCTGTTGAGCACATTCAGGCTCTGCTGCTCATTGCGGCCTTTGAGCGTAGCAGGGTCCAGGGAATGGGGGCCCTAGGAGGGGGGGTAATGTTAGGAGTCAAGTTCCGGCCGCTGCACAGGGGGAATCTCGAACCATGCCTACTGCGGTCTCCCATTCTCCTCCAGCCGCAGTGGAGCCTGCTCAGCAGAGAGGTCGGTCCCAGCATCTGGCTCAAGCTGATAAAGTGTGCTGGCTCTGCCTTTGTAGCCAGTGCTGATCAGCAGCGAACAGGTGTTTCAGGTACTAAGTCCTGCTTTTCCCATACTGAGTATGCCCATGGGATGATCTCCCATTGGAGGTCGGGGGTCACATGCTCAGGTCCTGTGGCAGCTCTTATTGGACCATTAGGAAGGTCCTTGAGAGCTGCAGCTATAAAAGGTTTGCAAGGCCGCATGGTCAAGCGGTAGTATGAGCTAGATAACGTGTGTGCGTAGATGAATGTCTGTCGATGCATGAAAGCTCCTTAATCATTCCCATTCCTAGTGATGATGACTGCTAGCAAATGGTGGAGGCTACCTAGCGCCCGACAGTGCTACCTGCACACTTAGCACACGTTTCTGCATCTATTTGCAGTGCCCACCTGTACGGCACTGTGCACAATCAGTGTGTTTTCCTGACAGCTGGTCAGTGTAGGGTGGGAACTCCCACTTGGAATCTGCATCTGACTCAAGGCATCTCCAGGCGCGGGCTCAAAAGCCACCAAGGGTCAGAGCGAGTCCAATCACCAGTTTAGTGGGGGTGATTCATATGGACCCCATTAGTATCATTCAGCTGCACCCTGTGACTGCTAACAGGGAGCAGCGTATTTACGGAGACTCTGTGAAGCAATAGAGCTCGCTTCTATTCACACTGGGTAAGGTCAAACCCACCCGTGAGCAAGTGCCCATCCGCCATTACTTAGCTGCAGGTGTCATCTCTGCACATTTGACCCCGGACTGCGAACGCACCTCATATTCTCTAGTATTATTATTTGGTGCGTTCCGCCACATTGTAGGATTTAAAAAAAATAACTTGGATTTTATTGCATGAAATAAGTATTTGATACAATAGAAAACCTGACTGAGGAAGATTGACAATCATCTTGTGTTTCTTCTACTTCCTAATAATTGAGCCAACAGTTGTTGTCTTTTAACCAAAGTGCTTACCTATTGTCCCGCAGCCCATCCCAGCCTTGTGCAGGCCTAAAATTTTGTCCTTGGTGTCCTTAGACAGCTCTTTTTGTCTTGGCCATGTTGGAGAGGTTGGAGTGTGATTGATTGTGTGGACAGGTGTCTTTTATACAGGTAACAAGTTCAAACAGGTGCAATTAATACAGGTAATGAATACGGAGTAGGAGGGCTTCTTAAAGAAAAATTAAAAGATCTTTGAGAGACAGAATTTTGCTGTTTGATAGGTGATCAAATACTTATTTCATGCAAAAAAATGCAATTTAATTATTTAAAAATCATACAGTTTGATTTTTTTAATTTTAGATTCTTTTTGTCACAGTTGAAGAGTATCTACAATAAAAATTACATACCTCTCCATTCTTTGTAGGTGGGAAAACTTGCAAGATCAGCAGTGTATCAAATACTTCTTTTTTACCAATGTATTTGCTTTACCTTGGCAGGTTATCATAAATAGGGGAACTCCACATCATTTTTTTAAAAAGCTTTTTAAATTTAATAATTTAATAGGTTAAATAAGGCTAAATATCCACATAAAAGGCACTAAAGGGTGCTAGTTTATTATATGTAGGGGGCTTGTGGCATTGAATAACTACGGTACATCTATCCCATCTATTCTATCTATCCATTCTATTTATTTATTCTATTTATTTTATTCTAATGGTTTAGGCTGTGAATTTACTGTACAGGGTGGGCCATTAATATGGATACACCTAAATAAAATGGGATTGTTTGGTGATATCAACTTCCTGTTTGTGGCACATTAGTATATGGGAGGGGGAAACTTTTCAAAATGGGTGGTGACCATGGTGGCCATTTTGAAGTCAGCCATTTTGGATCATACTTTATTTTTTTCAATGGGAAGAGGGTCATGTGACACATCAAACTTATTGAGAATTTCACAAGAAAAACTTTAATGAGTTATATACAAGTTTCACTTTGCTTGCAGCCATTGGCATGCCACAGAGGTTAACACGTGAGGAGCGGATAGAAATTGTGTTGATGTCTGGTGAGCGCAGTACCCGGGTCATTGCAGCAGATTTCAATGCAAGACACCCTATGCAAGAAAACTGTCACCATTCCCATTTTAGCTAGGTGTATCCATATAAATGGCCCGCCCAAAAAAGGGTCCTGTTCCAATTTTTGTTTTGCCCATTCTGCAAATTCAGCACGCCGATCTGGGTCACCAACCATTCCCATTTCATTTAGGTGTATCCATAAAAATGGCCCACCCTGTACTTCGCTGATGAAATGTCGGGGTTAATTTTCCTTCGAGACTTTTGCTTAAAAATCAGACGGCATATGCATGGGTCGTGGCTGGGTCTTCCAGCATGACAATGACCTGAAACACACAGCCAGGGCAACTAAGGAGTGTCTCCGTAAGATGCAGTTCAATGTCCTGAAATGAATTCGATACCTGTATCCAATGACTATCTGGATGATCCAGAGGAGTCATGGGAGAAGGTCATGTCAGATGAGACCAAAATAGAACATTTTGGTATCAACTGCACTTTCCGCATGTGGAGGAAGAAAAAGGATGAGTACAACCCCAAGAACACTGTCCCAGCCATAAAGCAAGGTGGAGTAAACATCATACTTTGGGGGGCTTTTCTGCAAAGAGGACAGGCTGAGTACACTGTATTGAAGGGAGGATGGATGGGGTAATGTATCACAAAATTTTGTCCAACAATCTCCTTCTATCAGTAAGAGCACTGAATATGGGTTATGGCTGGGTCTTCCAGCATGACAGTTACCCAAAACACACAGCCAGGGCAACTGAGGAGTAGCTCAGTTAGAAGCATTTCAAGGTCCCTGCTGAAGTGTGTGAAAACTTGGTCAAGAACCACAGGAAACATCTGACCTCTGTACTTGCAAACTAATGTTTCTGTATCAAATATTAAGCTCTGACTTTCTATTATATCAAATACTTACTTCATTACAGACCTCTCCATTCTTTGTAGGTAGGAAAACTTGCAAAATCATCAGTATATCAAATACTTATTTGCCCCACTGTAGCTGTGGGCTTATATTATCAGGCTGGGAAGCTCCCTGGTTATTGGGCCTTCCCAGCCTAAAAGATATAGAATAGAAGCCCGCAGCCACCCAAGAATTGATGCTTCACATTAGATGACCCAATTCTGGCACTTTGCCCCAGCTCTTCCTGATTGCGCTAGTGAGCTGGCATTTGGGGTAGTGGCTTATGGGGTTGATGTCAGCTGTGTAATGTCAGCTGGCATCAAGCTCTGGTGTTAGTAATGGAGAGGTTTCTGTCAGAAACAGTGGGTACGGAAAGTATTCAAAAAAGTTAATTTTTTTTTCACATTAATGTACACTCTGCAATTCATCTTGACTGAAAAAAACAGAAATATAGAAATTTTTGCAAATTTATTAAAAAAGAAAAACTGAAATATCACATGGACATAAATATTCAAATCCTTTGCCCAGACATTCATATTTAAGTCTCATGCTGTCCATTTCTACTCCTTCCAGCTGTGTTTAATTAAACTTACAGGACTTGATTTGGAAAGGCACACACCTGTCTATATAACACCTCACAGCTCACAGTGCATGTCAGACCACGTGAGAATCATGATGTCAAAGGAACTAGCCAAGGAACTCAGAAACAGAATTGTGGCAAGGCACAGATCTGGCCAAGGTTACAAAAGAATTTCTGCAGTACTCAAAGTTCGTATGAGCACAGTGGCCTCCATAATCCATAAATGGAAGATGTTTGGGACCACCAGAAGTCTTCCTAGACCTGGCCGTCCAGCCAAACTGAGCAATCGTGGAAGAAAAGCCTTGGTGAGAGAGGTAAAGAAGAACCCCAAGATCACTGTGGCTGAGCTCCAGAGATGCAGTAGGGAGATGGGAGAAAGTTCTGCAAAGTCAACTATCACTGCAGCCCTCCACCAGTCGGGCCTTTATAGCAGAGTGGCCCAACGGAGGCCTCTCGCCAGTGCAAGACATATGAAAGACTGCCTATGTGTTTGCTAAAAAACACATGAAGGACTCCCAGACTATGAAAAATAATATTCTCTGGTCTGATGAGATGAAGATAGATCTTTTTCGTGATAATTCTAAGTGGTATGTGTGGAGAAAACCAGGCACTGCTCATCACCTGCCCAATATAATCCTAACAGTGAAACATGGTGGTGGCAGCATCATGCTATGGGGATGTTTTTTAGCTACAGGGACAGGATGACTGGTTTTCATTGAAGGAAACATGAATGTAGCCATGTACATAGATATCCTGGATAAAAACCTCTTCCAGAGTGCTCTGGATCTCTGACTTGGCCAAAAGTTCCCCTTCCAACAAGACAATGACCCTAAGCACACAGCTAAAATAACAAAGGAATGGCTTCAGAACAACTCTGCAACCATTCTTGACTGGCTCAGCCAGAGCCCTGACCTAAACTCAATTGAGCATCTCTGGAGAGACCTGAAAATGGCTGTTCACCAACATTCACCATCCAGCCTAACGGAACTGGGGAGGATCTGCAAGGAAGAATGCAGAGGATCCCCAAATCCAGGTGTGAAAAGCTTGTTGCATCATTCCCAAGGACACTCATGGCTGTACTAGCTCAAAAGGGTTCTTCTACTCAATACTGAGCAAAGAGTCTGAATACTTATGACCATGTGATATTTCAGTTTTTCTTTTTTAATAAATTTGCAAACATTTCTACATTTCTGTTTTTTTCAGTCTAGATGAGGTGTAGAGTTAACATTACTGAGATAAAAATGACTTTTTGGAATTTACCAAATGGCTGCAATGAAACAAAGAGTGAAAAAATTGCAGTTTATACCACCTCCTTTCTGACTCTGCACCCAACCCATTAGCCCAAGAGTGTTTAAAATCAACTCTGGTTCGTACCAGCTTACCTTAATGTGCAGGTTTGTAACCCAGGAGAGGCATGTTGCCCTTTCACACTGAAGACTTATACCGTAGCACAAGAGAGGCATGTTTTAGATGATAGGACCCATCAGAGAAGTGTCACCTTGCCGCGGTTGATGGGCTCACATGAATTGGCCAATTTATGCGCTAAGAATTTTCACTTTTGTAAGTTTTATTTTTTTACTTTTTATTACAGTTTACTCAGCAGTTATGATAGTTTTGTGTTCGCATATATATTGGTCTCTACAGAGTGCTTCTGCGTTCCTGCTTTTTGCATGTGTTAGTATATGTAGCTTCGACAACTGGAAAAGCTGAAACAAAACAATGTACAATAAAAGGGATAATATCAAATAATAAAAAATAAAATAAAATTATGAAGGAATCATTTTTTTTAGGAAATACCATTGCAAGAATAAATGGTGAGCTCAGACCAAAAATAAGAGGGGGGGGGGGAAGTGAAAAAATAAAACTAATATAAATAATAATAAACAATAAAAAAATAACAGGGGTGAAAATAAAAATAAGAAATAAAAAAATGAAAGTAAAAATAAAACGGACCAGGAAAAAAATGATTTTTTTTTATATAATGCAAATTAGAAAAAAAAAATACTGCATATATTTTTTAAATGTGAAAAAATATATGAAAAAATATGCAAAAAAGGAAATAGAAGGGGAGTGGTAATTGTAGTCCTACCTATACTTACACCCCTAAAATTGTGCAAGAGTCAATAGTTCTGTAAGGGAGGGAAGGAGAAATAGTTAGTCAAAGCAAAAGTAATGCATATTACACAAAGAATGCCCTATAAACTGCACTATAAAGAGGAGAAAATTATCAATAGTTTAAAAAGTCCAATTCCCTGTTCAATCCTTTAGGTGTAAGGGCTTGTAGTGTGAAAATCCAGTAGGATTCTCTCAAACCTTTAGGTGCAAGGGTTTATAGTGTGTGAATCCAATAGGATTCTCTCTCTTTTAATAATTTAATATGGTTTCCTCCGTGTCTAGGTCTGGGAACCTGCTCAAGCATCTGAAAGTTGTGCTACCATGTGTTTTGCTGCTACAAAGTGATGGAGTAGAGGGAGCAAGGTTTTTTTGCATCTGATGGTGGACTTATAACTGGCAATCCTATCCCTGACATGTTATGTAGTCTCACCGATATATCAGAGCCCGCCAAGTCATTTGATGACATATACTGGAAAGTTGGTGTTACAGGTGAAGAAACCCCAAATTGGGTATTTTGTACCAGAATGTAGATTTTGTTACATTTAAACAGGTGGCACAGTTTAGACATGGAAAAGTACCCAATCTTTTGGAGCCCAAAAATGTTTGTATCGATTCACTTACAACGTTCCCACATCAGCTTTAATGAAGTGGTCTCTAATATTCCGGTGTCTTCTGATACACATCAATGCTGGATTAGAGAAGGCGTTTATCTGTGGGTAAGCCTTTGTTTGAAGTGACCAGTGTCTTATGATGCAGTTGTAGATCTTAGGCATAATGGGATGATTTGTGTGTACAAATAGAATTGGTTCCTTTTGGAGGGCTGTGGGAGATGTTCCTGTATACTCAGAGTTCTGTGAATCTCTTGTGTGAGGATTTGTGGTGGGTAGTGTCTTTCAATGAATTTTTGTGACATTTCCTCCAGTGGGTTGGTTAGACAAAATCCCTTTCAAAGGCATCCATATAACAATTTATGTACGCAGGGGTCACATTTGAGCCCATTGTGGTCCCGCAAATTTGCATAAAGAATTGGTCTCCAAACAAGAATTAATTTTCTTGTAGAAGTTCCATGAAAAGTTCTTTACAGTTGTGGGAAAGTTCAGAGGTAGTCACTAGGGTTGAGCGAAACGGGTAGGCCATTTTCAGAAGTCGCCGACTTTTGGCAAAGTCGGGTTTCATGAAACCCGACCCGACCCCTGTGTGGGGTCGGCCATGAGGTCGGCGATCTTCTGAATCTGGTATCGGAATTCCGATACCGAGTTCCGATATGTTTGCAATATCGGAAATCGGTATCGGAATCCATATTTAAGTGTTAAATAAAGAATTAAAATTAAAAATATTGCTATACTCACCCTCTGACGCGCCCTGGTACTAACCGGCAGCCTTCCTTCCTTAGAATCAGCGCGTGAAGGACCTTAGATGATGTCACGGCTTGTGATTGGTCGCGCGACGGCCCATGTGACCGCTCACGCGACCAATCACAAGCCGAGACGTCACCGAAGGTCATTCAAGCGCTGATTCTTAGGAATGAAGGCTGCCGGAAAGAAGCAGGGTGCGTCCGAGGGTGAGTATATTCCTATTAGGTATATACTAACCCTCGGACGCGCCCTGCTTCTTTCCGGCAGCCTTCCTTCCTAAGAATCAGCGCTTGAATGACCTTCGGTGACGTCGCGGCTTTTGATTGGTCGCGTGAGCGGTCACATGAGCGGTCGCGCGACCAATCACAAGCCGCGACGTCATCTAAGGTCCTTCACGCGCTGATTCTAAGGAAGGAAGGCTGCCGGTTAGTACCAGGGCGCGTCAGAGGGTGAGTATAGCAATATTTTTAATTTTAATTCTTTATTTTACACTTAAATATGGATCCCAGGGCCTGAAGGAGAGTTTCCTCTCCTTCAGACCCTGGGAACCAAAGTATCCCATTGCACTGCATTGGGTTTCGTGTTTTGGCGGACCCCGACTTTTCTATAGGATCGGCCGATTTCACTTGACCCGACTTTTGAGAAAGTTGGGTTTCGTGAAACCCGACCCGATCCTATAAAAGTAAAAGTCGCTCAACCCTAGTAGTCACTAAGTCACCCGGTCTGATTTCACTGACGCATCACTTCCGGTTGTGCGATACCAGAAGTGGCACAGTCAGCGTGCATTTATAGCCCACTCTCACCGATGTCTGCACACCACACTACAGAGAATTTCTAACAAGCCACCTGGCATCAAGCCTCATGGTTAGTATCCCCCCATTTCCTACCTTTCCATACCCTCCCACAACACCTCATTTTTTCCTCATTTATTACCTTGTTTCTCTACAAGTCCCTATATCACTGGAATTATTTTCGGAACACTGTACCCAAGGTTATTTACCACATAGGATGGTACTGCACCTTTCTGCTCTCTCTTTCTTTCATTAAAGGGAACCTGTCACCCCGTTTTTTGAGATTGAGCTATAAATACTGTTAAATAGGGCCTGCGCTGTGTGTTCCTATAGTGTATGTAGTGTACCTCGATTCCCCACCTATGCTGAGAAATTACTTACCAAAGTCGCCGTTTTCGCCTGTCAATCAGGCTGGTCAGGTCGGGAGGGCGTGGTGACATCGCTGGTTCTTCCTCAGCTTTACGTTGGTGGCGTAGTGGCGTAGTGGTGAACAAGCAGCGCGCGATCTGCGCTGTAATCCCTTGCATCGGTGGGGGCGGCCATCTTCCTGGGGCCGCGCGTGCGCAGATCGAGTGCTCTGCTGCACGGGGCTTCAGGAAAATGGCCGCGGGATGCCGCGTGTGCGCATTAGAGATCGCGGTGGCCATTTTCCCAAAGCCGAGTTTGCATCTCGGCTTTGGGAAAATGGCCGCCGCGATCTCTAATGCGCACGCGCGGCATCCCGCGGCCATTTTCCTGAAGCCCCGTGCAGCAGAGCACTCGATCTGCGCACGCGCGGCCCCAGGAAGATGGCCGCCCCCACCGATGCAAGGGATTACAGCGCAGATCGCGCGCTGCTTGTTCACCACTACGCCACTACGCCACCAACGTAAAGCTGAGGAAGAACCAGCGATGTCACCATGCCCTCCCGACCTGACCAGCCTGATTGACAGGCGAAAACGGCGACTTTGGTAAGTTATTTCTCAGCATAGGTGGGGAATCGGGGTACACTACATACACTATAGGAACACACAGCGCAGGCCCTATTTAACAGTATTTATAGCTCAATCTCAAAAAACGGGGTGACAGGTTCCCTTTAAATATCCCATCATCAAGGTGGGAAAGTTGAATCCCTATTAGCCATTTATTCTAACACCCTACCAGGCTAGCCTTCTTAACCACTAACAGATCCCAGATTAGATACATCCTACAAACACCCTAGCAGTTTCATATAGCCACCATCCATCTTATCCCATACTATACTGCTGGCCTCGACACATTGTCATCAGTAAAACTCTCACTTATGAGCTGTAATATGTACACATTTCTAGATGTTTTCTTCTTATTTTGTATATGTATTCTGTATATATTTTTGCTTCCATGTTGCTTTCTACTATATAATTGTCTAAGGGTCACTTCCGTCTTTCTGTCCGTCTGTCCTTCTGTCATGGATATTCATTGGTCGCGGCCTCTGTCATGGAATCCAAGTCACTGATTGGTCTCGCCAGCTGCCTGTCATGGCTGCCGCAACCAATCAGCGACAGCCACAGTCCGATAAGTCCCTCCTTACTCCCCTGCAGTCAGTGCCCGGCGCCCACTCCATACTCCCCGCAGTCACAGCTCACACAGGGTTAATGCCAGTGGGAACGGACCGCGTTATGCCGCGGGTAACTCACTCCGTTACCGACACTATTAACCCTGTGTGACCAAGTTTTTACTAATGATGCTGCCTATGCAGCGTCAATAGTAAAAGGATCTAATATTAAAAATAATTTAAAAAAATAATAAAATCATTATATACTCACCTTCCGCCGCTTTTCCAGCTCCTCGCGATGCTCCGGTAACCGCTCCATGCAAGTGGCAGGTTCCGATGGCAAGGATGGTATGCGACAAGGACCTGCCATGACGTCACGGTCATGTGACCGTGACATCATCACGGGTCCTGCGCTACCAACCTTGGGACCGGAAGCTGCCGAGTGCACCGCACACAGGCTACATGACTACAAGGGCTCCCTCGGAAGGTGAGTATATGTTTATTTTTTAACCTGTGACATATGTGGCTGGGCAATATACTATGTAGCTGGGCAATATACTACGTGACTGGCCAATATATTACATGGCTAGGCAATATACTACGTGGCTCTGTGCTGTATACTACGTCACTGGGCAATATACTACGTGACTGGGCAATATACTACGTGGCTGGGCAATATACTACGTCACTGGGCAATATACTACGTGACTGGGCAATATACTACGTGGCTGGGCAACATACTACGTGGCTGGGCAATATACTACGTCACTGGGCAATATACTACATCACTGGGCAATATACTACGTCACTGGGCAATATACTACGTCACTGGGAAATACACTACGTGGCTGGGCAATATACTACGTTGCTGGGCAATATACTACATGACTGGGCAATATACTATGTGACTGGGCAATATACTACCTGACTGGGCAATATACTATGTGGCTGGGCAATATACTACGTGGTTGGGCAATATACTATGTGGCTGGGCAATATACTACATGGGCTGTGCAATATACTACGTGGACATGCATATTCTAGAATAACCGATGCGTTAGAATCGGGCCACCATCTAGTATCTTTATAACACACTTATGATTTTTTTTCGTAAAAATGTTTAAAAAAAACCTCAGGATTGGGTCGAAATGTTGCCTGCTTATTTCCGAATCATCAATTTTTGTGATACTTTAGTGTGTGGTGACTATTGTAAATAAATATTTCACTTTTTGCATTCACCCATGAGTTTGGCTGTTTTTCCCTAATAGTAACCCATGTCACAGGGGTGGGTAAGAGTCAGTGCTGTCTATCTATCTTCTTTTGCAAGATACAATATAGGTTTCTACACAGTATGCTACACTCTTTTATCTAGTATTTTTAGCCAGATCTGCAAAAGAGGCTTCCACAGTGCCTTTAACATAGATTTTTTACATAATCATAGGGTATGACCTAAACATTCTAATAAAAATAAAAATTATTTAAATTATTCACAGTAACTAAACATTTTGAAATTATAAAAAATATTCTGTGAGATGGTTTTCTAAATACAATAAAATTATTGCTAAGTCTGTTTGTTCTGTTATAGAATGATTGGCATTTTTCTAAAAATTTAATTACTGCAAAAAATAAAATACTAACTTAGAAAAATTTAAATTAGCTTACTACATTTTCAGTGTCTAATGTGCAGTTTCCATTTTATTCCCACTTTAAATGCAAGCTAATTTCTTTGGCTGTGTGTCTCACAGAATATATTTATCATCTTCTTAGTGTAAAGGATTATTTTGCTGTACAGATCATATTCCATTTCAACTTGATATGATAGATGAACTAATTCTGACCTCTAGCAAATAGGTAAACAAATATTACTTATTAGCTCATGAGCTTTATAAAGTTTAAAGCAAATGATAAGTATTAGTGATGAATGAGCATTAAAATGCTCGGTTGCTCGTTGCTCGGGTCGAGCAGATTGGAATACGCGGGTACTCGACCTGAGCAACGAGCCCAATGTAAGTCTATGGGAGACCCGAGTATTTTTACCACGTTCCCCCCGGGGTCCTTTTAAGGTCTAAAAACATCTGAAAATGATGGAAACACTGCTCAAATGACACAGGGACAACATGGGGATCGCCCCTGGAAGCATTCCTGACTCCTAGTTCACAGCATTAAACAATTTTATGCGAGATTCATGCCATTTTTCCCGGAGCCACAAAGAACACACTAAAATGAAACCAAAATGGATTTTGCTGGGAAATATGTTAGGCACATCCTTTACAGGTTAATGACTTGCCTGTAAGGACAAATAATTAACCTCAGATCAAAAATTTCCTCCACCACTTGGGCTTAGTTCAGACGCAGCATTTTTTAAGCGTTTTTCAACTGTAACATTGCTTTCAACCACTACAAATGCATTCACTGGGAAATGTCATTGTAACATTTAATAACCCTAGCTGGTCATGTTGTGTGTGACACATAAGCAGACCCATCTTGTTTCATTTATGAAGGAGGGGCTCTTAAAGTCACAGAGCCTATTTTTACTGGTGCATCAGGTGGCATTAATCTTCTTAAAGGGCCATTATTAAACTGTGGGTCTCCGAAACTGTTGTAGCTTATGCTGTGAGTGGATGGGCTGCCAAGAATTATGACGCACCACAATATCCTTTTCATAAGATGTCCAGGAGGGCCTCCTGAAAAAATGTTGCATTGAATGCAAGGCCTGCCCTGCTACCAATTCAAATGCACCCCAATAAGCCTTTGAACCCACATACTGGATGGGCCCATGAAAATCCACTTCACAATATGCATTTTGTACTCCGTACTCCTTTGTTTACACAGTGACAGCAAGGCCATCCCTGCTGCATAGTCAGTCATATGCACCCCATTACGCCCTGGAACCCACATACTGGATGGGCCCATGAAAATCCACTTCACGATATGCATTTTGTACATCCATAAGTCGCCAATGATAGACATAAAAGGTCTAACTTAATCTACCCAAGTGATTATTAATGGGGCTTCACAGCAAGATTTACAACTAGTGATGAGCGAATATAATCGTTACTCGAGATTTCTCGAGCATGCTTGGGGGTCCTCCGAGTATTTCTTAGTGCTCGGAGATTTACTTTTTCTTGCTGCAGCTGAATGATTTACATCTGTTAGCCAGCATAAGTACATGTGGGGGTTGCCTGGTTGCTAGGGAATCCCCACATGTACTTATGCTGGCTAACAGATGTAAATCATTCAGCTGCAGAAAGAAAAGCTAAATCTCCGAGCACTAAAAAATACTCGGAGGACCCCTGAGCGTGCTTGAGAAATCTCGAGTAAAGACTATATTCGCTCATCACTATTTACAACATATAAAAGTAAATGGCATTTCCACGCCCAAAAAATTAATTGCACCTCCATGCAAAGTGTGAGTTTTCTCCACAGAAACACTTGAAGATCATGATATTTTTTTCATCTGTTATTGTATCAGAAAAAGAAAATAATGTTGCTTCTCTGAAATCGTCTTCTGATGGAAAAGAAAAGCATTCAGTGAACTGTTAAACTATAGTCAAAGATCGTACATTGCAAGATGGTGGACGTTAACCAAGGCATGGTTCCAAAGGTTTTTCTTCAAATGTCAGAAAAGTGCATTCTTCCCCTACCAAATCCATTTCTTAATGTTCAAATACAAATCACATATAAAATCACACAGAGTGAAGGAGAACTGACTGCAAGGAAAAAAAAGGAAATAATTTTTTATCTCTTCCAACAAAACTTGCTAACACTTAGGCCGGCGTCACACTTGCGAGTTTTACGGACGTAAGAGCGCAGAAACTACGTCCGTAAAACTCGCAAAAAATACGGCACAATTATTCTCTATGCCCCTGCTCCTATCTGCCGTATTTTCCTGATCAGTATTATACGGCTTTCTACGGCCGTAGAAAATCGCAGCATGCTGCGTTTGTCACCGTATTGCGCAAATAAAACGCCAATGAAAGTCTATGGAAGCCCCAAAAATACGGATTACACACGGACCAGCAGTGTGACTTGCGAGAAATACGCAGCGCTGTTAGAGAGAAAAGCCGGTAATTCAGTGCGGTGTACAGTAAAATCACACTGACAGCTTACAGTAGAATAGGTAGAATAAATGTGTACACATAGAATAGGTATATATATATATATATATGTCAGTGAGACACATATATGTATATATATTCTTACTTCATACAGCCGCGATATAGCAAAAAGCCGGTAATTCAATTACCGGCTTTTGCTTTCTCCTTCCTAAAACCCGACATGATATGAGACATGGTTTACATACAGTAAACCATCTCATATCACCATTTTTTTTGCATAATCCACACTACTAATGTTAGTAGTGTGTATCTGCAAAATTTGGCCGTTCTAGCTCTTAAAATAAAGGGTTAAATGGTGGAAAAAATTGGCGTGGGCTCCCGCGCAATTTTCTCCGCCAGAGTAGTAAAGCCAGTGACTGAGGGCAGATATTAATAGCCTGGAGAGGGTCCATGGTTATTGGCCCCCCCCCTGGCTAAAAACACCTGCTCCCAGCCACCCCAGAAAAGGCACATCTGGAAGATGCGCCTGTTCTGGCACTTGGCCACTCTCTTCCCATTCCCGTGTAGCGGTGGGATATGGGCTAATGAATGGTTAATGCCACCTTGCTATTGTAAGGTGACATTAAGCCTAATTAATAATGGAGAGGCGTCAATTATGACACCTATCCATTATTAATCCAATTGAATGAAAGGGTTAAAAAAAAAAACACACATTATTAAAAATTATTTTAATGAAATAAAAACAAAGGTTGTTGTAATATTTTATTTAACGCCCAATCCAATCACTGAAGACCCTCGATCTGTGAAAGAAAAAACATAATAAACCAACAATATACTTACCTTCCGCAGATCTGTAAAGTCCAACGATGTAAATCCTTCTGAAGGGGTTAAAACATTTTGCAGCAAGGAGTTCCGCTAATGCAGGCTGCTCCTTGCTGCAAAACCCCGGGAAATGAAGCTAAATATAGGTCAATGATCTATATTTAGCTTCATTTGCGGTGAGGCGCCCTCTGCTGGCTGTTCATAGATCGTGGGAACTTACCTAGAAAGCTCCCAGGCTTTCTAGGAAAGTTCCCACGATCTATAAACAGCCAGCAGAGGGCGCCTCACCGCAAATGAAGCTAAATATAGATCATTGACCTATATTTAGCTTCATTCCCCGGGGTTTTGCAGCAAGGAGCAGCCTGCATTAGCGGAACTCCTTGCTGCAAAATGTTTTAACCCCTTCAGAAGGATTTACATCGTTGGACGTTACAGATCTGCAGAAGGTAAGTATATTGTTGGTTTATTATGTTTTTTCTTTCACAGATCGAGGGTCTTCAGTGATTGGATTGGGCGTTAAATTCATTTGCGGTGAGTCGCCCTCTGCTGGCTGTTCATAGATCGTGGGAACTAACCTAGAAAGCTCCCAGGCTTTCTAGGAAAGTTCCCACGATCTATGAACAGCCAGCAGAGGGCGCCTCACCGCAAATGAAGCTAAATATAGATCATTGACCTATATTTAGCTTCATTCCCCGGGGTTTTGCAGCAAGGAGCAGCCTGCATTAGCGGAACTCCTTGCTGCAAAATGTTTTAACCCCTTCAGAAGGATTTACATCGTTGGACTTTACAGATCTGCAGAAGGTAAGTATATTGTTGGTTTATTATGTTTTTTCTTTCACAGATCGAGGGTCTTCAGTGATTGGATTGGGCGTTAAATTCATTTGCGGTGAGGCGCCCTCTGCTGGCTGTTCATAGATCGTGGGAACTTACCTAGAAAGCTCCCAGGCTTTCTAGGAAAGTTCCCACGATCTATGAACAGCCAGCAGAGGGCGCCTCACCGCAAATGAAGCTAAATATAGATCATTGACCTATATTTAGCTTCATTCCCCGGGGTTTTGCAGCAAGGAGCAGCCTGCATTAGCGGAACTCCTTGCTGCAAAATGTTTTAACCCCTTCAGAAGGATTTACATCGTTGGACTTTACAGATCTGCAGAAGGTAAGTATATTGTTGGTTTATTATGTTTTTTCTTTCACAGATCGAGGGTCTTCAGTGATTGGATTGGGCGTTAAATTCATTTGCGGTGAGTCGCCCTCTGCTGGCTGTTCATAGATCGTGGGAACTAACCTAGAAAGCTCCCAGGCTTTCTAGGAAAGTTCCCACGATCTATGAACAGCCAGCAGAGGGCGCCTCACCGCAAATGAAGCTAAATATAGATCATTGACCTATATTTAGCTTCATTCCCCGGGATTTTGCAGCAAGGAGCAGCCTGCATTAGCGGAACTCCTTGCTGCAAAATGTTTTAACCCCTTCAGAAGGATTTACATCGTTGGACTTTACAGATCTGCAGAAGGTAAGTATATTGTTGGTTTATTATGTTTTTTCTTTCACAGATCGAGGGTCTTCAGTGATTGGATTGGGCGTTAAATTCATTTGCGGTGAGTCGCCCTCTGCTGGCTGTTCGTAGATCGTGGGAACTTACCTAGAAAGCTCCCAGGCTTTCTAGGAAAGTTCCCACGATCTATGAACAGCCAGCAGAGGGCGCCTCACCGCAAATGAAGCTAAATATAGATCATTGACCTATATTTAGCTTCATTCCCCGGGGTTTTGCAGCAAGGAGCAGCCTGCATTAGCGGAACTCCTTGCTGCAAAATGTTTTAACCCCTTCAGAAGGATTTACATCGTTGGACTTTACAGATCTGCGGAAGGTAAGTATATTGTTGGTTTATTATGTTTTTTCTTTCACAGATCGAGGGTCTTCAGTGATTGGATTGGGCGTTAAATAAAATATTACAACAACCTTTGTTTTTATTTCATTAAAATAATTTTTAATAATGTGTGTGTGTTTTTTTAACCCTTTCATTTAATTGGATTAATAATGGATAGGTGTCATAATTGACGCCTCTCCATTATTAATTAGGCTTAATGTCACCTTACAATAGCAAGGTGGCATTAACCCTTCATTACCCCATATCCCACCACTACACGGGAATGGGAAGAGAGTGGCCAAGTGCCAGAATAGGCGCATCTTCCAGATGTGCCTTTTCTGGGGTGGCTGGGGGCAGGTGTTTTTAGCCAGGGGGGGGCCAATAACCATGGACCCTCTCCAGGCTATTAATATCTGCCCTCAGTCACTGGCTTTACTACTCTGGCGGAGAAAATTGCGCGGGAGCCCACGCCAATTTTTTCCGCCATTTAACCCTTTATTTTAAGAGCTAGAACGGCCAAATTTTGCAGATACACACTACTAACATTAGTAGTGTGGATTATGCAAAAAAAAAATGGTGATATGAGATGGTTTACTGTATGTAAACCATGTCTCATATCATGTCGGGTTTTAGGAAGGAGAAAGCAAAAGCCGGTAATTGAATTACCGGCTTTTTGCTATCTCGCGCTGTATGAAGGAATAATATATATATATATATATGTGTCTACTGACATATATATATATATATATATATATATATAGACAGTATATATGTTTTTATTTTTTTTTTAACACATGGATCCCTTGTATAGGCGTATGTCGGTTTGGCAAGCCTGCGATAAAAACACGCAGTACGTCTGCCATACGGATTACATACGGAGGATGCCATGCGCAATAAACGGTGACACACCCTGCCTACGGAGGAGCTACGGACCACTATTTTCGGGACTTTTCAGCGTATTACGGCCGTAATATACGGACCGTATTTGCATACGCTGAGTGTGACGCCGGCCTTAAGAGTTGTGTCTGATAAAAATATCACCAATCAGTCCAAAAGTGAGTGAAACAGATTACTTTAAATCCTTGCAAGACTATACAGTTTTCTAATGTGACACAAAATGATGTCTGCTTCCAGTTAAGCTTTTGAGAATACCCAACAATGCAGTCTGAATGACGCAATTGGAGACAGGAGACTGATAGTTTGAAAAAATAAAATAAAAAACTGTGTACCATGAAACATCAAGCGGTCAAACCCTTTCTTGGTTTTCAAATGGTAATGGAATCCGACAATATGTTGAGAGCAGGATGCACTACACTGAAGGACAATCTACTTTTTGTCTTTTTTAATGGTATGATGGTTCCCTCTCTGCAGAATGATTTACAGGAGAATTTGGCAATTCTATTTGCCAAGTTTTTAACACTAATGTTCAGATACAGCTTTAAAGAAGGCTAATACTTGCAATACAATGCAATTTTATTTCAAAGTACAAAATTTAAGGAATAGTATGATTGAATAGTATGAGTGCGTACACTTTTGTATATGTTTAACATACAAAGGTTATCCCCTTTCTGACATTAGACGTACTATCCCATCGATGTGGGGTGGGCCCCTATGACCACCGACGGGATAGTATGTCATATGCGATCGGCAGCGCTCACGGGGGGAGCGCTGCCGATCGCGGCCGGGTGTCAGCTGCCTATCGCAGCTGACATCCGGCACTATGTGCCAGGAGCGGTCACGGACCGCCCCCGGCACATTAACCCCCGGCGCACCGCGATCAAAGATGATTGCGATGTGCCATCGGTACAGGGAAGCATCGCGCAGGGAGGGGGCTCCCTGCGGGCTTCCCTGACCCCCCCGCAGCAACGCGATGTGATTGCGTTGCTGTGAGGGTCTCTTACCTCCCTCCCTGCCTGCTACAGCCCCGGATCCAAGATGGCTGCAGATCCGGGTCCTGCAGGGAGGGAGGTGGCTTCACAGAGCCTGCACAGAGCAGGCACTGTGAAGCCTGCACTGCTCTAAGTCAGATCGGTGATCTGACAGAGTGCTGTGCAAACTGTCAGCTCATCGATCTGTGATGTCCCCCCCCCGGGACAAAATAAAAAAGTAAAAAAATTTTTTTCCAAATGTGTAAAAAAAAATAAAAAAAAATATTCCTAAATAATAAAAAAAAAAAATATTATTCCCATAAATACATTTCTTCAGCTAAATAAAAAAAACAAAACAATAAAAGTACACATATTTAGTATCGCCGCGTCCGTAACGACCTGACCTATAAAACTGTCCCACTAGTTAACCCCTTCAGTAAACACCGTAAGAAAAAAAAAAAAAACGAGGCAAAAAACAACGCTTTATTATCATACCGCCAAACAAAAAGTGGAATAACACGCGATCAAAACTACAGATATAAATAACCATGGTACCGCTTAAAACGTCATCTTGTCCCGCAAAAGACGAGCCACCATAGAGCATCATCAGAAAAAAAATAAAAAAGTTATAGTCCTGAGAATAAAACGATGCAAAAATAATTATTTTTTCTATAAAATAGTTTTTATCATATAAAAGCGCCACAACATAAAAAAATTATATAAATGAGGTGTCGCTGTAATCGTACTAACCCGAAGAATAAAACTGCTTTATCAATTTTACCAAACGTGGAATGGTATAAACGCCTCCCCCAAAAAAATTTCATGAATAGCTGGTTTTTGGTCATTCTTCCTCACAAAAATCGGAATAAAAAGCGATCAAAAAATGTCACGTGCCCGAAAATGTTACCAATAAAAATGTCAACTCGTCCCACAAAAAACAGGACCTCACATGACTCTGTGGACCAAAAAAAATTATAGCTCTCAAAATGTGGTAACGCAAAAAATATTTTTTGCAATAAAAAGTGTCTTTGAGTGTGTGACGGCTGCCAATCATAAAAATCCGCTAAAAAACTCGCTATAAAAGAAAATCAAACCCCCCTTCATCACCCCCTTAGTTAGGGAAAAATTAAAAAAATGTATTTATTTCCATTTTCCCATTAGAGTTAGGGTTAGGGCTAGGGTTAGGGTTAGGGCTAGGGTTAGGGCTAGGGTTAGGGCTAGGGTTAGGGCTAGGTTTAGGGCTAGGGTTAGGGTTAGGGCTAGGGTTAGGGCTAGGGTTATGGTTAGGGTTAGGGCTAGGGTTAGGGTTAGGGCTAGGGTTAGGGCTAGTGTTAGGGTTAGGGTTAGGGCTACAGTTAGGGTTGGGGCTAAAGTTAGGGTTAGGGTTTAGATTACATTTACAGTTGGGAATAGGGTTGGGATTAGGGTTAGGGGTGTGTCAGGGTTAGAGGTGTGGTTAGGGTTACCGTTGGAATTAGGTTTAGGGGTGTGTTTGGATTAGGGTTTCAGTTATAATTGGGGGGTTTCCACTGTTTAGGCACATCAGGGGCTCTCCAAACATGACATGGCATCCAATCTCAATTCCAGCCAATTCTGCGTTGAAAAAGTAAAACAGTGCTCCTTCCCTTCAGAGCTCTCCCGTGTGCCCAAACAGGGGTTTACCCCAACATATGGGGTATCAGCGTACTCAGGACAAATAGGACAACAACTTTTGGTGTCCAATTTCTCCTGTTACCCTTGGGAAAATACAAAACTGGGGGCTAAAAAATAATTTTTGTGGGAAAAAAAAAGATTTTTTATTTTCACGGCTCTGCGTTATAAACTGTAGTGAAACACTTGGGGGTTCAAAGTTCTCACAACACATCTAGATGAGTTCCCTGGGGGGTCTAGTTTCCAATATGGGGTCACTTGTGGGGGGTTTCTACTGTTTAGGTACATTAAGGGCTCTGCAAACGCAATGTGACGCCTGCAGACTATTCCATCTAAGTCTGCATTCCAGGGGGCACTCCTTCCCTTCCGAGCCCTCCCATGCGCCCAAACGGTGGTTCCCCCCACATATGGGGTATCAGTGTACTCAGGACTAGTGTTGAGCATTCCGATACCGCAAGTATCGGGTATCGGCCGATATTTGCGGTATCGGAATTCCGATACCGAATTCCGATACTTCCCGCGTATCGGATACCGGAATCGGAAGTTCCCAGAATTCAAACTGAACGCAGCAGCCAATGAGGAATGATTGGAAGTGTGGGCACATCCTGTTTAGCATGGTGGGCATGTAAGTACTGGCAAGGCTTGGATTGGCTGCTGAAATGATGTCACTCTGCACTATAAAAAACGCTGCCGCCATTTTGCGCTCACTCTGCTGTGATTTCAGTTAGGGACAGGACGCTGTGTTCTAACTGAGGGCCAGTCGAGCTAGCTAATTGCTTTATTTTCCTTTCCAAAGGCTAATTTAGCAAAACGCTGTGTGTTCTTCACTGTTCACCTTGCTCTTGCCTTGCAGCGCTGTTTTAACAGCGTTCTGCAAGGTCTCTGTGTGTGTGTGTGTGTGTGCAGCTCACTCTGTAGTCTGTGTGCAGCCATATACCCGGTTGTATTCAGCTCAGGGGGGGTTCACACTGCCTCACACAGTTGTCCTTTTTTGCTCTTAGTGCAGCCTGCTGCACATTTTTTCTCAAATTTCCTATTAGTGTTTTTCCACCAGTCTCCAGCTCTATTGTGGAAAAACACTACATAGGATAACCTAGAGGGGGTTTTTTGGGCCTTGCAGCGCCGTTTACGGCTGTCTGCACGGTCTCCGTGTGAGCCCAGCTCGCCCTGTAGTCTGTGTGCAGCCATAGCCGGTTGGATTCAGCTCAGGGTTCGTTACTGGCTCATACCTTGAGAAAAATTAACTTTTTTTAAAATAGTGCAGCCTGTTTAAAATTTGAAAAAAAAAAATTCCTATTAGTGTCTTTCCACTCGTATCCAGCTAAATAGTGGAAAAACACTATATAG
Organism: Ranitomeya imitator; assembly: GCF_032444005.1. Classification (NCBI taxonomy): domain Eukaryota; kingdom Metazoa; phylum Chordata; class Amphibia; order Anura; family Dendrobatidae; genus Ranitomeya; species Ranitomeya imitator. Next base: position 544,434,105 of record NC_091284.1, on the reverse strand, counting down.
GATAACCTAGAGGAGGGTTTTTTGGCCTTGCAGCGCCGTTTACGGCTGTCTGCACGGTCTCCGTGTGAGCGCAGCTCGCCCTGTAGTCTGTGTGCAGCCATAGCCGGTTGGATTCAGCTCAGGGTGCGTTACTGCCTCACCTTGAAAAACAATTTCCTTTTTTTCAAATAGTGCAGCCAGTTTAAAATTTGAAAAAAAAAATTCCTATTAGTGTCTTTCCACTCGTATCCAGCTAAATAGTGGAAAAACACTATATAGGATAACCTAGAGGAGGTTTTTTTGGCCTTGCAGCGCCGTTTACGGCTGTCTGCACGGTCTCCGTGTGAGCCCAGCTCGCCCTGTAGTCTGTGTGCAGCCATAGCCGGTTGGATTCAGCTCAGGGTTCGTTACTGCCTCATACCTTGAGAAAAATTTTACTTTTTTTCAAATAGTGCAGCCTGTTTAAAATTTGAAAAAAAAAATTCCTATTAGTGTCTTTCCACTCGTATCCAGCTAAATAGTGGAAAAACACTATATAGGATAACCTAGAGGAGGGTTTGTTGGCCTTGCAGCGCCGTTTACGGCTGTCTGCACGGTCTCTGTGTGAGCGCAGCTCGCCCTGTAGTCTGTGTGCAGCCATAGCCGGTTGGATTCAGCTCAGGGTGCGTTACTGCCTCATACCTTGAAAAACAATTTCCTTTTTTTCAAATAGTGCAGCCAGTTTAAAATTTGAAAAAAAAAATTCCTATTAGTGTCTTTCCACTCGTATCCAGCTAAATAGTGGAAAAACACTATATAGGATAACCGAGAGGAGGGTTTTTTGGCCTTGCAGCGCCGTTTACGGCTGTCTACACGGTCTCCGTGTGATTTAAACTAGCTCTGTAGCCCGATCTGCACCAAAAAAAAAGTTAAGTTCACCAAACACAACTTAACACTTGTGTAGGCCACATTTGAAAAATAATAAAGTTTAGTCCACAATTTACAACATTAGTGTTTCTTACACCTGTTAGGAGGAGCATTTCAGGAATAAGCACACTAAGGCCTTAGTACTTTTCTGCTTATCTTTATCTGTCAACCAAGATGAAGAGGGCAGGGAGTAAGGCACGTGGGCGTGGGCGCGGAGCAGGGAGAGGAGCAGGGAGAGGACGTGGTGATTCTGTGCCTGCTGCGGGCGCCGGTGACTCGTCGTCACTCAGTTTCAGCAGGGAACAGTCCTTCATGCGCAGCTTTGTCGGAGAGCGCCGTGCACCGCTGCTACGTGAAGACCAAATTGAAGCCGTTGTCGGGTGGATGGCAGCTAACGCCTCGGCATCGACTTCAGTTAGTGCCACATCCTCTCAGGCACAGAGCACTGGAGAGCAGCCATCTGTCTCTTCACCACCTGCCAAATTGGCCAGGCAGTCAGAGAGCCCAGGACAGGAGCCGTCTCTACTTCTGTTCTCTGAATCTCTTGGCTTGGAAACAGGGGGCCAGCCAAGCAGCATTGGAGAAATGGAAGAAGAGGCAGTGTGCAGTGATGCCCAAAAGCTTTATCTCTCTGACTCTGAGGAGGCAGGTGGGCCAGTGCCTCCGGTGACCACAGCGCAGTACGCATCTGATGATGAAACTCAGGTGCCGCTTTCTGATGCGTACTGTGCTGCCGAGACTACCCAGGAGGAGCAGTTGGTGGCAAGGGTAATGGAGATGATGAGGTCCTTGACCCATCGTGGCGTGAGGAACAGGAAGGTGGTGGGAGCAGCTCTGAGGAAGAGCTTCCCCTTACGGGCCAAAGAGGGAGAGGGAGGGGGAAGACTGCGGAGACTGTAGCCTCCACTTTGGCACCCGTTAGGAGCCTGTCTCTTTCCAAAGCCAAAAAGGGCGCTCCCAAGACTTGCAGTGCCTGGTCCTTTTTTGACACAGTTGCAGATGACATTTGTTTTGTCAAATGCAAGCTGTGTCATCAGAAAGTAAAAAGAGGTAAAAGTGTCAGCAACCTCAATACCACAAATATGTGGAAACATGTGCGGAACAGGCACGCGGTGGAGTTACAGAAACACAGTGAAGACGTAGGCCAACCAACAGCGGCAGCTACCACCTCTTCATCTCGTGTTGCCTCTTTCTCCACTGTTGTCCAGAGACCTAGTGTAATTCCACCCACAGCACCACCTTCCCAGTCATCCTCACACTCCCAGTCTACTCTACAGCCATCGGTAGTCCAGGCATGGGAGAAAAGGCGGGCATTCTCGGCCAACCACCCCCGAGCACAGGCTCTGAATGCAGGCATTGCCAAACTGTTGTCCCTGGAAATGCTCTCGTTCAGGCTGGTGGAGACTGACAGCTTCCGTGACTTGATGACATTGGCAGTCCCACAGTACAAGGTGCCCAGCCGCTTTTACTTCAGCAGGCAGGCTGTCCCTGCCCTGCACAGGCATGTTGAGGCAAACATAAAACATGCGCTACTGAACGCCGTCAGTAGCAAGGTCCACCTCACCACCGATGCGTGGACCAGTCAGCATGGACAGGGGCGATATGTTTCCCTCACTGCCCATTGGGTTAATGTTGTTGAGCCAGGTACAGATCGTGCGAGTGGCGCAGGACGTGTCCTGCCCACTCCAAGGATTGCAGGAATCCAGTCTGTACGCATCGACTCCTCCTCTTACACCAGTTCCTCTGATTCCTCTCTGCAGGATCCGTCACAGTCCACCTCCACATGGACCCGTGAACGTTTACCTATGACCGACATGAGCACAGCCGTGGCCAAACGTCAGCAGGCCGTCTTGAAACTAGTTTCATTGGGGCATCGAAGCCACACAGCGCAGGAGCTCTGGAATGCCATCAAGCAGGAGAGCGATGTGTGGTTACTGCCAGCGAATCTCCAGCCAGGCATGGTAGTGTGTGACAATGGCCGAAATCTGGTGGCAGCTTTGGCCCTTGGCAACCTCACTCACATCCCATGTCTGGCACATGTGCTCAATTTGGTTGTGCAGAGTTTTCTGAGGGACTATCCGGATCTTGATGCCCTGCTGCACAAGGTCCGCCTAGAGTGTGCTCACTTGCGGCGTTCCAGCTTGGCCAGATCCCGCATTGCTGCTCTGCAGCGCCGATTCCGCCTTCCGGAACACCGCATCATATGTGACCTACCTACCCGGTGGAATTCCACGTTACATATGTTGGAGCGGTTGTGTGAGCAGCAGCAAGCAGTTATGGAGTACCAGCTGCATGAGGCGCAAAGAAGTCGCAGTCAGCGCCGATCAGACTTCACAACCACAGAGTGGGCCACTATGAAGGACGTCTGCCAGGTTTTGCGTCCTTTTGATTATTCCACGCGGATGGCAAGTGCAGATGATGCACTAGTCAGCATGACTGTCCCCCTTATCTGCCTGCTTCAGCAAACTTTGCAAGGGTTAAGGGATGATGTGGTGGAAGAGGTGGAGGATGAGGAGTCACCTTTTCCATCAGCTTCTGTAGAGTCAGCGCCACGTGGTTCCTCACAAAGGGGTACGCAGGGGCCAATTTGTGAGGAGGATGAGGAGGAGTCAATGGAGGAGGAAGAGCTCCGTCCAGAGGAGGGAGCGACACAATTGTCCAGTGGTCAGTGTGTACAGCGAGGGTGGGGTGATGACGAGCGGGCAGAGATTATGTCTCAAGCAGGGGACAGCGTTTCTGGGCCAGTTGGCACTCTGCAGCACATGGTGGATTTCATGCTGCAGTGCCTGAGAAACGACCGCCGCATCGACCACATTCTCAACATGCCTGATTATTGGGTGTTCACCCTCCTCGATCCTCGCTACCGGGACAACGTCCAAAACCTCATCCCTGCGTTGACCCGGGAGCGTAAATTGCGGGAGTACCACGACACACTGGTGAATTCCATCATCTTCTCCTGTCCAACTGAGAGGAGTGCTGCTAGTGCTTTACAAAGCAGCTCAGTGCGTCGAGGCAGTGGGGGAGGCTCTGCCCAAAGAGGGAGCAGAAGCAGTGCCTCTGCCCAAGGCAAGCCCAGTATGGCACAACTCTGGCACACTTTTGTGTGCCCGCCCCAAATGTCTACACCATCACCGGCGGCTCCAGTCAGCAGGAGGCAACGGTTCCGTCAGATGGTGACAGACTACATGGCTTGCCCTCTTACTGTACTCCCAGACGGCTCTTCCCCGTTCAAGTTTTGGGTCTCTAAGCTGGATACATGGCCAGAGCTAAGCCAGTATGCATTGGAGGTGCTGGCTTGCCCTGCGGCTAGTGTCTTATCGGAACGTGTCTTTAGTGCCGCAGGTGGTGTACTAACAGACCGTCGCATGCGACTATCCTCCGATAACATTGACCGGCTTACTTTCCTGAAAATGAACCAGGCCTGGATCTCGCAGGAATTTGACACTCCTCTGCCTGATTAAGTAATTGGGTGTCATCCAGGTCTCCTGCTGTGTTCATCTTTCTACCACCTGAACTGCTATTCCTGGGCTCCAACACCGCCAGTTGCGGCTCAGAAGTGCAGGCTGCACAGTAAAAACATACGACCCAGTGTTATTGGGTTTCAGTAACGTCAGCTGATCCCCAGCTGTGTAGCCGGCAATGTGTCCTGCGAACGCCACGCTGGCACAACAACCTAAATGTAAGGGAACCTGTCCCCCCCCCCCCGTCGTTTGTTACTGAAAGAGCCATCTTGTGCAGCAGTAATGCTGCACAAGGAAAAGGTAGCTCTTTTTTTTTAGCTCTTTGCACACGCAGAACTTAACACTTATAAAATGTGTTCACTGATACCGTTATACCGTCCCGGAGCTGGGACTTTCCTTCGTAATGTGACGCAGCACAGCCGTCATTCCTACCCCCTTGGTGCCATGCGCTGCCTCCTCAGCGTTGTTTTAAGCTGTCACGGAGCCTGCGCTGTTCTGTTATCCCTTGGGCATGCCCTATTTGCGCTGCCTGTCTTCTGACATAATTTGGTGTCAGGCTGGCTGAACCTGTGCGGCCGCGCTGCCCGAGATCCCGCCTCGCAGTGTCTTCTGATTGAGTCACACTGCGGGCCTGGGATCCATGGGCATGCGCAGTGCATATCTTCCCCTCGGGCTCTCGCTCATTTCCCTCCGCCTTCCTTAGACTGTGCGCCGTCAGCTGATCCCTAGCATGCCACGGCCGTGACACTGCACAGTCTGAAGAAGAGGGAAGGAGGGGAGTGAGAGTCGAGGTTATGCACTGTGCATGCCCATGGTTCCAAGGCCCGCAGTGGGATTACGTTAGACGAGACTGCGAGGTGGGATCTGGAGCAGCGTGGACGCACAGGCACTGACAGCCTGACTCCAAATTATGTCAGAAGACAGGCAGCGCTAATTGGGCATGGCCAAGGGCTAACAGAACAGCGCAGGCTCCGTGACAGCTTAAAACAACGCTGAGGAGGCAGCGCACGGCATCAAGGGGATAGGAATGACAGCTGTGCTGTGTCCCATTACGAAGGAAATTCGCACCTCCGGAACGGTTTAACGGTATAAAGGGACACATTTTTAGTGTTTACTTCGGTGTTTGCAAGGAGCATAATTAAAAGAGCAACCTTTTCCTTTTGCATCCTTAGTGCTGCACAAGATGGCTCTTTCAGCTACAAACGTCTTGGGGGGGGGGGGTTAAAGGTTTCCTTTCAACTTGCTCCAATCAGGCTTCGGCCTACACTCTGTTCCTCTGCTCCTCCTGCTGTCCCTGGGCTCTAACACCGCCAGTTGGTGCCTGGAAGTGCTGTGTGCACAGTCAACAGTCGCTCCTCTTTTATTGGGGTTCAGTAACGTCAGCTGATCCCCAGCTGTGTGTGCGGCAATACCTCCAATCTGCTCCTCCTGCTGTCCCTGGGCTCTAACACCGCCAGTTGGTGCCTGGAAGTGCTGTGTGCATAGTCAACAGTCGCTCCTCTGTTATTGGGGTTCAGTAACGTCAGCTGATCCCCAGCTGTGTGTGCGGCAATACCTCCAATCTGCTCCTCCTGCTGTCCCTGGGCTCTAACACCGCCAGTTGGTGCCTGGAAGTGCTGTGTGCACAGTCAACAGTCGCTCCTCTGTTATTGGGGTTCAGTAACGTCAGCTGATCCCCAGCTGTGTATCCGGCAACGTGTCATGCGACCGCCACGCTGGCACAACTTAAATGTAAGGGGACCTGTCCCCCCCCCCCCCTAGGCGTTTGTTACTGAAAGAGCCACCATGTGCAGCACTAATACTGCACAAGGGAAAGGTCGCTCTTGAAATTATGCTCCTTGCAAACGCTGAACTACACACTCATGTAATGTGTCCCCTCACACCGTCCAACCGTCCCGGAGGTGGGACTTTCCTTTGTAATGTGACGCAGCACAGCCGTCATTGCTACCCCCTTGGCACCGTGCGCTGCCTCCTTAGCGTTGTTTGATTCCGTCATGGACCCTGCGCTGTTATGTTATCCCTTGGCCATGCACAGTTTGCGCTGCCCGTCCTCTGACATCATTTGTTGTCGTCCTGGCTGCGCCTGTGCGTCCACGCTGCCCGAAATCACACCTCGCAGTGTCGTCTAATGTGATCCCACAGTGGGCCTGGTATCCATGGCCATGCGCAGTGCATATACTAGCCTCTCACTCCCCTTCTTCACGCTTCTTCAGACTAGGCGGCGTCAGCTGATCCCTAATAGCATGCCACGGCCGTGACGCCGCACAGTCTGAAGAAGCAGGAAGGAGGTGAGTGAGAGGCGATGATATGCACTGCGCATGCCCATGGATCCCTGGCCCGCAGTGGGACTACATTAGATGACACTGCAAGGTTGGATCTCGGGCAGCTTGGACGCACAGGCACTGCCAGCCTGACACCTACATGATGTCAGAAGACGGGCACCGCTAACTGTGCATGGCCAAGGGATAACATTACAGCGCGGGCTCCGTGACAGAACCAAACAACGTTGAGGAGGTGGCGCCCGGCACCAAGGGGGTTGGAATGACGGCTGTGCTGTGTCACATTACAAAGGAAAGTCCCACTTCCGGGATGGTTTGACGGTGTGAGGGGACACATTATATGAGTGTGTACTTCAGCGTTTGCAAGGAGCATAATTTTCGGAGCCACCATTTTCCATGTGCAGTATTACTGCTGTACAAGATGGCTCTTTCAGCAACAAATGCCTGGGGGGGGGGTTAAAGGTTCCCTTTCAACTTGCTCCACTGCAGGCTTCGGCCTACACTCTGCTCCTCTCCTCCTCCTGCTGACCCTGGGCTCTTTGATTCCCTGGGTTTCAACACTGTCAGTTGCCACCTGGAAGTGTTGTCTACACAGAAAAAACACTAGGTGATGTGTCAGTGGGGTTCAGCACCGCCAGCTGTTCCCCTGCTGTGTAGTCGGCAACGTGTCCAGCACAAGCCACGCTGGCACAACAGAACAAAAGCTGCCACCAGTGCAGGCTTCGGCCTACACTCTGCTCCTCTCCTCCTCCTGCTGACCCTGGGCTCAAACACCGCTAGTTTTTGCCCGGAAGTGCTAGCTGCACAGAGAAAAACACCAGCCAATGTGTTAGTGGGGTTCAGCAACGCCAGCTGTTCCCCTGCTGTGTAGCCGGCAACGTGACCTGCAAACGCCACGCAGGCACATGAACTGAAATTAAAGGGAACCTGGCCCCACCCCCCCAGGTGTTTCTATGTATAACAGCCACCTAGTGCAGCAGTACTGCTGCATTTGTACAAGGTGGCTGACTTTTTCTCCTTGCCCACGTGGAACTCAACACGTACAAAATGTGTCTCATTGAGACCATTCCACTGTCCCTGAGGTGTGACTTTCCTTTCTAATGATACGCAGCACCACCCTTGTTAGCGCTGCCCGTCTTTTGACATCATTGGTTAGCTGGCTGCGCCTGTGCGTCTGCCCTGCTCGAAACAACGCCCCTCGGTGTCTTATTTTTTTGAACAGCGAGGGTGTGATTGATGGGCATGTGCAGTGCATATGTTTGCCTGTGTTCACTCATCTCCTTCCGCCTTCTTCAGACTGGGTGTCCTCATGGCCGCGGCAGGCGATATGGGATCAGATGAGGCCGCCCAGTCTGAAGCAGGTGTAAGGACATGTGTGAGCGTCAAACATATTTACTGAACAAGGCCACGAATCCCAGCCACGCAGTGTGATTTTTTGAAAACACACTGTGGGTCTGGGATTCATGTCCATCGCTAACCGTAACGGCCGACATTAAATGAGGTCAGAAGACAGGAAGCGCTCACAGCGCATGGCCAAGGGATCCCAATAGCGCAGACTCCTGTACAGCAAATAACAACGCTCAGGAATCTGCGCACAGCAGCTAGGTGTAAATTTTGACACCTGTGCTGCATCTCCTTAAAAAGACTAGTAGTCACGCCTCCACTACTGTTTGACAGTATAATGGGCTAAACAGTGTACGTGTTTTATTCAGCGTGTGCAAGGAGCAAAATTAAATAGAGCAACCTTTGACTTGTGCATTATTAATGCTGTTCAAGGTGTGGCTCTTGTACCTTGCAACACCTGAGGGGGGGGTTAAAGGTAACCTTTGAAATTGGTTCAACTAGGCTTCGGCCTACACTCTGCTCCTCTACTCCTCCTGCTGACCCTGGGCTCAAACACCGCTAGTTTCTGCCCGGAACTGCTAGCTGCACAGAGAAAAACACCAGTCAATGTGTTCGTGGGGTTCAGCACCGCCAGCTGTTCCCCTGCTGTGTAGTTGGCATCGTGTCCAGCACAAGCCACGCTGGCACAACCGACCAAAAGCTGCCACCAGTGCAGGCTTCGGCCTACACTCTGCTCCTCTCCTCCTCCTGCTGACCCCGGGCTCAAACACCGCCAGTTTCTGCCCGGACATGCTAGCTGCACAGAGAGAAACACCAGCCAATGTGTTAGTGGGGTTCAGCACCGCCAGCTGTTCCCCTGCTGTGTAGTCGGCATCGTGTCCAGCACAAGCCACGCTGGCACAACTGACCAAAAGCTGCCACCAGTGCAGGCTTCGGCCTACACTTTGCTCCTCTCCTCCTCCTGCTGACCCTGGGCTCAAACAACGCCAGTTTCTGCCCGGACATGCTAGCTGCACAGAGAAAAACACCAGCCAATGTGTTAGTGGGGTTCAGCACCGCCAGCTGTTCCCCTGCTGTGTAGCTGGCAACGTGTCCTGCAAACGCCACGCAGGCACATGAACTGAAATTGAAGGGAGCCTGCCCCCCACCCCCAGGTGTTTCTATGTATAACAGCCACCTTGTACAGCAGTACTGCTGCATTTGTACAAGGTGGCTGACTTTTTCTCCTTGCACACGTGGAACTCAACAAGTACAAAATGTGTCTCATTACAGACCATTACAATGTCCCTGAGGTGTGACTTTCCTTTTTAATGACACGCAGCACCCCCATTGTTAGCGCTGCCTGTCTCCTGACATCATTGGTTGGCTGGCTGTGCCTGTGCGTCCCCCCTGCCCGACACAACGCCCCCCGTTGTCTCATATATTTTGACTGCGAGGGTGTGATTGATGGGCACGAGCAGTGCATATGTTCCCCTGTCTTCACTCCCCTCCTTCCGCCTTCTTCTGACTGTGCGGCCTCATGGCCGCGGCATGCGATAAGGGATCAGCTGAGGCCGCCCAGTCTGAAGCAGGTGTAAGGACATGTGTGAGCGGCGAACATATTTACTGCACAAGGCCACGAATCCCAGCACCGCAGTGTGACTTTAGGAAAAGCCACTGTGGGTCTGGGATTTATGGCCATCGTTAACCGCACCGGCCAACATGAAATGAGGTCATGAGACGGCCTGCACTAACAGGGTATTGCCAAGGGATAACACAAGAGCGCAGTTTCCTGTACTGCAAATAACAACGGTAAGGAATCTGCGCACAGCACCTAGGTGTAAATTTGTACACCTGTGCTGCGTCTCCTTAAAAAGACTAGTAGTCACGCCTCCACTACTGTTTTACAGTATAATGGGCTAAATAGTGTACGTGTTTAATTCAGCGTGTGCAAGGAGCAAAATTAAATAGAGCAACCTTTGACTTGTGCATCATTAATGCTGTTCAAGGTGTGGCTCTTGTACCTTGCAACACCTGAGGGGGGGTTAAAGGTAACCTTTGAAATTGGTTCAACTAGGCTTCGGCCTACACTCTGCTCCTCTACTCCTCCTGCTGACCCTGGGCTCAAACACCGCTAGTTTTTGCCCGGAACTGCTAGCTGCACAGAGAAAAACACCAGTCAATGTGTTAGTGGGGTTCAGCAACGCCAGCTGTTCCCCTGCTGTGTAGTCGGCAACGTGTCCAGCACAAGCCACGCTGGCACAACAGAACAACAGCTGCCACCAGTGCAGGCTTCGGCCTACACTTTGCTCCTCTCCTCCTCCTGCTGACCCTGGGCTCAAACAACGCCAGTTTCTGCCCGGACATGCTAGCTGCACAGAGAAAAACACCAGCCAATGTGTTAGTGGGGTTCAGCACCGCCAGCTGTTCCCCTGCTGTGTAGTCGGCATCGTGTCCAGCACAAGCCACGCTGGCACAACTGACCAAAAGCTGCCACCAGTGCAGGCTTCGGCCTACACTTTGCTCCTCTCCTCCTCCTGCTGACCCTGGGCTCAAACAACGCCAGTTTCTGCCCGGACATGCTAGCTGCACAGAGAAAAACACCAGCCAATGTGTTAGTGGGGTTCAGCACCGCCAGCTGTTCCCCTGCTGTGTAGCTGGCAACGTGTCCTGCAAACGCCACGCAGGCACATGAACTGAAATTGAAGGGAGCCTGCCCCCCACCCCCAGGTGTTTCTATGTATAACAGCCACCTTGTACAGCAGTACTGCTGCATTTGTACAAGGTGGCTGACTTTTTGTCCTTGCCCACGTGGAACTCAAAACGTACAAAATGTGTCTCATTGAGACCATTCCACTGTCCCTGAGGTGTGACTTTCCTTTCTAATGATACGCAGCACCCCCCTTGGTAGCGCTTCCCGTCTTCTGACATCATTGGTTGGCTTGTTGCGCCTGTGCGTCCGCCCTGCCTGAAACAATGCTCCTCGTTGTCTTATTTTGACTGCGAGGGTGTGATTGATGGGCACGAGCAGTGCATATCTTCACCTGTCTTAACTCATCTCCTTCCGCCTTCTTCAGACTGTGCAGCCTCATGGCCGCGGCATGCGAGAAGGGATCAGCAGAGGCCGCCCAGTCTGAAGCAGGTGTAAGGACGTGTGTGAGCGGCCAAAATATTTACTGCTCAAGGCCACGAATCACAGCACCGCAGTGTGACTTTATGAAAAGGCACTGTGGGTCTGGGATTTATGGCCATCGTTAACCGCACCGGCCAACATGAAATGAGGTCATAAGACGGGCAGCTCTAACAGGGCATTGCCAAGGGATAACACAAGAGCGCAGACTCCTGTACAGCAAATAACAACGCTCAGGAAGCTGCGCCAAGCACCAAGGCGTTATTTGGGACACCTGTGCTGCGTCTCCTTAAAAAGCCAAGTCACGCATCCACTACAGTTTGACTGTAGAATGGGCTAAATTGTGTACGTCTTTCATTCAGCGTGTGCAAGTAGACAAATTAATAGAGCAACCTTTCACTTGTGCAGCATTAATACTGCACAAGGTGTGTCTCTTGTACTTTGTAACACCTGAGGGGGGGTTAAAGGTTTCCTTTGAAATTGGTTCAAATAGGCTTCGGCCTACACTCTGCTCCTCTCCTCCTCCTCCTGCTTCAACACGGGCTCTAACATCGCTAGTTTTTGACCGCAAGTGCTAGCTGCACAGAGAAAAACACACGCCATTGTGTTAGTGGGGTTCAGCAACGCCAGCTGTTCCCCCACTGTGTAGCCGGCAAAGTGTCCTGCAAACGCAACGCAGACACAAAGCTGCCTCCAGTGCAGGCTTCGGCCTACACTCTGCTCCCCCTGCTTACCCTTAGCTCCAACACCGCTAGTTGGGGCTCTAGGAAGACAATCTTTAATAGGCAACGCATCTGGGTTCCAGCACCGCCAGCTGGTTCTCGGCAGTGTTCTTGTCACAGGTACTCCCTCGTGCCAAGCCTGGTTTCAGCACCGTCAGCTGTTTCCGGGTTGTGTCAAGCTCACTGAGACGCCTATGCTTGCCCCGTCGTGGTGCTTTAGGGTTAGCCAACTCCAGGGTGCCTCCAGTTTAGGAGCTTCCTATGTGGGCTGCGTGAACTGGTAGTCAAGGCTGGTTCTGTAGTGCCAGTAGGCCCAGCTCCCCCTGTAGGACTGTTGGGGTTCGGTAACTGCGGCTGCCTCGCGGCCTAGCTGTTCTCTCCTCTCCTGTGGGCCTTGGGGTCCACCACCTGGTTCCAGCACCGTCAGCTGGTTCCAGGCCGAGCCTTTGGCTTAGGTGCCTCCTCCTGGGTATCCGAGTTCCGCCAACGTCAGGCGGTCCTTGGTAGTGCTTTTAAGCGTGGGCACCTACAGCTTAGTAACCGGGTTCCAGCACCGCCAGCTGGTCCTCGGTCGTGCCATTGGCTCTTGCACACTGGGGCAACGCATCTGGGTTCCAGCACCGCCAGCTGGTTCTCGGCAGTGTTCTTGTCACAGGTACTCCCTCGTGCCAAGCCTGGTTTCAGCATCGTCAGCTGTTTCCGGGTTGTGTCAAGCTCACTGAGACGCCTATGCTTGCCCCGTCGTGGTGCGGTCGGGTTAGCCAACTCCAGGGTGCCTCCAGTTTAGGAGCTTCCTATATGGGCTGCGTGAACTGGTAGTCAAGGCTGGTTCTGTAGTGCCAGTAGGCCCAGCTCCCCCTGTAGGACTGTTGGGGTTCGGTAACTGCGGCTGCCTCGCGGCCTAGCTGTTCTTTCCTCTCCTGTGGGCCTTGGGGTCCACCACCTGGTTCCAGCACCGTCAGCTGGTTCCGGGCCGAGCCTTTGGCTTAGGTGCCTCCTCCTGGGTATCCGAGTTCCGCCAACGTCAGGCGGTCCTTGGTAGTGCTTTTAAGCGCGGGCACCTACAGCTTAGTAACCGGGTTCCAGCACCGCCAGCTGGTCCTCGGTCGTGCCATTGGCTCTTGCACACTGGGGCAACGCATCTGGGTTCCAGCACCGCCAGCTGGTTCTCGGCAGTGTTCTTGTCACAGGTACTCCCTCATGCCAAGCCTGGTTTCAGCACCGTCAGCTGTTTCCGGGTTGTGTCAAGCTCACTGAGACGCCTATGCTTGCCCCGTCGTGGTGCGGTCGGGTTAGCCAACTCCAGGGTGCCTCCAGTTTAGGAGCTTCCTATGTGGGCTGCGTGAACTGGTAGTCAAGGCTGGTTCTGTAGTGCCAGTAGGCCCAGCTCCCCCTGTAGGACTGTTGGGGTTCGGTAACTGCGGCTGCCTCACGGCCTAGCTGTTCTCTCCTCTCCTGTGGGCCTTGGGGTCCACCACCTGGTTCCAGCACCGTCAGCTGGTTCCAGGCCGAGCCTTTGGCTTAGGTGCCTCCTCCTGGGTATCCGAGTTCCGCCAACGTCAGGCGGTCCTTGGTAGTGCTTTTAAGCGCGGGCACCTACAGCTTAGTAACCGGGTTCCAGCACCGCCAGCTGGTCCTCGGTCGTGCCATTGGCTCTTGCACACTGGGGCAACGCATCTGGGTTCCAGCACCGCCAGCTGGTTCTCGGCAGTGTTCTTGTCACAGGTACTCCCTCGTGCCAAACCTGGTTTCAGCACCGTCAGCTGTTTCCGGGGTGTGTCAAACTCGCTGAGACGCCTATGTTTGCCCCAAGCAAGCAAGATGGCTAACCGCAAAGCTATCCCCGGAGACGTGGTCGGAGAGGGGGCCGTAAACACAAAAGGTGGAGGGACATCCCGAGAACAACATCCTGGACGGAATGCCATGATGAGAACAAGGAATATGAAGGACAACTGAGTGACAACAAGGAGTTGGTGGTAAATATTTCGTCTGTTGTTTTATCGGATGTTGAAATCAAGGTACTGTCCAAGGGGTTGTCATTCTGCCCCTCATGTAGCCCCGACTGGTTTGCATTGGAGGTAGATTTGCAAGCCTTTTATAGAAGACTAAGACTAACTACTTTTTTCTCTGAAAGAACAGGAAGTCCCGAACTCCCGAGCACCACTACAGATAGTGGTGGTAATGGCTTTTCCTTGAAAGGGGTGGGCCTATATAGCAAAAGCAATTTTCAACCACCTAGTAGAAATCATTTTGTGGAGTCCTATGTAGAATTGGTGCAGAGGGATATCGAGAGATTTGGGCAGCACGGTGGCTTAGTGGTTAGCACTGCAGCCTTGCAGCGCTGGAGTCCTGGGTTCGAATCCCACCAAGGACAACATCTGCAAAGAGTTTGTATGTTCTCTCCGTGTTTGCGTGGGTTTCCTCCGGGCACTCCGGTTTCCTCCCACATTCCAAAGACATACTGATAGGGAATTTAGATTGTGAGCCCTAACGGGGACAGCGATGATAATGTGTGCAAAACTGTAAAGCACTGCGTAATATGTTAGCGCTATATAAAAATAAAGATTATTATTATTATTATTATTAAAGATTGAAAAAGGACTTTAGAGCTTCTACAGTTCAAAATTTGACACTGGTTGAAAGAAACACACTTAAGGCTTTAGCTGACAATACTCTAATAACAATTAAACCAGCTGACAAAGGTGGGGCGGTGGTGGTGATGGACAGTGCCAAATACAGGGCAGAAATTTTAAGACAACTAGACGATGGGGCAGTCTATGAGAGACTGTCTTGTAATCCGACTCTCCGTTTCCAGAAGGAGTTACAGCTTGTGGTCAGTGACTCCCTTGAATTGGGACTCATTGACCACAAGCTGGCTGAATTCTTGATGATTGAAGCTCCGGTAGTCCCGGTACTGTATGTATTGCCAAAAATACATAAAGATCTCTATAACCCCCCCGGACGTCCTATCGTTTCGGGGAGGGGCTCCCTCTTTAATAATGTTGCAATCTTCTTGGACCATGTATTGAGATTATATGCTACATCAGCTAAGTCTTATATTCGAGATACGGGGGACTTCCTGAACAAAATCGAAAATGTCAATATTTCTGAGTCCACCATTTTGGTTTCTTTTGATGTGGTATCCTTATATACCTCCATTGAACATGATAAAGGGCTTGAAGCGGTCTCATGTGCGCTATCGGGCTCTGACGTGGCCCCAGAGTGTGCACGGCTCATCCTCACATTGCTGGAATTCATCCTCAGGCGGAATTTTTTTCTGTTTGGGGATGAGTTTTTCCTGCAATTGAGAGGTACTGCCATGGGGTCCAATGTGGCCCCTACGTATGCCAACATCTACATGGCAGTACTGGAGGATGGGTTCGTGTACAAATCCAGCCTCTGCGCCACGTCAGAGCCTGGTGGCGTTACATTGATGATATTTTCATGATAAAAAACCCATGAAAAGCTTCCAGCTCAACAGAAGTGCCCTCCCTTCTGTTGAGCTGGAAGCTTTTCATGGGTTTTTGAATCAAATATACCCCGAATTACAATTCACTCTGACTCATTCAACTACGCAGATACAATTTTTGGACACTCTGGTTTACAAATGTGGGAACAAATTAGAGACTGACATTTTCATCAAAGAAACGGATAGAAATGGATTATTAGCCTTTGATAGTAATCACCCGAGAAAAATGGTGGGTTCTCTTCCGTGGAGTCAGCTCTTGAGAGTGAGGCGTATTGTGTCCGATGAGGAACGGGTGGATCTTAGACTTAATGAGATGTGTAGTAAATTTATCTCTAGGGGATACCCTATACGGGAGGTTACTAGATATAAAGATAAGGCTGCTGGTTGTTCCCGGGGTAGCATTCGGAATAAGACTCGTGTCCAATCTACGAATGATAGGATTCCTTTCGTGTCAATTTACAATTCAGCAAGTAACCGCATTGGGAACATACTGAGACGACACTGGACCCTGTTACAACGGGGCCTTCCTTCTATTCGTAGCTTTGAGAGTTTCCCCATGATGTCTTTTAAAAGGGGACGTAACCTCAGAGATAGACTTGTGAAATCCGATATTGGGACCTCCAAAAGATCGATTCAGAGTACCCTAAGTTCAGCTAAAAATGGAAATTTCCCATGTTTGGGCTGTTCTTGCTGTAACAACATGCTAAAAGGGGAGTTTTTTTACCACCCACATACTGGAAAGAAGATCTGTCTCAAGGAGAGATACACTTGTGCGTCAAGTTATGTGGTGTATATGATTGTGTGCCCTTGTGGACTCACCTATGTGGGTGAGACAACCATGGAGGTAAGGGCGCGCATTAATAAACACAAGAGCACAGTGAGAACGGGACTTACGGAATTACCAGTCCCGAAGCATTTTGCTGATAATAGACATTCAGTAAATCAACTCAGATTTAGGGTGATAGATAGTGTCCCGGTACTCAGGAGAGGAGGTAACAGACTACAAATTCTCAAGACTAAGGAACTTCGGTGGATTTACACCTTGGGGTCGCTACAACCCAAAGGTCTTAATATTGACTTTAATCTACATACTTGTGTACGGTAGGACTGTGGACTCATGATCATTGGTATTTGTTTTTAATATCTCTGCGGCCTTGTTGGATTTTGTTGCATATTGTATGGTTCTTATTTCCTGTTTTGTTTGTATGTTTTATGCTTTTTCTTTTTCTTTTTCGTTTAGGTAGATTCTGCTACAGTCGACGGTCAATAGGACGGAATA
The DNA here is from genome assembly GCF_032444005.1 of Ranitomeya imitator. Classification (NCBI taxonomy): domain Eukaryota; kingdom Metazoa; phylum Chordata; class Amphibia; order Anura; family Dendrobatidae; genus Ranitomeya; species Ranitomeya imitator. Next base: position 544,417,557 of record NC_091284.1, on the reverse strand, counting down.
ACTCATACACTGTGATTTTGCCTGCGATATGGAATCACATTGGGCTCCTTGTTCCTGTGCCCCTCGACTGTTGCTTAGTATTAATAATATGTTTATATTTGGTTTATTAGATATAATAGTTTTTTGTTATCTATTGTTAATCTGTTTTGGGTCTGTGTATATGGATGGTCATTGTAGTGGGGAGGTTTAGTGTTACAGCGGGAGGTCTGGAGGATATTTGGGTACTATTCATTCGTTGTACCTCCCCCTTGTAATTTATGTCCCTGATATATCACTATATAAGATGGGAATGTCATTTATACCATCTAGGTTTCTAGGTATTCAGATATGTCCGCTCACATAGCCTGGATTGGTGATTCTAGCATTATATATGTGGAGTCCAGATTGTGGTTGCCCTGACTACGCTGTTGTTTATCTTGCGGGCCGCGCGAGGTTAAGGCATCGCGGTCTCGGCACTTGATCGGTTCCCCACGTGGTTACATGTGGGGCTCAGGTCTGTGCGGTAGATCGCGTGTGCCTCCTTGTCGCTGCAACGCAGGATCCAACTTGTTGCTGGGTGGACGACAGGGTGTTGGCGTTGCGGTTGTTATGGCAACTCCATAGCTCGGCCCCGGACTCCGGGCTGGGTGGGTGTGAGGTGCTCGCCTCTTTTGATTGGTTCCCGACGCGGTCATGTGCTGGGGGCGGTCTTGAGAGGTGATGCGCCGGCACTTACCGGGCTGTGTAGCTGGTGGCTAGAGGCGTCGGGGATATGACGTAGGCGATTACTAATTGTGTTACAGGTCTTGCTATTGGTGGTAAAAGACATATCCTGATAAAGGAATTCTCTGATTGGCATCGCTACATCCTAAAACGCAAATGTAAGCCTGGAATCGATTGGAAGTGCTCTGTTTACTACTCCATGTGGACGAGAGATGATTGGAGGACACAGTTATGTTGACCCCGTCACCGGATCTGGATAGTTGGAGTCTTCAGGATTCTGGAGTATTTATAGATTATTGTGGGGAATATTAACCTGTTGTACACATATCTATTACTAGTGCTGGGAGATTTTTAATTGGCACATGTTTGATGTCTGTTTTTTAATTTTTAATTTGTTAATTATGCGGTAGTGGGCGGCTTGTTGGTGATTGGTGCCCTGCGTGACACACACACTATATATAGCTGGACCTATGTACTGCAGGGTATGCTTGATAAAGACCTATTAGGTCGAAACGTTGCTGTTTGCTGTTTTATGGCTTAATAAATTTTCATATTTGGATTACACCCGGATGGAGCGCTGTCATTTTCCTATCTTCAGCCTATGTTTGCCCCGTCGTGTTAGCCAACTCCAGGGTGCCTCCAGTTTAGGAGCTTCCTATGTGGGCTGCGTGAACTGGTAGTCAAGGCTGGTTCTGTAGTGCCAGTAGGCCCAGCTCCCCCTGTAGGACTGTTGGGGTTCGGTAACTGCGGCTGCCTCGCGGCCTAGCTGTTCTCTCCTCTCCTGTGGGCCTTCGGGTCCACCACCTGGTTCCAGCACCGTCAGCTGGTTCTTGGCAGTGTCTTTTGCTCTTGTACCTTCTGCTCCCCATCCTGGTTCCAGTACCGTCAGCTGGTTCCGGGCAGAGGCTTTGGCTTAGGTGCCTCCTTCTGGTATCCAAGTTCCACCAACGTCAGGTGGTCCTTGGTAGTGCTTTCAGGCACGGGTACCTCCTGCTTAGTAACCGGGTTCCAGTAACGTCAGCTGGTCCTCGGTAGTTCCATTGGCTCTTGGACCTTCGGCTACCCATCCGGGTTCCAGTACCGTCAGCTGGTTCTCGGCAGTGTCTTTTGCTCTTGTACCTTCTGCTCCCCATCCTGGTTCCAGTAACGTCAGCTGGTTCCGGGCAGAGCCTTTGGCTTAGGTGCCTCCTTCTGGGTATCCGAGTTCCGCCAACGCCAGGCGGTCCTTGGTAGTGCTTTTTAGCACGGGTTCCTCCTGCTTAGTAACCGGGTTCCAGTAACGTCAGCTGGTCCTCGGTAGTTCCATAGGCTCTTGAACCTTCGGGTAGCCATCCGAGTTCCAGTTCCATCAGCTGATTCTTGGCATTTTCTCAGCCTTCTTGTACCTTCTGCTACATTTCCAAGTTTAAGACCCTAAAGTCGACGACCCGGAAGACCACCCCGATGACGACGACCCGGAAGACCACCCCGATGACGACGACGACGACCCGGAAGACCACCCCGATGACGACGGCGGAGACGACGACGGCGGAGACGACGACGGCTGAGACGACGACGGCGGAGATGACGACACTGGAGACAACGACCCTGGAGACGACGACATGGAAGACCAAGAAGCAGAAGAACAAGAGGCTGCAGAACAAAGAGCAGAAGAACATTAAGCATAAGACTTAATATCAGAGCAAAAGATATTATCTAAATTATATGCAGAAGAAGACTAAGCAGTGTATGGGGGTGAGTCCGTTCCTCCTCGTGGTGCCCCTGGATAAAGCCTGATGCTGCAGGCCAAACTGAACGCGGACAAATGTAACTTTTGTGACTGGCAGAACGGAAGGTGTAATCTTCCAACTTTTATAGATAACAACGACGGGAATGCCTGTCACAAATGAGAATATGATGAAGAAGTAGAATAGGAAGAATAATAACAGTGGAATAAAAAGAATATGTAGAATAGGAAGAATAATAATAGTTGAATAAAATGAATATGAAGAATGTAATAAAAAAAAAAAATAGGTAGAAGATGAAGAAGAAGATGAATAAGGTGAAGAAGTTGATGTCAAAGATGCTGCTGATGATGATGAAGATGAAAGTGTGGGAAAAGTAAAAAAAAAAAAGAAAAAAAAAGAAGGGGAAGGGCGTGGAATAGTGAAACATCAATATCTGACAAAATAAAAAAAAATTTACATACTCAATATCTTTTTCACTCCGAACGTCTTAAAAAAAAAAAAAAACATGCTATTCTATTTGATTGGGCTAAACCTCATTGCCTTTAATGTCTCCGCCACCTCCCACAATACATCCTACATTATTCTTAGTTGTTTTCCTTGATGTAGAATGAACCTACAAGGAAAGAAAGGGTTTATTTTAATTCCGATATTTTGGTCCCATTGACTTGCATTGGGATCGGGTATCGGTATCGGCGATATCCGATATTTTTTGAATATCGGCCGATCCCAACCGATACCGATACTTTCCGATATCGGAAGGTATCGCTCAACACTACTCAGGACAAATTGGACAACAACTTTTGGGGTCTAATTTCTCCTCTTACCCTCGGGAAAATACAAAACTGGGGGCTAAAAAATAATTTTGGGGGGAAAGTTTTTTATTTTTATTTTCACGGCTCTGCGTTACAAGCTGTAGTGAAACACTTGGGGGTTCAAAGCTCTAACAACACATCTAGATGAGTTCCTTAAGGTGTCTAGTTTCCAAAATGGTGTCACTTGTGGGGGGTTTCTACTGTTTAGGTACATTAGGGGCTCTGCAAACGCAATGTGACACCTGCAGACCATTCCATATAAGTCTGCATTCCAAATGGAGCTCCTTCCCTTCCGAGCCTTCCCATGCGCCCAAACAGGGGTTCCCACCCACTTATGGGCTATCAACGCACTCAGGACAAATTGGACAACAAATTTTGGGGTCCAATTTCTCCTGTTACCCTCGGGAAAATACAAAACTGGGGGCTAAAAAATAATTTTTGTGGGAAAAAATTTTTGTTTTATTTTTACGGCTCTGCATTATAAACTTCTGTGAAGCCCTTGGTGGATCAAAGCGCTCACCACACATCTAGATAAGTTCCTTAGGGGGTCTACTTTCCAAAATGGTGTCACTTGTGGGGGTTTCTACTGTTTAGGTACATTAGGGGCTCTGCAAACGCAATGTGACACCTGCAGACCATTCCATCTAAGTCTGCATTCCAAATGGCGCTCCTTCCCTTCCGAGCCCTCCCATGCGCCCAAACAGTGGTTCTCCCCACGTATTGTGTATAATCGCACTCAGGACAAATTGATGTGGGGGGTTTCAATGTTTAGGCACATCATTGGCTCTCCAAACGCAACATGGCGTCCCATCTGAATTCCTGTCAATTTTGCATTGAAAAGTCAAACGGCGCTCCTTTCCTTCCAAGCTCTCCCATGCGCCCAAACAGTGGTTTACCCCCACATATGGGGCATCAGCGTACTCAGGACAAATTGTACAACAACTTTTGGGGTCCAATTTCTTCTCTTACCCTTAAGAAAATAAAAAAAAAAGATAATTTTTGTGAAAAAATATGATTTTTTGTTTTTACGGTTCTGCATTATAAACTTCTGTGAAGCACTTGGTGGGTCAAAGTGCTCACCACACCTCTAGATATGTTCCTTTAGGGGTCTACTTTCCAAAATGGTGTCAATTGTGGGGGGTTTCAATGTTTAGGCACATCAGGGGCTCTCCAAACGCAACATGGTGTCCCATCTCGATTCCAGTCAATTTTGCATTGAAAAGTCAAACGGCGCTCCTTCGCTTCCGAGCTCTGTCATACGCCCAAACAGTGGTTTACCCCCACATATGGGGTATCATTATACTCAGGACAAATTGTACAACAACTTTTGGGGTCCATTTTCTCCTGTTACCCTTGGTAAAATAAAACAAGTTGGAGCTGAAGTAAATATTTTGTGAAAAAAAGTTAAATGTTCATTTTTATTTAAACATTCCAAAAATTCCTGTGAAGCACCAGAAGGGTTAATAAACTTCTTGAATATGGTTTTGAGCACCATGAGGGGTGCAGTTTCTAGAATGGTGTCACACTTGGGTATTTTCTATTATATAGACCCCTCAAAATGACTTCAAATGAGATGTGGTCCCTAAAAAAAAATGGTGTTGTAAAAATGAGAAATTGCTGGTCAACTTTTAACCCTTATAACTCCCTAACAAAAAAAAATTTTGGTTCCAAAATTGTGCTGATGTAAAGTAGACATGTGAGCAATGTCACTTATTAAGTATTTTGTGTGACATATCTCTGTGATTTAATTGCATAAAAATTCAAATTTGGAAAATTGCGAAATTTTCATAATTTTCGCCAAATTTCCATTTTTTTCACAAATAAACGCAGGTACTATCAAATAATTTTTACCACTATCATGAAGTACAATATGTCACGAGAAAACAATGTCAGAATTACTGGGATCCGTTGAAGCGTTCCAGAGTTATAACCTCATAAAGGGACAGTGGTCAGAATTGTAAAAATTGGCCCGGTCATTAACGTGCAAGCCACCCTTGGGGGTAAAGGGGTTAAGTACATATTTGCATTAAATACATATAATGATTAAGTATGTATAAAGATTAACTACTTACAGTATACTTACATCAGGAAGAGGCTTTCAAACCACATCCGTCTGGAATATCAGAGAAGCAACACCAAGACAGAGAACCCCTCGGAGATTACCTACACTGCATGGGCGTCCCCAATTATGCAGGTATGAGCACTCTGTACATGTACAGGTACTCCAGTTTTGGCATCTGTCTTAGTCATGTCTCTGGTCTTTTATAGTGATTTACACTATGTAGTACCTCTAGCTTCACCCAGCCCTTCAAGTGGCCAGCTTTCAAGGTCGGATGAAACTGAGATATCATGGAGTCATCAGACGAGGGGCCATAAACCCTTAGAATATAAAAGCCACAAGGATTTAGATAAAACCACCACAGGCAGAGGTTCATTAAACCTTAATGTTTTACAATGCCAAACAACAGACACATAGAAGCTTAGAACGGTTTGTGAAGTGAATAAACAAACATTTCTCAAGATTGTGTAACTATGAGCATTGTATGTCACATCTGTAAATGTTTTACAAGAAATGCAGCTATGTAATTGTCGGAATTAGGGTTGATCGAAAAGGATTGGACAAATTCAAAAATCGCCAACTTTCGGCAAAGTAGAGTTTCATGAAACCCGACCCGATCCTAGTGTGGAATCGACCATGAGGTCGGCGATCTACGCGCAAAAGTTGCGTTTCATAAGATGCTTTCAGCACCATTTTTCAGCCAATGAAGTAGTACGCAGAGTGTGGGCAGCGTGATGACATAGGTCTCGGTCCCCACCATCTTAGAGAAGATCATGACAGTGATTGGCTTGCTTTCTGCGGCATCACAGGAACTATAAAGGGGCGTGCACACCGACCGCCATCTTACTTCGGCCGATCTTAGCATAGGGAGAGGTTGCTGCAGCTTCATCAGAAGAAGGGATATAGTTAGGGAGGGAAGATTAACCCCCAAACTGCTTGTGCTGTAGCGATTTCCACTGTCCAACACCACCATTTTTTTGCAGGGACAGTGGAGGCAATATTTTTGTGCATCAGCTCTGTAACTTATTAGGCTGCCTTATAAGGCTCCCTGATAGCTGCATTGTTGTTTGCACGCTGCTGTGCAAACCAACTGCTTTTTTAAAAGCAAAAATCCTGTTGCTCCTTTCTGCACAGTTATCTTGTTTATTTGTCCACACTTTTGTGTGCAGCAATCCTTTTTATTGCTGCCATACTTGTCCTGAGATTATTGTAGGGAGACTGAAATTGTACTACAGTCTTTGTATTTTTTCATATATCTTCCAGCCACTTTCTGCCACTTACATTGTGTTGTTTTATACACTGGGCCTGAGTTTTGGTTCAGTCTCCCCCCAAAAAAGTGAGATTCAAATTCTCACAAAGTGGAAATACTTCAGTCCTGTTAGTTTGTCGTATATCAGCCAGCCACTTTCTGCCACTTAGATTGTGTTGTTTTATGCACTGGGCCTGAGTTTTGGTTCAGTCTCCCCCCTAAAAAGTGAGATTCAAATTCTCACAAAGTGGATACAGTTCAGTCCTGTTAGTTTGTCGTATGTCAGCCAGCCACTTTCTGCCACTTAGATTGCGTTGTTATATACAATGGGCCTGAGTTTTGGTTCAGTCTCCCCCAAAAAATGGAGATTCAAATTCTCACAAAGTGGATATACTTCAGTCCTGTTAGTTTGTTGTATGTCAGCCAGCCACTTTCTGCCACTTAGATTGCGTTGTTATATACACTGGGCCTGAGTTTTGGTTCAGTTTCCCCCAAAAAAGGGAGATTCAAATTCTCACAAAGTGGATATACTTCAGTCCTGTTAGTTTGTCGTATATCAGCCAGCCACTTTCTGCCACTTGCATTGTGTTGTTTTATGCACTGGGCCTGAGTTTTGGTTCAGTCTCCCCCAAAAAAGGGAGATTTCAATTCTTTACAAGTTTATATGCACCTTCTACCTTGTTTTACAGTACCATATAATGGTTGTTATTTTGGTTAGATTTTCCAAAAAATGAGGAAGTCTGGTGGAAGAGCCCGTGGGCGGTGGTTGCCAGCTGGTACTGATGGTGGTGGGATGGTGCATCTGGTGGTAGTGGCAAAAGCACAATAGCACCTAACGCTGGAGGTGTTGAGCCAGCGTCATCATCAGGCTACACAAGGCCTCGAAGGCTCCCTTATCTGGGAGTAGGAAAACAACTTTTAAAGCCGGAGCAGCAGGAAAAAGTTTTGGATTTTCTTGCTGACTCAGCCTCTAGCTCTTTCGCCTCCTCTTCAGAAAGTTCCAAATATTAAAGCAGCGAGTCGACAGTGGATGCTCCCGGTCAGGAACAAGATTTTTCCTTGTGTTCTTCACCCAGACCATGAAGTGAAGGATGCGTCAGGCGACACTACAGGTTACTCCATGGAGCTCTTTACACATGCCGTGCCTGGGTTAGAAAGGGAAATTGTTAACTGCCCATTACAAGATGAATCGGACATGGAGGGCACAGATGCACAGCCACAGCTAGATTATAATGCTAATTTAATGTAAAATACCACGCTACCAGTGCCTGTAGTACAACTGTTGGCTACCTAAAACAAATAAATGAGTAGATAAATAAATAAATAAATAAATAAATAAATCTCTCGCCTGCTTGATGCGGTATATACAGTACACCTAAATGGAAATCATCTGCACTCACACAATAATAAATAAATAATACGCTACCTATTGAGCGTGTACATACACTGTGATACTAGATAAATAAGTGTAGTGGCCGCGGTTAATAGATGTATAGTATCTGCGTATTTATAACTGTTATAGGTAGATTCCTTACCGCGTAAGATATACGCCGGCCTGAGTTCATGTAGAGCTGTCCGAGGTGAGTGCCGGGAATGGGGTGCTGCCCTTCACCGGTATTAGCGGCAAGTATGGAGGCAAGGTGGCTCACAGGAGCTAGTAGTAGGATGGGCACACGTCAGCCGGTGCTGCCCGCACTAAGGCTATATTCACACGTTGCGGTTTTTACCGCGGAACCGCAGCGATTTTGCCGCTGCGGGTCCGCTGCAGTTTCCACAGCGTTTACATTTACATGTAAACCTATGGAAACCGCAAACCGCTGTGCACATGCTGCGGGAAAAACCGCGCAGAAACGCAGCGGTTTTCATTCCGCAGCATGTCACTTCTTTTTGCGGAACTGCAGCGGTTCTGCACCCATTGACCTCCATTGTGAGGGTCAAACCCGCAGTAAAACCCGCAGATGAAAAAATATCTGCGGGTTTTCTGCGGTTTTGTGGTGCAGAAACCGCTACAGCCGGAAGTGCGGGGAAGCAGGAGGAAGTGCGTGGGCGGAAGTGCGTGGGCGGAGTGTGGCTGTCATGATGGAGGCATATCGTCGCATGGGGATCGATGTCGGTCGCTTGATCGATTTGGTATGTATGTGTATATGTGTGTCCCCATGCGACGATAGTGCCACCCAATTGTGTTAAATCACCGTATGGGACTACTACTCCCATCCGATATTAGGATGGGAGAGTTGTCCCTGTGTCCGGCGACTTTAGCACAATTGTACGGTAAAACAAAACACATCACACATCACACACAATACACACACAATAAACGTGACATACATGACACACAGTACATAAAACATAGAGTATATACTCACCAACACCACACTTGTAGGCGAAGCCCTCGTCCATAGAAAAAAATCCAAAAATAATAAACCAAATCCATACTCCCTGTCCGCAGAATCCATAAAACGATTGTCCCACGACGATCGGCTGCTCTCCGGCGATACACTGCCAGGAGCGAAGCTCCTAGCAGTGTATCGCGTACTGTCCCGGAGCTCAATGGCGCCGGCGTCTCGGTTACCGGCAGTACAGCTGCGTTGAACTTTCCCAAGCAGCACTGCCAGTAAGCGAGAGTGCCGGGGTCAATGACCGCCGGTAAACTCGCTCGCGCATGCGCAGTAACACACCGACAGGAACTATGGCTCCTGTCTGTGTGTTGCTGCAGCCATGGAGAGCAGACACATCTCTGGATGTGTCTGTTCTCCATGGAAGATCTTCGTGGGACCCTCGATGGATTTCTGCAGACAGGGCCAGGGAGTATGAATTTGTTTTTTTGTTTTGCCTTTTTTTCAGGTCGAGGGTCTTCAGGACGGATTTAAGCGTGCAATAAATTATGGTCAAAAAGTGTGTGTCTTTTTTTTAACCCTTTCATTGGCTTAATAATGGATAGGCGTCTTATTGACGCCTCTCCATTATTAACCGGGCTTAATGCCACCTTACAATAGCAAGGTGGCATTAACCCCTTATTACCCCATATCCCACCGCTACACGGGAGTGGGAAGAGAGGGGCTAAGTGCCGGAATTGGCGCATCTTTTTGATGCGCCTTTTCCGGGGCGGCTGCGGGCTTATATTTGTAGCCAGGGGGGGCAAATATCTATGGGCTCTTTCCTAGGCTATGAATATAAGCCCACGGCTGTCTGCGTAGCCTTTCTGGCCTAAAAATATAGGGGGACCCCAACACTTTTTTTTTTTGGGGCCGCCTATATTTTAGGGCCAGAAAGGCTACGCAGACAGCTGTGGGTTAATATTCATAGCCTGGGAACAGCCATGGGTATTTTAACCCCTTCCCGGGCCTCAAATATTGGCCCACGGCTGTCTGCCTAGCCTTTCTGGCCTAAAAATATAGGGGGACCCCAACACTTTTTTTTTTGGGGCCCCCTATATTTTAGGGCCAGAAAGGCTACGCAGACAGCTGTGGGTTAATATTCATAGCCTGGGAACAGCCATGGGTATTTTAACCCCTTCCCGGGCCTCAAATATTGGCCCACGGCTGTCTGCCTAGCTTTTCTGGCCTAAAAATATAGGGGGACCCTATGTATTTTTTTTAGGGGGTCCACATATATTATAGTAACCCTTTAATAGGATTAATAATGGATAGGCGTCTTATTGACGCCTCTCCATTATTAACCGTGCTTAATGCCACCTTACAATAGCAACCCTATCATTAACCCTAGGATCCCTTTAGGGTTAGGGTTAGGATCCCTTTAGGGTTAGGGTTAGGGGTAGGGTTAGGATCCCTTTAGGGGTAGGGTTAGGGTTAGGATCCCTTTAGGGTTAGGGTTAGGGTTAGGATCCCTTTAGGGGTAGGGGTAGGGTTAGGGTTAGGGTTAGGATCCCTTTAGGGTTAGGGTTAGGATCCCTTTAGGGTTAGGGTTAGGGGTAGGGTTAGGATCCCTTTAGGGGTAGGGTTAGGGTTAGGATCCCTTTAGGGTTAGGGTTAGGGTTAGGATCCCTTTAGGGGTAGGGGTAGGGTTAGGGTTAGGGTTAGGATCCCTTTAGGGTTAGGGTTAGGATCCCTTTATGGTTAGGGTTAGGGGTAGGGGTAGGGTTAGGATCCCTTTAGGGTTAGGGTTAGGATCCCTTTAGGGTTAGGGGTAGGGTTAGGGTTAGGATCCCTTTAGGGTTAGGGGTAGGGTTAGGGTTAGGATCCCTTTAGGGTTAGGGTTAGGATACCTTTAGGGGTAGGGGTAGGGTTAGGGTTAGGATCCCTTTAGGGGTAGTGGTTAGGGGTTTTGAAAACGGACACACGGTCCTTGAAAACACGCTGACATCTCATCAGGAGGGCGTTAAACTAGAAGAAGAGGGGACGGGAAGAAAAACATTAGACTCGAACAAAGACGACCCAGGAAAACATACTCAGAAGGGAGGTAAGAACATTTCTAAAACAATCCACAGTGAGGAGATTGGAACAAAACAAAATCCTCTAAACTGCATGCTCGCAAACGCCAGAAGCCTGACAAACAAGATGGAAGAACTAGAAGCAGAAATATCTACAGGTAACTTTGACATAGTGGGAATAACCGAGACATGGTTAGATGAAAGCTATGACTGGGCAGTTAACTTACAGGGTTACAGTCTGTTTAGAAAGGATCGTAAAAATCGGAGAGGAGGAGGGGTTTGTCTCTATGTAAAGTCTTGTCTAAAGTCCACTTTAAGGGAGGATATTAGCGAAGGGAATGAGGATGTCGAGTCCATATGGGTTGAAATTCATGGAGGGAAAAATGGTAACAAAATTCTCATTGGGGTCTGTTACAAACCCCCAAATATAACAGAAACCATGGAAAGTCTACTTCTAAAGCAGATAGATGAAGCTGCAACCCATAATGAGGTCCTGGTTATGGGGGACTTTAACTACCCGGATATTAACTGGGAAACAGAAACCTGTGAAACCCATAAAGGCAACAGGTTTCTGCTAATAACCAAGAAAAATTATCTTTCACAATTGGTGCAGAATCCAACCAGAGGAGCAGCACTTTTAGACCTAATACTATCTAATAGACCTGACAGAATAACAAATCTGCAGGTGGTTGGGCATTTAGGAAATAGCGACCACAATATTGTGCAGTTTCACCTGTCTTTCACTAGGGGGACTTGTCAGGGAGTCACAAAAACATTGAACTTTAGGAAGGCAAAGTTTGAACAGCTTAGAGATGCCCTTAATCTGGTAGACTGGGACAATATCCTCAGAAATGAGAATACAGATAATAAATGGGAAATGTTTAAGAACATCCTAAATAGGCAGTGTAAGCGGTTTATACCTTGTGGGAATAAAAGGACTAGAAATAGGAAAAACCCAATGTGGCTAAACAAAGAAGTAAGACAGGCAATTAACAGTAAAAAGAAAGCATTTGCACTACTAAAGCAGGATGGCACCATTGAAGCTCTAAAAAACTATAGGGAGAAAAATACTTTATCTAAAAAACTAATTAAAGCTGCCAAAAAGGAAACAGAGAAGCACATTGCTAAGGAGAGTAAAACTAATCCCAAACTGTTCTTCAACTATATCAATAGTAAAAGAATAAAAACTGAAAATGTAGGCCCCTTAAAAAATAGTGAGGAAAGAATGGTTGTAGATGACGAGGAAAAAGCTAACATATTAAACACCTTCTTCTCCACGGTATTCACGGTGGAAAATGAAATGCTAGGTGAAATCCCAAGAAACAATGAAAACCCTATATTAAGGGTCACCAATCTAACCCAAGAAGAGGTGCGAAACCGGCTAAATAAGATTAAAATAGATAAATCTCCGGGTCCGGATGGCATACACCCACGAGTACTAAGAGAACTAAGTAATGTAATAGATAAACCATTATTTCTTATTTTTAGTGACTCTATAGCGACAGGGTCTGTTCCGCAGGACTGGCGCATAGCAAATGTGGTGCCAATATTCAAAAAGGGCTCTAAAAGTGAACCTGGAAATTATAGGCCAGTAAGTCTAACCTCTATTGTTGGTAAAATATTTGAAGGGTTTCTGAGGGATGTTATTCTGGATTATCTCAATGAGAATAACTGTTTAACTCCATATCAGCATGGGTTTATGAGAAATCGCTCCTGTCAAACCAATCTAATCAGTTTTTATGAAGAGGTAAGCTATAGGCTGGACCACGGTGAGTCATTGGACGTGGTATATCTCGATTTTTCCAAAGCGTTTGATACCGTGCCGCACAAGAGGTTGGTACACAAAATGAGAATGCTTGGTCTGGGGGAAAATGTGTGTAAATGGGTTAGTAACTGGCTTAGTGATAGAAAGCAGAGAGTGGTTATAAATGGTATAGTCTCTAACTGGGTCGCTGTGACCAGTGGGGTACCGCAGGGGTCAGTATTGGGACCTGTTCTCTTCAACATATTCATTAATGATCTGGTAGAAGGTTTACACAGTAAAATATCGATATTTGCAGATGATACAAAACTATGTAAAGCAGTTAATACAAGAGAAGATAGTATTCTGCTACAGATGGATCTGGATAAGTTGGAAACTTGGGCTGAAAGGTGGCAGATGAGGTTTAACAATGATAAATGTAAGGTTATACACATGGGAAGAGGGAATCAATATCACCATTACACACTGAACGGGAAACCACTGGGTAAATCTGACAGGGAGAAGGACTTGGGGATCCTAGTTAATGATAAACTTACCTGGAGCAGCCAGTGCCAGGCAGCAGCTGCCAAGGCAAACAGGATCATGGGGTGCATTAAAAGAGGTCTGGATACACATGATGAGAGCATTATACTGCCTCTGTACAAATCCCTAGTTAGACCGCACATGGAGTACTGTGTCCAGTTTTGGGCACCGGTGCTCAGGAAGGATATAATGGAACTAGAGAGAGTACAAAGGAGGGCAACAAAATTAATAAAGGGGATGGGAGAACTACAATACCCAGATAGATTAGCGAAATTAGGATTATTTAGTCTAGAAAAAAGACGACTGAGGGGCGATCTAATAACCATGTATAAGTATATAAGGGGACAATACAAATATCTCGCTGAGGATCTGTTTATACCAAGGAAGGTGACGGGCACAAGGGGGCATTCTTTGCGTCTGGAGGAGAGAAGGTTTTTCCACCAACATAGAAGAGGATTCTTTACTGTTAGGGCAGTGAGAATCTGGAATTGCTTGCCTGAGGAGGTGGTGATGGCGAACTCAGTCGAGGGGTTCAAGAGAGGCCTGGATGTCTTCCTGGAGCAGAACAATATTGTATCACACAATTATTAGGTTCTGTAGAAGGACGTAGATCTGGGTATTTATTATAATGGAATATAGGTTGAACTGGATGGACAAATGTCTTTTTTCGGCCTTACTAACTATGTTACTATGTTACTATGTTATCTGTAGAGATACATTGATTTTAAAGTGTCTACGTGAGTCAGTGTCTCAGGTACGTGATAAAACTGTCACCTCACGTACCGGAGCCACTGACGTGTGAAATGCAATGTCAAATTTTTAAACATTTGTGCTGTAAGGAAACCTCTTAACTCCAACATGGAAGTTGAGCTAAGCCCACCGTCATCAGGGGCTTATCTACCCATTCTGGTATACTGTAGATAAGCCCCCGATGTATCCTCAAAGATGATTAAAAGAGGTTAGATTATACTCACCCAGGGTCGGTACCGGTCCAATGAGCGTGGCGGTCTGGTATAGCCCCTCCCATCTTCTTATGATGACGTCCTCTTGTATTCACGCTGTGGCTCATCTCCCTGGTGAGGGCACAGCAACGTACTGCAGTAATGCAACGTAATGCCCTCAACAGGGCAGACAAAGTACGCCTGCGCAGGAGCCGCAGTGTGAATACAAGAGGACGTCATAACAACAAGATGGGAGAGGATGTACCGGACAGCAACGCCCATCGGTCTGTTACCGCCCCTGTGTCACTATAATCTAACCTCTTTTGATCATCTTAGAGGAAACATCGAGGGCTTATCTACAGTTCCCATTTTGGGGGTGACAGGTTCCCTTTTAGATTACTTATCATTTGGATATAGTATGTAATGACACTATTCTATTCATTGTAGGTTCGCGATATACCTTGTATATGGGATGCCGCTGATGTGTCCTACAAGGACAAATATTTCCGAGACCATTGCTGGACCAAGATTGTGAGGGACCTCTATCCGGAGTGGGATTCCCTGTCCATTGCAAACCAATTGGAAATTGGTAATTATATTGTTACCGATTATTATTAATATTATTATTATTAGAGTTTATGATACATTTACTTTGAAAATATATATATATATTTTTTTTTTTCTTAGAAAAAAATGTCAAGCAGAGATGGAGGTCAGTTCGTGACCGGTACAATAAATTCATCAATACATGTGACCGTAGTGGATCTTCTCCAAGTCGAATAACGTTTCCTTTTTACGATGAACTGCAGTTCCTGCTTACAAGCCGGACTTTGCGGAGGTAGGTTATAAACCACTAATATATATGTAGCCTCATCAATGTTGCCATGTGGTGTAGCACAGTTGACTGCGTATTGAATGCTGTGTCCTGCCGCAGCGTTCAATACACAGCATCCAGATGTTATACCATAGTGAAGAGAGCATTTTCCAAAATCCTGTCTGCGCTATGATTCCAAAGATGGAGTTGTGATAGCTATGGCACCACACCATGTCTATTTATCTTGTGTTGGCACTTTGACTGCGCAAGATAACTAGCACATTGTTTGGATAGCATGTGGTGATAACGCATGTGTTAAATCAAAACATGCATTATCAGCACACATGCCAAAAAATTAACAGCGTTTTGGAGTAAGCGGCCTTTATGCTGTTCCTAAAATGTTGCTCCTCCGCAGCGGTCATGATTAATAACTTTTTTCCTTTTCTCACACAGGACTGAGGGAAACCTTTCCAACCCGCCTCCTGTGGATGACCACTCCGAAGATGGAGCAGGCACTGATGGAGCAGGCACTTCCTCGGGAGCGGGAGGGACAATTTTTCCATCTCTTACCACAGCTTCTGCTGAAGCCGCATGTCCAGCAGCTGCTGCAGGCACATCAACTGCAGCAGCTGTTGGATCATCTGGTTCGTCAGAAGCTGTGGTAACAGAGAAGAGAGCTCCCTATCCGGTGGCAGGAGAGTCCATTAAAAAAAAAAAAAAAAAAAAATGAGGATAAAACTGAGAAGATGGCCAGTGACACACTTGATTTACTGAAACAATCCTCAAGTGAGGACCAGTGTGACTTTTTTGCATTGATCATTGCCCGAAAGGCACGCTCACTGCCACTGGATAGGCAGTCTCTCTTCATGTCTCTGTGCCAAACATCCCTCACCGCTCTGGAGGACCCTGCTCCAATTGAGTCATACGAGAATGTTTTGACGGGGGTTTTCGGACTCTTTCGCCCACGACCGAAACCCAGTGAACCGCACTATAGAGTGTCTTCCTACACCCAACCGGCACAGAATTTTTCTGGAGGAGGAAACACAAGCCTGGGACCATCAGCAAGTCAATCTTTCATGACTGACACAAGTAGCTCATATGGGTGTTCCCAGGAATACACCTACTTGCATTAAGATGCAATTGTTTTTGAAAAAGTTAGTTCAGTTTTTCATATTGAAAAAATTTTTCTCAAGTGTTTGGAAAAATTTAGTTGCTTGTTAAATAAATGAATGTTGATCAAATGTCATCTCTGATTTTTAGATACTTTACATACTTAGCTGACAGGTGTACGGTGTCATGGCTATATGGGGGCTGGACTATGGGATGGACATAGTGTGATGGCTGTATGCGCACTGGACAATGGGATGGAGAATAATTCTTAGTTAAGAATTTTATATATACAATACTTATTCAATCCAAAAACAACCAAATTAAAATAAGAATTTTTTTATTAACCATAAATAAAAATTACAAATTATTTTGTTCCCCAAAAAAATACAACAAACAAAATTGAATATCGATGTTGATTTTGATTAATAGGGATCTTGACATCTTCTATCTTTTGGTATAGATCTTCCCATCTTGGTCAGTCAATGTTCTTCCATCCTTCTCTGCTGCTCAGGCTGCCCAACACCAGCACAGGAGTATTGCCAGTGCACGGCACCTTCTGGACTCATGAAGTAGTCAGTGAAGGATTCTCTCACACGCACACCCGAGTTGGACGGCCTTCCCAGACCCACGTTGACCACTGGATTAAATATTGGCTGCTGGTACTCCACATCTACGTCAGTGTTGTACTCACGAGCATAGTTGTGGAGTACACAGCAAGCCTTAATCACAGCATCAACGGTGTCTGTGTCCAACTGGATGGGTGTGTGAAAGATCCTCCACTGACTAGTCATGATCCCAAAGGTGCATTCCATATATCTGCGTGCACGACTCAGCCGATAATTAAAAATCCTTCGCCGGGCATTCAGTCCCCTTCGTGGGTATGGGCGCAGCAGGGTTGTCGTTAAGGGAAACGCCTCATCCGATACCATCACAAAGGGTACTGGATGTGTGGAACCCAGCAAAGGTCTTGGGGCTGGGAGCGTTCCGCCATCTTGAAGAATTTGCATCCCAATCTGTGACGTTCGCAACACCCGAGAATCCCCAGTACTACCATAGGCACCAACGTCAATGGCAACAAATTTGTAATGTGCATCAGCCACCGCCATCAGGACCACTGAAAAATACTTCTTATAATTAAAGAAGCGTGATCCTGATCGTGGTGGCTGCTGAACCCTTACATGTTTACCATCGACTGCACCTATGCAGTTTGGGAAATTGGCCACAGACTGAAAGCCTGCTGCAACCTGCAGCCAAGTCTCCTCGGTTGGGGAAGGCATCACTATAGGCTGCAACTTCTGCCAGATGACGGTACATGTGCACCTCACAATGTTAGAGATGGTGGATTTACCAACCCTAAATTGGAGGTGCAGGGATGTATAGCTCTCTCCTGTGGCCAAAAATCTGCAAAGAAACAAAAATGAATATTAGAAATGTCACACAAAAATACAATAAAACATGTCAGCAGTTATGGGCGCTATAATATGTGTTCAGCCCCTTTCATGTTTTATCTAAAGTATTCTATAATGCTGCCCTTAGTAACACGGCACAACACAAGGGTATCAATAAATAAACCACCAGTCACATCAGAAGGGACTTGCAGGTCCGTGTCCAGCCACTCCAATGTTTAGCCAACGACACCACCCTCCTACTTCCTTCAACGCACTAATCCGGCCTGTTGAGGGCAGAAGTAAGTCCTGCAGTGAGCGAAGGCAAGAAAAGGAGACAGGCCCAGCGCATGCACATCTGCGCACTTTGCTCTATCCTCATCAGGACCAGAAAGTACATCTGCGCAGAAGAGAGGTATCGCAAGAAGGGAGGCGCACAAACTGGACACAGCAAGATGGAATAACATTACAAAACACACACACGGGTATGATGTATCTCCACTGACCCAGGGCCCAAATTATAGAATTCTGTAGATAAGGCATAAAATACAGTGGGCACATCTGGTAGCACACAAAAATGTTTACATTTTCCTGGCGTGTTATAAACATGATATTTCCGGTAAAGCATTTGCCCGTAAAGTATTTGCCCGTAAAGCAGAGCACAGTGGTGATGTCACCGCTCTGCTTTCCGTCCAGCGCACTTACTGCAGGGAAGCTGACGCTGCGGGACGCGACAGGAATGGATTTTTTATTTTTTTTTTTTACAATTATACAATGGTAACTAGGGTAAACATCGGGTTGCTAAGCATGGCCCTGCGCTTAGTAACCCGATGTTTACCCTGGTTACTCGGGGACTTCGGCATCATTGGTCACTGGAGAGCTGTCTGTGTGACAGCTCTCCAACGACCACACAGCGACGCTGCAGCGATGGACATCGTTGTCTAGATCGCTGCAGCGTCGCTAAATGTGACGGTACCTTTATTAGTTTGTCAGTGTCTCCGAGACATGTGAAAACTTTCATCACACATACCGGACACACGGACATGTGAAAGAGCCCTAATAACATTCAACCCAAAAATTATTTACTTACCGCAAGGTGATGAGCAGCCTTTCCTCAGCAGAGATGGCCTTCCTCATAAAAGTGTCTTGCAGTGTGAGATGGGGGGAAACTATTGCCAGAAGTCGGTCGAACGCCAGGATTGGCAGACGGCAAAATGAAACGAACTTTTCCGGGTATCTGAAAATGTAAAAAAAAAAAAAAAAAATTGTTACATAACATATCATAACATTTGTGGAAAAACATTACTTTGTATTTTCATGAATTTCTACTTACTTCCGCAAATCATTATAAAGCACATAAAAGTGGCCTTTTTGTGTACGTTCTGCAACAAGCGGGTGCACCCACAGTCTTTTCCGTCTTCTCTCCTGCTGCTGCCTCTAAAATAAAAAAAAATACATTTTTTTTACAACACAACACTGTGAAAATTAAGAAAAATCAAGATGTCGGTAAAGCGCTGTAGAATATGTTTAGCGTAAAAAAAAAAAAAATGCACTTCAGCTTACCTGCTGTCTATGCATATTCAAGATTTGCAGCAGCAACCCCAGCATAAGTATCCGGTGCGGCCTGCGGACGTGTACCTGCGGCATATTTTGGTAACTTCCACTCATGTTTGCACAAAATGGAGGATGAAAGAAGAAGGGGATGGACAAGGAAATGACATCATTATTTTTTTTTTTTTGTAACTGAAGTTTGTCAAGTTTCCAGAGCTTTATTTAGGTAAAAAACGCAGACAATCTGCACTAAAAAACGCACTAAAAAACGCACTGAAAAACGCACCAAAAACGCACCAAAAACGCACCAAAAACGCACCTGCGTTTTCTGCCATGAGCTGCAGATTTTAGTGCAGAAAAAAAAGCTGGAAAATCTGCAATGTGTGCACATAGCCTAAATGTCCGTGATGGGTGCCGGGAATGGTGTGCTGCCCTTCACCGATATCTGTGGTGAATATGGAGGCAAGGTGGCTCACAGGAGCTTGTAGAATGATGGGCACAAGTCAACCGGTGCTGCCCGCACTTAGTGCAAATTGCTGCTGAACAGTGCAGAGCCAGGGAACGTCCCGGCTGGAGGCGTCCCTGGTTACACTGAGAAAAGATGGCCGACGCTGTCAAAACAGCGTGTGACGTCACAGGCCTACGGAGCCTTACTGGGGCCAAAAGACTAACCGACGTGTTTCAGAGTATAACGCACTCCTTCATCAGGGTTACCACCCTACGTAACTTGCCCCGTATATAAGCACTTCTGCAGGCACCCCACTGGGAGCCCCATCCTGGCCATAGATTGAATTAAATTAAACTGTCACACTCCATTATCATTATGTGTACACCTTACTGTGCCCCCGCAGTAGAATGTAGTAATAAATGTATGTGAATCCTACTGATGTGTCTATTCTATTAAAAATATTCATTTAATATATATATATATATATATATATATATAAGGTCTAGAACCCATACAGATTAACACACCAACCACAAATGGTGTAATGTACCCTAATAACTTCGGGTGAATTATAATACAATATAAAAACTTTCACTAGAAATAGAAATCTACCTTTATTATACCAATAAAATGTGAGAATGCATTCTGATTAAAAAACAACCACACACTTAATAAGTTAATGTATTAGTAAAAAAACAAAGAAAATGTTTATATAAAAATTTATTTTTGGGAAAAAATTTTAAAAAACATTTTTGAATTTTTTGAAAAAAATTTTTGACATTTTTTTTAAATCATTTTAAAAACATTTTTATAATTTTCTAAAAATAAAATTGAAATTTTTTTTAAAAAATTTTTCTAATAATTTTTTAAATAATTTTTCAAAAGATTTTATAAAAACAAATCTAGAAAAGAAGTACCTGGAAGTCTGATTACAGGCTCATTGCAAACACAATGCCTTCCGTTCTCAATATTAAATATTTAATATTTAATATATAGGAAGAGGGGAGAAAATTAATAGTCAAAGTGGCGATGAACTGTTGGATGTCACCTCATGATAATCAGAATGCATGCAATTCAAGTTTGCAGTTTAACCCTTTAGGGTATAAACTGTCTAAGGAAAAAATCCATTGGGATTCTATTCTTGACATTTTCATGAGGAAGTCTCCCCCTCTTTTATCCGGACGCACAGTTTGTATACCACAAAAGTGCATGCCTTTTAGGGATTGCCCGTGTTTGTCCCTAAAATGTCGCGAGAGTGGGTGTCCTGTGAACCCTTTTTGTATGTTTTTGAAATGCTCCTGTATGCATACTTTTAATTGTCACTTTGTACGCCCAACATACAATTTCCTACATGGACATTGAATTAGGTAGATTACTCTGGTGGTGTGGCAGGACATAGAATCTCTAATTGTAAATTGTTTGGTTCCATCCAAGTCCAAAAATGTTAATTGTCTTGTTTTTTTAAAACTAGTGTGCATACATCCATAGCACCCTTTACATGGTAAAAATCCTTCCTTTGAATAATTGGGCACTGTCACTCCCCCTGATTTCTTTGCAAGGACCATTCTAGTAGTGGGGGCTATTAGATGACCTAAGGATTGGGTCTTGCGGTATATAAATCTAGGATTGCTCGGGAGGTGCTCTCCTATCACTTTGTCCTTTTGTAGGACCGACCAGTGCTTACGTATAATGTTGGTAAATTTATTGTGCCTGGCATGAAACTGCGTTATAAATGGTAAATCAAAAATTTGCTGTTGTAGATTTACAACTCCTGTTGTGGTGGTCTTATTGTTGTTATTCTTCAACAAGCTATCCCTTGACAGTGAGGCCACCTCTTCACATGCTTTATCCAACACCTGTCTGGGGTACCCTTTTTCCAAAAATTGCTGTGTTAAATGGTTAGCTTCCTCCTTGTAGTCCAATGTACCAGCAGATTCATCTAGCAGTGGCTGGGCAATGGGCAGGATGAGGAGGAAACACAGATATAGGCCCAAATAATAAAGTAGGCAAAATGCAGTTCAAAATTGTTAACAGGACTAAACAGGTGGCATTGCTTTGTTCAGTGGAGGACAACTGTAATGAGTGGCAGACAGAGTTAGTAGGCCCAAATAATAAAGTAGGCTAAATGTAGTTCAAAATTGGTAACAGGACTAAACAGGCGGCATTGCTTTGTTCAGTGGAGGACAACTGTAATGAGTGGCAGACACAGTGAGTAGGCCCAAATAATAAAGTAGGCTAAATGCAGTTTAAAATTGGTAACAGGACTAAGCAGGCGGCATTGCTTTGTTTAGTGGAGGACAACGGTAATGAGTGGCAGACACAGTGAGTAGGCCCAAATAATAAAGTAGGCAAAATGCAGTTCAAAATTGGTAGCAGGACTAAACGGGCAGCATTGCTTTGTTCAGTGGAGGACAACTGTAATGAGTGGCAGACACAGTTAGTAGGCCTAAATAATAAAGTAGGCTAAATGCAGTTCAAAATTGGTAGCAGGACTAAAAGGCAGCATTGCTTTGTTCAGTGGAGGACAACTTTAATGAGTGGCAGACACAGTTAGTAGGCCCAAATAATAAAGTAGGCTAAATGCAGTTCAAAATTGGTAGCAGGACTAAACAGGTGGCATAGCTAGGTACAGGGGTGGGCTCCTCTGCTGAGTAGCAGACAGTGGCAGTAAGCGCAAAGTATTAAGTGGTCTAAATGGAGGCCAGGGCCCCTGTATATTTTAACTATCATCTATCATTTCAACAAATTTGTATTGGCAGTGCCATTGAAGGATTTAACAGCACAGACTACACAATGGTGGAGCAGGGAGAGGTAAGTATTGCAAGTGGTAGAGCACTGTTCGAGCTGGGGGGAACACTCTCTCGTGGGTGGCGGTACTGGCACAGGGCCCCTCATATTACAACGGTGTGTCTGACGTTGGTTGTGCACCACCACCATCAGAGACACTTCATTGTACTATGAGGGACCCTGTGCCAGTGCTGTCACCCAAGAGTGGGCCCACCCACCTGTCCAGGCAAATGGCACTCGCACGGGTGCTTGCGCCAGGTGGTGACCATGGGCCTGTGGGGGGAGTCAGCCCATTTAAGGAGGTATAAAAATGGCCTATTGTGGACATTTAGCAGCTGCAAATGGAGGAATTGGAGAAGTCAGTATGAGGAGGCCAAAAGCAAGACATTTTTCAGGCAAGCTACGTGTCAGCAGGGGAAGGTGGGGCAAAATAATTTGAAATCCATGATTAGTTCATTTTAATGAAGGTTAGATCATCCGGCTTTAAAAGCTGTTTTCCTACTCCCAGATAAGGGAGCCTTCGAGGCCTTGTGCAGCCAGACGATGACACTGGCTCAACATCTCCAGCCTTAGGTGCTATTGTGCTTTTGCCACTACCACCAGATGCACCACCACCACCATCAGTACCAGCTGGCAACCACCGCCCACGGGCTCTTCAACCAGACTTCCTCATTTTTTGGAAAATCTAACCAAAATTACAACCGTTATATGGTACTGTAAAACAAGGTAGAAGGTGTATATACACTTGTTGAGAATTTAAATCTCCTTTTTTTTGGAGACTGAACAAAAACTCAGGCCCAGTGTATAAATCAACAAAATGTAAGTGGCAGAAAGTGGCTGGCTGACATACGACAAACTAACAAACTAAAGAATATGAGATGTTGACTGTACGGTAACAGCAGACAAACTACTGAAACCATTATACAGTCATGGCCAAAAGTATTGACACCCCTGCAATTCTGTCAGGTAATACTCATTTTCTTCCTGAAAATGATTGCAAACAGAAATTATTTGGTATTATTATCTTCATTTAATTTGTCTTAAATGAAAAAAACACAAAAGAGAATAAAGCAAAAAGCAAAATATTGATCATTTCACACAAAACTCCAAAAAATGGGCCAGACAAAAGTATTGGCACCCTCAGCTTGGTTGCACAACCTTTAGCCAAAATAACTGCGACCAATCGCTTCTGGTAACCATCAATGAGATTCTTACAAAGCTCTGCTGGAATTTTAGACCATTCTTCTTTGGCAAACTGCTCCAGGTCCCTGATATTTGAAGGGTGCCTTCTCCAAACTGCCATTTTTAGATCTCTCCACAGGTGTTCTATGGGATTCATGTCTGGACTCATTGCTGGCCACCTTAGAAGTCTCCAGTGCTTTCTCTAAAACCATTTTCTAGTTCTTTTTGAAGTGTGTTTTGGGTCATTGTCCTGCTGGAAGAGACCCATGACCTCTGAGGGAGACCCAGCTTTCTCACCCTGGGCCCTACATTATGCTGCAAAATTTGTTTGTAGTCTTCAGACTTCATAATGCCATGCACACGGTCAAGCAGTCAAGTGCCAGAGGCAGCAAAGCAACCTCAAAACATCAGGGAACCTCTGCCATGTTTGACTGTAGGGACCGTGTTATTTTCTTTGAATGCCTCCTTTTTTCTCCTGTAAACTCAAAGTGGATGCCTTTGCCCAAAAAGCTCTACTTTTGTCTCATCTGACCAGAGAACATTCTTCCAAAATGTTTTAGGCTTTTTCAGGTAAGTTTTGGCAAACTCCAGTCTGGCTTTTTTATGTCTCAGGGTAAGAAGTGGGGTCTTCCTGAGTCTCCTACCATACAGTCCCTTTTCATTCAGATGCCGACGGATAGTACGGGTTGACACTGTTGTACCCTCGGACTGCAGGGCAGCTTGAACTTGTTTGGATGTTAGTCGAGGTTCTTTATCCAACATCCGCACAATCTTGGGTTGAAATCTCTTGTCAATTTTTCTTTTTTGTCCACATCTAGGGAGGTTCGCCACAGTGCCATGAGCTTTAAAATTCTTGATGACACTGAGCATGGTAGACACAGGAATATTCAGGTGTTTGGAGATGAACTTGTAGCTTTGAGATTGCTCATGCTTCCTCACAATTTGGTTTCTCAAGTCCTCAGACAGTTCTTTGGTCTTCTTTCTTTTCTCCATGCTCAATGTGGTACACACAAGGACACAGGACAGAGGTTTAGTCAACTTTAATCCATGTCAACTGGCTGCAAGTGTGATTTAGTTATTGCCAACACCTGTTAGGTGAAACATGTAAGTTACAGGTGCTGTTAATTACACAAATTAGAGAAGCATCACATGATTTTTCGAACAGTGCCAATACTTTTATCCACCCCCTTTTTATGTTTGGTGTGGAATTATATCCAATTTGGCTTTAAGACAATACTTTTTGTGTTTTTTCATTTAAGACAAATTAAATGAAGATAATAATACCAAATAATTTGTGTTTGCAATCATTTTCAGGAAGAAAATGAGTATTATCTGACAGAATTGCAAGGGTGTCAACACTTTTGGCCATGACTGTAATAATAAAAATTAATACTTACCAATATAAACCCATTATTGGTCGATGAAATGTGATGATTTTGGGGTTTAGATGTCATGCTTGCTTTGTAAAAATTAACATGTTTCCTGATCTTTGACAGCCATGACCTACTGTCAGTGGCGTAACTACAAAGGTTTGGCCCCAGTGCGAACTTTCAAATGGGGCCCCCATGCCAAAATATTTTCCATTTTCCTTTGTTTTTCCATAACAATTGGGTAGTCTCAATAGATTCAGGCCAGGTAAAACCCTGCTATTCTGTTTGTTACCACTATACGCGTGTTGGGTTTCGGTCATTTTTGACCGGACCTAATAAAGTCTTGATTTTTAGCTAATTTCAGCGTTTTAATTGAATAATTTTTGCATTATTATATTGTATGTGAACCTGGTTGTTTATAAACAAATGAAAAATGGAAAGAAAAACTTACTTTTTATGTTTTGTGTAAAAACATTTAACATGGCTTTATTGGAATATTTATGCACATTGCATATTTGCACATACAAAAATAATTATTTATCCAACTGTAAACTATAACTAATAACAATAAGCTAAATGTAATTATATTATTTTCCAACAAAAAAACAAAAAAAATTTAACAGTTCAGTTTTTTTTTATGTAAAATGATAAATAAGTCACGCGGTGCAAAAATTACTCTTTGCAATTGTTACAAGTACAATTGACATGTTTTTTGCATCAATATTTTTCACATCTGTAACATATCACATTTGATTTGTGATTTGGACAGAAGTCACATCGTTTCCGTTTTAGGCTGTTTGCGTTGCTGGTGGCATCCGTGGGTATTGTAGCAGTGCTGGTGGAAGCTGTTAGTTCACTTTCTTTATCTTGCTGTTGGATCCTGTGAACAGTGGCTGCGGCTTCATCAACTCTGGGTGTTACCTTTTGTTCTTCAATATATGGCCTAACCAGTGATTTTTCCAACTCCTCTATAAAAAGTCTTCTCTTAAATAGCTTATTTTTTTTCCAATTTGGGTCTATTTCCTTCCATAGCACGAATGCATTGTATGCTGACACATCAAGCATATTGTAAAAAATCACCATTGGCCACCGATTTGTTTTGCGCTTACAGGTGGAAGTGCCTATCAGTTGATCTAGAGTATCAACAGCCTCTTTTGTAGCATTATAATGTAAAATGATGTCCGGTTTTCTGTCGTCTCTATTACTGATTTCACTATCATGATGAATTGTGCTCATCAGAATTACCTGCTTGTGTTTCTTTGGAACATAAGAAACTACTGTGGTATCCTTAGTAAAATAAAACATAGAACTATAAATGTCTCTCTTAGGCTAAGTTCACATTTGCGTTGTGCGGTGCAGCGTCGGCGACGCAACGCACAACGCAAATGTGAACGCATGCACAACGCAGCATTTTGTGACGCATACGTTCATTTTTTCATGATTTTTGGCGCAGAAAAAACTGCATCATGCAGCGTCCTCTGCACCCTGACAGTTGCGCCAAAGTGACGCATGCGTCACAAAACGCAAGAGCAACGCATGTCCATGCGCCCCCCACGTTAAATATAGGGGCGCATGACCCATGCATCACCGCGGCTGCCCCCGACGCAACGCTAATGTGAACGTAGCCTTACAGAGAATACCTTGCAGCAGTTCTGGCCTATTTTTTCTAATAGTACCTAACATGGTCATTTTTCTTTTCATCAACATCTGCCCCAATTGATATGATGTAAAAAAATTGTCGCATGTGACATTTTAACCTTTGAGTCCCTAGGTCAAATCCAAGACTACTTGCATACCTTGATTTTTTTGGCTTTCTCCAGCTCGTTTTCCTATGTATTCCTGTGCATTTAGAGCGTACGCACCTTTGCTGTCGCACAGAGTCCATATTTTGATGCTGTACTTTGCAGGCTTACTTGGAATATACTGCCTGAATGAACACCAACTTCTGAACGAGACCAATTGCTCATCTACAGTCACATTGTCACCAGGATTATAAAATAGTGGTAGAATTTCTACCCATTTCTACCCACATGAACAGCAGGGTAAAACTAATTGGCACATAACTATACTGGAAGGTAATCCATCAGCAGTATTATAATGAGAAAATGTATGTATGTGTAAATCTGCATGGACCAAAAGGGCCTAAATAAATTGATAAATAGTAGTAGATGTAATATATAGTCCAAAATGAGATTATAGCTCCTTTATTTTACTCATAAAATGGCTGGAGATCCCTATAAAAGGCTATCGGTCATTTTTAACTTAACAGTACAAGTATATAAAAAAATTGTGGAGCAAAAAGTAAACAAAAAAAAAGTACCCATAGTGTTAGGGGTCGAGTTGATGCCTCTGCACAGGGGGAATCTCAGGCCATCTCCGCTGCAGTCTCCCATTCTTCTCCTGCCGCAGTGGAGCCTGCCCAGCAGAGACGTCAGTCCCAGCATCTCGCTCAGTCTGACTCTGTACAAAGAGCATCTGCTTACCGGTGCCCAACACTGCCATTGTAGCCAGTGCTGGGCACCAATAAGCAGATGCTTCTAGGACTAAGTCCTGCTTTTCTCGTTCTGAGCATGCCCAGAGTAAGATCTCTCAGTGGAGATCGAGGGTCACATGTTCAGATACTTCAGCTAAATCCATTGGTCCTCCAGGAAGGTCCTGTAGGTGCTCAGGCTCTGTAGCAGCCTCTCATTGGTCCTTCTAGGAAGGTCCTGTACTTGCTGCAACTATTTAAGGCTCGCATGGCCGCATGGCCATGTGCTAGTATCTTTCTAAGTTATTTGCTTTGCACCAGTGTGGTCATGTAAGATTATGTTCAGGGACCTGGCTGAAATAAGCCCCTAGAATGCTGGCACCTCCGGCGAGGAGATTGTGTGTTTGTATGTATTTGGGGACCTGGCTATAATAAGCCCCTAGAATGCTGGCACCTCCGGCGAGGAGTTTTGTGTGCATGCATGACCACTGACTGCTCTCTGTTGGGCAGTTAGCCTGTGCCTCTGTGAAGTCTAACAGGGTGCAGTGCTTTGCTTTCACAGCTACTCTGTGAAATAACAGAGCTAGTTCATACCGCCATATAGTGCCGCCATTGCTATCAGCAGGATCTCCTGCACGGTGGACCCCGGGCTGCGAGCGCATCAATTACAATAAAACATCTATATTTACTCGGTGCATTCCGCTAGCCCTAACAGAATACTAGCGCCAGGGTCTGGCTAGTAAATGGCAGACATACAGCAGTCCTTGCGGTATATCCAGCAGCTGGAGGGTAGGTTGGCGGCTCTCGAGAGCACAACCTCAGCTGTGGATGTTACCGCAGTTGCTGTACAGGCTGCTAGCATGGCTGCAGCAACATTGTCCACTGCCACCCCTGTTCCGACATTATCTCGCCTCCCGCTGCCAGAAAAATTTTCTGGAGATAGTAAATCTTGTAGGGGTTTCGTGAGTCAGTGCTCTATTTACCTCGAGCTCCTGGCTGCACCATTTCCCACAAAGCGGGCAAATGTGGGATTTATTGTGTCTCGCTTGTCGGACAGGGCGCTGGAATGGGCAACGCCTATGTGGGAGCGTGGCGATCATGTGGTGCAGAGTGCTCTGCTGTTCCTGAGCACTCTGAAACAGGTCTTTTTAGGACCTCGAGTCACCCATGACACGGTGCTCCAACTACTGGCATTGACTCAGGGTTTGTCCTTGGTCAGCCATTTTGCCGTCCACTTCCGTACCTTAGCATCTGAGCTGGAGTGGTCGGATAAAGCCCTTATCCCCATATTTTGAAGGGGGCTGGCTGATCACTTGAAGGACGCTTTGGCCACTAGGGAGATTCCTGCCACACTGGAGGACTTAATAGCTGTCTCCACTCGTATTGACCTCTGTTTTAACGAGCGGAGGCTAGAATGAGCCCAGTGTAGGCAGAGGTTTCAGCTGGCTCCCACCTTCGCCAAACCTCTGGAATCTCCAGTCCTGGTCCCTGAGTCACATGAGGCCATGGAAGAGTCATGAGCGGGTTCTAAGTCCCGGACCGCTAGTGCCCTCAAGGTCTGTCATGTTTGCCAGCAGTCAGGACATCTTGCCACCAGATGTCTCCAGCGGTCGAGGAAACATCAGCGTCTAGTGGTAGTGGGTGGAGGTACACTAGACACGGCGACGTTTGCCTCCAAATTGTCCTTTAAGGGGACAATTACTATAGGCTCATTCCCCCACTCGGTAGAGCTCTGTGTGGATTCTGGAGGGGAAAGCAATTTTATGTATTCTGCCTTCGCCCAACATCACGCAATACCCCTGGTAATGCTAGCTCAACCATTAACGGTACGAGTGGTGAATGGGTTGACACTGCCCTCACAGATAACACACCAGACCATCCCTTTTACTCTGTCCATGCCGCCATCCCATCAGGAGATTATATCTCTGTTCGTCATTTCTGAGGGAATTGATGAGGTTTTGTTGGGGATACCCTGGCTACGGTACCACTGTCCTCATATCGAGTGGTCCTCAGGCAGAATTCTGGGATGGGGTGAATCTTGTGGGGGTAGGTGTAATTTATTACAATAAATTAAAGTAGCTGGAATCCAAGAGCCATCAAGCAATGAATTTACAATAGAGTGACACAAAAAGGACAACAAAATCTTAGGCAGCATTTTATTTATCTATTTCGTTTAGTTTAGCCCACTTTATATGAATTCCTAGTCAAGTCAGATGAATTAATTTTTGGTACTATGGGCAAAACATCTTTAAGAAAATAAAATTATGTCCTATTTTTGCTGTACTGATCCATTAGAACAGGGGTCCTCAAACTACGGCCTGCAGGCCACAAGCAGCTCACCGAGGACATTTATCTAGCCCCATGGCCCGCCCAACATTGAACTTCACTACAGTTCAATGCCGGTGGGCCCTGTAATCGCAGGCAGAACAATGAGGCGGTGAGGAAAGGTGATGCGCGGCCCTTCGTATGCAGCACAGACCACGTGATTGTCATCATGTCATCATGTCATCACGCCGCCTGCGCGGCCTGATGATGTCACGCTGCATATGCCAGAAGAAGATGGAGTCAAGCCTCTTCAGAGCAGCGGTGGGACATAGGTGAGTACTATTATTATTTTCTTTTAAATGCTGGGTCCGGTCTATCATGCCAATTGGGGACTTATTCTGCCTATTGGGACATTTACCTGCCTATTGGGGACATTTACCTGACTGGTGGGGAGTCGGGACATATACCTGCCTATTGGGGACCTATACAGCTTATTGGGAGCATTTACCTTTCTTTTGGTGACATTTACCTGTCTATTGGGGACTATGCTGCTTACTGGGGACCTATGCTGCCTATTGGGGACATTTACCTGCTTATTGGGGACATTTACCTGCCTATTGGGGACTATAATCGAACAAAAATAAAAGATAACATTATATGAAAAACTGGGAAAATAGTGGGTCACAAAAGAATCCAACACCTGAGAAACCTAGATGGTATCCCCAGTGCATACAGTATATGGATAAATGCAGGACTAGCTGCATAGTTCAATAAGACAAAACAAAGCACCAAAAACACAGCTTTTATAGTCCAAGGAGATAAATAGAGTATAATTTATTTGTAATTCTATAACAAACAGGTAAAAGGCATAGCGGGAAACATTGCATAGAAAAAGCAGCACACATAGATGAGGGCAGTTTAACAGCACAGGGAGTCAGTCAAGGCAATACATAACAAACAATTCCACCAGTAGTAATGAAAATCAAGCATGGTCAATATCCGTCTCACACAGCCTACAGTGGGCTCCCATCACAACCTATGCACTATCATATCAGTGAGAGACGAATCACTAGAAGAGGAATTAATCATAGACATACTGTCAGTACAGACTCCAAACCCCGCGCCATCCACCTCCCACCACGACACGCATTTCGGAGTGATTCCTTCCTCAGGGGGCGTGTTAGGGTGGGCAGTGGACAGCGCGGGGTTTGGAGTCTGTACTGACGGTATGTCTATGATTAATTCCTCTTCTAGTGATTCGTCTCTCACTGATATGATAGTGCATAGGTCGATTAAGGCTGGATGAGGGCTCTGTTAGCTGCTGGTCCACCTGCAGAATCCCAGTGAGGTCCAAAATCAAAATTGTAGATGAAGAGATATTTTCAGGTGATACATGAAGCACTGTCGAGAGTCCTCCAGTGACCAATCAAGTTGAAAAACTTGAGTATTTGAAATTGGAAATATTTTTAAAATGTATTGCTATGCGTTTCAGAGCAGTACTTGCTCCTTCATCAAGCAAAATATAAATATCATATTTTGCCTGACGAAGGAGCAAGTACTGCTCTGAAAGTACTGCTCTGCTTTAAAAATATTTTCAAATACTCAAGCTTTTCTTCTTGATAGGACACTGGAGGACTCTGGGCAGCGTTTCATGTATAACCTGAAAATATATTTTCCTCTACAGCTAAAGTCACATGAATATCAATGTAGATTTGGATACCCAAGCAAACATGGCAATTTCTTAATTGAACTTCATGGGCGTTCGGAAAATTTATTACAGATTTCAGTAAAAGAAGTTATTGAAACTTATTTGTGACTCTAAATGTAGGTTTCTACTACCTCTGTGGATTTTAATAGAAGATAGACGAGGCATGCCGTGCTATGTCTTCATTTCATTAGCGTCACCTCAAGCCTCTGATGCCTTACAGTGACTTTTATCTGGGGTCTAAGGGGTATCGTTTCTCCTTATGGAGAGTGACATACCATCTCTGGCTTGTCAAGGTAAGGAGGCTTATTCGCCATGCAATGCTCCTCTGGGAAATATAATATGCAAACTGCCTCTTCTGAGAAAAAGAGGACTTAAACTCTATAGCGCCACCTGTTGGAAGTAGCGATCCTACAAGTCACAATCAACCCTTTAACGAGTCGCGCAATATGACTTAGGATAAAAGCCAAATCAGTATCTCAATTCACAGACACGGTGTTTCGGGCTGTTGGCCCTCGTCACTGCGAAGCATGAGAACTAATTTGGCTAGGTGAGAGGCTCTGGACTGGGGTCTAAGGGGTATCGTTTCTCCTTGTGGAGAGTGACAGACCATCTCTGGCTTGTTAAGGTAAGGAGGCTTATTCGCCGTGCAATGCTCCTCTGTTTTATGCGTGACATATTATGTAATGGAAAAATATATATGTTATGGCTATTACAATCATAGAAAATGTTATTGCTATGGTATTCCATCACTTTCTTATCAATAAGAATGGGTATATTTCCCAATCCTAAACTTTTAGGGGCTGCACTGTGGGTGCTACAAAAAACTGGTCACATATAATTTTTATCTGCACAAAATATACATCTTAAAACACATGGACACTAACCTGTCATCATTTTAACATGAGCATCATATGCCCTGGGCATGCCCTACAAGTACTAGTTACTGTAGTATAGTCCTATGTACTTGCATACAGTGTCATTGTTTTATAAATGCTTACATAAAAAAATTATTTCATTCAAATGTAGAACCATATTTACTCCATCACATCTTTGTGCCAACAAATGTCATAAATCTGTCGTGAATTGTATTATAAATTTAAAAGTAATACCATGGGTACAGTTATTTGCAGTATTGTGAAATTTGACGCAAATAGTTAACCCTTTACATGACCATTATTATTAGTAGGTTTCTAAAAAAAAGCAAGAACAATGCATGTTTCTAATATCATTTTCCATTGGTATAACTTTACTGTATATTTAAAATAAAACAAAAGTATGACAATGTTTCTATATATATTTATAAATTTATGATAATTAGCTTTTAAAGTAAAACTTTAACAGGTTTTCCCCTTTCAACAATATGTTGCATTTAAGCTCAGTTACAATGAAAAAGCGCATGGTACATAGTATACATAGTACATATTTTATAGTTTGGTATTATAATATTGTAGTATATTGTGAAATTGACAATCTTTTCTGGGCTTCAATGGAGGTTCCACTCAGAAGGCTCCCAGCTGCCATAACGATCAGCACCTCACGATCATGTTTTGCACCGTGCTGATGGCCATCAGAAATGTTGGCCGCCATGCTGAAGCCTACTAAATGCTGCTGTCACACATTTAGAAAATTAAATGGATTCAATCTAAGCTAGCTCCAATCGCAACAGTTATTGTCGGCGGTCAGTTTTGTAATACTGTCAGGAGCTGGCTATGTGACCCAACAACGCTGAATGATGAGAGCTCAGCTCATTAGCCTGCCCATGCAACAGAAATTACATGCAATACATAAATGCAGCCAAGAGATCCCAATTTTAACATAAATTATTACATGGATTCTCTTTTGCCACATCAGTTCATGTCATAGTTCAGAAGAGCAACAGCAGTTCAAAAAACACAAAAAACGGCAAGTCCTCCAATCACAGTAACAAACACAGTGAAAAGTTAAAGCACTTTGCCTTAAAGAGGTGTACAGTTTTCTTTTATTGCAAATCTCCCATTAAAGAAGCATCCACAAGTTGTAAATAGGGTTCAGTTCAAGTGAGGAAAGGACTATGTCATTATTCTTTCATCTTTAAGGCCTTTTCTGGCTAGCCAAGCCTTAGAGTACTTCATTGTTTGCAACAGAGCATTATCCTGCATAAAAATCATGGTTTTATTGAAAGATTACGACTTTTTCCTGTACCGCTGCTTAAAGAATATATCTTCTAAAAATGGGCAGTAGGTTTAGGTGTTGAATTTCAGTCCATCATCAAGCCAAAAAGGTTCATCAGTAATAATACTAGCCCATAGCAGTACCCCACATCCACCTTGATCGTATCTTGGTCAACCAGGAGGTCTGTTCCTGTTACTGATGCAATTCATCTGATTTATCAGGAGTCACTCTCATCTTATCAGTCCATAAAACCTTTGTAAAATATCTCCTCAGATATTTCTTGGCCCAGTTGTGATGTTTCGGCTTATGTATCTTGTTCAAAAGGTTTCAGCTTTCCATACTTTGACCAATTCGTTGAGCAATGCACTTCTTGCACTCCTGAGAAGTTGCATTTCTGGAATATGACAGTAATGGAGGATAATGGGTTTCAGCTCAATCAAAGATGACTTTTGATTCTTCTCAAATCTTCAACAGTTAATGAGCTGCAGTGTTGATTGTTCCATGATCACTCCCCAATATCTTAGCTATTACATGAGTGCTGCATCCCACTGTGAGACTTTTAACATTTTTTACTTTTCATAGTAAGATCAAAAATCTTTTTGACCTATAAAAAAAGTGTAAAAGCCATTGAGGTGGGATGATTTTTACACTTTTTTGTCAATACAATGTCAATGAAGTACCCTATTTATATGTACTGTTTATTTACATGTACTATGACTAGGGTTGAGCGACTTTTACTTTTTTAGGGTCGAGTCAGGTTTCGCGAAACCCGACTATCTCTAAAGTCGAGTCGAGTGAAATCGTCCGATTATGGCGAAAAGTCGGGGATTGACCGAAACACGAAACCCAATGCAAAGTCAATGGGATTTTTTTTTTTTATTGTTATTTTTTTTTCTCTCTCTCTCTCTCTCTCTCTCTTTCTCTCTCCCCTCCGTCCCTGAACAGAAAAACTGGTGTTACACATTTCAAATCGCTACAGCGCACAAGCGACAAGATGACGATAAGCGTCCACGCCCCTAAGACCTATGTCATCACTCTGCCCACGCTCCTTCATTGGCTGAAAAAATGGCGCCAAGCGCGTCATACGAAACGCGACTTTGGTGCGAAAGTCGCGTACCGCATGGTTGACCCCACACAGGGATCGGGTCGGGTTTCATGAAACCTGACTTTGCCAAAAGTCGGCGACTTTTGAAAATGAACGATCCGTTTCGCTCAACCCTAACTATGACTATTTACTTACTGCAAGGTATTTGCTCATTTTGTAAAAACAGTGAACCTGCGCTCAGATGTAGGTACACAGGTTAACTATATAGATTTCCTTATAGAGATTGTGGATATGTATAATTATGTTAATTACTATGTGCCAAAGAATAGTATTATATTGTGATGGCAATGTAGGTAAGATCCAATGATGGCCTTGTATTGCCTTAGTTTATTACTGGTTAAAACCATATATTTGTTAGGTGTTATTATGCATATTTTTTTATTTTCTATTCACACTTATGTTGTGGGCATAAACATACAAACAATCTAGTTGTGGTACTGGTCAATTTCAATACAGCAGCTGTTGTATGCACCAGGTCCTGCTCCTTCTTTGCTGGTGACCCCCACTGTAGTGCCCTAAGACTGCAACCAAAATAATTATTACAGGAATATTAAACACCTGTTGCATCTCTATTATGCTCACCTGTTTGGGGCCCCTGGTTTGTGAGTCCCGTTTGGATTCTTCTTTGTTGTTTTTAATTGTTTTATATTCACCTAATTCTTCTTGTTGTTACTTTCTAGTTTTTATTTTCTCTATTCATCTTACTCTGACCTTCAGGACATCATATAAGAGTGGACCGCCTTGAATATTGGAATCCTTACACATGTTATATCCTCTTCAATCAATGTCTTATTCAACATACATATATGGACTTTCTGTATTCTGTGGTACATTGCATTGATGTGTACTTCGCATTGGCATAAATCTATGCAGTGGCCTGAGTGGTCACTAAGTATTTTTGCTATCTAGCAACTTATATATGTTGGCCATGTGAAGCCCTCAGATTTTGTACGCCCGAATTGGATTTATCAATTTTGTGCTATATTTTTATTCATCTTGTTGATATCACCTTATATTATTTGTAAAATATTATACTGTCTCCGGTGCAGCCATGGTGCGCATGCACTGCGTGTGGTCCTCTTTGCTCCCCGTTGAAGCGGCATCATTAGAGTCACGTGCATGCGCTGTGGGTTTCCTTACCCATAGCGGCAGAGCGACACCTGACGCCGTCTCTGACGCGGGGCTGGGTCTACCATGCGCGCATGTGCCATTAACATGGCTGTGACTGGCCGGGACGCACCAGGTGATACGTCACATGCTGCACAGTCCGCCCTATTTGAAGGTTCCTGTCTTGCTCTGAGTTACCTCCCCTTGAAAAAGCTGACACTCGCGTAGGTGAAACGTGCGTCGGGGACATTTCCTGGTTGAATCCTACCCGGTGCACACTGTCCTGCTACATTTCACTGGTAAGCGCCGCTTTTGAATATTATCTGAGGCTGTGGCTGCTTTCCCTTTCTGATATAAAGCATGAGATATAGATATATGGCAGTTTGCACCGGAGGATACTCACTTTCCATTTAACCATCCTCTTGTACTATCTACCTACTTATTATGCACTTTAAGCTTGTTAAATTAATAAAATTTGTTAGATTTTGCACTACTTTTATGCTCCGTTGGTACTCCTTTATTCTAGGAATATTAAACATATAACAGTACCTCCAAAAAGGGGTACTTTTCAAGTACCACTCCACATCAAGTAGTGATCCACTCCTTCCCCATTATACACAGGTGCTGTTCTCCTGTTGCTAGGATTGTTTAGTATAAAGCACACAGTCACTGAATATTTGTCCAGTGGCACTGTAAAGTGCCATGTGCATCCATTATAAATATATTGTCTGTACTCTTTCTCAGTTGCACACAGCAGGAGTAGTAATTATCCACTATGGAGTTTAAGATTTAAAAGTCTATGCCTCCAGTTAATAGTGAGAGCCAAAATTAAGGTTTAACGCTGGTGTTTTTATCAAAAGAGGATTACCTTTGTATGTGACCGCAGTTGTATCCGCTTCTTCCAAAACTATCAAAACAGTGTTTATACAGCAGAGGCACCCCGGCTGGTGATGCATTCTTAGGGAGAAAGACGTACAGCAGAGAGGCAGTGGACGTGTACAGCCATCGGAGCTTGGTGACGTCACTATTTCAGCTTGCAATTAGATTCCACTTTGGAGTTCAGAATGAATCTTGATTACTGATTGATGCATTTCATAAACACCAGCTTTCTTCCTCAGCATTAAGCAATCTACATTGGGTAAGGAACATATTTAGACCCTTTTAAATTTTTCACTCTTTGTTTCATTGCAGCCATTTGGTAAATTCAAAAAAATGCATTTTTTCACATTAATGTACACTCTGCACCAAATCATGACTGAAAAAAACAGAAATGCAGTAATTTTTGTTAATTTAATAAAAAAGAAAAACTGAAATATCACATGGTCATAAGTATTCAGACCCTTTGCTCAGACACTCATATTTAAGTCGCATGCTGTCCATTTCCTTGTGATCCTCCTTGAGAGGGTTCTACTCCTACATTGGAATTCAGCTATGTTTAATTAAACTAATAGGACTTTATTTGGAAAGGCACACATCTGTCTATATAACACCTCACAGCTCACAGTACATGTCATGAGAATCATGAGGTCAAAGGAACTGGCCAAGGAGCTCAGACACAGAATTGTGGCAAGGCACAGATCTGGCCAAGGTTACAACAGAATTTTTGCAGTACTCAATGTTCCAAAAAGCAGAGTGGCCTCCATAATCCTTAAATGGAAGAGGTTTGGTGTTCCTAGACTTGGCCATCCAGCCAAACTGAGCAATCGTGAGAGAAGAGCCTTAGTGAGAGAGGTAAAGAAGAACCCCAAGATCACTGTGGCTGAGCTACAGAGATGCAGTAGGGAGATGGGAGAAAGTTCCACAAAGGCAACTATCACTGCAGCCCTCCACCAGTCAGGCCTTTATGGCAGAGTATCCCTACGGAAGCCTCTCCTCAGTGCAAGACATATGAAAGCCCGTATAGAGTTTGCTAAAAAAAATACATGAAGGACACCCAGACTATGAGAAATGAGATTCTATGGTATGATGAGATGAAGATAGACCTTTTTGGTGATAGTTCTAAGCAGTATGTGTGAAGAAAACCAAGCACTGCTCATCACCTGCCCAATACAATCCCCAGTGAAACTTGGTGGTAGCAGCATCATGCTATGGAGGTGTTTGAATGCGGCCAAGTACAGAGATATCCTGGATTAAAGCCTTTTTCAGAGTGCTCTGAACCTCAGACTAGGCCGAAGGTTCACCTTCCAACAAGACAATTACCATAAGCACACAGCTAAAATAACAAATGAGTGGCTTCAGAACAACTCTTTGACCATTCTTGACTGGCCCAGCCAGAGCCCTGACCTAAACCCAATTGAACATCTCTGGAGACAACTGAAAAAGGCTGTCCGCCAACGTTCACCATCCAACCTGATGGAACTGGAGAGGATCTGCAGGGAAGAATGGCAGAGGATCCCCAAATCCAGGTGTGAAAAACTTGTTGAATTGTTCCAAAAAGACTCATGGCTGTACTAGCTCAAAGGGTGCTTCTACTCTATACTGAGCAAAGGGTTTGAATTAGTGATGAGCAAAGATACTTGTTACTCGAGATTTCCCGAGCACGCTCGGGTGTCCTCCGAGTATTTTTTAGTTTTCATTGCCTCAGCTGAATGATTTACAGCTTTTAGCCAGCATAAGTACATGTGGAGGTTGCCTGGTTGCAAGGGAATCCCCACATGTAATCAAGCAAGCTAGTATCTGTAAATCATCCAGCTGCGGAGGAAAAAAACGAAATCTCCGAGCACTAAAAATACTCGGAGGACACCAAAGTGTGCTTGGGAAATCTCGAGTAACGAGTATATTCGCTCATCACTAGTCTGAATACTTATGACCATCAAGATGGGGTGCAGAGTGTACATTAACCCCTTTCTGACATCAGACGTACTATCCCGTCGAGGTGGGGTGGGCCCCTATGACCACCGATGGGATAGTACGTCATACGCGATCGGCCGCGCTCACGGGGGGAGTGCGGCCGATCGCGGCCGGGTGTCAGCTGCCTATCACAGCTGACATCCGGCACTATGTGCCAGGAGCGGTCACGGACCGCCCCCGG
Organism: Ranitomeya imitator; assembly: GCF_032444005.1. Taxonomy (NCBI): domain Eukaryota; kingdom Metazoa; phylum Chordata; class Amphibia; order Anura; family Dendrobatidae; genus Ranitomeya; species Ranitomeya imitator. The sequence continues at coordinate 544,378,909 of NC_091284.1, read as the reverse complement.
CACATTAACCCCCGGCACACCGCGATCAAACATGATCGCGATGTGCCGGTGGTGCAGGGAAGCATCGCGCAGGGAGGGGGCTCCCTGCGGGCTTCCCTGAGACCCCCGCAGCAACGAAATGTGATCGCGTTGCTGCGAGGGTCTCCATACCTCCCTCCCTGCTCCAGGCCCGAATCCAAGATGGCCGCGGCATCCGGGTCCTGCAGGGAGGTAGGTGGCTTCACAGAGCCTGCTCAGAGCAGGCACTGTGAAGCCTGCAGTGCTGTAAGTCAGATCTGTGATGTCCCCCCATGGGACAAAGTAAAAAAGTAAAAAAAAAATTTTCCAAATGTGTAAAAAAAAATAAAAAAAATATTCCTAAATAATGAAAAAATAAATAAATATTATTCCCATAAATACATTTCTTTATCTAAATAAAAAAAACAAAACAATAAAAGAACACATATTTAGTATTGCCGCGTCCGTAACGGCCCGGCCTATAAAACTGTCCCACTAGTTAACCCCTTCAGTAAACACCGTAAGAGAAAAAAAAAAACGAGGCAAAAAAACAACGCTTTATTATCATCCTGCCGAACAAAAAGTGGAATAACACGCGATCAAAAAGACAGATATAAATAACCATGGTACCGCTGAAAGCGTCATCTTGTCCCGCAAAAAAATGAGCTGCCATACAGCATCATCAGCAAAAAAATTAAAAAAGTTATAGTCCTGAGAATAAAGCGATGCAAAAATAATTATTTTTTCTATAAAATAGTTTTTATCGTATAAAAGCGCCAAAACATAAAAAAAGATATAAATGAGGTATCGCTGTAATCATACTGACCCGAAGAATAAAACTGCTTTATCAATTTTACCAAACGCGGAACGGTATAAACGCCTCCCCCAAAAGAAATTCATGAATAGCTGGTTTTTGGTCATTCTGCCTCACAAAAATCGGAATAAAAAGCGATCAAAAAATTTCACATGCCCGAAAATGTTACCAATAAAAACGCCAACTCGTCCCGCAAAAAACAAGACCTCACATGACTCTGTGGACCAAAATTTGGAAAAATTATAGCTCTCAAAATGTGGTAACACAAAAAATATTTTTTGCAATAAAAAGCGTCTTTCAGTGTGTGACGGCTGCCAATCATAAAAATCCGCTAAAAAACCCGCTATAAAAGTAAATCAAACCCCCTTTCATCACCCCCTTAGTTAGGAAAAAATTAAAAAAATGTATTTATTTCCATTTTCCCATTAGGGCTAGGGTTAGGGCTAGGGTTAGGGTTAGGGCTAGGGTTAGGGCTAGGGTTAGGGCTAGGGTTAGGGCTAGGGTTAGGGTTAGGGCTAGGGTTAGGGTTAGGGCTAGGGCTAGGGTTAGGGTTAGGGCTACAGTTAGGGTTGGGGCTAAAGTTAGGGTTAGGGTTGGGCCTAACGTTACGGTTAGGGTTTAGATTATATTTACAGTTGGGAATAGGGTTGGGATTAGGGTTAGGGCTGTGGTTAGGGTTACTGTTGGGATTAGGGTTTCAGTTATAATTGGGGGGTTTCCACTGTTTAGGCACATCAGGGGCTCTCCAAACGCGACATGGCGTCCAATCTCAATTCCAGCCAATTCTGCGTTGAAAAAGTAAAACAGTGCTTATTCCCTTCCGAGCTCTCCCGTGCGCCTAAACAGGGGTTTACCCCAACATATGCAGTATCAGCGTACTCAGGACAAATAGATCAAGAACTTTTGGGGTCGAATTTCTCCTCTTACCCCCGGGAAAATACAAAACTAGGGGCTAAAAAATAATTTTGTGGGGAAAGTTTTTTTATTTTTTATTTTCACGGCTCTGCATTACAAACTGTAGTGAAACACTTGAGGGTTCAAAGCTCTCACAACACATCTAGATAAGTTCCTTAGGGGGTCTAGTTTCCAAAATGGTGTCATTCGTGGGGGTTTCTACTGTTTAGGTACATTAGGGGCTCTGCAAACGCAATGTGACACCTTCAGACCATTCCATCTAAGTCTGCATTCCAAATGGCGCTCCTTCCCTTCCGAGCCCTCCCATGCGCCCAAACGGTGGTTCCCCCCACATATGGTATATCATCGCACTTAGTACAAATTTGGCAACAAACTTTGGGGTCCAATTTCACCTGTTACCCTCGGAAAAATGCAAAACTGGGGGCTAAAAAAATAATTTTTGTGGGAAAAAATGTTTGTTTTATTTTTACGGCTCTGCATTATAAACTTCTGTGAAGCCCTTGGTGGGTCAAAACGCTCACCACACATCGAGATAAGTTCATTAGGGGTCTACTTTCCAAAATGGTGTCAATTGTGGGGGGTTTCTACTGTTTAGGTACATTAGGGGCTCTGCAAACGCAATGTGACACCTGCAGACCATTTCATCTAAGTCTGCATTCCAAATGGCGCTCCTTCCCTTCTGAGCCCTCCCATGCGCCCAAACAGTGGTTCTCCCCACATATGGTGTATCATCGCACTCAGGACAAATTGGACAGTAAGTTTTGGGGTCCAATTTCTCCTGTTACCCTCAAGAAAATGCAAAACTGGGGGCTAAAAAAATAATTTTTGTGGGAAAAAAATTTTGTTTTATTTTTACAGCTCTGCATTATAAATTTCTGTGAAGCCCTTGGAGGGTCAAAGCGCTCAAAACACATCTAGATAAGTTCCTTAGGGGGTCTACTTTCCAAAATGGTGTCACTTGTGGGGGGTTTCAATGTTTAGGCACATCAGTGGCTCTCCAAACACAACATGGCATCCCATCTCAATTCCTGTCAATTTTGCATTGAAAAGTCAAACGGCGCTCCTTCCCTTCCGAGCTCTCCCATGCGCCCAAACAGTGGTTTACCCCCACATATGGGGTATCAGCGTACTCAGGACAAATTGTACAACAACATTTGCGGTCCAATTTCTTCTCTTACCCTTGGGAAAATAAAAAATTGGGGGCAAAAAGATAATTTTTGTGAAAAAATATGATTTTTTATTTTTACGGTTCTGCATTATAAACTTCTGTGAAGCACTTGGTGGGTCAAAGTGCTAACCACACCTCTAGATAAGTTCCTTAGGGGGTCTCCTTTCCAAAATGGTGTCACTTATGGGGGGTTTCAATGTTTAGGCACATCAGTGGCTCTCCAAACGCAACATGGCGTCCCATCTCAATTTCAGTCAATTTTGCATTGAAAAGTCAAATGGCGCTCCTTCGCTTCCGATCTCTGTCATGTGCCCAAACAGTGGTTTACCTCCACATATGGGGTATCGGTGTACTCAGGACAAATTGTACAATGACTTTTGTGGTCCATTTTTTCCTGTTACCCTTGGTAAAATATAACAAACTGGAGCTGAAGTAAATTTTTTGTGAAAAAAGTTAAATGTTCATTTTTATTTAAACATTCCAAAAATTCCTGTGAAGCACCAGAAGGGTTAATAAACTTCTTGAATATGGTTTTGAGCACCTTGAGAGGTGCAGTTTTTAGAATGGTGTCACACTTGGGTATTTTCTATCACATAGACCCCTCGAAATGACTTCAAATGAGATGTGGTCCCTAAAAACAAATGGTGTTGTAAAAATGAGAAATTGCTTGTAAACTTTTAACCCTTATAACTCCCTAACAAAAAGAGATTTGGGTTCCAAAATTGTGCTGATGTAAAGTAAACATGTGGGAAATGTTACTTATTAAGTATTTTGTGTGACAAATCTCTGTGATTTAATTGAATAAAAATTCAAAGTTGGAAAATTGCAAAATTTTCATAATTTTCACCAAATTTCCATTTTTTTCACAAATAAACGCAGGTACTATCAAAGAATTTTTACCACTATCATGAAGTACAATATGTCACGAGAAAACAGTGTCAGAATCACTGGGATCTGTTGAAGCGTTCCAGAGTTATAACCTCATAAAGGGACAGTGGTCAGAATTGTAAAAATTGGCGCGGTCATTAACGTGCAAACCACCCTTGGGGGTAAAGGGGTTAATGAGAAAAAAATTAACTTTTTTGAATTTCCCAAATGGTTGGAATGAAACAAACATTGAAAAATCTAAAGGGGTCTGAATACTTTCCTTACCCAATGCATATAGTCTACCTCCATCAGAGTGCAGGCATACTGCTTTTATATACAGCTCTGGGAAAAATTTAGAGACCACTGCAAAATATTCAGGTGTGTGAACATGATCATACAGACTTGTTCACTGTGCAAGTAGCCATGTGTTCCTGTTTCCATAATTGTTCTCTTGTGTCTACAAGACTGGGGAGTTCCAGCACTCCTCTTGGGCTATCTGCACAAAAGCTGTTCTACCCTGTATGCACACATGGATTTTTCCTCTCTGAACCCTGTTCACACAGGTTATATACAGATGATCAGGTTTTTAAATACATCAGATAGGGATTGCATACATTAGTTAGGACTGCTCTGATAAGGGTATACCGTGAAGATTGGTAGAGCAGCTTAGTATACATTTTTTGCAAAAAACGTATCAACCAAATACCCTGTTTTTTACATCTTTTACTAGCACTTGCGGATTACTGCAACATTTTTTCAAACTGAGTGTTTTTGGTTTTACTATTCTCTTTTGTGTCTTCAGGTTTCTTGGTGGTGTGTGAACATGATCATACAGACTTGTTCACTGTGCAAGTAGCCCATGTGTTCCTGTTTCCATAATTGTTCTCTTGTGTCTACAAGACTGGGGAGTTCCAGCACTCCTCTTGGGCTATCTGCACAAAAGCTGTTCTACCCTGTATGCACACATGGATTTTTCCTCTCTGAACCCTGTTCACACAGGTTATATACAGATGATCAGGTTTTTAAATACATCAGATAGGGATTGCATACATTAGTTAGGACTGCTCTGATAAGGGTATACCGTGAAGATTGGTAGAGCAGCTTAGTATACATTTTTTGCAAAAAACGTATCAACCAAATACCCTGTTTTTTACATCTTTTACTAGCACTTGCGGATTACTGCAACATTTTTTCAAACTGAGTGTTTTTGGTTTTACTATTCTCTTTTGTGTCTTCAGGTTTCTTGGTGGTGTGTGAACATGATCATACAGACTTGTTCACTGTGCAAGTAGCCCATGTGTTCCTGTTTCCATAATTGTTCTCTTGTGTCTACAAGACTGGGGAGTTCCAGCACTCCTCTTGGGCTATCTGCACAAAAGCTGTTCTACCCTGTATGCACACATGGATTTTTCCTCTCTGAACCCTGTTCACACAGGTTATATACAGATGATCAGGTTTTTAAATACATCAGATAGGGATTGCATACATTAGTTAGGACTGCTCTGATAAGGGTATACCGTGAAGATTGGTAGAGCAGCTTAGTATACATTTTTTGCAAAAAACGTATCAACCAAATACCCTGTTTTTTACATCTTTTACTAGCACTTGCGGATTACTGCAACATTTTTTCAAACTGAGTGTTTTTGGTTTTACTATTCTCTTTTGTGTCTTCAGGTTTCTTGGTGGTGTGTGAACATGATCATACAGACTTGTTCACTGTGCAAGTAGCCCATGTGTTCCTGTTTCCATAATTGTTCTCTTGTGTCTACAAGACTGGGGAGTTCCAGCACTCCTCTTGGGCTATCTGCACAAAAGCTGTTCTACCCTGTATGCACACATGGATTTTTCCTCTCTGAACCCTGTTCACACAGGTTATATACAGATGATCAGGTTTTTAAATACATCAGATAGGGATTGCATACATTAGTTAGGACTGCTCTGATAAGGGTATACCGTGAAGATTGGTAGAGCAGCTTAGTATACATTTTTTGCAAAAAACGTATCAACCAAATACCCTGTTTTTTACATCTTTTACTAGCACTTGCGGATTACTGCAACATTTTTTCAAACTGAGTGTTTTTGGTTTTACTATTCTCTTTTGTGTCTTCAGGTTTCTTGGTGGTGTGTGAACATGATCATACAGACTTGTTCACTGTGCAAGTAGCCCATGTGTTCCTGTTTCCATAATTGTTCTCTTGTGTCTACAAGACTGGGGAGTTCCAGCACTCCTCTTGGGCTATCTGCACAAAAGCTGTTCTACCCTGTATGCACACATGGATTTTTCCTCTCTGAACCCTGTTCACACAGGTTATATACAGATGATCAGGTTTTTAAATACATCAGATAGGGATTGCATACATTAGTTAGGACTGCTCTGATAAGGGTATACCGTGAAGATTGGTAGAGCAGCTTAGTATACATTTTTTGCAAAAAACGTATCAACCAAATACCCTGTTTTTTACATCTTTTACTAGCACTTGCGGATTACTGCAACATTTTTTCAAACTGAGTGTTTTTGGTTTTACTATTCTCTTTTGTGTCTTCAGGTTTCTTGGTGGTGTGTGAACATGATCATACAGACTTGTTCACTGTGCAAGTAGCCCATGTGTTCCTGTTTCCATAATTGTTCTCTTGTGTCTACAAGACTGGGGAGTTCCAGCACTCCTCTTGGGCTATCTGCACAAAAGCTGTTCTACCCTGTATGCACACATGGATTTTTCCTCTCTGAACCCTGTTCACACAGGTTATATACAGATGATCAGGTTTTTAAATACATCAGATAGGGATTGCATACATTAGTTAGGACTGCTCTGATAAGGGTATACCGTGAAGATTGGTAGAGCAGCTTAGTATACATTTTTTGCAAAAAACGTATCAACCAAATACCCTGTTTTTTACATCTTTTACTAGCACTTGCGGATTACTGCAACATTTTTTCAAACTGAGTGTTTTTGGTTTTACTATTCTCTTTTGTGTCTTCAAAATATTCAGGTTGTCTGATTTTCTCTTTTTAGGTATATTTTTGAGTAATATATTAATTGTTCTTTTGGTCTATAAACTTCTGACAACATGTCTCCGAATTTGCAAGCAATAAATTTTGTATTTTTTTCTGAAAAGGAGAAATGGTCAAAATAAAAAAACAACAACAGTGCTTTCAGACCTCAAATAATGCAAAGAAAACAAGTTCATAATCATTTAGAAACAACGATACTAATGTTTCAACTCATGAAGAGTTCAGAAATCAATATTTTGTGGAATAACCATGATTTTTAATCACAGCTTTCATGCGTCTTGTCATCATGATTTAAAATTATTTTACTCAAGAATATGCCTATAAATAAAAAAGGTGACAAACTGAACATTTTGCAGTGGTCTCTTAATAACAAATTACTGATAATGACTAAGTAAGAAAAGATTAAAAAAAAGAGAAAAAAATTGTAGTACAGTGGTTTTCTTTTAATTTTAACATAAAATATGCCACTACACTACAGGCCTGATTAATTATTTGCACATTTTTTGTCTAGTTTTTGGTGTTTTTACCTGTTTTTCATTTAAGCCTCATTTTTCTTTTAATTTGCATCTTTTTTAAAGTTATTATTTACACACATGGGCAAAATTGTGGATACCTTCTGGAAAAGTAAAAACCTACAATGGTCACTGAAATAGAGTGGGGGAAAAACCTAGAAAACCATAGAAAACCTTTGGAGGGAGTTGAAAGTCCGTGTTGCTCAGCAACAGGCCCAAAACATCACTGCTCTAGAGGAGATCTGCATGGAGGAATGGGCCAACATACCAACACTGTGTGCCAACCTTGTGAAGACTTACAGAAAACGTTTGACTCTGTCATTGCCAACAAAGGATATATAACAAAATATTGAGATGAACTTTTGTTAATGACCAAATACTTATTTTCCACAATAATTTACAAAATAAATCTTGCCAAATCAGACAAGGCAATTTTCTGGATTTATTTTCTCATTTTGACTTCCATAGTTGTGGTCTAACTATGATGTCAATTACAGGCCTCTCATCTTTTTAAGTGGGAGAACTTGCACAATTGGTGGCTGACTAAATACTTTTTTCCTCACTGTACCTTGAAATTGACAAAAGTAATTTTTAATTAAAATTTATTGAATGTCAACTAATGAAAATCAGACATAGCTTGAATTGTGCTTCAACAGAAAATGTAAAAAAAAAATTATGAAAATGGCCTGTACAAAAATGATGGTACCGGGCAATCATTGCAAATGTTTTCTTTAACTCTCAATAAGAATTCTGCACCTGTCCTCAGATATTTTGGCCCATGCCTCATAAGCAAACAATTCCAGTTGTCACAGGTGTGAAGAGTGTCTTCTCTAGGCTGCATGTTTCAGCTCCTTCCACAGATGTTCAATAGGATTTAGATCAGTGCTCATAGAAGGCCACTTCAAAACAGTCTAATGCTTTGCTCTTAGCCGTCATTGGATGTTTTTAGTTGTGCGCTTTGGGTCATTATCTTGTTGGAAAACCCATGACCTGCAAATCAGACAAAGCGTTCTGACTCTGAGCAGCAAATTTTGCTCCGGAATGCCTTGATTGTCTTGAGATTTAATTGTGCCTTGCATACACACAAAACGCCTTATGCAAGATGAAGCAAAGCAGCCCTAAAACAAAACTGAACTTCCTTCTTGTTTCACATCTTCCATGAAGTCCACTTTGGCCAAGACAGCTGGTGTGATCTGACACTGATGTACCTTGACCTTGGAGTTCACCTCTAATATTTTTTGAAGTTGTTCTGGGCTCTTTGATTACCATTCATATTATCCAGGTTTTCAATTTGTTGTCATTTTTCCTCTTTGGGTCACGTCCAGGCAGGATGGCTACAGTCCAAGATACATTGAACTTCTGAATAATATGTGCTGCTGTAGTAACTGCAACATCAAGCTGTTTGGAGATGGTCTTATAGTCTTTAGATTAACATGTTTGTTTATAATTTTCTTTTTTAATCTTTTGACAAGTCTTTCACCTGCAGATGAATAACGGCTCTCCCTAGATGCCCACATAAGATAGATCTGTCAATGAAATGGAGTGGGGGGTAAAGGAGAAGCTAGCTAGTGGCTGCAGTGGACTAGTGAGCTCTCTTCTATAGTCCCTGGGCAGCTTTTCAAACTATGTTTTCACATTGCAGCATTTCAGAGCAAATCATGGTTGGCTGCAATTGTGCAGCCAGGATCAGATACATGCTGCCTGTGGTTAAGGCAACAAGAATCTAGAGACAGATTATATATATCTACCTATATAATTGTCTAAGGGTCACTTCCGTCTTTCTGTCTGTCTGTCCTTCTTTCTGTCATGGATATTCATTGGTCGTGGCCTCTGTCTGTCATAGAAACCAAAGTCGCTGATTGGTCTCGGCATAACAGCCACGACCAATCAGCGACGGGCACAGTCCGGAAGAAAACGGCCGCTCCTTACTCCCCATAGTCAGTGCCCGGCGCCCACATACTCCCCTCCAGTCACTGCTCAGACAGGGTTAATGCCAGCGGTAACGGACCGCTTTATGCCGCGGGTAACGCACTCCGTAACCGCCGCTATTAACCCTGTGTGACCAAGTTTTTACTATTGATGCTGCCTATGTGGCATCAATAGTAAAAATATATCTAATGTTAAAAATAATAAAAAAACAATACACCTGCTATACTCACCCTCCGTTGTCCGACGATCCGCTCGCGCCGGCTGCCATCTTCCATTCCCGGCAATGCATTGCAAAATTACCCAGAAGACTTAGTGGTCTCGCGAGACTGCTAAGTCATCTGGGTAATTTCGCAATGTATCCTGGGAACGGAAAATGGCGGCAGCCGCTCGCGTATCGCCGGAGCTTCAGTGGATCCTGCCGGGTGAGTATATAACTATTTTTTATTTTAATTATTTTTTTAACAGGGATATAGTGACCACACTGCTGTATACTACGTGGGCTGTGTTAGATACCACGTGGCTGCTATATACAGTTAGGGCCAGAAATATTTGGACAGTGACACAAGTTTTGTTATTTTAGCTGTTTACAAAAACATGTTCAGAAATACAATTATATATATAATATGGGCTGAAAGTGCACACTCCCAGCTGCAATATGATAGTTTCCACATCCAAATCGGAGAAAGGGTTTAGGAATCATAGCTCTGTAATGCATAGCGTCCTCTTTTTCAAGGGACCAAAAGTAATTGGACAATGGACTCTAAGGGCTGCAATTAACTCTGAAGGCGTATCCCTCGTTAACCTGTAATCAATGAAGTAGTTAAAAGGTCAGGGGTGGATTCCAGGTGTGTGGTTTTGCATTTGGAAGCTGTTGCTGTGAGCAGACAACATGCGGTCAAAGGAACTCTCAATTGAGGTGAAGCAGAACATCCTGAGGCTGAAAAGAAAGAAAAAATCCATCAGAGAGATAGCAGACATGCTTGGAGTAGCAAAATCACCAGTTGGGTACATTCTGAGAAAAAAGGAATTGACTGGTGAGCTTGGGAACTCAAAAAGGCCTGGGCGTCCACGGATGACAACAGTGGTGGATGATCGCCGCATACTTAATTTGGTGAAGAAGAACCCATTCACAACATCAACTGAAGTCCAGAACACTCTCAGTGAAGTAGGTGTATCTGTCTCTAAGTCAACAGTAAAGAGAAAACTCCATGACAGTAAATACAAAGGGTTCACATCTAGATGCAAACCATTCATCAATACCAAAAATAGACAGGCCAGAGTTAAATGTGCAGAAAAACACCTCAAGAAGCCAGCTCAGTTCTGGAAAAGTATTCTATGGACAGATGAGACAAAGATCAACCTGTACCAGAATGATGGGAAGAAAAAAGTTTGGAGAAGAAAGGGAACGGCACATGATCCAAGGCACACCACATCCTCTGTAAAACATGGTGGAGGCAACGTGATGGCATGGGCATGCATGGCTTTCAATGGCACTGGGTCACTTGTGTTTATTGATGACATAAGAGCAGACAAGAGTAGCCGGATGAATTCTGAAGTGTACCGGGATATACTTTCAGCCCAGATTCAGCCAAATGCTGCAAAGTTGATTGGACGGCGCTTCATAGTACAGATGGACAATGACCCCAAGCATACATCCAAAGCTACCCAGGAGTTCATGAGTGCCAAAAAGTGGAACATTCTGCAATAGCCAAGTCAATCTCCAGATCTAAACCCAATAAAGCATGCATTTCACTTGCTCAAATCCAGACTTAAGACGGAAAGACCCACAAACAAGCAAGACCTGAAGGCTGCGGCTGTAAAGGCCTGGCAAAGCATTAAGAAGGAGGAAACCCAGCGTTTGGTGATGTCCATGGGTTCCAGACTTAAGGCAGTGATTGCCTCCAAAGGATTTGCAACAAAATATTGAAAATAAAAATATTTTGTTTGGGTTATGTTTATTTGTCCAATTACTTTTCACCTCCTAAAATGTGGAGTGTTTGTAAAGAAATGTGTACAATTCCTACATTTTCTATCAGATATTTTTGTTCAACCCTTCAAATTAAACGTTACAATCTGCACTTGAATTCTGTTGTAGAGGTTTCATTTCAAATCCAATGTGGTGGCATGCAGAGCCCAACTCGCGAAAATTGTGTCACTGTCCAAATATTTCTGGCCCTAACTGTACTACATAGGCAGTGTTATATACTGTGTGGGCTGTGCTATATATTACGTGGCCACTGTTATATACTGCATGGGCAGTGTTATATACTACGTGGCTGCTATATACTGCGTGGGCTGTGCTATATGTTACGTGGCCAGTGTTATATACTGCATGGCCGGTGTTATATATTATATGGCCGGTGTTATATACTGCGTGGCCTGTGTTATATACTATGTCGCCTGTGTTATATACTGCATGGCTGCTATATACTGCATGGGCTGTGTTATATAGTACGTGGCTGTGTTATATATTGCGTGGCTGCTATATACTGCGTGGGCTGTGCTATATATTACATGGCCAGTGTTATATACTGCGTGGCCTGTGTTATATATTACATGGCCAGTGTTATATACTACATCGCCTGTGTTATATACTGCATGGCTGCTATATACTGCATGGGCTGTGTTATATAGTATGTGGCTGTGTTATATACTGCGTGGCTGCTGTATACTGCGTGGGCTGTGCTATATATTACATGGCCAGTGTTATATACTGCATGGCCTGTGTTATATATTATGTGGCCGGTGTTATATACTGCGTGGCCTGTGTTATATACTATGTCGCCTGTGTTATATACTGCATGGCTGCTATATACTGCATGGGCTGTGTTATATAGTACGTGGCTGTGTTATATACTGCGTGGCTGCTATATACTGCGTGGGCTGTGCTATATATTACATGGCCAGTGTTATATACTGCGTGGCCTGTGTTATATATTACATGGCCAGTGTTATATACTGCGTGGCCTGTGTTATATACTATGTCGCCTGTGTTATATACTGCGTGGCTGCTATATACTGCGTGGGCTGTGTTATATAGTGCGTGGCCACTGTTATATATTGCGTGGCCTGTATTAACACATCGGGTATTCTACAATATGTATGTACATAGCAGCCACATAGTATATAGCACAGGCCACGTAGTATTTGTCTGCTATATACTACATGGCTCCTATATACTACGTGGCCTGTGCTATATACTATGTGGCTGCTATATACATACATAAATACATATTCTAGAATACCCGATGCGTTAGAATCGGGCCACCATCTGGTATATATATATATATATATATATATATATATATATACACACAATTAAAACTAATAAAGTGTTTTGAATAGCTAAACAGAAAAGTTGTACATTTCCTGTACAAAGCCAATACAATAATAAGAGAAGGGGAGAGAGAACATAATAGCCACAACACTTTTTATCCCCTCAAATTAAAATGCTACAATAATCATTGTACCCAGTTACTTGTCCTTAATCAGTGCTCCTTAGCCCATTGTACCATTCATTTTGGATAAAAACAAATGTCGCATTGCTCAAATTGTTTATTAAGTAGTTGCTGCATGAAATAAATAACGGCCTATCCCTGATTGTAGGCTGGCTGTCTCATTGGTATTACCACACTTGTGCAGTTGCCATCTTTACTTGGGTCCGCTGCACTATGATAGTGCATTTGATTCAAGTAGGGTTGAGCGAAACGGGTCGTTCATTTTCAAAAGTCGCCGACTTTTGGCAAAGTCGGGTTTCATGAAACCCGATCCGACCCCTGTGCGGGGTCGGCCATGCGGTACGCGACTTTCGCGCCAAAGTCGCGTTTCAATGACGCGAAAAGCGCCATTTCTCAGCCAATGAAGGTAAACGCAGAGTGTGGGCAGCGTGATGACATAGGTCCTGGTCCCCACCATCTTAGAGAAGGGCATTGCAGTGATTGGCTTGCTGTCTGCGGCGTCACAGGGGCTATAAAGGGGCGTTCCCGCCGACCGCCATGTTACTGCTGCTGATCTGAGCTTAGGGAGAGGTTGCTGCCGCTTCGTCAGAAGCAGGGATAGCGTTAGGCAGGGTCCATTAACCACCAAACCGCTTGTGCTGTAGCGATTTCCACTGCCCAACACCACCTTCGGTGTGCATGGACAGTGGAAGCTACTTTTTTTTTTTTTCCCTCAGCGCTGTAGCTCATTGGGCTGCCCTAGAAGGCTCCCTGATAGCTGCATTGATGTGTGTACGCCGCTGTGCAAACCAACTGCTTTTTTCAAAGCACAAATCCTCTTGTTCCTTCCTTTCTGCACAGCTATCTTTTTTGTTTGTACACACTTTTTATTTAATTTGTGCATCAGTCCACTCCTTATTGCTGCCTGCCATACCTGGCTGAGATTACTGCAGGGAGATAGTAATTGAAGGACACTCCCTGTTTTTTTTTTTTTTTGTGGGAGATTAAGATTGACATTTCTGCTAGAGTGCCATCCCTGTGTGTGCCATCTCTCACTCAGTGGGCCATAGAAAGCCTATTTATTTTTTTGCTTGATTTGGGTTATAAAATCTACCTGAAAAAATCACTACATCAATCAGTGGGAGAAAAATATTGGCCTCAGGGCTTGTGTGCCACTCCTGACTCCTGTGTGCATCATCACTCACTCAGTGGGCCATAGAAAGCCTATTTTTTTTTTTTTTTTGCTTTATTTGGGTTCTAAATTCTACCTGAAAAAATCAATAAATCAATCAGTGGGAGATTAATATTGGCCTTTGGGCTTGTGTGCCAGTCCTAAGCGTGCCATCTCTCTCTCTCAGATAGTGGGCCATAGAAAACCTATTTATTATTTTTTTTATTGGGTTTATAAATTTTCCCTGGAACAAAAAAAAAAAGTGGGAGATTAATATTGACCTCTGGGCTTGTGTGCCAGTCCTGAGCGTGCCATCTCTCTCACAAATAGTGGGCCATAGAAAACCTATTTATTTTTTTGCTTGATTTGGGTTCTAAAATGTACCTGAAAAAATCACTACATCAATCAGTGGGAGAAAAATATTGGCCTCAGGGCTTGTGTGAAACTCCTGAGTGCATCATCACTCACTCAGTGGGCCATAGAAAGCCCATTTTTATTTTTTTTTGCTTTATTTGGGTTCTAAATTCTACCTGAAAAAATCAATAAATCAATCAGTGGGAGATTAATATTGGCCTTTGGGCTTGTGTGCCAGTCCTAAGCGTGCCATCTCTCTCTCTCAGATAGTGGGCCATAGAAAGCCTATTTATTATTTTTTTTATTGGGTTTATAAATTTTCCCTGGAAAAAAAAAAAAAAAGTGGGAGATTAATATTGGCCTCTGGGCTTGTGTGCCAGTCCTGAGCGTGCCATCTCTCTCACAAATAGTGGGCCATAGAAAGCCTATTTATTTATTTTTTTTTGGTTTTATAAATTCTCCCTGAAAAAAAAAGGGAGATTAATATTGGCCTTTGGGCTTGTGTGCCAGTCCTAAGCGTGCCATCTCTCTCTCTCTCTCAGATAGTGGGCCATAGAAAGCCTATTTATTATTTTTTTTATTGGGTTTATAAATTTTCCCTGGAACAAAAAAAAAAAGTGGGAGATAAATATTGGCCTCTGGGCTTGTGTGCCACTCCTGACTCCTGTGTGCGTCATCTCTCTCAGTGGGCCATAGAAAGCCTTTTTTTGTTTTATTTGTTTTCTAAATTCTCCCTGAAAAAATCATTTTATTTTATTTGGTTTCTAAATTCTTCCTGAAAAAATCATTTTATCCTATTATTTTTTTTTCCTAAAGTCTCCCTGAAAAAAAAAAAAAAAACAAATCAGTGGGAGATTAATATTGCCCTTTCTGCTTGTGTGCCAGTCTTGACTCCTGGGTGTGCCATCTCTCTCTCTCTCTCCAATTGTGGGCCATAGAAAGCCTATTATTTTTTTAGCTTGATTTGGGTTCCAAAATCTACCTGAAAAAATCACTACATCAATCAGTGGGAGATAAATATTGGCCTCTGGGCTTGTGTGCCACTCCTGACTCCTGTGTGCGTCATCTCTCACTCAGTGGGCCATAGAAAGCCTTTTTTTGTTTTATTTGTTTTCTAAATTCTCCCTGAAAAAATCATTTTATTTTATTTGGTTTCTAAATTCTTCCTGAAAAAATCATTTTATTCTATTTTTTTTTTTCCTAAAGTCTCCCTGAAAAAAAAAAAAAAAAAATCAGTGGGAGATTAATATTGCCCTTTCTGCTTGTGTGCCAGTCTTGACTCCTGGGTGTGCCATCTCTCTCTCTCTCTCCAATTGTGGGCCATAGAAAGCCTATTATTTTTTTTAGCTTGATTTGGGTTCCAAAATCTACCTGAAAAAATCACTACATCAATCAGTGGGAGATAAATATTGGCCTCTGGGCTTGTGTGCCACTCCTGACTCCTGTGTGCGTCATCTCTCACTCAGTGGGCCATAGAAAGCCTTTTTTTGTTTTATTTGTTTTCTAAATTCTCCCTGAAAAAATCATTTTATTTTATTTGGTTTCTAAATTCTTCCTGAAAAAATCATTTTATTCTATTATTTTTTTTTCCTAAAGTCTCCCTGAAAAAAAAACAAAAACAAATCAGTGGGAGATTAATATTGCCCTTTCTGCTTGTGTGCCAGTCTTGACTCCTGGGTGTGCCATCTCTCTCTCTCTCTCTCCAATTGTGGGCCGTAGAAAGCCTATTATTTTTTTAGCTTGATTTGGGTTCCAAAATCTACCTGAAAAAATCACTACATCAATCAGTGGGAGATAAATATTGGCCTCTGGGCTTGTGTGCCACTCCTGACTCCTGTGTGCATCATCTCTCACTCAGTGGGCCATAGAAAGCCTTTTTTTGTTTTATTTGTTTTCTAAATTCTCCCTGAAAAAATCATTTTATTTTATTTGGTTTCTAAATTCTTCCTGAAAAAATCATTTTATTCTTTTATTTTTTTTCCTAAAGTCTCCCTGAAAAAAAAAAAAAAACAAATCAGTGGGAGATTAATATTGCCCTTTCTGCTTGTGTGCCAGTCTTGACTCCTGGGTGTGCCATCTCTCTCTCTCTCTCCAATTGTGGGCCATAGAAAGCCTATTATTTTTTAGCTTGATTTGGGTTCCAAAATCTACCTGAAAAAATCACTACATCAATCAGTGGGAGATAAATATTGGCCTCTGGGCTTGTGTGCCACTCCTGACGCCTGTGTGCGTCATCTCTCACTCAGTGGGCCATAGAAAGCCTTTTTTTGTTTTATTTGTTTTCTAAATTCTCCCTGAAAAAATCATTTTATTTTATTTGGTTTCTAAATTCTTCCTGAAAAAATCATTTTATTCTATTATTTTTTTTCCTAAAGTCTCCCTGAAAAAAACAAAAAAAAACAAATCAGTGGGAGATTAATATTGCCCTTTCTGCTTGTGTGCCAGTCTTGACTCCTGGGTGTGCCATCTCTCTCTCTCTCTCCAATTGTGGGCCATAGAAAGCCTATTATTTTTTTAGCTTGATTTGGGTTCCAAAATCTACCTGAATAAATCACTACATCAATCAGTGGGAGATAAATATTGGCCTCTGGGCTTGTGTGCCACTCCTGACTCCTGTGTGCGTCATCTCTCACTCAGTGGGCCATAGAAAGCCTTTTTTTGTTTTATTTGTTTTCTAAATTCTCCCTGAAAAAATCATTTTATTTTATTTGGTTTCTAAATTCTTCCTGAAAAAATCATTTTATTCTATTATTTTTTTTCCTAAAGTCTCCCTGAAAAAAAACAAAAAAACAAATCAGTGGGAGATGAATATTGCCCTTTCTGCTTGTGTGCCAGTCTTGACTCCTGGGTGTGCCATCTCTCTCTCTCTCTCCAATTGTGGGCCATAGAAAGCCTATTATTTTTTTTAGCTTGATTTGGGTTCCAAAATCTACCTGAAAAAATCACTACATCAATCAGTGGGAGATAAATATTGGCCTCTGGGCTTGTGTGCCACTCCTGACTCCTGTGTGCATCATCTCTCACTCAGTGGGCCATAGAAAGCCTTTTTTTGTTTTATTTGTTTTCTAAATTCTCCCTGAAAAAATCATTTTATTTTATTTGGTTTCTAAATTCTTCCTGAAAAAATCATTTTATTCTATTATTTTTTTTCCTAAAGTCTCCCTGAAAAAAAAAAAAAAAACAAATCAGTGGGAGATTAATATTGCCCTTTCTGCTTGTGTGCCAGTCTTGACTCCTGGGTGTGCCATCTCTCTCTCTCTCTCCAATTGTGGGCTATAGAAAGCCTATTATTTTTTTAGCTTGATTTGGGTTCCAAAATCTACCTTAAAAAATCACTACATCAATCAGTGGGAGATAAATATTGGCCTCTGGGCTTGTGTGCCACTCCTGACTCCTGTGTGCGTCATCTCTCACTCAGTGGGCCATAGAAAGCCTTTTTTTGTTTTATTTGTTTTCTAAATTCTCCCTGAAAAAATCATTTTATTTTATTTGGTTTCTAAATTCTTCCTGAAAAAATCATTTTATTCTATTATTTTTTTTCCTAAAGTCTCCCTGAAAAAAAAAAAAAAAACAAATCAGTGGGAGATTAATATTGCCCTTTCTGCTTGTGTGCCAGTCTTGACTCTTGGGTGTGCCATCTCTCTCTCTCTCTCCAATTGTGGGCCATAGAAAGCCTATTATTTTTTTAGCTTGATTTGGGTTCCAAAATCTACCTGAAAAAATCACTACATCAATCAGTGGGAGATAAATATTGGCCTCTGGGCTTGTGTGCCACTCCTGACTCCTGTGTGCGTCATCTCTCACTCAGTGGGCCATAGATAGCCTTTTTTTGTTTTATTTGTTTTCTAAATTCTCCCTGAAAAAATCATTTTATTTTATTTGGTTTCTAAATTCTTCCTGAAAAAATCATTTTATTCTATTATTTTTTTTCCCAAAGTCTCCCTGAAAAAACAAAAAAAAACAAATCAGTGGGAGATTAATATTGCCCTTTCTGCTTGTGTGCCAGTCTTGACTCCTGGGTGTGCCATCTCTCTCTCTCTCTCCAATTGTGGGCCATAGAAAGCCTATTATTTTTTTAGCTTGATTTGGGTTCCAAAATCTACCTGAAAAAATCACTACATCAATCAGTGGGAGATAAATATTGGCCTCTGGGCTTGTGTGCCACTCCTGACTCCTGTGTGCGTCATCTCTCACTCAGTGGGCCATAGAAAGCCTTTTTTTGTTTTATTTGTTTTCTAAATTCTCCCTGAAAAAATCATTTTATTTTATTTGGTTTCTAAATTCTTCCTGAAAAAATCATTTTATTCTATTATTTTTTTTTCCTAAAGTCTCCCTGAAAAAAAAAAAAAATCAAATCAGTGGGAGATTAATATTTACATTTGTGCTTCAGTGACAGTCCTGCGTGTGTGGCATCTCTCTCATTTGTTGCCACCAACAACAGAGTGTGTAACATTGTGCCTGATTTTCGTTGTGGTCTCACTCACCTGTAAAGGGGTAGCTAAATCATACTGAAGTTATAGCTCACCGTGTAATTTGTGTGACAGCAACAAATACCGTTAGTTTGTTTACGTTTTTAAAACAATGAGGAAGTCTGGTGGAAGAGGTCGTGGCCGGGGGCGTTCATTGTCAGCTGGTAATGAGGGTAGTGGTAGTGGTGGAGCATCAGCTGGTCGTGGGAAAAAAAATATTGCACCTAAGTCTGGAGCTGTGGAGCCAGGTTCGTCGTCTGGCTACACAAGGCCTCGAACGCTCCCTTTTCTGGGAGTAGGAAAACCGCTTTTAAAGCCGGAGCAGCAAGAGCAAGTTTTGGCTTATCTTGCTGATTCAGCCTCTAGCTCTTTTGCCTCCTCTCATGAAACTGGTAAATGTCAAAGCAGCGCGTCGTTAGTGGATGTTCACGGTCAGGGACAAGTCGCTTCCTTGTCCTCTTCAGCAAAAACAACAACAGAGAAGAATGCAGCAGGCGACACAACGGGTTACTCCATGGAGCTCTTTACACATACCGTCCCTGGCTTAGAAAGTGAAGCAGTTAACAGTCCATGCCCATTACAAGTTGAATCTGACATGGAGTGCACTGATGCACAGCCACAGCCAGACTACTATGCTGGTCCTTTGACTCAGACCACAACATTGCCCTCGCAGGGTAATGATCAAGAATCAGACCCTGATGAGACTATGTTGCCCCATCACGAACGCTATACCACCGACCGACACGGTGACACAGACGAAGTTGCACACGAGCTACAAGAAGAGGTAATAGATGACCCAGTTCTTGACCCCGATTGGCAGCCATTGGGGGAACAGGGTGCAGGCGGCAGCAGTTCTGAAGCGGAGGAGGAGGGGCCGCAGCAGGCATCAACATCGCAACAGGTTCCATCTGCCGGGCCCGTATCTTGCCCAAAACGCGTGGCAAAGCCAAAACCTGTTGGAGGACAGCGTGGCCATCCGGTTAAAGCTCAGTCTGCAATGCCTGAAAAGGTATCCGATGCTAGAAAGAGTGCAGTCTGGCATTTTTTTAAACAACATCCAATTGATCAGCGCAAAGTCATCTGTCAAAAATGTTCAACTACCTTAAGCAGAGGACAGAATCTGAAAAGTCTCAATACAAGTTGCATGCATAGACATTTAACCACCATGCATTTGCAAGCCTGGACTAACTACCAAACGTCCCTTAAGGTTGTAGCACCCTCGGCCAATGAAGCTAGTCAGCAACGCAACATCCCTTCCGGCAGTGTAGGGCCACCATTTTCCGCACCACCTGCAGTATCTGTGCAGGTTTCTTTGCCAGGCCAAAGCAGTCAGGGTCAGGGAATCACCAGTTTCGTAGTAGGAAACACTGCATCTAGGGCACCGGCGGCAACAACACCATCTCCCACCGTCTCTCAGTCTGCCATGTCCACCGGCACCCCCGCTAGTTCCACGATCTCCAGCTCTCCAGTCCAGCTCACCCTACATGAGACTATGGTTAGAAAAAGGAAGTACTTAGCCTAGCATCCGCGTACACAGGGTTTGAACGCACACATAGCTAGACTAATCTCGTTAGAGATGATGCCCTACCGGTTAGTTGAAAGCGAAGCTTTCAAAGCCCTGATGGACTACGCTGTACCACGCTACGAGCTACCCAGTCGACACTTTTTTTCCAGAAAAGCCATCCCAGCCCTCCACCAGCATGTTAAAGAGCGCATCATCCATGCACTCAGGCAATCTGTGAGCACAAAGGTGCACCTGACAACAGATGCATGGACCAGTAGGCATGGCCAGGGACGTTACGTGTCCATCACGGCACACTGGGTAAATGTGGTGGATGCAGGGTCCACAGGGGACAGCAAGTTTGGGACAGTTCTGCCTAGCCCACGGTCTAGGAAACAGTTGGCTGTAGCCGTTCGCACCCCCTCCTCCTCCTCTTCGTCCTCCTGCAGAAGCGAGAGCTCGTCCACAGACCGCAGTCGCACAACCACTCCATCCGCAGCTGCCACTGTTGCACACCAGGTCTCCCATTATGGGGCAGCTACTGGCAAACGTCAGCAGGCTGTATTGGCTATGAAGTGTTTGGGCAACAACAGACACACCGCGGAAGTTCTGTCCGAGTTCTTGCAGAAAGAAACGCAGTCATGGCTGGGCACTGTAGATCTTGAGGCAGGCAAGGTAGTGAGTGATAACGGAAGGAATTTCATGGCTGCCATCTCCCTTTCCCAACTGAAACACATTCCTTGCCTGGCTCACACCTTAAACCTGGTGGTGCAGTGCTTCCTGAAAAGTTATCCGGGGTTATCCGACCTGCTCCTCAAAGTGCGTGGACTTTGCTCACATATCCGCCGTTCGCCCGTACACTCCAGCCGTATGCAGACCTATCAGCGTTCTTTGAACCTTCCCCAGCATCGCCTAATCATAGACGTTGCAACAAGGTGGAACTCAACACTGCACATGCTTCAGAGACTGTGCGAACAGAGGCGGGCTGTTATGTTTTTGTGGGAGGATACACATACACGGGCAGGCAGTAGGATGGCAGACATGGAGTTGTCAGGTGTGCAGTGGTCGAAGATTCAAGACATGTGTCAAGTCCTTCAGTGTTTTGAGGAATGCACACGGCTGGTTAGTGCAGACAACGCCATAATAAGCATGAGCATCCCCCTAATGCGTCTGCTGATGCAAAGTTTGACGCACATAAAGGATCAGGCGTCTGCAGCTGAGGAAGAGGAAAGCCTTGATGACAGTCATCCATTGTCTGGCCAGGGCAGTGTACAGGACGAGTTAGCGGGCGAAGAGGAGGAGGAGGACGAGGAGGATGATGGGGATGATTATATTTTTAATGAGGAAGCTTTTCCGGGGCCACTGGAAATTGGTGGCGCGGCAAGGCCGGGTTCTGGTTTTGGAGGGACACAAGTGACGTGGATTTGCCTGAAACTGCCCCTCAACCAAGCACAACTGCAGATTTGAGAACTGGAACTTTGGCCCACATGGCGGATTATGCCTTACGTATCCTCAAAAGGGACACACGCATAACTAAAATGATGAACGATGACGATTACTGGTTGGCCTGCCTCCTTGATCCTCGCTATAAAGGCAAATTGCAAAATATAATGCCACATGAGAACTTGGAACTAATATTAGCAACCAAACAATCAACTCTTGTTGACCGTTTGCTTCTGGCATTCCCTGCACACAGCGCCCGTGATCGTTCTCACACGAGCTGCAGGGGCCAGCAGACCAGAGGAGTTAGAGGGGCAGAAATCAGAAGTGGCGTTGGCCAGAGGGGTTTTCTGACCAGGTTGTGGAGTGATTTTGCTATGACCGCAGACAGGACAGGTACTGCAGCATCAATTCAAAGTGACAGGAGACAACATTTGTCCAGTATGGTTACAAACTATTTTTCATCCCTTATCGATGTTCTCCCTCAACCGTCATTCCCATTTGATTACTGGGCATCAAAATTAGACACCTGGCCAGAATTGGCAGAATATGCATTGCAGGAGCTTGCTTGCCCGGCAGCTAGTGTCCTATCAGAAAGAGTATTCAGTGCTGCAGGTTCAATACTAACAGAAAAAAGGACTCGTCTGGCTACCCAAAATGTAGATGATCTAACCTTCATTAAAATGAACCACAACTGGATTTCGAAATCATTTGCCCCACCTTGCCCGGCTGACACCTAGCTTTCCTATGAAAAGGTCTTGCCTGTGGACTATTCTGAATGCCTTTTCCAATCTCGTAATTTTCTGCACCTGATTGTCCAGCATACGACATGTTTACACCTCACTAAATGGCCAAACTCCCCACACGGGGCCGTGGTATCGACACTTGGCGACAGCACCCGTGAGAGTGCTGTTTGTCTGAAGAGGTGGGTGTGCCCGCTTTTGGTCGACGGCACTGCCACTGGGTCCCTCCTAGTACAATAAAGTGTCTCTGGCGGTGGTGGTGGGCACCCAACGTCAGACACACCGTTGTAATATGAGGGGCCCTGGGCCTGTACCGCCGGCCACAAGACAGTTCCCCCCCCCAGCTCAAACAGTGCTCTACCACTTGCAAAATTATCTCACAGCTCCACCAATGTTTAGTCTATGCGCTGACATCCTTCAATGCCTGCCACTGACAATACCATTGTATTGACATTTTTGTTATGTTAGGCCTTCGAAGCCTGTCTGCGGTCACTCCTTCCACTATGCCTCCACTGACCACACCACTGCTGCCCGTGTACCCCTGGAACCAATTTAAAATTGCCTACAGCCAGCCCCATTTTTTTATTTTAGGCCTTCGATGCCTGTCTGCGGTCCATTCTTTCTACTACTACTACACTGACCAGGCCACTGCTGCCCGTGTACCCCTGGAACCAATTTAAAATTGCCTACAGCCATGTGTTATTATTTTAGGCCTTCGATGCCTGTCTGCGGTCACTCCTTCCACTAGGCCTCCACTGACCACACCACTGCTGCCGGTGTACCCCTGGAACCAATTTAAAATTGCCTACAGCCAGCCCAATTTTATTACTTTAGGCCTTCGATGCCTGTCTGTGGTCACTCCTTCCACTAGGCCTCCACTGACCACACCACTGCTGCCCGTGTACCCCTGGAACCAATTTAAAATTGCCTACAGCCATGTGTTATTATTTTAGGCCTTCGATGCCTGTCTGTGGTCACTCCTTCCACTAGGCCTCCACTGACCACACCACTGCTGCCCGTGTACCCCTGGAACCAATTTAAAATTGCCTACAGCCATGTGTTATTATTTTAGGCCTTCGATGCCTGTCTGTGGTCACTCCTTCCACTAGGCCTCCACTGACCACACCACTGCTGCCCGTGTACCCCTGGAACTAATTTAAAATTGCCTACAGCCATGTGTTATTATTTTAGGCCTTCGATGCCTGTCTGCGGTCACTCCTTCCACTAGGCCTCCACTGACCACACCACTGCTGCCCGTGTACCCCTGGAACCAACATCAGAAAATATAAAAATAAGTATTTTGCTTATAAAAAAGAAAATACTGGAGAGATATCAAATGCAGACATTTTAACATTAAAAACAAACACATACAACAAAAATCTGGTACAGTACTAAAAATGGCCACCAGCTACAATAACTTTCTCCTGCAAGTAGTTAACTGAAAGTTTTTTTCAATTTAAAACACAGATATGGCATCCACCGAGTTTTGTCCTGTCGCGTCTTCTTTATATTATTGCCAAGAAGATGCAAAACAATGAAAATAATAAAATCATTATTTACCAAAAAAATAGAGTAAGTCAAAACCACATTGCAAATAAACATTCATTACAAATAAAGAAGCAGGGCGCGTCCGAGGGTGAGTATATACCTAATAAGAATATAATCACCCTCGGACGCGCCCTGCTTCTTTCCGACAGCCTTCCTTCCTAAGAATCAGCCCTTCCGTGGTGTAGAGAGAGGGTTTGTTACACTCCAAGGTGTTCCCCAGGTTTCCTTGCCATTGCTTCGGTCTTTCGACTCTCGTTTAGTAGTTGTAGAAAACTACACTGCATTAGGCCTACAAAATGGGTATCGGGTGGAGAGAGATGGTGTGTTACACTCCAAGGTGTTCCCCAGGTTGCCTTTCCTGAGCTTCAATCTTCCGGCTCTCGTTTAGTAGTTGTTGGAAACTACACTGCATTAGGCCTACAAATTGGGTATGGGGTGTAGAGAGATGGTGTGTTCCACTCCAAGGTCTTCTCCAGGTTGCCTTTCCTGAGCTTCGATCTTCCGGCTCTCGTTTAGTAGTTGTTGGAAACTATACTGCATTAGGCCTACAAATTGGGTATGGGGTGTAGAGAGATGGTGTGTTCCACTCCAAGGTGTTCTCCAGGTTGCCTTTCCTGAGCTTCGATCTTCCGGCTCTCGTTTAGTAGTTGTTGGAAACTACGCTGCATTAGGCCTACAAATTGGGTATGGGGTGTAGAGAGATGGTGTGTTCCACTCCAAGGTGTTCCCCAGGTTTCCTCGCCAATGCTTCGATCATCATGCTCTCGTTTAGTAGTTGTTAGAAACTACGCTGCATTAGGCCTACAAATTGGGTATGGGGTGTAGAGAGATGGTGTGTTCCACTCCAAGGTGTTCTCCAGGTTGCCTTTCCTGAGCTTCGATCTTCCGACTCTCGTTTAGTAGTTGTTGGAAACTACGCTGCATTAGGCCTACAAATTGGGTATGGGGTGTAGAGAGATGGTGTGTTCCACTCCAAGGTGTACCCCAGGTTTCCTCGCCAATGCTTCGATCATCATGCTCTCGTTTAGTAGTTGTTGGAAACTACGCTGCATTAGGCGTACAAATTGGGTATGGGGTGTAGAGAGATGGTGTCATCCACTCCAAGGTGTTCTCCAGGTTGCCTTTCCTGAGCTTCGATCTTCCGGCTCTCGTTTAGTAGTTGTTGGAATGTACGCTGCATTAGGCCTACAAATTGGGTATGGGGTGTAGAGAGATGGTGTGTTCCACTCCAAGGTGTTCCCCAGGTTTCCTCGCCAATGCTTCGATCATCATGCTCTCGTTTAGTAGTTGTTGGAAACTACACTGCATTAGGCCTACAAATTGGGTATGGGGTGTAGAGAGATGGTGTGTTCCACTCCAAGGTGTTCCCCAGGTTTCCTCGCCAATGATTCGATCATCATGCTCTCGTTTAGTAGTTGTTGGAAACTACGCTGCATTAGGCCTACAAATTGGGTATGGGGTGTAGAGAGATGGTGTGTTCCACTCCATGGTGTTCTCCAGGTTGCCTTTCGTGAGCTTCGATCTTCCAGCTCTCGTTTAGTAGTTGTTGGAAACTACGCTGCATTAGGCCTACAAATTAGGTATGGGGTGTAGAGAGATGGTGTGTTCCACTCCAAGGTGTTCCCCAGGTTTCCTCGCCAATGCTTCGATCTTCATCCTCTCGTTTAGTAGTTGTTGGAAACTACGCTGCATTAGGCCTACAAATTGGGTATGGGGTGTAGAGAGATGGTGTGTTCCACTCCAAGGTGTTCTCCAGGTTGCCTTTCCTGAGCTTCGATCTTCCGGCTCTCGTTTAGTAGTTGTTGGAAACTACACTGCATTAGGCCTACAAATTGGGTATGGGGTGTAGAGAGATGGTGTGTTCCACTCCAAGGTGTTCTCCAGGTTGCCTTTCCTGAGCTTCGATCTTCCGGCTCTCGTTAAATAGTTGTTGTTGGAAACTACGCTGCATTAGGCCTACAAATTGGGTATGGGGTGTAGAGAGATGGTGTGTTCCACTCCAAGGTGTTCCCCAGGTTTCCTCGCCAATGCTTCGATCTTCATGCTCTCGTTTAGTAGTTGTTGGAAACTACGCTGCATTAGGCCTACAAAGTGGGTAGGGGGTGTAGAGAGATGGTGTGTTCCACTCCAAGGTGTTCCCCAGGTTTCCTCGCCAATGCTTCGATCATCATGCTCTCGTTTAGTAGTTGTTGGAAACTACGCTGCATTAGGCCTACAAATTGGGTATGGGGTGTAGAGAGATGGTGTGTTCCACTCCAAGGTGTTCCCCAGGTTTCCTCGCCAATGCTTCGATCATCATGCTCTCGTTTAGTAGTTGTTGGAAACTACGCTGCATTAGGCCTACAAATTAGGTATGGGGTGTAGAGAGATGGTGTGTTCCACTCCAAGGTGTTCTCCAGGTTGCCTTTCCTGAGCTTCGATCTTCCGGCTCTCATTTAGTAGTTGTTGGAAACTACGCTGCATTAGGCCTACAAATTGGGTATGGGGTGTAGAGAGATGGTGTGTTCCACGCCAAGGTGTTCCCCAGGTTTCCTCGCCAATGCTTCGATCTTCATGCTCTCGTTTAGTAGTTGTTGGAAACTACGCTGCATTAGGCCTACAAATTGGGTATGGGGTGTAGAGAGATGGTGTGTTCCACTCCAAGGTATTCTCCAGGTTGCCTTTCCTGAGCTTCGATCTTCCAGCTCTCGTTTAGTAGTTCTTGGAAACTACACTGCATTAGGCCTACAAATTGGGTATGGGGTGTAGAGAGATGGTGTGTTCCACTCCAAGGTGTTCTCCAGGTTGCCTTTCCTGAGCTTCGATCTTCCGGCTCTCGTTTAGTAGTTGTTGGAAACTACGCTGCATTAGGCCTACAAATTGGGTATGGGGTGTAGAGAGATGGTGTGTTCCACTCCAAGGTGTTCTCCAGGTTGCCTTTCCTGAGCTTCGATCTTCCGGCTCTCGTTTAGTAGTTCTTGGAAACTACACTGCATTAGGCCTACAAATTGGGTATGGGGTGTAGAGAGATGGTGTGTTCCACTCCAAGGTGTTCTCCAGGTTGCCTTTCCTGAGCTTCGATCTTCCGGCTCTCGTTTAGTAGTTGTTGGAAACTACGCTGCATTAGGCCTACAAATTGGGTATGGGGTGTAGAGAGATGGTGTGTTCCACTCCAAGGTGTTCTCCAGGTTGCCTTTCCTGAGCTTCGATCTTCCGGCTCTCGTTTAGTAGTTCTTGGAAACTACACTGCATTAGGCCTACAAATTGGGTATGGGGTGTAGAGAGATGGTGTGTTCCACTCCAAGGTGTTCTCCAGGTTGCCTTTCCTGAGCTTCGATCTTCCGGCTCTCGTTTAGTAGTTGTTGGAAACTATGCTGCATTAGGCCTACAAATTGGGTATGGGGTGTAGAGAGATGGTGTGTTCCACTCCAAGGTGTTCCCCAGGTTTCCTCGCCAATGCTTCGATCTTCATGCTCTCGTTTAGTAGTTGTTGGAAACTACGCTGCATTAGGCCTACAAATTGGGTATGGGGTGTAGAGAGATGGTGTGTTCCACTCCAAGGTGTTCTCCAGGTTGCCTTTCCTGAGCTTCGATCTTCCGGCTCTCGTTTAGTAGTTGTTGGAAACTACACTGCATTAGGCCTACAAATTGGGTATGGGGTGTAGAGAGATGGTGTGTTCCACTCCAAGGTGTTCTCCAGGTTGCCTTTCCTGAGCTTCGATCTTCCGGCTCTCGTTTAGTAGTTGTTGGAAACTACGCTGCATTAGGCCTACAAATTGGGTATGGGGTGTAGAGAGATGGTGTGTTCCACTCCAAGGTGTTCTCCTGGTTGCCTTTCCTGAGCTTCGACCTTCCGGCTCTCGTTTAGTAGTTCTTGGAAACTACACTGCATTAGGCCTACAAATTGGGTATGGGGTGTAGAGAGATGGTGTGTTCCACTCCAAGGTGTTCTCCAGGGTGCCTTTCCTGAGCTTCGATCTTCCGGCTCTCGTTTAGTAGTTGTTGGAAACTACGCTGCATTAGGCCTACAAATTGGGTATGGGGTGTAGAGAGATGGTGTGTTCCACTTCAAGGTGTTCCCCAGGTTTCCTCGCCAATGCTTCGATCATCATACTCTCGTTTAGTAGTTGTTGGAAACTACGCTGCATTAGGCCTACAAATTGGGTATGGGGTGTATAGAGATGGTGTGTTCCACTCCAAGGTGTTCTCCAGGTTGCCTTTCCTGAGCTTCGATCTTCCGGCTCTCGTTTAGTAGTTGTTGGAAACTACGCTGCATTAGGCCTACAAATTGGGTATGGGGTGTAGAGAGATGGTGTGTTCCACTCCAAGGTGTTCCCCAGGTTTCCTCGCCAATGCTTCGATCTTCATGCTCTCGTTTAGTAGTTGTTGGAAACTACGCTGCATTAGGCCTACAAATTGGGTATGGGGTGTAGAGAGATGGTGTGTTCCACTCCAAGGTGTTCTCCAGGTTGCCTTTCCTGAGCTTTGATCTTCCGGCTCTCGTTTAGTAGTTGTTGGAAACTACACTGCATTAGGCCTACAAATTGGGTATGGGGTGTAGAGAGATGGTGTGTTCCACTCCAAGGTGTTCTCCAGGTTGCCTTTCCTGAACTTCTATCTTCAGGCTCTCATTAAATTGTGGTTAAACGGAACAACTGCATTTGGCGTACTAGTTGGTTTGGGGCCTACTATCAGTGTCTGCCACTCCTTGCTGTTCTCCTGGTTTCCTGTCCTGAAATTCCGTTTTCAGGCGCTCGTTAAGTAGTTGTTAATGTTAGACTGCATTTGGCCTACTAGTTGGGTTGGGGCCTACTATCGGTGTCTGCCACTCCTTGCTGTTCTCCTCCACTGAACAAAGCTGTGCCGCCTGTTTACTACGGTTGCCAATTTTGAACTGCATTTCGACTACTTACTGATTTGGGCCTACTCTCTGTGTCAGCCTCTCATTCCAGTTGTCCTCCACTGCAATGCCCCCTGGTTATTCCTGTGTTACCAATTTTGAACTGCATTTAGCCAACTTTATTCTTTGGGCCTATATCTGTGTTTCCTCCTCATCCTGCCCATTGCCCAGCCAGTGATAGATGAGTCTGCTGGTACATTGACCCATAACACAACATTCCCCGTGCACGTTACACAACAACATTGTGACCCTGCTGAAAGTCAGATTGCTCTTCCCGCATACCATACCACCTTACACGGGGACAAAGAGGAAGGTGCAGATGAAAGTGCAGGTTCCTTCATCAGGTGGGGGGAGGAATACTAGTTAGCGACGTCACTGGCACAGGGCCTCTCATAGTACGCAAAAGTGTTGCTGCCGGTGGGAGGCGCCCCCGCCGTGCAAACACACCGCTGTACTTTGAGGGGCCCTGTGCCAGTGCCAATGCCAACGAGTGGGCCCCCCCTGCTTGCTCAGGTTCACAGCACTTGCAAAGTTGAAATACTTACCTCTCCCTGCTCCACTGCCGTGACGTGTTCCAGATTTCCTGGGCCCACTAATTACTTGAACCAGCCCTACCCACCACAACTTTAGCCAAATGACCCCCAATTTCAAATGCCTTCCAATTATTATAAGGTAAATTACGCTTGTCAAGCTTCATTAAGAAGAATGGATGGTTTTGACATTAAAATGGGCACTCTAGGTGTTTTCCTGGCCCCCACTCACTGCCGACTATGCTGCCCCATTGACTTGCATTGGGTTTCGTGTTTCGGTCGATCCCGACTTTACGTCATAATCGGCCGATTTCACTCGACCCGACTTTTGAGATAGTCGGGTTTCGCGAAACCCGGCTCGACTCTAAAAAGGTCAAGGTCGCTCAACTCTAGATTCAAGGCCTAGACAGGTAAGCACCTTTGCCTGTTTTTTCTAGACTAGTGGAGGTTTTATCCTCTTTTCCCTCCTTTTAAGGTTTTTGCTGTTAAAGTAGGATTGGCAAGTGTGAGGACCCTTGACGTGGGTTGCCAGCTTACATATTGTGGTTACAATATTAACTAATACCTTACATATTTTGATATGTTTTGTGCACTTTATTTATTTTTATTTGTATGGGTGCAGTTGGGCCCAGATGGCTTTGTAGACTGTGGCCTCTGTTCACACAGGACGCATTACAGTTAGCGCTGGTCAGCCCGCCACATGGCGTTACTAATAGGCTAGGATCCAGTTGCTGCGCATACTCTGTGTGAACACTGCTGCAGATTATTTGTTTGCACTTGTGTGCCAAACAGCTAATCCCTGATTGTAGGCTGGCTGTCTCATTGGTATTACTGCACCTGTGTAGTTGTTATCTTTAATTGGGCCCGCTGCACCATGGTAGTGCATTTAATTCAAGGCCTAGACAGGTAAGCACCTTTGCCTGTTTTTCTGTTGTTTTTTCTATGAAATAAATGTGTGCTGACTAACATAACTTGTTACCCAATGTGGCTTTGACCACTGGAACCTGGAATATTGGCAGAATGGAGTACTTTTATACACATTATAATGGAGAGGGAAAGCAAAATTTCACCTCAGCTTCATTTATTACCTATGGGGCTTTCAAGCTTTGTGCTCAGCTTTTTCTGGCAGCCTTAAAGAAAGTGAATATAACTGGAATAAAAGTTCCATATTGAGAACCACAATGATACATTTGGTGCAAATTAAAGTTTGGCTTACATGTGGCAGAACCGTGACATTACCTAGAAATGGATGTTCCTCTAAAACTAATGAAAAGATAATAAGAAAATTTGTCCGGGAGGCTTTCAAGAGGCCTAGAGCACCATTAAATAAGCTAAAGTGTCATAATCCAGGCGCATTTTGTACCTTTGGTGGAACTACCTAATGCTGAAACACTTTCTAGGTTGTTTGTTGAGCGCATGGTGCGATTGCATGGTGTGCCTTTGAGTGTTGTTTCTGATAGAGGGGTACAATTTGTGTCCAAATTCTGGAGGGCTTTTTGTAAAAGGTTAGGTATTACTTTGGCCTTCTCCTCTGCCTATCATCCTGAAACCAACAGTCAGACTGAGAGGACCAATCAGTCTCTTGAACAAATTTTGTTGTGTCTTGCCATGTCCCACCAGGATGATTGGTGTTCTTTGTTACCAGTGGCTGAGTTTGCCTTTAATAATCTTAATCAGTCCACGGGCACCTCTTTGTTCTTTTGTAATTATGGCTTTCATCCCCATTTTGGTTTGTATTCCAGGATGGACTCGGGGTGTCCAGGGGCTGATTCAGCCTTTCAACGATTGAGAGAGGTATGGATTGAGGTCCAGATGAACATTGGGGAATCTCAGGGTAAACATAAACTGTGGATAAGCGACGATCTACAGGACCTATTTTCCTGGTATGGGATTAAGTATGGTTGTCTCCAAAAAAAACATTTGTCTGAAAGTTCCTTCCGCTAAGCTAGATCCCAGGTTCACAGGTCCTTATGAGGTAATTAAGCGTGTCAATCCAGTTGCCTTTCGCTTACGCCTACCTCCATCGCTTTGGATCCCCAATGTGTTCCATAAGTCTCTCCTGAAGTCATTTGTACCTTCCTCTGATGGGTCTCCATCTCCTCCGCCTTCGGTTTCTGTGGACAGGCAAATGGAGTATGAGGTGGAACGGATTGTGGATTCAAGCATGGTCTGCAGTTCTCTGCAGTATTTTATCCATTGGAGGGGTTACGGTCCTCAGGATCGATCCTGGGTCCTGGAGCGCAGTTCTTGCTGATCGATTAGTTAGGGCGTTTCATACGTGTTATCCTAGGAAACCTTGGGGTCCAGTGGCCCCCCCCTTGACAGGAGGATGCTGTCATGATCCAGACCAGGTTTTGAGTCCTGTTTTCCCTTTTTCCCGGTCTGGTCTTGTCAAGAGTTAACCTTACCCAGCCTCATTCTGGGCTCAGGTTGGCTATTTATCTCCGCTGCTTCCTTTAGGTGATGTCAGTTATAGTTTTTGCCTAGGGCTGCTGTAGCTGACTCCGATTGCTCTGATATGTCCTGCTGCGTTTACTGTCTTCACCCGTGTCTTTGTTTTCCCCTATTCCCGTCTTGACTCAATGTTTCCATTTATTGTGCTGACTCCCTGGTTTTGACTTTGCTTGTTTCTTGACCTGCTTCTGTCTTTTGTCTTCTGGCTTATCCGCTCCTTACCGTTACTGATCCCCTCGCTTGTCTCTGACCGTGAGTTTGCTTATTCCTTTGGTACTACGCTACAGTCTAGGATCTGACCCGGCTTGTTTTACTATTCTGCTGCCTCTTGTGGTAGCCTCACTGCTTCACTGCAGGCCAGCTCTGATTAGGTGCAGTCCTGCTTCCACTCTACTGCCATCTAGTGGAGCCTGCACTTACCGGCATTGCAGCAGCGTGACAATAAAGGAAGCTTTGGCAGGCACTGTTTGTGTAATGCATGTATAAAAATCTTGAATATTTTTCATATTTCTGGCCTGTGTGGTAGGGTGGCAAGATGAAAGTCTTTTATTGCAAAGAAAAATATCCAAGTCCATTGTTGGGTCTGGTGTCTCTCATCTTACTCTTGACTATACCCCATAAATTCTCTATGGGGCTAAGGTCAGGCAAGTTTGCTGGCCAATCAAGCACAGTGATACTGTTGTATTTTTACTGGTAATTGATACTTTTGACAGTGTGGACAGGTGCCAAGTCCTGCTGGACAATTAAATTTCCATCTCCAAAAAGCTTGTCAGCAGAGGGAAGCATGAAGTGCTCTAAAATTTCCTGGCGGTAGATGGCTGCAGTGACTTTGGTCTTGCTAAACACAGTGGACTTACACCAGCAGATGACATAGCTCCCCAATCCATCACTGATTGTGGAAACTTCACACTAGACCTCAAGCAGTTGGATTATGTGCCTCTCTACTCTTCCTCCAGACTCTGGGACCTTGATTTCCAAATGAAATGTAAATTTTGCTTTCATCTGAAAACAATACCTTGGACCACTGAGCAACAGTCCAGTTCTTTTTCTCCTTGGTAAGATGCTTATGACATTTTCTATTGTTTATGAGTGGCTTGACTGTTATGATTAGGTAATTCAGTACCACAATGGACATAGAAGTCAGAGCACATACAGTGACCTGACAATAACCCAAAAACATAGAACGAGCTCTGAGACGTGGGAACTCTGCTGACCGCAATCCCTAATCCTCTCCAACCACACTAAAGGCAGCCGTGGATTGCGCCTAACGCTCCCTATGCAACTCGGCACAGCCTGAGAAACTAGCTAGCCTGAAGATAGAAAATAAGCCTACCTTGCCTCAGAGAAATACCCCAAAGGAAAAGGCAGCCCCCCACATATAATGACTGTGAGTAAGATGAAAAGACAAACGTAGAGATGAAGTAGATTTAGCAAAGTGAGGCCCGACTTTCTGAACAGAGCGAGGATAGGAAAGGTAACTTTGCGGTCAACACAAAACCCTACAAACAACCACGCAAAGGGGGCAAAAAGACCCTCCGTACCGACTAACGGCACGGAGGTACACCCTCTGCATCCCAGAGCTTCCAGCAAGCAAGAAAAAACCAAATAAGCAAGCTGGACAGAAAAAATAGCAAACAAAAATAACAAAAGCGGAACTTAGCTATGCAGAGCAGCAGGCCACAGGAACGATCCAGGAGGAAGCAAGTCCAATACTAGAACATTGACTGGAAGCCAGGATCAAAGCACTAGGTGGAGTTAAATAGAGCAGCACCTAACGACTTCACCACATCACCTGAGGAAGGAAACTCAGAAGCCACAGTACCACTTTCCTCCACCAACGGAAGCTCATAGAGAGAATCAGCCGAAGTACCACTTGTGACCACAGGAGGGAGCTCTGCCACAGAATTCACAACAGTACCCCCCCCTTGAGGAGGGGTCACCGAACCCTCACCAGAGCCCCCAGGACGACCAGGATGAGCCATATGAAAGGCACGAACAAGATCGGGAGCATGGACATCAGAGGCAAAGACCCAGGAATTATCTTCCTGAGCATAACCCTTCCACTTAACCAGATACTGGAGTTTCCGTCTTGAAACACGAGAATCCAAAATCTTCTCCACAATATACTCCAACTCCCCCTCCACCAAAACCGGAGCAGGAGGATCAACAGATGGCACCATAGGTGCCACGTATCTCCGCAACAATGACCTATGGAATACGTTATGGATGGAAAAAAAATCTGGAAGGGTCAAACGAAAAGACACAGGATTAAGAACCTCAGAAATCCTATACGGACCAATGAAACGAGGTTTAAACTTAGGAGAGGAAACCTTCATAGGAACATGACGAGAAGACAACCAAACCAAATCCCCAACACGAAGTCGGGGACCCACACAGCGTCTGCGATTAGCGAAACGTTGAGCCTTCTCCTGGGACAAGGTCAAATTGTCCACTACATGAGTCCAAATCTGCTGCAACCTGTCCACCACAGTATCCACACCAGGACAGTCCGAAGACTCAACCTGCCCTGAAGAGAAACGAGGATGGAACCCAGAGTTGCAGAAAAACGGCGAAACCAAGGTAGCCGAGCTGGCCCGATTATTAAGGGCGAACTCAGCCAAAGGCAAAAAGGACACCCAGTCATCCTGATCAGCAGAAACAAGCATCTCAGATATGTTTCCAAGGTCTGATTGGTTCGTTCGGTCTGGCCATTGGTCTGAGGATGGAAAGCCGAGGAAAAAGACAAGTCAATGCCCATCCTAGCACAAAAAGCTCGCCAAAACCTCGAAACAAACTGGGAACCTCTGTCAGAAACGATATTCTCTGGAATGCCATGTAAACGAACCACATGCTGGAAGAAGAATGGCACCAAATCAGAGGAGGAAGGTAATTTAGACAAGGGTACCAAATGGACCATCTTAGAGAAGCGATCACAAACCACCCAAATGACTGACATTTTTTGAGAGACGGGAAGATCTGAAATAAAATCCATAGAGATATGTGTCCAAGGCCTCTTCGGGACCGGCAAGGGCAAAAGCAACCCACTGGCACGAGAACAGCAGGGCTTAGCCCGAGCACAAATCCCACAGGACTGCACAAAAGAACGCACATCCCGCGACAGAGATGGCCACCAAAAGGATCTAGCCACTAACTCTCTGGTACCAAAGATTCCAGGATGACCAGCCAACACCGAACAATGAACCTCAGAGATAACTTTATTCGTCCACCTATCAGGGACAAACAGTTTCTCCGCTGGGCAACGATCAGGTTTATTAGCCTGAAATTTTTGCAGCACCCGCCGCAAATCAGGGGAGATGGCAGACACAATTACTCCCTCTTTGAGAATACCCACCGGCTCAGATAAACCCTGAGAGTCGGGCACAAAACTTCTAGACAGGGCATCCGCCTTCACATTTTTAGAGCCCGGAAGGTACGAAACCACAAAGTCAAAACGGGCAAAAAACAGCGACCAACGAGCCTGTCTGGGATTCAACCGCTTGGCAGACTCGAGATAAGTCAAGTTCTTATGATCAGTCAAGACCACCACGCGATGCTTAGCTCCTTCAAGCCAATGACGCCACTCCTCGAATGCCCACTTCATGACCAGCAACTCTCGATTGCCAACATCATAATTTCGCTCAGCAGGCGAAAACTTCTTGGAAAAGAAGACGCATGGTTTCATCATCGAGCAATCAGAACTTCTCTGCGACAAAACAGCCCCCGCTCCAATCTCAGAAGCATCAACCTCGACCTGGAATGGAAGCGAAACATCTGGTTGACACAACACAGGGGCAGAAGAAAAACGATGCTTCAACTCTTGAAAAGCTTCCACAGCAGCAGAAGACCAATTGACCACATCAGCACCCTTCTTGGTCAAATCGGTCAATGGTTTAGCAATACTAGAAAAATTACAGATGAAGCAACGATAAAAATTAGCAAAGCCCAGGAACTTTTGCAGACTTTTCAGAGATGTCGGCTGAGTCCAATCATGGATGGCTTGGACCTTAACATGGTCCATCTCGATAGTAGAAGGGGAAAAAATGAACCCCCAAAATGAAATCTTCTGAACACCAAAGAGACACTTTGATCCCTTCACAAACAAAGAATTAGCACGCAGGACCTGAAACACCATTCTGACCTGCTTCACATGAGATTCCCAATCATCCGAGAAGACCAAAATATCATCCAAGTATACAATCAGGAAATTATCCAGGTACTCTCGGAAGATGTCATGCATAAAGGACTGAAACACTGATGGAGCATTGGCAAGTCCGAATGGCATTACTAGGTACTCAAAATGGCCCTCGGGCATATTAAATGCAGTTTTCCATTCATCACCTCGCTTAATACGCACAAGATTATACGCACCACAAAGATCTATCTTGGTGAACCAACTAGCCCCCTTAATCCGAGCAAACAAATCGGATAACAGCGGCAAGGGGTACTGAAATTTAACCGTGATCTTATTTAGAAGGCGGTAATCTATACAAGGTCTCAGCGAACCATCCTTCTTGGCCACAAAAAAGAACCCCGCTCCTAATGGCGACGATGACGGGCGAATGTGCCCCTTCTCCAAGGACTCCTTCACGTAACTCCGCATAGCGGCGTGCTCAGGCACAGATAAATTAAACAGTCGACCTTTTGGGAATTTACTACCAGGAATCAAATCGATAGCACAATCACAATCCCTATGCGGAGGTAGGGTATCGGACTTGGGCTCATCAAATACATCCCGGTAATCAGACAAGAACTCTGGGACCTCAGAAGGGGTGGATGACGAAATAGACAGAAATGGGACATCACCAGGTACCCCCTGACAACCCCAGCTTGACACAGACATGGATTTCCAATCTAATACTGGATTATGGACTTGTAGCCATGGCAACCCCAACACGACCACATCATGCAGATTATGCAACACCAGAAAGCGAATAACCTCCTGATGTGCAGGAGCCATGCACATGGTCAGCTGGGTCCAGTACTGAGGCTTATTCTTGGCCAAAGGCGTAGCATCAATTCCTCTCAATGGAATAGGACACTGCAAGGGCTCCAAGAAAAACCCACATCGCCTAGTATACTCCAAGTCCATCAAATTCAGGGCAGCGCCTGAATCCACAAATGCCATGACAGAATAAGATGACAAAGAGCAGATCAAGGTAACGGACAAAAGAAATTTTGACTGTACCGTACCAATGGTGGCAGACCTAGCGAACCGCTTAGTGTGCTTAGGACAATCAGAGATAGCATGAGTGGAATCACCACATTAGAAACACAGCCCATTCTGACGTCTGTGTTCTTGCCGTTCAACTCTGGTCATAGTCCTATCGCACTGCATAGGCTCAGATTTATGCTCAGATAATACCGCCAAATGGTGCACAGATTTACGCTCACGCAAGCGTCGACCGATCTGAATAGCCAAAGACATAGACTCATTCAGACCAGCAGGCATAGGAAATCCCACCATGACATCCTTAAGGGCTTCAGAGAGACCCTTTCTGAAAATAGCTGCGAGCGCACCTTCATTCCATTGAGTGAGTACGGACCACTTTCTAAATTTCTGACAATATACCTCTATCTCATCCTGACCCTGACACAGAGCCAGCAAATTTTTCTCTGCCTGATCCACTGAATTAGGTTCATCGTACAGCAATTCGAGCGCCAGGAAAAACGCATCAATATTACACAATGCAGGATCTCCTGGCGCAAGAGAAAATGCCCAGTCCTGAGGGTCACCACGTAAAAAAGAAATAATGATCCTAACTTGTTGAACTGGGTCACCAGAGGAGCGAGGTTTCAAAGCCAGAAATAGTTTACAATTATTTTTGAAACTCAGAAATTTAGATCTATCTCCAAAAAACAAATCAGGAATAGGAATTCTTGGTTCCAACATAGAATTCTGAACCACAAAGTCTTGAATATTTTGTACTCTTGCCGTGAGCTGATCCACACATGAAGACAGACCTTTAATTTCCATCGCTACACCTGTGTCCTGAACCACCCAAATGTCTAGGGGAAAAAAAAAGGCAAAACACAGTGCAGAGAAAAAAAAATGGTCTCAGAACTTCTTTTTTCCCTCTATTGAGAATCATTAGTACTTTGGGCTTCCAGTACTGTTATGATTAGGTAATTCAGTACCACAATGGACATAGAAGTCAGAGCACATACAGTGACCTGACAATAACCCAAAAACATAGAACGAGCTCTGAGACGTGGGAACTCTGCTGACCGCAATCCCTAATCCTCTCCAACCACACTAAAGGCAGCCGTGGATTGCGCCTAATGCTCCCTATGCAACTCAGCACAGCCTGAGAAACTAGCTAGCCTGAAGATAGAAAATAAGCCTACCTTGCCTCAGAGAAATACACCAAAGGAAAAGGCAGCCCCCCACATATAATGACTGTGAGTAAGATGAAAAGACAAACGTAGAGATGAAGTAGATTTAGCAAAGTGAGGCCCGACTTTCTGAACAGAGCGAGGATAGGAAAGGTAACTTTGCGGTCAACACAAAACCCTACAAACAACCACGCAAAGGGGGCAAAAAGACCCTCCGTACCGACTAACGGCACGGAGGTACACCCTCTGCGTCCCAGAGCTTCCAGCAAGCAAGAAAAAAACAAATAAGCAAGCTGGACAGAAAAAATAGCAAACAAAAATAACAAAAGCGGAACTTAGCTATGCAGAGCAGCAGGCCACAGGAACGATCCAGGAGGAAGCAAGTCCAATACTAGAACATTGACTGGAAGCCAGGATCAAAGCACTAGGTGGAGTTAATTAGAGCAACACCTAATGACTTCACCACATCACCTTAGGAAGGAAACTCAGAAGCCGCAGTACCATTTTCCTCCACCAACGGAAGCTCATAGAGAGAATCAGCCGAAGTACCACTTGTGACCACAGGAGGGAGCTCTGCCACAGAATTCACAACACTTGACATAAGAAATGCGATACTTGTAGCCCATGTCCTGGATACGTCTGTGTGTGGTGGCTCTCGACGTAATGACCCCAACAGCAGTCCTCTCCTTGTGAATCTCCCCAAAATGTTTGAAAGGCCTTTTCTTAACAATCCTTTCAAGGCTGCTGATATCCCGTTGCTTGTGCAGCTTTTTCTACCACACTTTTTTCTTCCACTCAACTTTCCATTAGTATGCTTGCATATAGCACTCTGTGAACAGCCAGCTTCTTTAGCAACAACCTCTGTGGCTTACCCTCATTGTGGAGTGTGTAAAGGACTGTCTTCTGGATGTCTGTCAAGTCAGCAGTCTTCCCCACGTGTCTTGCTTTTGATTTGTTCTCCTGTGTATTTAGGGCTGGCATTTGTTCATTTGCAATAACGTTTGACAAAGAACGTGTTAGGTGCCGAGTTCCCACTGTTGCTCAAGGGGAATCTCGAACCATGTCCGTTGCGGTCTCCCATTCTCCTCCAGCCGCAATGGAACCTGCTCAGCAGGGATGTCGATCCCAGCGTCTAGCTCAAGCTGATACTTTGCGCTTGGTTACTGCTGCCTTTCCAGACTCAGCCGTTGTAGCCAGCACTGATCAATGGCGAGCAGACGTTCCAGGGACTATGTCCTGCTTTTCCCCTACTGGCCATGCCCATGGGTCGACGCCGCATTGGAGGTCAGGGGTCACATGCTCAGGTCCTGTAGCGGCTTCTATTGGATCACTAGGATGGTCCTGGAGAGCTATAGCTATAAAAGGTTTGCATGGCCGCACGGCCATGCGCTAGAATAAACTTGTTAACTTGTGTGTGTGGATATATGCCTGTCGATTGATGAAAGCTCCAAATCATTCCCATTCCTAGTGCTGTTGACTGTTCACGAATAGTGGAATTACCTAGTTCCTGATAGTGCTATCCTGCACATTTAGCACAAGTTACTGTATCTAATTAGCAGCGATGCCGTGAGCATATAGTGTGCTTTCCTGGCCCAAGTTTGGGTGGTTAGTGGCATCTGCCAGAGCTGCGCTGTATGCACTCCTGTGCAGTTAATTCTATAGTTCAGATTAGTTTCTGACACCCCAGTAGCAGTGTCAAGCGCAAGTGGTCTAACATAAGTTCTGTGACTTTTTGCTTGCGCTCTTTGT
Source organism: Ranitomeya imitator (assembly GCF_032444005.1). NCBI lineage: Eukaryota > Metazoa > Chordata > Amphibia > Anura > Dendrobatidae > Ranitomeya > Ranitomeya imitator. The sequence continues at coordinate 544,339,086 of NC_091284.1, read as the reverse complement.
GCGGTACCACGGCCCTGTGACTCAACAGGGTTAGCTTCCTTCATACCAGGTGAAGCTAACCTGTGTGTGCATCCACATTATACCGCCACATAGTCCGTCATTACCAAGCAGCAGGTGTCTTAGCTGCACGGTGGACCCCAGACTGCGAACGCACCTTATTTCATCTCTATTATTTGGTGCGTTCCGCCAGTCCTAACAGAACGGCTGTGTATATTTGAAACACATCACTTCTGCACATATCTGCCTTGGATACAAGTTTTGAATTTTAATATGAAACAAAGTCTTGACAATGTTTTACCAGGAGCTGGAATCTCCTGCTTCATGTTTCTCTACTTGCCGCATGAATTGTGTTTTCTGTGTAGTCTGGACTACTATTGTTGGTGAGCTGACATTTCCTTTTTTCTTTTTTCAAAACTTGCATAAAAACCTTCAGACATTTGGTAAAATGCGAAAGATGAAGAATTTCACCTTTCAGAATGACAGCAACACAATGCACACCTCCTCATCAACAAAAAATGGCTTCAACAGAAGAGCAAAGTTTTGGAATGGTTTTGGAAAGGCCCATCCAGCACTCATACTAGCATCCAATTGAAAATCCGTGCGGTGACCTGAAGAGGGCTGTACACAGGAGACGCCTTCACAATCTGACAGATTTGGAATGCTACTGCAAGGTAGAATGGGGAAAGATTTTCAGTTCTAGATGTGCCATGCTGAAAGAATTTAATATATTTAGGTAGAAGTATATAATAAATTCAAAGGGTATTAATTTATGGGTATGCTTATTTATGTAACCATATTATTTTAGTTCTTCATTTTTATTTTTCTACTCGAAAAAGTTTCAGTATATTTTTCAATTGATTTGTACAGATTATAGGTAATATTAACCCCTTAGTGACAGAGCCAATTTGGTACTTAATGACCAGGCCAATTTTTGCAATTCTGACCACTGTCACTTTATGAGGTTATAACTCTGGAACGCTTCAACGGATCCTGCTGATTCTGAGATTGTTTTTTCGTGACATATTGTACTTCATGTTAGTGGTAACATTTCTTCGATATTACTTGCGATTATTTTAAAATTTTGCAATTTTCAAACTTTGTATTTTTATGCCCTTAAATCAGAGAGATATGTCACGAAAAATAGTTAATAAATAACATTTCCCACATGTCTACTTTACATCAGCACAATTTTGGAAACAAAATTTTTTTTTGTTAGGGAGTTATAAGGGTTAAAGGTTGACCAGCAATTTCTCATTTTTACAACACCATTTTTTTTTAGGGACCACATCACATTTGAAGTCATTTTAAGGGGTCTATATGATAGAAAATAATGAAGTGTGACACCATTCTAAAAACTACACCCCTCAAGGTTCTCAAAACCACATTCAAGAAGTTTATTAACCCTTTACGTGCTTCACAGGAACTGAAACAATGTGGAAGGAAAAAATGAACATTTAACTTTTTTTGCAAACATCTTAATTCAGAACCATTTTTTTTATTTTCACAAGTGTAAAAACAGAAATGTAACCATAAATTTTGTTATGCAATTTCTCCTGAATACGCCAATACCCCATATGTGGGGGTAAACCACTTTTTGGGCGCACCGCAGAACTTAGAAGTGAAGGAGCGCCGTTTTACTTTTTCAATGTAGAATTGGCTGGAATTGAGATCGGACGCCATGTCGTGTTTGGAGAGCCCCTGATGTGCCTAAACAGTAGAAATCCCCCACAAGTGACCCCATTTTGGAAACTAGACCCCCCATGGAACTTATCTAGATGTGTGGTGAGAACCTTGAATGCCCAAGTGCTTCACAGAAGTTTATAATGCAGAGCCGTGAAAATAAAAAATATTTTTTTTTCCACAAAAAAGATTTTTTAGCCCCCAAGTTTTTATTTTCACAAGGGTAACAAGAGAAATTGGACCCCAAAAGTTGTTGTCCAATTTGTCCTGAGTATGCTGCTACCCCATATGTGGGGGTAAACCACTGTTTGGGCGCATGGCAGAGTTCGGAAGGAAGGAGCGCCGTTTTGGAATGCAGATTTTGATAGAATGGTCTGCGGGTGTTATGTTGCGTTTGCAGAGCCCCTGATGTACCTAACCAGTAGAAACCCTCCACAAGTGACCCTTGGAAACTAGACCCCCCAAGGAACTTATCTAGATGTGTGGTGAGAACTTTGAATGCTCAAGTGCTTCACAGAAGTTTAGAATGCAGAGTCGTGAAAATAAAAAATATTTTTTTTTCCACAAAAAAGATATTGTAGCCCCCAAGTTTTTATCTTCACAAGGGTAACAGGAGAAATTGGACTGTAATAGTTGTTGTCCAATTTATCCCGAGTACGCTGATGCGCCATATGTGGGGGTAAACCACTGTTTGGGCGCACGGCAGAGCTCGGAAGGGAAGGAGCGCCTTTTTGGAATGCAGACTTTGATAGAATGGTCTGTGGGCATTATGTTGCGATTGCAGAGCCCCTGATGTACCTAAACTGTAGTAACCCTCCACAAGTGACCCCATTTTGGAAACTAGACCCCCCAAAGAACTTATCTAGATGTGTGGTGAGAACTTTGAATACCCAGGTGCTTCACAGAAGTATAGAATGCAGAGTCGAGAAAATAAAAAATATTTTTTTTCCACAAAAAAGATATTGTAGCACCCAAGTTTTTATTTTCACAAGGGTAAAAGAAGAAATTGGACTGCAATAGTTGTTGTCCAATTTATCCCGAGTACGCTGATGTGCCATATGTGGGAGTAAACCACTGTTTGGGCGCACGGCAGAGCTCGGAAGGGAAGGAGCTCCTTTTTGGAATGCAGACTTTGATAGAATGGTCTGTGGGCATTATGTTGCGATTGCAGAGCCCCTGATGTACCTAAACTGTAGTAACCCCCCACAAGTGACCCTATTTTGGAAACTAGACCCCCCAAGGAACTTATCTAGATGTGTGGTGAGAACTTTGAATGCCCAAGTGCTTCACAGAAGTTTAGAATGCAGAGTCGTGAAAATAAAAATTATTTTTTTTTCACAAAAAAGATATTGTAGCCCCCAAGTTTTTATTTTCACAAGGGTAACAAGAGAAATTGGACCCCAGAAGTTGTTGTCCAATTTATCCTGAGTACGCTGATGCCCCATATGTGGGGGTAACCCACTGTTTGGGCGCACGGCAGAGCTCAGAAGGGAGGGAGCACCATTTGACTTTTTGAGCGCAAAATTGGCTGTCGTGTTTGGAGACCCCCTGATGTATCTAAACAGTGGAAACCCCCCAATTCTAGCTCCAACCCTAACCCCAACACACCCCTAACCCTAATCCCAACCTGATCCATAATCCTAATCACTAACCCTAACCATAATCACAACCCTTACCCCAAAACAACCCTAATGTCAACCCTAACCATAACCCTAATCAAAACCCTAAATCCAACACACCCCTAATCCTAATCTCAACCCTAACCTCAAACCTAACCCTAATCCCAATACACCCCTAATCACAACCCTAACCTTAACCCTAATCCCAAACCTAACCCTAATCCCAAGCGTAACCCTAATGCCAACCCTAACCTAATACCAACCCTAATCCAAACCCTAACCCTAATCCCAGCTCTAACCCTAACTTTAGCCCCAACCCTAGCCCTAACTTTAGCCCCAACCCTAACCCTAGCCCTAAGGCTACTTTCACACTTGCGTCGTTTGGCATTCCGTCGCAATCCATCGTTTTGGACAAGAAACGGATCCTGCAAATGTGCCCGCAGGATGCGTTTTTTGCCCATAGACTTGTATTGCCGACGGATCGTGACGGATGGCCACACGTCGCGTCCGTCGTGCACTGGATCAGTTGTGTTTTGGCGGAGCGTCGGCACAAAAAAACGTTCAATGAAATGTTTTTTTGTACGTCGCATCCGCCATTTCTGACCACGCATGCGTGGCCGTAACTCCGCCCCCTCCTCCCCAGGACATAGATTGGGCAGCGGATGCGTTTGATAAACTACAGCTGCTGCCCACCTTGTGCACAATTTTCACAACGTGCATCGGTATGTCGGGCCGACGCATTGCGACGGCCCCGTACCGACGTAAGTGTGAAAGAAGCCTAACCCTAAATTTAGCCCCAACCCTATCCCTAAATTAAGCCCCAACCCTAACCCTAAATTTAGCCTCAACCCTAGCCCTAACCCTAGCCCTAGCCCTAGCCCTAACCCTAGCCCTAACCCTAGCCCTAACCCTAGCCCTAACCCTAGCCCTAACCCTAACCCTACCCCTAACCCTAACCCTAACCCTACCCCTACCCCTAACCCTACCCCTACCCCTAACCCTACCCCTAACCCTAACCCTTCCCCTAACCCTACCCCTACCCCTAACCCTACCCCTACCCCTAACCCTAACCCTACCCCTAACCCTACCCCTAACCCTACCCCTAACCCTAACCCTAATTTTAGCCCCAACTGCTGTTCTCCTGCCGGCCGGCAGATGGAGACAGATGGCGGTCGCACTGCGTATGCGCCCGCCATTTTCTTCTGCCGGCGGCCAGGAGGAGCAGCAAGAGGATCCAGGGACACAGGTGAGTATTGTAGGGTCCCCGAATCCCCCTATTTCTCTGTCCTCTGATGTGCGATCACATCAGAGGACAGAGAAATTACACTTTACTTTTTTTTTTTTCTTTGCGGTCGCCGGTAAACAGTTAATTACCGGCGATCGCAAAACAGGGGTCAGTAAAACCGACCCCGATCATGCCCTTTGGGGTCTCGGCTACCCCCGGCAGCTGAGACCCCAAAGATTCTCGCGGCGCCCACCGGGAGACACGAGGAGCATCGGGGGAGATAGGTGAGTATTGGGGGGCTACCTGGGACCCCTTTTCTCTGTCCTCCGATGTGCGATCACATCGGAGGACAGAGAAATTAAAAATAGATCGCGTTTTTTTTTTTTTTTTTTGCGATCGCCGGTAAACGGTTAACGGACCCCGGAGAAAATCGGCCTCTGGGGGGCGATATTCACTTTTTCCACAGCGCCGTTAATTAACGGCGCTGTGGTTTAAGTACCCTTAGCGGCCGCCGTTAAAAGGCGTATCGGCGGTCGCTAAGGGGTTAAAGCTGGAAAAAGTTGGAAATTACTCTTTTTTATTTGATTTCTTTTTACATGATAAAATCTTAGCAATTTAAAAGGGGTATGTACCTTATTTTTTGGATTATAAGACACACTTTTTTCTCCCAAATTTGGAGGGAAAATGGGGATGCGTCTCATAAGCCGAATGTAGCTTCCCAGGGGCAACTGTTATGGAGCAGGGTTACAGTAGGCAGGATTGCTGCTTTAAGAATCAGGTGGTGGTGGCAGGAGTAGGGAGATGCTGCGGGCCCTGAGCTGGGAGGAGTGGGTGTTTGGCAGTGCGAGGCTGTGGCAGGCTCTGTGCTTGCAGAGAATGTTGGAGCAGTCCATGCATTGGACTTTGTTAAATGGACGCTCGCCGCTTGCAAAGATTGAGATCTTGGCTCCCAAGATCTCTATCTGAACATGTCCACATCCCCAAAGTCCACAGCAGTGAAAATGCGATGAGAAGTGCGGAAACTCTGAGGACATTTTCTGCAAGCCCAAAGCTTGCCGCATCACACCCTCTCCACCCAGCCAAGGGCCTGCAGCATTGCCCCACTCCTGCGCCGCCAGCTTGCAACAGAAGCAACTCTGCCTCCTGAGCCTCCACTACACCGCAGAAGACCCCAGTAAGCAACTGTAAAAGCTGACTATAAAATGCACTACATTTCAGTGGTATACAAGACTCTAAAAAGAGTTTAAAAATTTGTCTGAATTCAATTAGTCACTCTTATAGAATTTAGTGCTTTCTGTGACATTTCGGTAGTATACAAGATTCCAAAAAAAGCGTTTAAATATTTGTGTGGAAACAATTAGTATTGGTACGTTCTGTGACATTTCGGTTGTAAATAAGACTCCAAAAAAAGTTCAAAAATTTCTTATGGATTCAATTACCATACAGTTTCACGCAGTTCTTGCAACATTGCGGTGGACTTTAAAACTTGAAAAAGCCTTCCAAAACTTTTTATGGATGCAATGATTCATCCATACACACTGTTAGGGCTAGCGGAATGCACCAAGTAATAGAGAGATTGATACGTGGTGCGTTCGCAGCCGGGGTCCACTGTGCAGAGATACCTGCTGCAATGTAATGGCGGATGGACACTGAGCTCACACGTGGGTTAAACTTCACCCCGTGTGAAATTCCTAGAATTAGGAGTTTTTGTGAATGAGAATGATGTCGCGGCTTCTGATTGGTCGCGTGCCGGTCACATGGGCGGCACGCGACCAATCAGAAGCCGCGACGTCATTCTCATTCACTAAACTCCTAATTCTAGGAATTGAGGACCTGCGAATGACGTCACGGCTTCTGATTGGTCGTGTGCCGGTCACATGGGCGGCACGCGACCAATCAGAAGCCGGGACGTCATTCGCAGGTCCTAAAGGCGCGCATTTTAAACAAAGAAGCCTCCCGGTTAGCAGCGTGATGTCCAGGGGCCGCCGGAGAGGTGAGCATATCAATATTTTTTATTTTAATTCTTTATTTTACACATCCCTATTGATCCGATACCGATACCCGATATCACAAAAGTATCGGATCTCGGTATCGGAATTCCGATACCGCAAGTATCGGCCGATACCTGATACTTGCGGTATCGGAATGCTCAACACTATTCGTGTTACATTATGGTGGTACATAAAAATGTTAAAAACCTTCAAAACATTTTATGAATTGACTGATTCATCCATGTACTGTAATGCAGTTCTTGTTACATTACGGTGGTATATAAAACTGAAAAAAAAAACTTCAACATTTTTTTCAAATGTAATAATTCATTCATACACTGTAGACCGATTCTTGTTATAGTATGGTGCTATACAAAACTTGAAAAACCCTTTCAAAATGTTGTATATTCAATGTTTCATCCATACACTGTAAAGCAGTTCTTGTTACATTACGGTGCTATATAAAACTTTGAATAAACCCTTAAAACATTTTTTATGGATTCAATGATTCATCCATACACAGTAATGTGGTTCTTACATTACGGGGTATATAACACTCCAGAAAAGCATTGAAACATTTTCTGGCTTCAGCTAGTCATTCATACTGTTTAACATGGTTTGTGTAAAATTACAGTGTTTTAAAACCTCTTGGTCTGATACAGTTCACAAAATATTTTTGTTCCAAAAATGTACATTTGTCATACATACTCTATAACCTGCTTTGTGCGTAATTTTATTTGTTTGAAATAAAAGAAAAATTGGCCTGCTACAGGTCTACAAATTAGGTTATTCAAAAATTGACTATTGTCATATGTACAATCTGCTTTGTGCGAAATTTTGTTGGTTTGAAATAATTAGAAAATATGCCCTGCTTCAAGTGTACAAATTTGGTTGCTCAAAAACTGACTATTGTAATAAAAAAATTTAGAACTTGGCTTGTGTAAAATTTGATTGGTTAAAAATAAAAACAAAAAATGGCCTCCTACAGGTGTAAACATTTGGGTCCTCAATACTTGATCTCCACTATTTCTCCCAATGTGGCATCCCAACCTTGTACTAGCACGTGTCCAGGAACATCACCCATCCCCTTACCAAAGTGGTTACTGTGATTGTCCACTTAACAACCGATATGTAGACAAGCGCTTATGACCAGTGATGCTACATTTTCCTGAAGGCACAATGGGTGAACATCATAGAGACAGTGCCCAAATCCCACCCTGGCACGGCACATATGCTACCGACGCCAAATATTGCTGGTCGTACTTCTATCAGGGTTTCCTCGACTTCATAAACCAGTTCCTGCACCCCCTCCTGCTCATCCTCCATCTCCGATGTGCTATCTTAGAGCACTATTAGAAAACACGGCACTCGATAGATGTAGAGATTGGAGGTGCTCAAGTAGGATGTCCACCCCGTCGAATAAAGATGAATAAAACTTGGCACTCAATGTGAGAAGAAAAAGCTTCTTAATAAATTGATGCATCCAGACAAACAAAACTGCTAAATGTTTTCGGGCCACACCGGACCTTCGTCAGAGCGTTTCTTTGACATTGACTATGAAATATATAAATAAATATAGTATCACATGATGCAGAAGTACATGTCAAATAATGCAAACAAGAGTGATATATACTAGTGAATTTAGCACAAAAATATATATACGTGATGCTCCATCTGGTTAAAGGAACATGTGTCGGAGAGATGAATCTATCCAGAAAAACAGGTGCTCCGTGCATGGTGGAGATGTAGTCCGTGCTGAGTTGCTGGATAAGGGATGTCTGGCATTTGTGCTGTTATCCAAGATTTTGAGGACTCCACAAAGATGATGAGTGGCTATGGTGCCATTATCAGCACAATCCCACATCTGTGCTTACTTAAACAGTCATTGTTAACAATTAAATATGAAGCTTTGCATGTGAACCAGGTGGACATGAGACAGGGAGATTCCCACCCCAGCTTCATCTCAACTGCTCAGTGCAGATTGGGTAAAAATGAAGAGGTGAAAGAGGAACAAGAGCTGGCTGATAGCACAACAGAGGCTAATACATACACAAGCTTCGTCTTGTCTCTCCTACATGGATTGGCTGAGGATGGTAATGAGTAGGAAAAGATGGAGGAGGAGAAGATGGAGAGTAGTCATCATCGTGGACAGGGGAAGGTGCTGTATAGAGCTGCCTTTCCTGTGTCCCTAGCATTACATTGATCTTGACCAAAAAAGAGTACTAGTTGCTCACCCTGCAAGATCCATGCTACAAGGAGAACTTTGCATTTCTCCATTCTGAGGTGGACAGGTTTTCTAAAATGGTGCTATACCAGAAGGCCATTGTAGAAAATATGTGGAAAAAATTCCCATCAGACAAAAAATAGCGGCAGGGGGCAAGCTTCCTTGCCTGAACAAGGAGAAGAGGCGAAGGAGACACAAACCAGGTACAGCAGAAGCAGGGGTACAATGTCAAAGGCCTGGGCCAATTCCATGATACCTTTCCACCAACCAGACCCTGATGGCCAAGCATTTATGACAAGGAAGCAAAAGTTTTTAAAGATGGTAACCAGCGTACTTCTTAATTCCTCTGTGACCTTCAGCTATTGGTCTTAAAGCTTGACACTTGGCATGATGAGCTGTCCCTCTCTGCCTCAGAGATGTTGTGCTGCCCTGCCATTAGAGTCCTGTTTGAGAGGTTTTTTAGTGGGGGAGGGGGGGTCGTAGCAGACATGCACTTTTGCCAGTCAACAGAAAGTGCTGACAGGCTCACTCTGATAAAAATGAACACACCACCTGGATTTTCCACACCACCAGATGACAGCAGCACATAAAGTGTTTTTAATCTTCAATATTTGATTGAGGCCTGCCAGTTCTTGCCTTCAAGGTTCTATGGATGACCAGATGACTCTACTTAGAATTTTTTCCTGGCTTTGCACTTTGTGCAAAGCCTGTAGGAGCATATTAAATACACTTTAAAAATATTTTAATTAGGCCCTCAAGTTGTCGCCTTCAAGGGTCTATGGATTACTGTGTTACAATCTGTATCAATTTCTGCTGGCTTTGCACTGTGTGCAAAGTCTTTATGAGTGTAGAAGTGCCACAACTGTACTTTGTTAAAAATATTTAAATGAGGCACTACAGTTGATGCCTTGAAGGGTTTATGGATTGCCAGCTGGTAATTTTTGGCAGGCTTTACACTTGAATAGCCTTTGAGTCTAGCAGTACCACTATGTGACAATTGGAACAGAATGTGCATGAGACCCCCCATTATTTCTAATACATAGTGTATCTGAGTCCCTCTTTCATCAAATTTTTGGCAGTTATTGCTTCCTTTATAAATTACTCTGAAATTTCCAATTCTTTATTGAAAATTTCCATCTTGATTTAATTAAATGATAAGTTTTTAAAATCCTTTTAAAATTTAGACTTACAGTGGGTACGGAAAGTATTCACACCCCTTAAAATTTTTCACTCTTTGTTTCACTGCAGCCATTCGGTAATTTAAAAAAAGTTCATTTTTATCACATTAATGTACACTCTGCACCCCATCGTGACTGAAAAAAGACAGAATTGCACACATTTTTGCAAATTTAATAAAAAAGAAAAACTGAAATATCACATGGTAATAAGTAGAGTTGAGCGACATTTACTTTTTTAGGATCGAATCGGGTTTTGCAAAACCCGACTTTGTCAAAAGTCCGGTCAGGTGAAATCGACCGATTATTACGAAAGTCGGGGGGCCAACTGAAACACGAAACCCAATGCAAGTCAATGGGGAATCAAAGTCGGCAGTGAGTGGAGGCCAGGAAAACACCTACAGTGCCCATTTTAATGCCAAAAACATCAATTCTTATTTCTTAAGCTTGTCAATTTTAATTTACTTTATAATAATAGTTAGGCATTGAAAACAAGGGGTCATTTGGCTAAAGTTGTGGGGGGTAGGGCTGGCTCAAGATTTTCGTGGGCCCAGGAAATGCGGAATACGTCACGGCGGTGGAGCAGGGAGAGGTAAGTATTTCAACCTTGCAAGTGCTGTGATCCTGAGCAAGCAGGGGGGGCCCACTCGTTGGCACTTGGCACTGGCACAGGGCCCCTCAAAGTACGGCGGTGTGTTTGATGGCGGGTGGCGCCTCCCACTGCCAGAGACACTTTTGTGTACTATGAGGGGCCCTGTGCCAGTGGCGTCTCCAATGAGTATGCCCCCTGTTATGCTAGGCAATTCAGTAATACAATGTACATAGCGATCAGAGCACATACAGTGACCGCATACTGTAGACCGCAATTCCTGATCCTCTCCAAACACAACTAGAGGCAGCTGTGGATTGCGCCTAAAGCTCCCTATGCAACTTGGCACAGCCTGAGAAACTAACTAGCCTGAAGATAGAAAAATAAGCCTACCTTGCCTCAGAGAAATACCCCAAAGGAAAAGGCTGCCCCCCACATATAATGACTGTGAGTAAGATGAAAAGACAAACGTAGGGATGAAATAGATTCAGCAAAGTGAGGCCCGATATTCTAGACAGAACGAGGATAGGAAAGATAACTTTGCGGTCTACACAAAACCCTAAAGAAAACCACGCAAAGGGGGCAAAAAGACCCTCCGTACCGAACTAACGGCACGGAGGTACACCCTTTGCGTCCCAGAGCTTCCAGCAAAACAAATAGACAAGCTGGACAGAAAAAATAGCAACAAATAGCAAAGAAGCACTTAGCTATGCAGAGCAGCAGGCCACAGGAATGATCCAGAGAAACACAAGTCCAACACTGGAACATTGACAGGAAGCATGGATCAAAGCATCAGGTGGAGTTAAGTAGAGAAGCAGCTAACGACCTCACCAGATCACCTGAGGGAGGAAACTCAGAAGCTGCAGTACCACTTTTCTCCACAAACGGAAGCTCCCAGAGAGAATCAGCCGAAGTACCACTTGTGACCACAGGAGTGAACTCTGCCACAGAATTCACAACAGTACCCCCCCTTGAGGAGGGGTCACCGAACCCTCACCAGAGCCCCCAGGCCGACCAGGATGAGCCACATGAAAGGCACGAACAAGATCGGGAGCATGGACATCAGAGGCAAAAACCCAGGAATTATCTTCCTGAGCATAACCCTTCCATTTAACCAGATACTGGAGTTTCAGTCTTGTAACACGAGAATCCAAAATCTTCTCCACAATATACTCCAATTCCCCCTCCACCAAAACCGGGGCAGGAGGCTCATCAGATGGGACCATAGGTGCCACGTATCTCCGCAACAATGACCTATGGAATACGTTATGTATGGAAAAAGAATCTGGAAGGGTCAGACGAAAAGACACAGGACTAAGAACCTCAGAAATCCTATACAGACCAATAAAATGAGGTTTAAACTTAGGAGCGGAAACCTTCATAGGAATATGACGAGAAGATAACCAAACCAGATCCCCAACACGAAGTCGGGGACCCACACGGCGTCTGCGATTAGCGAAAAGTTGAGCCTTCTCCTGGGACAAGGTCAAATTGTCCACTACCTGAGTCCAAATCTGCTGCAACCTGTCCACCACAGTATCCACACCAGGACAGTCCGAAGACTCAACCTGTCCTGAAGAGAAACGAGGATGGAACCAAGAATTGCAGAAAAACGGCGAAACCAAGGTAGCCGAGCTGGCCCGATTATTAAGGGCGAACTCAGCCAAAGGCAAAAAGGACACCCAGTCATCCTGATCAGCAGAAACAAAGCATCTCAGATATGTTTCCAAGGTCTGATTGGTTCGTTCGGTCTGGCCATTAGTCTGAGGATGGAAAGCCGAGGAAAAAGACAAGTCAATGCCCATCCTACCACAAAAGGCTCGCCAAAACCTTGAAACAAACTGGGAACCTCTGTCAGAAACAATATTCTCTGGAATGCCATGCAAACGAACCACATGCTGGAAGAATAAAGGCACCAAATCAGAAGAGGAAGGCAATTTAGACAAGGGTACCAGATGGACCATCTTAGAAAAGCGATCACAGACCACCCAAATGACTGACATCCTTTGAGAAACGGGAAGGTCAGAAATAAAATCCATAGAGATATGTGTCCAAGGCCTCTTCGGGACCGGCAAGGGCAAAAGCAACCCACTGGCACGAGAACAGCAGGGCTTAGCCCGAGCACAAATCCCACAGGACTGCACAAAAGTACGCACATCCCGCGACAGAGAGGGCCACCAAAACGATCTAGCCACTAACTCTCTGGTACCAAAGATTCCAGGATGACCAGCCAACACCGAACAATGAAGTTCAGAGATAACTCTATTCGTCCACCTATCAGGGACAAACAGTTTCTCCGCTGGGCAACGATCAGGTTTATTAGCCTGAAATTTTTGCAGCACCCGCCGCAAATCAGGGGAGATGGCAGACACAATTACTCCTTCCTTGAGGATACCCGCCGGCTCAGACAAACCCGGAGAGTCGGGCACAAAACTCCTAGACAGAGCATCCGTCTTCACATTTTTAGAGCCCGGAAGGTACGAAATCGCAAAGTCAAAACGGGCAAAAAACAACGACCAACGAGCTTGTCTAGGATTCAAGCGCTTGGCAGACTCGAGATAAGTCAAGTTCTGATGATCAGTCAATACCACCACACGATGCTTAGCTCCTTCAAGCCAATGACGCCACTCCTCAAATGCCCACTTCATGGCCAGCAACTCTCGGTTGCCCACATCATAATTTCGCTCAGCAGGCGAAAACTTCCTGGAAAAGAAAGCGCATGGTTTCATCACTGAGCAACCAGAACCTCTCTGTGACAAAACAGCCCCTGCTCCAATCTCAGAAGCATCAACCTCGACCTGGAACGGAAGAGAAACATCTGGTTGACACAACACAGGGGCAGAAGAAAAACGACGCTTCAACTCTTGAAAAGCTTCCACAGCAGCAGAAGACCAATTGACCAAATCAGCACCCTTCTTGGTCAAATCGGTCAATGGTTTGGCAACACTAGAAAAATTGCAGATGAAGCGACGATAAAAATTAGCAAAGCCCAGGAACTTTTGCAGACTTTTCAGAGATGTCGGCTGAGTCCAATCATGGATGGCTTGGACCTTAACCGGATCCATCTCGATAGTAGAAGGGGAAAAGATGAACCCCAAAAATGAAACCTTCTGCACACCAAAGAGACACTTTGATCCCTTCACAAACAAAGAATTAGCACGCAGGACCTGAAAAACCGTTCTGACCTGCTTCACATGAGACTCCCAATCATCCGAGAAGATCAAAATGTCATCCAAGTACACAATCAGGAATTTATCCAGGTACTCACGGAAGATGTCATGCATAAAGGATTGAAACACTGATGGAGCATCGGCAAGTCCGAACGGCATCACTAGATACTCAAAATGACCCTCGGGCGTAGTAAATGCAGTTTTCCATTCATCGCCTTGCCTGATTCTCACCAGATTATACGCACCACGAAGATCTATCTTAGTGAACCAACTAGCCCCCTTAATCCGAGCAAACAAATCAGATAACAATGGCAAGGGGTACTGAAATTTAACAGTGATCTTATTAAGAAGGCGGTAATCTATACACGGTCTCAGCGAACCATCCTTCTTGGCCACAAAAAAGAACCCTGCTCCCAATGGCGACGACGACGGGCGAATATGCCCCTTCTCCAGGGATTCCTTCACATAACTGCGCATAGCGGTGTGCTCAGGCACGGATAAATTAAACAGTCGACCTTTTGGGAATTTACTACCAGGAATCAAATTGATAGCACAATCACAATCCCTATGCGGAGGCAGGGCATCGGACTTGGGCTCATCAAATACATCCCGGTAATCAGACAAGAACTCTGGAACCTCAGAAGGGGTGGATGACGAAATTGACAGAAATGGAACATCACCATGTACCCCCTGACAACCCCAGCTGGACACCAACATGGAATTCCAATCCAATACTGGATTATGGGCTTGTAGCCATGGCAACCCCAACACGACCACATCATGCAGATTATGCAACACCAGAAAGCGAATAACCTCCTGATGTGCAAGAGCCATGCACATGGTCAGCTGGGTCCAGTATTGAGGCTTATTCTTGGCCACAGGTGTAGCATCAATTCCTCTCAATGGAATAGGACACTGCAAGGGCTCCAATAAAAACCCACAACGTTTAGCATAATCCAAGTCCATCAAATTCAGGGCAGCGCCTGAATCCACAAACGCCATGACAGAATACGATGACAAGGAGCATATCAAGGTAACGGACAGAAGAAATTTTGACTGTACCGTACCAATGGTAGCAGACCTAGCGAACCGCTTAGTGCGCTTAGGACAATCAGAGATAGCATGAGTGGAATCACCACAGTAGAAACGCAGCCCATTCAGACGTCTGTGTTCTTGCCGTTCAACTCTGGTCATAGTCCTATCGCACTGCATAGGCTCAGGTTTAATCTCAGGTAATCCCGCCAAATGGTACACAGATTTACGCTCACGCAAGCGTCGACCGATCTGAATGGTCAAAGACATAGACTCATTCAAACCAGCGGGCATAGGAAATCCCACCATGACATCCTTAATGGCTTCAGAGAGACCCTTTCTGAAAATGGCTGCAAGCGCAGATTCATTCCATTGAGTGAGCATGGACCATTTTCTAAATTTCTGGCAATATAGCTCTATCTCATCCTGAGCCTGGCAAAGAGCCAGCAAATTTTTTTCTGCCTGATCTACTGAATTAGGCTCATCGTACAGCAATCCAAGCGCCAGGAAAAACGCATCGATATCACTCAATGCAGGATCTCCTGACGCAAGAGAAAATGCCCAGTCCTGAGGGTCGCCACGCAAAAAAGAAATGACGATCCTAACCTGTTGCGCTGGGTCACCAGAGTAACGAGGTTTCAAAGCCAGAAACAGTTTACAATTATTCTTGAAACTCAGAAATTTAGTTCTATCTCCAAAAAACAAATCTGGAATAGGAATTCTCGGTTCTAACAAAGAATTCTGAACCACAAAATTTTGTATATCTTGAACTCTTGCCGTGAGCTGATCTACACATGAAGACAGACCTTTAATGTCCATTGTAACACCTGTGTCCTGAACCACCCAAATGTCTAGGGGAAAAAAAAGACAAATCACAGTGCAAAGGAAAAAAAATGGTCTCAGAACTTCTTTTTTCCCTCTATTGAGAATCATTAGTACTTTTGGCTTCCTGTACTGTTATGCTAGGCAATTCAGTAATACAATGTACATAGCGATCCGAGCACATTCAGTGATCTGACAATAACCCAAAATAATAGAACGAGCTCTGAGACGTGGAAACTCTGTAGACCGCAATTCCTGATCCTCTCCAAACACAACTAGAGGCAGCTGTGGATTGCGCCTAAAGCTCCCTATGCAACTCGGCACAGCCTGAGAAACTAACTAGCCTGAAGATAGAAAAATAAGCCTACCTTGCCTCAGAGAAATACCCCAAAGGAAAAGGCAGCCCCCCACATATAATGACTGTGAGTAAGATGAAAAGACAAACGTAGGGATTAAATAGATTCAGCAAAGTGAGGCCCGATATTCTAGACAGAACGAGGATAGGAAAGATAACTTTGCGGTCTACACAAAACCCTAAAGAAAACCACGCAAAGGGGGCAAAAAGACCCTCCGTACCGAACTAACGGCACGGAGGTACACCCTTTGCGTCCCAGAGCTTCCAGCAAAACAAATAGACAAGCTGGACAGAAAAAATAGCAACAAATAGCAAAGAAGCACTTAGCTATGCAGAGCAGCAGGCCACAGGAATGATCCAGAGAAACACAAGTCCAACACTGGAACATTGACAGGAAGCATGGATCAAAGCATCAGGTGGAGTTAAGTAGAGAAGCAGCTAACGACCTCACCAGATCACCTGAGGGAGGAAACTCAGAAGCTGCAGTACCACTTTTCTCCACAAACGGAAGCTCCCAGAGAGAATCAGCCGAAGTACCACTTGTGACCACAGGAGTGAACTCTGCCACAGAATTCACAACAGCCCCCCCACCTGATGAAGGAACCTGCACTTTCATCTGCACCTTCCTCTTTGTCCCCGTGTAAGGTGTATAGTATGCGGGAAGGGGAACCTGACTTTCAGCAGCGTCAGATTCTGGCTGTGTAGAGAGCAGAGGGAATGTAGTGGTCTAGGTCAATGTACCAGCAGACTCATCAAGCAGTTGCTGGGCAATGGGCAGGATGAGGACGAAACACAGATATAGGCC
Source organism: Ranitomeya imitator (assembly GCF_032444005.1). Classification (NCBI taxonomy): domain Eukaryota; kingdom Metazoa; phylum Chordata; class Amphibia; order Anura; family Dendrobatidae; genus Ranitomeya; species Ranitomeya imitator. The sequence continues at coordinate 544,322,399 of NC_091284.1, read as the reverse complement.
CAAATAATAAACCTAAATGCAGTTCAAAATTGGACTAAACAGGCGGCATAGCTTTGTTCAGTGGAGGACAACTGTAATGAGTGGTGCAGACACAGTTAGTAGGCCCAAAATAAAAAAGTAGGCTAAATGCAGTTCAAAATTGGTACCAGGACTAAACAGGCGGCATTGCTTTGTTCAGTGGAGGACAACTGTAATGAGTGGTGCAGACACGGTTAGTAGGCCCAAATACAAAAGTAGGCTAAAAGCAGTTTAAAATTGGTAACAGGACTAAACAGGCAGCCTAGCTTTGTTCAGTGGAGGACAACTGTAATGAGTGGCGCAGACACAGATAGCAGGCCCAACATAAAAAAGTAGGCTAAATGCAGTTCAAAATTGGTAACAGGACTAAACAGGCGGCATAGCTTTGTTCAGTGGAGGACAACTGTAGTGAGTGGCGCAGACACAGTTAGCAGGCCCAAAATAAAAAAGTAGGCTAAATGCAGTTCAAAATTTTTAACAGGACTAAACAGGCGGCCTAGCTTTGTTCAGTGGAGGACAACTGTAATGAGTGGCGCAGACAGAGTTAGTAGGCCCAAATACAAAAGTAGGCTAAATGCAGTTCAAAATTGGTAACAGCACTAAACAGGTGGCCTAGCTTTGTTCAGTGGAGGACAACTGTATTGAGTGGCACAGACACAGTTATTGGCCCAACTAAAAAAGTAGGCTAAATGCAGTTCAAAATTGGTAACAGGACTAAACAAGTGGCATAGTTTTGTTCAGTGGAGGACAACTGTAATGAGGGGATCAGACACAGTTTGTAGGCCCACAATGAAAAAGTAGGCTAAATGCAGTTCAAAATTAGTAGCAGGACTAAACAGGCGGCATTGCTTTGTTCAGTGGAGGACAACTGTAATGAGTGGCGCAGACACAGTTTGTAGGCCCACAATAAAAAAGTAGGCTAAATTCAGTTCAAAATTGGTAACACGACTGAACAGGTGGCATAGCTAGGTACTGGGGTGGGCTCCTCTGCTGAGTAGCAGACAGTGATAGTAGGCGCAAAGTATTAACTGGTCCAAATGAAGGCCAGGGCCCCTGTATATTTTAACTATCATCTATCATTTTAACAAATTTGTATTGGCAGTGCCATTGAAGGATTTAACAGCACAGACTACACAGTGGTGGAGCAGGGAGAGGTAAGTATTGCAAGTGGTAGAGCACTGTTCTTGTTGGGGGGAACACTCTCTCATGGGCGGCGGTACTGGCACAGGACCCCTCATATTACGACGGTGTGTTTGATGTTGGTTGTGCACCACCACCATCAGAGACACTTCATTGTAATATGAGGGACCCTGTGCCAGTGCTGTTGCCCAAGAGTGGGCGCACCCACCTGTCCAGGCAAACGGCACTTGCACGGGTGCTTGCGCCAGGTGGTGACCACAGCCCTGTGCGGGGAGTCATCCCATTTAGGGAGGTATAAAAATGGCCTATGGTGGACATTCAGCAGCTGCAAATGGCGGAATTGGAGAAGTCAGTAAGAGGAGGCCAAAAGCAACACATTTTTCAGACAAGCTACCTCTCAGCAGGAGAAGGTGGGGCAAAATAATTTGAAATCCATGATTGGTACATTTTAATGAAGGTTAGATCATCAACATTCTGGGTAGCCAGACGTGTCCTTTTTTCAGTCAGTATTGAACCAGCAGCACTGAAGACTCTTTCTGATAGCACACTAGAAGCAGGGCAAGCGAGCTCCTGTAATGCATATTCTGCCAATTCAGGCCAGGTGTCTATTTTAGATGCCCAGTAATCAAAGGGGAATGACCTGTGAGGGAGAACATCGATAATGGAGGAAAAGTAGTTGGTAACCATACTGGACAAATGCTGTCTCCTGTCACTTTGAATCGCTGCAGCAGTACCTGTCGTGTCAGCGGTCATTGCAAAATCACTCTACAACCTGGTCATAAAACCCCTCTGTCCAAGGCCACTTCAGATTTGTGCACCTCTAACACTTCTGCCATGTTGCCCCCTACGGCTCTTGTGAGAACCATCACCGCCGCTGTGTGCTGGGAATGCCTGAACCAAACTGTCTACAAGAGTTGCTTGTTTGGCAGCCAATATTTGCTCAGGGTTCTCATGTGGCATGATATTTTGTAACTTTCCTTTATATCGTGGATCCAGGAAGCAGGCCAACCAGTAATCGTCATCGGTCAGCATTTTGATAATGCGGGGGTCCCTTTTTAGGATACGCAAGGCATACTCAGCTATGTGGTCCAATGTTCCAGGTGTCAATTCACTGCTTGTGCTGGGTTGAGGAGCACTTTCTTGCAAATCAACATCACTTGTGTCCGGCAAAAACCCTGTACCTGACCTTGCAATGCCACCAGTTTCTATTGCTCCCTGAGAAGCATCCTCCTCCCATAAGTATTCATCCCCATCCTCCTCCTTCTCCTCTTCATCCGCCTCTTCGTCCAGGAGAGTTCCCTGAGCAGACAATGGCTGACTGTCATCAAGACTTCCCTCTTCCTCGGCTGCAGACGCCAGCTCCTTAATGTGCATCAACTTTGCATCAGCAGATGCATTAGTGGGATGCTCATGCTTATGATGGCGTCATCTGCACTTACCAGCCGTGTGCATTCCTCAAAACACTGAAGGACTTGACAGAGGTCTTGGAGCTTCGACCACTGCACACCAGACAACTCCATGTCTGCCATCCATCTGCCTGCCTGTGTATGTGTATCCTCCCACAACTTAATCACAGCATGTCTCTGTTCGCACCTCTGAACCATGTGCAGTGTGAAGTTCCACCTTGTTGCAACGTCGATTATTAGGTGGTGCTGGGGAAGATTCAGCGATCGCTTATGGTTCAGCATACCGCTTGAGAGTACGGGCGACCGGCGTATGTGCGAGCAAAGTCTTTGCACCTTCAGGAGCAGGGCTGGTAACTCCGGATAATTTTTGAGGAAGCACTGCACCACCAGGTTCAAGGTGTGAGCCAGGCAAGGTATGTGTTTGAGTTCTGAAAGGGCTATGGCAGCCATAAAATTCCTTCCGTTATTACTGACTACGATACCTCCACATTTGCTGATGGTGGTGTACTAACCGGTGGGCTTCCAGTGAGGGAAGCAATGTAGCGTTGCTGACTACCTTCATTCTGAGCAGGTGCACCAATGGTACCGGATGTTTGGTACTTAGTCCAGGCTTGCAAGTGCATGCTGGTTAACTGTCTAAGCATGCACGTTGTATTTAAATTTCGAAGATTTTTCCCTCTGCTAAAGGTCTTTGAGCATTTCTTACAGATAACTTTTGACTGATTATTCGGATCTTGGTTAAAAAATTCCCACACTGCACTCTTCCTACTATGGAATACCTTTTCAGGCATTGCACGCTGTGCTACTTTCACCAGATGGCCACGCTGTCCTAAAACTGTTTGGTTTTTGACACACGTTTTTGGCCTTATACGGGCCTGCCAGAAGACAGCTGTTGCAATGTAGATGGCTGCTGCGGATCATCCTCCTCCGCTTCAGAGCTACTGGCAGTGGCACCCTCTTCCCCCAATGGCTGCCAATCTGGGTCAACAACTGTGTCATCTATCACCTCCTCTTCAATGTCATGTGCCCTTTCCTCTGTGTCACCGTGTAAGGTGCTATAGCGTTTGGGACGGGGCACCATAGTCTCATCAGGATCAGATTCTGGCTCAGTACACTGCGAGGGCAATGTAGTGATCTGAGTCAATGGAACAGCATTATAATCTAGCTGTGGCTGTGCATCAGTGCACTCTATGTCTGATTCATCTTGTAATGGGCAGTTAACAATTTCCCGTTCTAACCCAGGCACGGTAGGTGTAAAGAGCTACATGAAGTAACCTGTAGTGTCGCCAGACGCATCCTTCACTTTTGGTTTGGGTGAAGGACACAAGGAAACGTCTTGTTCCTGACCGGGAGTATCCACTGACGACTCGCTGCTTTTATATTTGGAACTTTCTGAAGAGGAGGCGAAAGAGCTAGAGGCTGAGTCAGCAAGGAAAGCCAAAACTTTTTCCTGCTGCTCCGGCCTTAAAAGCCATTTTCCTACTCCGAGATAAGGGAGCCTTTGAGGCCTTGTGTAGCCAGACGATGACCCTGGCTCAACACCTCCAGCCTTAGGTGCTGTTGTGCTTTTGCCACTACCACCAGATGCGCCACCACCATCAGTACCAACTCGCACCCACCGCCCACGGCCTCTTCCACCTGACTTCCTCATTTTTTGGAAATCAAACCAAAATGACAACCGTTATATGGTACTGTAAAACAAGGTAGAAGGTGTATATAAACGTGTTGAGATTTTAAATCTCCTTTTATTTTTTTGGGAGACTGAACAAAAAATCAGGCCCTGTGCAAAAAACAACAAAATGTAAGTGGCTGAAAGTGGCTGTCTGATATACGACAAACTAACAGGACAGAAGTATATCCACTTTGTGAGAATTTGAATCTCCCTTTTTTTTGGGGGGGAGACTGAACCACTACTTAGGCCCAGTGTATATAACAATGCAATCTAAGTGGCTGGCTGATATACGACAAACTAACAGAACAGATGTATATCCACTTTGTGAGAATTTGAATCTCCCCATTTTTTTTGGGAGACTAAACCACAACTTAGGCCCAGTGTATATAACAACGCAATCTAAGTGGCAGAAAGTGGCTGGCTGATATACGACAAACTAACAGGACAGAAGTATATCCACTTTGTGAGAATTTGAATCTCCCCTTTTTTTGGGGAGACTGAACCACAACTTAGGCCCAGTGTATGTAACAATGCTATCTAAGTGGCAGAAAGTGGCTGGCTGCTATACGACAAACTAACAGGACAGAAGTTTATCCACTTTGTGAGAATTTGAATCTCCCATTTTTTGGGGGGAGACTGAACCACAACTTAGGCCCAGTGTATATAACAATGCAATCTAAGTGGCTGGCTGATATACGACAAACTAACAGGACAGATGTATATCCACTTTGTGAGAATTTGAATCTCCCCATTTTTTTTGGGAGACTAAACCACAACTTAGGCCCAGTGTATATAACAACGCAATCTAAGTGGCAGAAAGTGGCTGGCTGATATACGACAAACTAACAGGACAGAAGTATATCCACTTTGTGAGAATTTGAATCTCCCCTTTTTTTGGGGAGACTGAACCATAACTTAGGCCCAGTGTATGTAACAATGCTATCTAAGTGGCAGAAAGTGGCTGGCTGCTATACGACAAACTAACAGGACAGAAGTTTATCCACTTTGTGAGAATTTGAATCTCCCATTTTTTGGGGGGAGACTGAACCACAACTTAGGCCCAGTGTATATAACAACGCTATCTAAGTGGCAGAAAGTGGCTGGCTGATATACGACAAACTAACTGGAGATAAATCTATCCACTTTGTGATCATTATGAATCTCCCTTTTTTGAGGGAGACTGAACAAAAAATCAGGCCCTCTGCAAAAAACAACACAATGTAAGTGGCAGAAAGTGGCTGTCTGACATACACCAAACTAGCAGGACTGCAGTAGATCCACTTTCTGAGAATTTGAATCTCCCCTTTTTTGGGGGGAGACTGACCCAAAACTCATGCCCAGTGTATATAACAACGCTATCTAAGTGGCAGAAAATGGCTGGCTGACATACACCAAACTAACAGGACTGCAGTAGATCCACTTTCTGAGAATTTGAATCTCCCCGTTTTTTGGGGAAGACTGACCCAAAACACAGGCCCAGTGTATATAACAATGCTATCTAAGTGGCAGAAAATGGCTGACTGACATACACCAAACTAACAGGACTGCCGTAGATCCACTTTCTGAGAATTTAAATCTCCCCGTTTTTTTGGGAAGACTGACCAAAAACTCTTGCCCAGCGTATATAACAACGCAATCTAAGTGGCAGAAAGTGGCTGGCTGACATACACCAAACTAACAGGACTGCAGTAGATCCACTTTGTGAGAATTTGAATTTCCCCTTTTTTGGGGGGAAGACTGACCCAAAACTAAGGCCCAGTATATAAAACAACACAATCTAAGTGGCAGAAAGTGGCTGGAAGATGTATGAAAAAATTCAAGGACTATAGTACAATTTCAATCTCCCTACAATGATCTCAGGAAAAGTATGGCAGCAATAAAAAGGACTGCTGCACACAAAAGTGTGGACAAATAAATAAGATAACTGTGCAGAAAGGAGCACCAGGATTTTTGCTTTTAAAAAAGCAGTTGGTTTGCACAGCAGCGTGCAAACAGCAATGCAGCTATCAGGGAGCCTTATGAGGCAGCCTAATAAGCTACAGAGCTGATGCACAAAAATATAGCCTCCACTGTCCCTGCAAACAAATGGTGGTGTTGGACAGTGGAAAACGCTACAGCACAAGCAGTTTTGGGGCTTAATCTTCCCTCCCTAACTATATCCCTTCTTCTGATGCAGCTGCGGCAACCTCTCCCTATGCTACGATCGGCAGAAGTAAGATGTGGGTTGGCGTGCACGCTCCTTTATAGCCCCGTGACGCCGCAGAAAGCAAAACAATCACTGTCATGCCCTTCTCTAAGATGGTGGGGACCGAGATTTATGTCATCACGCTGCCCACACTCTGCGTCCTCCTTCATTGGCTGAAAAATGGCGCTGAACGCGTCATACAAAATGCGACTTTGGCGCGAAGATCGCCGACCTCATGGCCGATCCCACACTAGGATCGGGTCGGGTTTCATGAAACCCGACTTTGCCGAAAATCGTCGATTTTTGAATTTGTCCGATCCGTTTCGCTCAACCCTACTACCAACCCATTTGTCTCTGGATGGCATGCTGAAGAGAGATTCAGCTCGATGCTGAGTAGACGGCAAAGCTCTCTCCAGAACCAAGATGCAAACTGGGGACCCCGGTCAATGACAATTTTGTCTGGCATACCGTTTAGGCGGAAAATATGCTTGATAAACAATGCTGCCAAGGCCCGTGCAGAAGGTAGCCGTGGTAGAGGCACCAAGTGCACCATATTGGAAAATTGGTCGGTGACTACACAAATAATGGTGCAGTTACGGGACTTGGTAAGCCCACCACGAAGTCCATCCCAACCATTTCCCAGGGCCTGTCTGCCACCAGCAGGGGGTAAAGTAACCCAGCAGGCTGCTGTCGAGGGACCTTATTCTTGGCGCAGGAGACACATGCCCAAATATAGTCTCTGACGTCACGGGCCATATGCGGCCACCAGTACGTCCTCGCAAGAAGTTCAGATGTCCTCTTAGTCCCAAAATGGCCACCCACCTTGGATGAGTGAGCCCAAGAGAGGACCTCCGGTCGCATATTAGATGGCACAAAAGTCTTGCTGAGGGCACAGACTCTAGCAAAACCGGGGCCACGGTCCTCAGACTCTCCGGAGAGACAATTAACCGAGGCTCCTCCTCCTCCACTGATGATACTACGGAGCAGGAGTAAGCGTCGGCACGCTCCTGGAAACAGGAGAAGAACAAGGACCATCTAGCCTGGTGAGAATTTAGCCGCTGGGCAGTCTTGAAGTAAACCAAATTTTTGTGGTCAGTATAGACTTGGAAGGGAAAACGAGCCCCCTCCAGGAGGTGTCTCCACTCCAAGAAGGCCAACTTCATAGCTAGCAATTCCCTGTCCCCGATGGAGTAATTCCTCTCTGCCGGTGTGAAGGTCTTAAAGAAAAAGAAGCAAGGATGCTTCCGACCTTGAGCATCCTTTTGGAATAGGACTGCTCCAGCACCGACAGATGAGGCATCCACCTCCATGATGAAAGGTTTATCTACATCGGGGCGATGTAGAATGGGAGAGCTAGCAAAGTGGGACTTAATAGAAAGGAAGGCATTGGAGACCTCCTCCGACCACAATTTGGGATTTGCTTTCTTCTTGGTGAGGGCTACAATGAAGCTACCAAAGTAGAGAAGTGGGGAATGAACTGGCGATAAAAGTTAATGAACCCCATAAAGCGCTCCACCGCTTTGAGAGATTGGGGTTCTTGCCAGTCCATCACAGCCTGCAGCTTGGCAGGATCCATAGCCAATCCCTGGGCGGAGATGAGACAGCCCAAGAAAGGCAAGGACTCCTGCTCAAACACACACTTCCCCAACTTGGCATAGAGGGAGTTTGCCTGTAGGAGATCAAAGACTTTGCAAACATCTCTCCGGTGGGAGTCTATATCTGGAGAGTAGATGACAATATCATCCAGATAGACTACGACCAAGGTGGAGAGCATATCCCGGAAGATGTCGTTCACAAAGTCTTGGAAGATGGCAGGAGCATTACAAAGCCCAAAGGGCATCACCAGGTATTCATAGTGCACGTCCCTGGTGTTAAATGCCGTCTTCCATTCATCCCCCTCACGGATGCAAATCAGGTTGTAAGCACCCCGCAGATCAAGCTTAGTAAATACCCTCACTCCCGCAACCTATAGAAGAGCTCAGGTATCAGGGACAAAGGAAACTTGTTCTTAACGGTGATGGCGTTAAGACCCCTGTAATCTATGCATAGATGTAATTCTCCATTCGTTTTCTGCAAGAAGAAGAACCCCGCCCCTGCAGGTGACACTGACTTCCTAATGAATCCTCTTGCCAGATTCTCCTGGATGTATTGGGACATCGCCTCCATCTGTGGGAGAGATAAGGGATAGACTCGACCATGGGGAGGCTCTGCACCAGGCAAGAGGTCAATAGGACAGTCATAGGGGCGGTGGGGCGGAAGTGTCTCTGCAGCCCTCTTGGAGAACACGTCCGCATAGGGCCAATAGTGCTTGGGGAGAGAGGAAAGATCTGCGGGTACTTCAGTAGTAGCAACCTGAACGCACTCCCTCAGACATCTACCCTCACAGGATTCACTCCATCCCAGAATTCTCCCAGAGGACCACTCTATATGAGGAGTGTGGTAGTATAGCCATGGTATCCCTAACAGGACCTCATCAATTCCCTCTGGAATGACTAGCAGGGAGATAATTTCCTGATGGGATGATGACATAAAAGAGTAGATGGGATGGTCTGGTGTGTTAACTGTGAGGGCAGTGTTGACCCATTCACGACTTATACGGTCACTGGTTTGGCGAGCATCACCAGAGGTATTGCGTGCCGTTGGGCGAAGGCAGAAGACATGAAATTGCCCTCAGCCCCGGATTCCATGCAAAGCTCTAACGTATGAGTAGATGGGCCTAAGGTAATTGTCCCCTTGAAGGACAATTTGGAGGAAAACGTCGTCGTGCCTAGTGTACCTCCTCCTACAACCACTAGACGCTGACGTTTTCCCGACCACTGGGGACATTTCCTGGCATAATGTCCCGACTGCTGGCAGACAGGAGAGACCTTGAGTGCACGAGCGGTCCGGGACTTAGACCCCGCTTGTGACACCTCCTTAGCCTCATGTGGCTCAGACACCTGGACTCGAGATTCCAGAGGTTTGGCGAATGTGGGAGCCAGCCGAAACCTCTGCCTACACTGGGCTCGCTCAAACCTTCGCTCGTTAAAAGGAAGGTCGATGCGGGTAGATATTGCTATTAGCTCCTCCAGTGTGGCAGGAATCTCCCTAGTGGCCAAGGCATCCTTTACATGGTCAACCAGGTCTCTCCAGAATAAAGTAATGAGGACTTTATCCGGCCACTCCAGCTCATATGCCAAAGTCCAGAAGTGGACAGCAAAAAGACTGACCATGGATGAACCCTGTACCAATGCCAGCAGTTGGAGCGCTGTATATTGTATGACACGAGGTCCCAAAAAGACCTGTTTCAGCATGCCCAAGAACCGCGGAGCACTCTGCACCACATGATTGTCGTGCTCCCACAGCGGCGTTGCCCACTCTAACCCCATGTCTGACAGGAGGGATATAATAAATCCCACCTTAGCCTGCTCTGTGGGAAAACGTGCAGCCAGGAGCTCAAGACATATAGCACACTGACTCACGAATCCCCGACACAGTTTACTGTCACCAGCAAACTTGTCTGGCAATGGGAGATGGGATAATGATGGAGCAGGGGTGGCAGTGGACAAAGTTGCTGCAGCCATGCTAGCAGCCTGAACAGCAACTGCAGTAACATCCATGGCTGAGGTTGTGCACTTGAGAGCCACCAACCTGCCTACCATCTGCTGGATGTACCGCTGTAGACGCTGTTCATCCGCCATTACAAACCAGACCCTGGCGATAGTATAACATTAGGGCTGGTGGAATGCAGCAAATAATTATAGGGATGGTATACGGTGCGTTCGCAGCCCGGGGTCCACCGTGCAGAGATGACACCTGCTGCTCAGTAATGGCGGACAGTATATGACGGTATAATGTGAACACATATGGGTTTTCTTCACCCGGTATGTAAGGAAGCGAACCCTGTTGCGTCACAGGGCCGAAACACCACAGATTGAACGCTAGTATTGGGTCACAGGACTCTGCCCCAAGGACACTGGGTTAGAGTCCCTCTAGACTACTAGCGCTCGGCGCCGCAACTGCGTTGCCAGGGAAAAACCTAACTAATGATTTACCACACTGAGTGCATGCAGCGCTGCTCTGGCATACACCTTAACCGCCCTAACTAGGGACAGGTAAGCACACTGGTTGCGCCAGGTGCCACACTGGCTAACGCTGCTGTTAGACACTATAGGTTGTGCCTGGTGCTGGATGGCACTAACTGGCGCTAGGCAGCTCCAACATTTGCAAGCATTCATCACCACTAGGGATGGGAATGATTCAGAGATTTCACCAGAACAGACACACATCGACACACAAAATAATTGATTTATACTAGCGCATGACCGAGCAGCCATGCAAACCTTTTATATCTGTAGCCTTCCAGGACCTTCCTAGTGTTCCAATCGGAGCCGCTACAGGACCTGAGAATGTGACCCCCGACCACCAATGAGAGGTCATCCCATAGGCATGCTCAGTAGAAGAAAATCAGAACTTAGTCCCTGGAACGTCTGCTCACCTCTGATCAATGCTGGTTACAAAGGCTGAGCCTGGAATGGCAGCTGTAACCAAACGCACAGTATCTGCTTGAGCCAGATGCTGGGACCGACATCTCTGCTGAGCAGGCTCCACTGCGGCTGAAGGAGAATGGGAGACTGCAGTGGAGATGGTTCAAGATTTCCCCTGTGCGGTGATGGGAAATCGACACCTAACACCCTCAAGTGTTTCACTAAAGTTTATAACGCAGAGCCGTGAAAATAAAAAATCCTTTTTTCCACAAAAATGATTTTTTAGCCCCCAGTTTTGTATTTTCCCAAGAGTAACAGGAGAAATTGGACCCCAAATCTTACTGTCCAATTTGTACTGAGTACGTTGATACCCCATATGTGGGAGAAAACTACTGTTTGGGCGCATGGCAGAGCTCGGAAGGAAAGAAGTGGCGTTTTGGAATGCAGACTTTGATGGAATAGTCTGCGGGCTTCACGTTGCGATTGCAGAGCCCCTGATGTACCTAAACAGTAGAAACCCCCCACCAGTGACCCCGTACAGGAAACTAGACCCCCCCAAGAAACTTATCTAGATGTGTTGTGAGAAATTTGAACCCCCAAGTGTTTCACTAAAGTTTATAACGCAGAGCCGTGAAAATAAAAAATCCTTTTTTTCCACAAAAATGATTTTTTAGTCCCCAGTTTTGTATTTTCCCAAGGGTAATAGGAGAAATTGGACCCCAAAACTTGCTGTCCAAATTGTCCTGAGTACGTTGATACCCGATATGTGGGAGAAAACTACTGTTTGGGTGCATGGCAGAGCTCGGAAGCAAAGAAGTGGCGGTTTGGAATGCAGACTTTGATGGAATGGTCTGTGGGCTTCATGTTGCGATTGCAGAGCCCCTGATGTACCTAAACAGTAGAAACCCCCCCACCAGTGACCCCATATAGCAAACTAGACCCCTCAAGAAACTTATCTAGATGTGTTGTGAGAAATTTGAACCCCCAAGTGTTTCACTAAAGTTTGTAACGCAGAGCAGTGAAAATAAAAAATCCTTTTTTTCCACAAAAATTATTTTTTAGCCCCCAGTTTTGTATTTTCCCAAGGGTAACAGGAGAAATTGGACCCCAAAAGTTGTTGTCCAACTTGTCCTGAGTACGCTTATACCCCATATGGGGGGGTAAACCACTGTTTGTGCGCACGGCAGAGCTCAGAAGGGAAGGAGCACCGTTTTACTTTTTCAACACAGAATTGGATGGAATTGAGATCGGACATCATGTCTAACTCCAACTCTAACCCCAACACACTCCTAACCCTAATCCCAACCCTAACCACACCCCTAACCCCAACACACCGCTATCCCCAACACACCCCTAACCTTAATCCCAACCCTAACCACACCCCTAACCCCAACACACCCCTATCCCCAACACACCCCTAACCCTAATCCCAACCCTAACCATACCCCTAACCCTGAAACACCCCTAACCCAACCGTAAACATAATCCAAACACTAACTCCAATTCTGGCCCCAACCCTAACTTTAACCCCAACCTAACTAACTTTAGCCCTAACCCTAATTTTAGCTCCAACCCTAACTTTAGCCCCAACCCTAACCCTAACTTTAGCCCCAACCATAACCCTAATGAGAAAATGGAAATAATTAAAATTTTATTATTTTTCCCTAACTAAGGCGGTGATAAAGAGGGGTTTGATTTACTATTTAAAGCGGGTTTTATAGCGGGTTTTTATATTTGGCAGCTGTCACACACTAAAAGATGCATTTTTGCAAAAAAATTATTTTGCGTTGCCACATTCTCAGAGCTAGAGTTGAGCGACCTTGACCTTTTTAGAGTCGAGCCGGGTTTCGCGAAACCCGACTATCTCAAAAGTCGGGTCGAGTGAAATCGGCCGATTATGACGTAAAGTCGGGATCGACCGAAACACGAAACCCAATGCAAGTCAATGGGGCAGCATAGTCGGCAGTGAGTGGGGGCCAGGAAAACACCTAGAGTGCCAATTTTAATGTCAAAACCATCCATTCTTCTTAATGAAGCTTGTCAAGCGTAATTTACCTTATAATAATTGGAAGGCATTTGAAATTGGGGGTCATTTGGCTAAAGTTGTGGTGGGTAGGGCTGGTTCAAGTAATTAGTGGGCCCAGGAAATCTGGACCACGTCACGGCAGTGGAGCAGGGAGAGGTAAGTATTTCAACTTTGCAAGTGCTGTGAACCTGAGCAAGCAGGGGGGGCCCACTCGTTGGCATTGGCACTGGCACAGGGCCCCTCAAAGTACAGCGGTGTGTTTGCACGGCGGGGGCGCCTCCCACCGGCAGCAACACTTTTGCGTACCATGAGAGGCTCTGTGCCAGTGACGTCGCCAACTAGTATTCCTCCCCCCACCTGATGAAGGAACCTGCACTTTCATCTGCACCTTCCTGTTTGTCCCCGTGTAAGGTGGTATGGTATGCGGGAAGGGGGACCTGACTTTCAGCAGGGTCACAATCTTGCAGTGTAGCGTGCACGGGGAATGTTGCGTTATGGGTCAATGTACCAGCAGACTCATCTATCACTGGCTGGGCAATGGGCAGGATGAGGAGGAAACACAGATATAGGCCCAAAGAATAAAGTGGGCTAAATGCAGTTCAAAATTGGTAACACAGGACTAATCAGGGGGCATTGCAGTGGAGGACAACTGGAATGAGAGGCTGACACAGAGAGTAGGCCCAAATCAGTAAGTAGTCGAAATGCAGTTCAAAATTGGCAACAGTAGTAAACAGGCGGCACAGCTTTGTTCAGTGGAGGAGAACAGCAAGGAGTGGCAGACACCGATAGTAGGCCCCAACCCAACTAGTAGGCCAAATGCAGTCTAACATTAACAACTACTTAACGAGCGCCTGAAAACGGAATTTCAGGACAGGAAACCAGGAGAACAGCAAGGAGCGGCAGACACCGATAGTAGGCCCCAAACCAACTAGTACGCCAAATGCAGTTGTTCCGTTTAACCACAATTTAATGAGAGCCTGAAGATAGAAGTTCAGGAAAGGCAACCTGGAGAACACCTTGGAGTGGAACACACCATCTCTCTACACCCCATACCCAATTTGTAGGTCTAATGCAGCGTAGTTTCCAACAACTACTAAACGAGAGCATGATGATCGAAGCATTGGCAAGGAAACCTGGGGAACACCTTGGAGTGGAACACACCATCTCTCTACACCCCATACCCAATTTGTAGGCCTAATGCAGCGTAGTTTCCAACAACTACTAAACGAGAGCATGATGATCGAAGCATTGGTGAGGAAACCTGGGGAACACCTTGGAGTGGAACACACCATCTCTCTACAGTGGAACACACCATCTCTCTACACCCCATACCCAATTTGTAGGCCTAATGCAGCGTAGTTTCCAACAACTACTAAACGAGAGCCGGAAGATCGAAGCTCAGGAAAGGCAACCTGGAGAACACCTTGGAGTGGAACACACCATCTCTCTACACCCCATACCCAATTTGTAGGCCCAATGCAGCGTAGTTTCCAACAACTACTAAACGAGAGCCGGAAGATCGAAGCAATGGAGAGGAAACCTGGGGAACACCTTGGAGTGTAACACACCATCTCTCTACACCCCATACCCAATTTGTAGGCCTAATGCAGCGTAGTTTCCAACAACTACTAAACGAGAGCCGGAAGATCGAAGCAATGGAGAGGAAACCTGGGGAACACCTTGGAGTGTAACACACCATCTCTCTACACCCCATACCCAATTTGTAGGCCTAATGCAGCGTAGTTTCCAACAACTACTAAACGAGAGCCGGAAGATCGAAGCAATGGAGAGGAAACCTGGGGAACACCTTGGAGTGTAACACACCATCTCTCTACACCCCATACCCAATTTGTAGGCCTAATGCAGCGTAGTTTCCAACAACTACTAAACGAGAGCCGGAAGATCGAAGCAATGGAGAGGAAACCTGGGGAACACCTTGGAGTGTAACACACCATCTCTCTACACCCCATACCCAATTTGTAGGCCTAACGCAGCGTAGTTTCCAACAACTACTAAACGAGAGCATGAAGATCGAAGCAATGGAGAGGAAACCTGGGGAACACCTTGGAGTGGAAAACACCATCTCTCTACACCCCATACCCAATTTGTAGGCCTAATGCAGCGTAGTTTCCAACAACTACTAAACGAGAGTATGATGATCGAAGCATTCGCGAGGAAACCTGGGGAACACCTTGGCGTGGAACACACCATCTCTCTACAGTGGAACACACCATCTCTCTACACCCCATACCCAATTTGTAGGCCCAATGCAGCGTAGTTTCCAACAACTACTAAACGAGAGCCGGAAGATCGAAGCTCAGGAAAGGCAACCTGGGGAACACCTTGGAGTGTAACAAACCCTCTCTCTACACCACGGAAGGGCTGATTCTTAGGAAGGAAGGCTGTCGGAAAGAAGCAGGGCGCGTCCGAGGGTGATTATATTCTTATTAGGTATATACTCACCCTCGGACGCGCCCTGCTTCTTTATTTGTAATGAATGTTTATTTGCAATGTGGTTTTGACTTACTCTATTTTTTTGGTAAATAATGATTTTATTATTTTCATTGTTTTGCATCTTCTTGGCAATAATATAAAGAAGACGCGACAGGACAACACTCGGTGGATGCCATATCTGTGTTTAAAATTGAAAAAACCTTTCAGTTAACTACTTGCAGGAGAAAGTTATTGTAGCTGGTGGCCATTTTTAGTACTGTACCAGATTTTTGTTGTATGTGTTTGTTTTTAATGTTAAAATGTCTGCATTTGATATCTCTCCAGTATTTTCTTTTTTATAAGCAAAATACTTATTTTTATATTTTCTGATGTTGGTTCCAGGGGTACACGGGCAGCAGTGGTGTGGTCAGTGGAGGCCTAGTGGAAGGAGTGACCGCAGACAGGCATCGAAGGCCTAAAATAATAACACATGGCTGTAGGCAATTTTAAATTGGTTCCAGGGGTACACGGGCAGCAGTGGTGTGGTCAGTGGAGGCCTAGTGGAAGGAGTGACCGCAGACAGGCATCGAAGGCCTAAAATAATAACACATGGCTGTAGGCAATTTTAAATTGGTTCCAGGGGTACACGGGCAGCAGTGGTGTGGTCAGTGGAGGCCTAGTGGAAGGAGTCACCGCAGACAGGCATCGAAGGCCTAAAATAATAACACATGGCTGTAGGCAATTTTAAATTGGTTCCAGGGGTACATGGGCAGCAGTGGTGTGGTCAGTGGAGGCCTAGTGGAAGGAGTGACTGCAGACAGGCATCGAAGGCCTAAAATAATAACACATGGCTGTAGGCAATTTTAAATTGGTTACAGGGGTACACGGGCAGCAGTGGTGTGGTCAGTGGAGGCCTAGTGGAAGGAGTGACCACAGACAGGCATCGAAGGCCTAACATAACAAAAATGTCAATACAATGGTATTGTCAGTGGCAGGCATTGAAGGATGTCAGCGCATAGACTAAACATTGGTGGAGCTGTGAGATAATTTTGCAAGTGGTAGAGCACTGTTTGAGCTGGGGTGGGGGGAAACTGTCTTGTGGCCGGCGGTACAGGCCCAGGGCCCCTCATATTACAACGGTGTGTCTGACGTTGGGTGCGCACCACCACCGCCAGAGACACTTTATTGTACTAGGAGGGACCCAGTGGCAGTGCCGTCGACCAAAAGCGGGCTCACCCACCTCTTCAGACAAACTGCACTCTCACGGGTGCTGTCGCCAAGTGTCGATACCACGGCCCCGTGTGGGGAGTTTGGCCATTTAGTGAGGTGTAAACATGTCGTATGCTGGACAATCAGGTGCAGAAAATTACGAGATTGGAAAAGGCATTCAGAATAGTCCACAGGCAAGACCTTTTCATAGGAAAGCTAGGTGTCAGCCGGGCAAGGTGGGGCAAAAGATTTCGAAATCCAGTTGTGGTTCATTTTAATGAAGGTTAGATCATCTACATTTTGGGTAGCCAGACGAGTCCTTTTTTCTGTTAGTATTGAACCTGCAGCACTGAATACTCTTTCTGATAGGACACTAGCTGCCGGGCAAGCAAGCTCCTGCAATGCATATTCTGCCAATTCTGGCCAGGTGTCTAATTTTGATGCCCAGTAATCAAATGGGAATGACGGTTGAGGGAGAACATCGATAAGGGATGAAAAATAGTTTGTAACCATACTGGACAAATGTTGCCTCCTGTCACTTTGAATTGATGCTGCAGTACCTGTCCTGTCTGCGGTCATAGCAAAATCACTTCACAACCTGGTCAGAAAACCCCTCTGGCCAACGCCACTTCTGATTTCTGCCCCTCTAACTCCTCTGGTCTGCTGGCCCCTGCAGCTCGTGTGAGAACGATCACGGGCGCTGTGTGCAGGGAATGCCAGAAGCAAACGGTCAACAAGAGTTGATTGTTTGGTTGCTAATATTAGTTCCAAGTTCTCATGTGGCATTATATTTTGCAATTTGCCTTTATAGCGAGGATCAAGGAGGCAGGCCAACCAGTAATCATCATCATTCATCATTTTAGTTATGCGTGTGTCCCTTTTGAGGATACGTAAGGCATAATCCGCCATGTGGGCCAAAGTTCCAGTTCTCAAATCTGCGGTTGTGCTTGGTTGAGGGGCAGTTTCAGGCAAATCCACGTCACTTGTGTCCCTCAAAAAACCAGAACCCGGCCTTGCCGCGCCACCAATTTCCAGTGGCCCCGGAAAAGCTTCCTCATTAAAAATATAATCATCCCCATCATCCTCCTCGTCCTCCTCCTCCTCTTCGCCCGCTACCTCGTCCTGTACACTGCCCTGGCCAGACAATGGCTGACTGTCATCAAGGCTTTCCTCTTCCTCAGCTGCAGACGCCTGATCCTTTATGTGCGTCAAACTTTGCATCAGCAGACGCATTAGGGGGATGCTCATGCTTATTATGGCGTTGTCTGCACTAACCAGCCGTGTGCATTCCTCAAAACACTGAAGGACTTGACACATGTCTTGAATCTTCGACCACTGCACACCTGACAACTCCATGTCTGCCATCCTACTGCCTGCCCGTGTATGTGTATCCTCCCACAAAAAAATAACAGCCCGCCTCTGTTCACACAGTCTCTGAAGCATGTGCAGTGTTGAGTTCCACCTTGTTGCAACGTCTATGATTAGGCGATGCTGGGGAAGGTTCAAAGAACGCTGATAGGTCTGCATACGGCTGGAGTGTACGGGCGAACGGCGGATATGTGAGCAAAGTCCACGCACTTTGAGGAGCAGGTCGGATAACCCCGGATAACTTTTCAGGAAGCACTGCACCACCAGGTTTAAGGTGTGAGCCAGGCAAGGAATGTGTTTCAGTTGGGAAAGGGAGATGGCAGCCATGAAATTCCTTCCGTTATCACTCACTACCTTGCCTGCCTCAAGATCTACAGTGCCCAGCCACGACTGCGTTTCTTTCTGCAAGAACTCGGACAGAACTTCCGCGGTGTGTCTGTTGTCGCCCAAACACTTCATAGCCAATACAGCCTGCTGACGTTTGCCAGTAGCTGCCCCATAATGGGAGACCTGGTGTGCAACAGTGGCAGCTGCGGATGGAGTGGTTGTGCGACTGCGGTCTGTGGACAAGCTCTCGCTTCTGCAGGAGGACGAAGAGGAGGAGGAGGGGGTGCGAACGGCTACAGCCAATTGTTTCCTAGACCGTGGGCTAGGCAGAACTGTCCCAAACTTGCTGTCCCCTGTGGACCCTGCATCCACCACATTTACCCAGTGTGCCGTGATGGACACGTAACGTCCCTGGCCATGCCTACTGGTCTATGCATCTGTTGTCAGGTGCACCTTTGTGCTCACAGATTGCCTGAGTGCATGGACGATGCGCTCTTTAACATGCTGGTGGAGGGCTGGGATGGCTTTTCTGGAAAAAAAGTGTCGACTGGGTAGCTCGTAGCGTGGTACAGCGTAGTCCATCAGGGCTTTGAAAGCTTCGCTTTCAACTAACCGGTAGGGCATCATCTCTAACGAGATTAGTCTAGCTATGTGTGCGTTCAAACCCTGTGTACGCGGATGCGAGGCTAAGTACTTCCTTTTTCTAACCATAGTCTCATGTAGGGTGAGCTGGACTGGAGAGCTGGAGATCGTGGAACTAGCGGGGGTGCCGGTGGACATGGCAGACTGAGAGACGGTGGGAGATGGTATTGTTGCCACCGGTGCCCTAGATGCAGTGTTTCCTACTACGAAACTGGTGATTCCCTGACCCTGACTGCTTTGGCCTGGCAAAGAAACCTGCACAGATACTGCAGGTGGTGCGGAAAATGGTGGCCCTACACTGCCGGAAGGGATGTTGCGTTGCTGACTAGCTTCATTGGCCGAGGGTGCTACAACCTTAAGGGACGTTTGGTAGTTAGTCCAGGCTTGCAAATGCATGGTGGTTAAATGCCTATGCATGCAACTTGTATTCAGACTTTTCAGATTCTGTCCTCTGCTTAAGGTAGTTGAACATTTTTGACAGATGACTTTGCGCTGATCAATTGGATGTTGTTTAAAAAAATGCCAGACTGCACTCTTTCTAGCATCGGATACCTTTTCAGGCATTGCAGACTGAGCTTTAACCGGATGGCCACGCTGTCCTCCAACAGGTTTTGGCTTTGCCCCGCGTTTTGGGCAAGATACGGGCCCGGCAGATGGAACCTGTTGCGATGTTGATGCCTGCTGCGGCCCCTCCTCCTCCGCTTCAGAACTGCTGCCGCCTGCACCCTGTTCCCCCAATGGCTGCCAATCGGGGTCAAGAACTGGGTCATCTATTACCTCTTCTTGTAGCTCGTGTGCAACTTCGTCTGTGTCACCGTGTCGGTCGGTGGTATAGCGTTCGTGATGGGGCAACATAGTCTCATCAGGGTCTGATTCTTGATCAGCACCCTGCGAGGGCAATGTTGTGGTCTGAGTCAAAGGACCAGCATAGTAGTCTGGCTGTGGCTGTGCATCAGTGCACTCCATGTCAGATTCAACTTGTAATGGGCATGGACTGCTAACTGCTTCACTTTCTAAGCCAGGGACGGTATGTGTAAAGAGCTCCATGGAGTAACCCGTTGTGTCGCCTGCTGCATTCTTCTCTGTTGTTGTTTTTGCTGAAGAGGACAAGGAAGCGACTTGTCCCTGACCGTGAACATCCACTAACGACGCGCTGCTTTGACATTTACCAGTTTCACGAGAGGAGGCAAAAGAGCTAGAGGCTGAGTCAGCAAGATAAGCCAAAACTTGCTCTTGCTGCTCCGGCTTTAAAAGCGGTTTTCCTACTCCCAGAAAAGGGAGCGTTCGAGGCCTTGTGTAGCCAGACGACGAACCTGGCTCCACAGCTCCAGACTTAGGTGCAATATTTTTTTTCCCACGACCAGCTGATGCTCCACCACTACCACTACCCTCATTACCAGCTGACAATGAACGCCCCCGGCCACGACCTCTTCCACCATACTTCCTCATTGTTTTAAAAACGTAAACAAAATAACGGTATTTGTTGCTGTCACACAAATTACACGGTGAGCTATAACTTCAGTATGATTGAGCTACCCCTTTACAGGTGAGTGAGACCACAACGAAAATCAGGCACAATGTTACACACTCTGTTGTTGGTGGCAACAAATGAGAGAGATGCCACACACGCAGGACTGTCACTGAAGCACAAATGTAAATATTAATCTCCCACTGATTTGATTTTTTTTTTTTTAAGGGAGACTTTAGGAAAAAAAAATAATAGAATAAAATGATTTTTTCAGGAAGAATTTAGAAACCAAATAAAATAAAATGATTTTTTCAGGGAGAATTTAGAAAACAAATAAAACAAAAAAAGGCTTTCTATGGCCCACTGAGTGAGAGATGACGCACACAGGAGTCAGGAGTGGCACACAAGCCCAGAGGCCAATATTTATCTCCCACTGATTGATGTAGTGATTTTTTCAGGTAGATTTTGGAACCCAAATCAAGCTAAAAAAAATAATAGGCTTTCTATGGCCCACAATTGGAGAGAGAGAGAGATGGCACACCCAGGAGTCAAGACTGGCACACAAGCAGAAAGGGCAATATTAATCTCCCACTGATTTGTTTTTTTTGTTTTTTTTCAGGGAGACTTTAGGAAAAAAAAATAGAATAAAATGATTTTTTCAGGAAGAATTTAGAAACCAAATAAAATAAAATGATTTTTTCAGGGAGAATTTAGAAAACAAATAAAACAAAAAAAGGCTTTCTATGGCCCACTGAGTGAGAGATGACGCACACAGGAGTCAGGAGTGGCACACAAGCCCAGAGGCCAATATTTATCTCCCACTGATTGATGTAGTGATTTTTTCAGGTAGATTTTGGAACCCAAATCAAGCTAAAAAAAATAATAGGCTTTCTATGGCCCACAATTGGAGAGAGAGAGAGATGGCACACCCAGGAGTCAAGACTGGCACACAAGCAGAAAGGGCAATATTAATCTCCCACTGATTTGTTTTTTTTGTTTTTTTTCAGGGAGACTTTAGGAAAAAAAAATAGAATAAAATGATTTTTTCAGGAAGAATTTAGAAACCAAATAAAATAAAATGATTTTTTCAGGGAGAATTTAGAAAACAAATAAAACAAAAAAAGGCTTTCTATGGCCCACTGAGTGAGAGATGACGCACACAGGAGTCAGGAGTGGCACACAAGCCCAGAGGCCAATATTTATCTCCCACTGATTGATGTAGTGATTTTTTCAGGTAGATTTTGGAACCCAAATCAAGCTAAAAAAATAATAGGCTTTCTATGGCCCACAATTGGAGAGAGAGAGAGATGGCACACCCAGGAGTCAAGACTGGCACACAAGCAGAAAGGGCAATATTAATCTCCCACTGATTTTTTTTTTTTTTTTTTTTTTCAGGGAGACTTTAGGAAAAAAAAAAATAGAATAAAATGATTTTTTCAGGAAGAATTTAGAAACCAAAGAAAATAAAATGATTTTTTCAGGGAGAATTTAGAAAACAAATAAAACAAAAAAAGGCTTTCTATGGCCCACTGAGTGAGAGATGACGCACACAGGAGTCAGGAGTGGCACACAAGCCCAGAGGCCAATATTTATCTCCCACTGATTGATGTAGTGATTTTTTCAGGTAGATTTTGGAACCCAAATCAAGCTAAAAAAAATAATAGGCTTTCTATGGCCCACAATTGGAGAGAGAGAGAGAGATGGCACACCCAGGAGTCAAGACTGGCACACAAGCAGAAAGGGCAATATTAATCTCCCACTGATTTTTTTTTTTTTTTTTTTTTTTCAGGGAGACTTTAGGAAAAAAAAAATAGAATAAAATGATTTTTTCAGGAAGAATTTAGAAACCAAAGAAAATAAAATGATTTTTTCAGGGAGAATTTAGAAAACAAATAAAACAAAAAAAGGCTTTCTATGGCCCACTGAGTGAGAGATGACGCACACAGGAGTCAGGAGTGGCACACAAGCCCAGAGGCCAATATTTATCTCCCACTGATTGATGTAGTGATTTTTTCAGGTAGATTTTGGAACCCAAATCAAGCTAAAAAAAATAATAGGCTTTCTATGGCCCACAATTGGAGAGAGAGAGAGAGATGGCACACCCAGGAGTCAAGACTGGCACACAAGCAGAAAGGGCAATATTAATCTCCCACTGATTTGTTTTTTTTTTTTTTTTTTCAGGGAGACTTTAGGAAAAAAAAAATAGAATAAAATGATTTTTTCAGGAAGAATTTAGAAACCAAATAAAATAAAATGATTTTTTCAGGGAGAATTTAGAAAACAAATAAAACAAAAAAAGGCTTTCTATGGCCCACTGAGTGAGAGATGACGCACACAGGAGTCAGGAGTGGCACACAAGCCCAGAGGCCAATATTTATCTCCCACTGATTGATGTAGTGATTTTTTCAGGTAGATTTTGGAACCCAAATCAAGCTAAAAAAAATAATAGGCTTTCTATGGCCCACAATTGGAGAGAGAGAGAGAGATGGCACACCCAGGAGTCAAGACTGGCACACAAGCAGAAAGGGCAATATTAATCTCCCACTGATTTGTTTTTTTTTTTTTTTTTTTTCAGGGAGACTTTAGGAAAAAAAAAATAGAATAAAATGATTTTTTCAGGAAGAATTTAGAAACCAAATAAAATAAAATGATTTTTTCAGGGAGAATTTAGAAAACAAATAAAACAAAAAAAGGCTTTCTATGGCCCACTGAGTGAGAGATGACGCACACAGGAGTCAGGAGTGGCACACAAGCCCAGAGGCCAATATTTATCTCCCACTGATTGATGTAGTGATTTTTTCAGGTAGATTTTGGAACCCAAATCAAGCTAAAAAAAATAATAGGCTTTCTATGGCCCACAATTGGAGAGAGAGAGAGATGGCACACCCAGGAGTCAAGACTGGCACACAAGCAGAAAGGGCAATATTAATCTCCCACTGATTTGTTTTTTTTTTTTTTTTTTTTCAGGGAGACTTTAGGAAAAAAAAAATAGAATAAAATGATTTTTTCAGGAAGAATTTAGAAACCAAAGAAAATAAAATGATTTTTTCAGGGAGAATTTAGAAAACAAATAAAACAAAAAAAGGCTTTCTATGGCCCACTGAGTGAGAGATGACGCACACAGGAGTCAGGAGTGGCACACAAGCCCAGAGGCCAATATTTATCTCCCACTGATTGATGTAGTGATTTTTTCAGGTAGATTTTGGAACCCAAATCAAGCTAAAAAAAATAATAGGCTTTCTATGGCCCACAATTGGAGAGAGAGAGAGAGAGAGATGGCACACCCAGGATTCAAGACTGGCACACAAGCAGAAAGGGCAATATTAATCTCCCACTGATTTGTTTTTTTTTTTTTTTTCAGGGAGACTTTAGGAAAAAAAAAATAGAATAAAATGATTTTTTCAGGAAGAATTTAGAAACCAAATAAAATAAAATGATTTTTTCAGGGAGAATTTAGAAAACAAATAAAACAAAAAAAGGCTTTCTATGGCCCACTGAGTGAGAGATGACGCACACAGGAGTCAGGAGTGGCACACAAGCCCAGAGGCCAATATTTATCTCCCACTGATTGATGTAGTGATTTTTTCAGGTAGATTTTGGAACCCAAATCAAGCTAAAAAAATAATAGGCTTTCTATGGCCCACAATTGGAGAGAGAGAGAGATGGCACACCCAGGAGTCAAGACTGGCACACAAGCAGAAAGGGCAATATTAATCTCCCACTGATTTTTTTTTTTTTTTTTTTTTTTCAGGGAGACTTTAGGAAAAAAAAAAATAGAATAAAATGATTTTTTCAGGAAGAATTTAGAAACCAAAGAAAATAAAATGATTTTTTCAGGGAGAATTTAGAAAACAAATAAAACAAAAAAAGGCTTTCTATGGCCCACTGAGTGAGAGATGACGCACACAGGAGTCAGGAGTGGCACACAAGCCCAGAGGCCAATATTTATCTCCCACTGATTGATGTAGTGATTTTTTCAGGTAGATTTTGGAACCCAAATCAAGCTAAAAAAAATAATAGGCTTTCTATGGCCCACAATTGGAGAGAGAGAGAGAGATGGCACACCCAGGAGTCAAGACTGGCACACAAGCAGAAAGGGCAATATTAATCTCCCACTGATTTTTTTTTTTTTTTTTTTTTTTCAGGGAGACTTTAGGAAAAAAAAATAGAATAAAATGATTTTTTCAGGAAGAATTTAGAAACCAAATAAAATAAAATGATTTTTTCAGGGAGAATTTAGAAAACAAATAAAACAAAAAAAGGCTTTCTATGGCCCACTGAGTGAGAGATGACGCACACAGGAGTCAGGAGTGGCACACAAGCCCAGAGGCCAATATTTATCTCCCACTGATTGATGTAGTGATTTTTTCAGGTAGATTTTGGAACCCAAATCAAGCTAAAAAAAATAATAGGCTTTCTATGGCCCACAATTGGAGAGAGAGAGAGAGATGGCACACCCAGGAGTCAAGACTGGCACACAAGCAGAAAGGGCAATATTAATCTCCCACTGATTTGTTTTTTTTTTTTTTTTTTCAGGGAGACTTTAGGAAAAAAAAAATAGAATAAAATGATTTTTTCAGGAAGAATTTAGAAACCAAATAAAATAAAATGATTTTTTCAGGGAGAATTTAGAAAACAAATAAAACAAAAAAAGGCTTTCTATGGCCCACTGAGTGAGAGATGACGCACACAGGAGTCAGGAGTGGCACACAAGCCCAGAGGCCAATATTTATCTCCCACTGATTGATGTAGTGATTTTTTCAGGTAGATTTTGGAACCCAAATCAAGCTAAAAAAAATAATAGGCTTTCTATGGCCCACAATTGGAGAGAGAGAGAGAGATGGCACACCCAGGAGTCAAGACTGGCACACAAGCAGAAAGGGCAATATTAATCTCCCACTGATTTGTTTTTTTTTTTTTGTTTTTTTCAGGGAGACTTTAGGAAAAAAAAAATAGAATAAAATGATTTTTTCAGGAAGAATTTAGAAACCAAATAAAATAAAATGATTTTTTCAGGGAGAATTTAGAAAACAAATAAAACAAAAAAAGGCTTTCTATGGCCCACTGAGTGAGAGATGACGCACACAGGAGTCAGGAGTGGCACACAAGCCCAGAGGCCAATATTTATCTCCCACTGATTGATGTAGTGATTTTTTCAGGTAGATTTTGGAACCCAAATCAAGCTAAAAAAAATAATAGGCTTTCTATGGCCCACAATTGGAGAGAGAGAGAGAGATGGCACACCCAGGAGTCAAGACTGGCACACAAGCAGAAAGGGCAATATTAATCTCCCACTGATTTGTTTTTTTTTTTTTGTTTTTTTCAGGGAGACTTTAGGAAAAAAAAAATAGAATAAAATGATTTTTTCAGGAAGAATTTAGAAACCAAATAAAATAAAATGATTTTTTCAGGGAGAATTTAGAAAACAAATAAAACAAAAAAAGGCTTTCTATGGCCCACTGAGTGAGAGATGACGCACACAGGAGTCAGGAGTGGCACACAAGCCCAGAGGCCAATATTTATCTCCCACTGATTGATGTAGTGATTTTTTCAGGTAGATTTTGGAACCCAAATCAAGCTAAAAAAAATAATAGGCTTTCTATGGCCCACATTTGGAGAGAGAGAGAGAGATGGCACACCCAGGAGTCAAGACTGGCACACAAGCAGAAAGGGCAATATTAATCTCCCACTGATTTGTTTTTTTTTTTTTTTTTTTTCAGGGAGACTTTAGGAAAAAAAAAATAGAATAAAATGATTTTTTCAGGAAGAATTTAGAAACCAAAGAAAATAAAATGATTTTTTCAGGGAGAATTTAGAAAACAAATAAAACAAAAAAAGGCTTTCTATGGCCCACTGAGTGAGAGATGACGCACACAGGAGTCAGGAGTGGCACACAAGCCCAGAGGCCAATATTTATCTCCCACTGATTGATGTAGTGATTTTTTCAGGTAGATTTTGGAACCCAAATCAAGCTAAAAAAAATAATAGGCTTTCTATGGCCCACAATTGGAGAGAGAGAGAGAGAGATGGCACACCCAGGAGTCAAGACTGGCACACAAGCAGAAAGGGCAATATTAATCTCCCACTGATTTGTTTTTTTTTTTTTTTTTTCAGGGAGACTTTAGGAAAAAAAAAATAGAATAAAATGATTTTTTCAGGAAGAATTTAGAAACCAAATAAAATAAAATGATTTTTTCAGGGAGAATTTAGAAAACAAATAAAACAAAAAAAGGCTTTCTATGGCCCACTGAGTGAGAGATGACGCACACAGGAGTCAGGAGTGGCACACAAGCCCAGAGGCCAATATTTATCTCCCACTGATTGATGTAGTGATTTTTTCAGGTAGATTTTGGAACCCAAATCAAGCTAAAAAAATAATAGGCTTTCTATGGCCCACAATTGGAGAGAGAGAGAGATGGCACACCCAGGAGTCAAGACTGGCACACAAGCAGAAAGGGCAATATTAATCTCCCACTGATTTTTTTTTTTTTTTTTTTTTTCAGGGAGACTTTAGGAAAAAAAAAAATAGAATAAAATGATTTTTTCAGGAAGAATTTAGAAACCAAAGAAAATAAAATGATTTTTTCAGGGAGAATTTAGAAAACAAATAAAACAAAAAAAGGCTTTCTATGGCCCACTGAGTGAGAGATGACGCACACAGGAGTCAGGAGTGGCACACAAGCCCAGAGGCCAATATTTATCTCCCACTGATTGATGTAGTGATTTTTTCAGGTAGATTTTGGAACCCAAATCAAGCTAAAAAAAATAATAGGCTTTCTATGGCCCACAATTGGAGAGAGAGAGAGAGATGGCACACCCAGGAGTCAAGACTGGCACACAAGCAGAAAGGGCAATATTAATCTCCCACTGATTTTTTTTTTTTTTTTTTTTTTCAGGGAGACTTTAGGAAAAAAAAAATAGAATAAAATGATTTTTTCAGGAAGAATTTAGAAACCAAAGAAAATAAAATGATTTTTTCAGGGAGAATTTAGAAAACAAATAAAACAAAAAAAGGCTTTCTATGGCCCACTGAGTGAGAGATGACGCACACAGGAGTCAGGAGTGGCACACAAGCCCAGAGGCCAATATTTATCTCCCACTGATTGATGTAGTGATTTTTTCAGGTAGATTTTGGAACCCAAATCAAGCTAAAAAAAATAATAGGCTTTCTATGGCCCACAATTGGAGAGAGAGAGAGAGATGGCACACCCAGGAGTCAAGACTGGCACACAAGCAGAAAGGGCAATATTAATCTCCCACTGATTTGTTTTTTTTTTTTTTTTTTCAGGGAGACTTTAGGAAAAAAAAAATAGAATAAAATGATTTTTTCAGGAAGAATTTAGAAACCAAATAAAATAAAATGATTTTTTCAGGGAGAATTTAGAAAACAAATAAAACAAAAAAAGGCTTTCTATGGCCCACTGAGTGAGAGATGACGCACACAGGAGTCAGGAGTGGCACACAAGCCCAGAGGCCAATATTTATCTCCCACTGATTGATGTAGTGATTTTTTCAGGTAGATTTTGGAACCCAAATCAAGCTAAAAAAAATAATAGGCTTTCTATGGCCCACAATTGGAGAGAGAGAGAGAGATGGCACACCCAGGAGTCAAGACTGGCACACAAGCAGAAAGGGCAATATTAATCTCCCACTGATTTGTTTTTTTTTTTTTGTTTTTTTCAGGGAGACTTTAGGAAAAAAAAAATAGAATAAAATGATTTTTTCAGGAAGAATTTAGAAACCAAATAAAATAAAATGATTTTTTCAGGGAGAATTTAGAAAACAAATAAAACAAAAAAAGGCTTTCTATGGCCCACTGAGTGAGAGATGACGCACACAGGAGTCAGGAGTGGCACACAAGCCCAGAGGCCAATATTTATCTCCCACTGATTGATGTAGTGATTTTTTCAGGTAGATTTTGGAACCCAAATCAAGCTAAAAAAAATAATAGGCTTTCTATGGCCCACAATTGGAGAGAGAGAGAGAGATGGCACACCCAGGAGTCAAGACTGGCACACAAGCAGAAAGGGCAATATTAATCTCCCACTGATTTGATTTTTTTTTTTTTTTTTCAGGGAGACTTTAGGAAAAAAAAAATAGAATAAAATGATTTTTTCAGGAAGAATTTAGAAACCAAAGAAAATAAAATGATTTTTTCAGGGAGAATTTAGAAAACAAATAAAACAAAAAAAGGCTTTCTATGGCCCACTGAGTGAGAGATGACGCACACAGGAGTCAGGAGTGGCACACAAGCCCAGAGGCCAATATTTATCTCCCACTGATTGATGTAGTGATTTTTTCAGGTAGATTTTGGAACCCAAATCAAGCTAAAAAAAATAATAGGCTTTCTATGGCCCACAATTGGAGAGAGAGAGAGAGAGATGGCACACCCAGGAGTCAAGACTGGCACACAAGCAGAAAGGGCAATATTAATCTCCCACTGATTTGTTTTTTTTTTTTTTTTTCAGGGAGACTTTAGGAAAAAAAAAATAGAATAAAATGATTTTTTCAGGAAGAATTTAGAAACCAAATAAAATAAAATGATTTTTTCAGGGAGAATTTAGAAAACAAATAAAACAAAAAAAGGCTTTCTATGGCCCACTGAGTGAGAGATGACGCACACAGGAGTCAGGAGTGGCACACAAGCCCAGAGGCCAATATTTATCTCCCACTGATTGATGTAGTGATTTTTTCAGGTAGATTTTGGAACCCAAATCAAGCTAAAAAAAATAATAGGCTTTCTATGGCCCACAATTGGAGAGAGAGAGAGAGATGGCACACCCAGGAGTCAAGACTGGCACACAAGCAGAAAGGGCAATATTAATCTCCCACTGATTTGTTTTTTTTTTTTTTTTTTCAGGGAGACTTTAGGAAAAAAAAAATAGAATAAAATGATTTTTTCAGGAAGAATTTAGAAACCAAATAAAATAAAATGATTTTTTCAGGGAGAATTTAGAAAACAAATAAAACAAAAAAAGGCTTTCTATGGCCCACTGAGTGAGAGATGACGCACACAGGAGTCAGGAGTGGCACACAAGCCCAGAGGCCAATATTTATCTCCCACTGATTGATGTAGTGATTTTTTCAGGTAGATTTTGGAACCCAAATCAAGCTAAAAAAATAATAGGCTTTCTATGGCCCACAATTGGAGAGAGAGAGAGAGATGGCACACCCAGGAGTCAAGACTGGCACACAAGCAGAAAGGGCAATATTAATCTCCCACTGATTTGTTTTTTTTTTTTTTTTTTTTCAGGGAGACTTTAGGAAAAAAAAAATAGAATAAAATGATTTTTTCAGGAAGAATTTAGAAACCAAATAAAATAAAATGATTTTTTCAGGGAGAATTTAGAAAACAAATAAAACAAAAAAAGGCTTTCTATGGCCCACTGAGTGAGAGATGACGCACACAGGAGTCAGGAGTGGCACACAAGCCCAGAGGCCAATATTTATCTCCCACTGATTGATGTAGTGATTTTTTCAGGTAGATTTTGGAACCCAAATCAAGCTAAAAAAAATAATAGGCTTTCTATGGCCCACAATTGGAGAGAGAGAGAGAGATGGCACACCCAGGAGTCAAGACTGGCACACAAGCAGAAAGGGCAATATTAATCTCCCACTGATTTGTTTTTTTTTTTTTTTTTTTTCAGGGAGACTTTAGGAAAAAAAAAATAGAATAAAATGATTTTTTCAGGAAGAATTTAGAAACCAAAGAAAATAAAATGATTTTTTCAGGGAGAATTTAGAAAACAAATAAAACAAAAAAAGGCTTTCTATGGCCCACTGAGTGAGAGATGACGCACACAGGAGTCAGGAGTGGCACACAAGCCCAGAGGCCAATATTTATCTCCCACTGATTGATGTAGTGATTTTTTCAGGTAGATTTTGGAACCCAAATCAAGCTAAAAAAAATAATAGGCTTTCTATGGCCCACAATTGGAGAGAGAGAGAGAGATGGCACACCCAGGAGTCAAGACTGGCACACAAGCAGAAAGGGCAATATTAATCTCCCACTGATTTGTTTTTTTTTTTTTTTTTCAGGGAGACTTTAGGAAAAAAAAAATAGAATAAAATGATTTTTTCAGGAAGAATTTAGAAACCAAATAAAATAAAATGATTTTTTCAGGGAGAATTTAGAAAACAAATAAAACAAAAAAAGGCTTTCTATGGCCCACTGAGTGAGAGATGACGCACACAGGAGTCAGGAGTGGCACACAAGCCCAGAGGCCAATATTTATCTCCCACTGATTGATGTAGTGATTTTTTCAGGTAGATTTTGGAACCCAAATCAAGCTAAAAAAATAATAGGCTTTCTATGGCCCACAATTGGAGAGAGAGAGAGAGATGGCACACCCAGGAGTCAAGACTGGCACACAAGCAGAAAGGGCAATATTAATCTCCCACTGATTTGTTTTTTTTTTTTTTTTTTTCAGGGAGACTTTAGGAAAAAAAAAATAGAATAAAATGATTTTTTCAGGAAGAATTTAGAAACCAAATAAAATAAAATGATTTTTTCAGGGAGAATTTAGAAAACAAATAAAACAAAAAAAGGCTTTCTATGGCCCACTGAGTGAGAGATGACGCACACAGGAGTCAGGAGTGGCACACAAGCCCAGAGGCCAATATTTATCTCCCACTGATTGATGTAGTGATTTTTTCAGGTAGATTTTGGAACCCAAATCAAGCTAAAAAAATAATAGGCTTTCTATGGCCCACAATTGGAGAGAGAGAGAGAGAGACGGCACACCCAGGAGTCAAGACTGGCACACAAGCAGAAAGGGCAATATTAATCTCCCACTGATTTTTTTTTTTTTTTTTTTTTTCAGGGAGACTTTAGGAAAAAAAAAATAGAATAAAATGATTTTTTCAGGAAGAATTTAGAAACCAAAGAAAATAAAATGATTTTTTCAGGGAGAATTTAGAAAACAAATAAAACAAAAAAAGGCTTTCTATGGCCCACTGAGTGAGAGATGACGCACACAGGAGTCAGGAGTGGCACACAAGCCCAGAGGCCAATATTTATCTCCCACTGATTGATGTAGTGATTTTTTCAGGTAGATTTTGGAACCCAAATCAAGCTAAAAAAATAATAGGCTTTCTATGGCCCACAATTGGAGAGAGAGAGAGAGATGGCACACCCAGGAGTCAAGACTGGCACACAAGCAGAAAGGGCAATATTAATCTCCCACTGATTTGTTTTTTTTTTTCAGGGAGACTTTAGGAAAAAAAAAATAGAATAAAATGATTTTTTCAGGAAGAATTTAGAAACCAAAGAAAATAAAATGATTTTTTCAGGGAGAATTTAGAAAACAAATAAAACAAAAAAAGGCTTTCTATGGCCCACTGAGTGAGAGATGACGCACACAGGAGTCAGGAGTGGCACACAAGCCCAGAGGCCAATATTTATCTCCCACTGATTGATGTAGTGATTTTTTCAGGTAGATTTTGGAACCCAAATCAAGCTAAAAAAAATAATAGGCTTTCTATGGCCCACAATTGGAGAGAGAGAGAGAGATGGCACACCCAGGAGTCAAGACTGGCACACAAGCAGAAAGGGCAATATTAATCTCCCACTGATTTGTTTTTTTTTTTTTTTTTTTCAGGGAGACTTTAGGAAAAAAAATAGAATAAAATGATTTTTTCAGGAAGAATTTAGAAACCCAATAAAATAAAATGATTTTTTCAGGGAGAATTTAGAAAACAAATAAAACAAAAAAAGGCTTTCTATGGCCCACTGAGTGAGAGATGACGCACACAGGAGTCAGGAGTGGCACACAAGCCCAGAGGCCAATATTTATCTCCCACTGATTGATGTAGTGATTTTTTCAGGTAGATTTTGGAACCCAAATCAAGCTAAAAAAATAATAGGCTTTCTATGGCCCACAATTGGAGAGAGAGAGAGAGAGATGGCACACCCAGGAGTCAAGACTGGCACACAAGCCCAAAGGCCAATATTAA
The DNA here is from genome assembly GCF_032444005.1 of Ranitomeya imitator. Taxonomy (NCBI): domain Eukaryota; kingdom Metazoa; phylum Chordata; class Amphibia; order Anura; family Dendrobatidae; genus Ranitomeya; species Ranitomeya imitator. The sequence goes on along the minus strand of NC_091284.1, from coordinate 544,290,084 downwards.
TCTCCCTTTTTTTTTTAAGGGAGAATTTATAAAACCAAAAAAAAAAAAATAAATAGGCTTTCTATGGCCCACTATTTGTGAGAGAGAGATGGCATGCTTAGGACTGGCACACAAGCCCAAAGGCCAATATTAATCTCCCACTGATTGATTTATTGATTTTTTCAGGTAGAATTTAGAACCCAAATAAAGCAAAAAAAAAAAAAAATGGGCTTTCTATGGCCCACTGAGTGAGTGATGATGCACACAGGAGTCAGGAGTGGCACACAAGCCCTGAGGCCAATATTTTTCTCCCACTGATTGATGTAGTGATTTTTTCAGGTAGATTTTAGAACCAAAATCAAGCAAAAAAATAAATAGGCTTTCTATGGCCCACTGAGTGAGTGATGATGCACACAGGAGTCAAGAGTGGCACACAAGCCCTGAGGCCAATATTTTTCTCCCACTGATTGATGTAGTGATTTTTTCAGGTAGATTTTATAACCCAAATCAAGCAAAAAAATAAATAGGCTTTCTATGGCCCACTGAGTGAGAGATGACACAGACAGGGATGGCACTCTAGCAGAAATGTCAATCTTAATCTCCCACAAAAAAAAAAAAAAAAACAGGGAGTGTCCTTCAATTACTATCTCCCTGCAGTAATCTCAGCCAGGTATGGCAGGCAGCAATAAGGAGTGGACTGATGCACAAATTAAATAAAAAGTGTGTGCAAACAAAAAAGATAGCTGTGCAGAAAGGAAGGAACAAGAGGATTTGTGCTTTGAAAAAAGCAGTTGGTTTGCACAGCGGCGTACACACAGCAATGCAGCTATCAGGGAGCCTTCTAGGGCAGCCCAATGAGCTACAGCGCTGAGGGGAAAAAAAAAAATGTAGCTTCCACTGTCCCTGCACACCGAAGGTGGTGTTGGGCAGTGGAAATGGCTACAGCACAAGCGGTTTTGTGGTTAATGGACCCTGCCTAACGCTATCCCTGCTTCTGACGAAGCGGCAGCAACCTCTCCCTAAGCTCAGATCAGCAGCAGTAACATGGCGGTCGGCGGGAACTCCCCTTTATAGCCCCTGTGACGCCGCAGACAGCAAGCCAATCACTGCAATGCCCTTCTCTAAGATGGTGGGGACCAGGACCTATGTCATCACGCTGCCCACACTCTGCGTTTACCTTCATTGGCTGAGAAATGGCGCTTTTCGCGTCATTGAAACGCGACTTTGGCGCGAAAGTCGCGTACCGCATGGCCGACCCCGCACAGGGGTCGGATCGGGTTTCATGAAACCCGACTTTGCCAAAAGTCGGCGACTTTTGAAAATGAACGACCCGTTTCGCTCAACCCTACTCAGAGCTATAATTTTTCCATATTTTAGTCCACAGAATCATGTGAGGTCTTGTTTTTTGCGGTACGAGTTGATGTTTTTATTGCTACCATTTTCGGGCACATGACATTTTTTGATCTCTTTTTACTCTGATTTTTGTTAGGCAGAATGAACAAAAACCAGCAATTTGTGAATTTCTTTTGGGGGAGGGTTTATACGGTTCCGCGTTTACTAAAATTGATAAAGCAGTTTTATTCCTAGGTTCAGTACAATTACAGCAATACCTCATTTATATCTTTTTTTATGTTCTGGCTCTTTTACACAATAAAAACTATTTTATAGAAAAAATACTTATTTTTGCATTGCTTTATTCTGAGGGCTATAACTTTTTTATTTTTTGCTGATGACGCTGTATGGCAGCTCTTTTTTTGCAGGACAAGATGACGTTTTCGGCGGTACCATGTTTATTTATATCCGTCTTTTTGATCGCGTGTTATTCCATTTTTTTGTTCAGCAGTATGATGATAAAGCATTGCTTTTTGCCTCAGTTTTATTTTTTTACGGTGTTCACTGAACGGGTTAACTAGTAAGACAGTTTTATAGGTAGGGTCGTTACGGACGCGACGATACTAAATATGTACTTTTATTGTTTTTTTATTTACATAAAGAAATACATTTACTGGAACAATATATATTTTTTTTTATTTATTTAGGATTTTTTTTTACACATGTAAATTTTTATTTTTTTTTACTTTTTGGACATCATGGTATAGTGTCAGATCGCTGATCTGACATTTTGCACAGCACTGTGTCAGATCAGCGATCTGACAGGCAGTGCTGCAGGCTTGCCGGCGCCAGCTTTCAGCAGAACCGCAAATCGAATTCCAGTTTTCAAATTCACATGTAACTGCGAATTCTAGGACATTCAAGTCAAACTTGATGCTCCGCAGATCAATCAGCTCATATGTACTCCCATCATTGCACTCTAGTACTGGATATCTCTATGCTATGGCGTGCCCTGCTGATTTTATATTTTTAAAGGTTTTATTCCATTTTGATACTGGTATAATGTGTGTCATACCAGGCTTGCATGCTATTAGTTTATTTAGAATAGTCATATTCAGACATTAAAGAACAGTTTATATGTATCGCTCTTGTTTTCTAATAAAGACATAATTTTTCTTTGAAGTTGTCAATCAAATGAATTTTTATGTACTGTACTTTTTCAGAACATACCTGTTTTCTGTAGTGTCAAGCCAATCACTCCATCTTCATTACATCATAATATGTCTCTTGCAAAAAGGCAGCAAGTTACAGGGGGCTTTAAGTGCATTTAGGACGCATGCAGGCATACTTTATTATTTAAAGAATTTGAAAATACTTCTACTAGTATGTCAAAATAATAATAGCAAAACCACTCTGCAAGCATTCATGACACATTATCACTGCATTGAGTACTTCCACACAAGACATGCAATACCCGGTTATTTATCCCCTAAGGCCTAATTACATGTAAACATGGCTGCAATTCAGCTAAGTCATGGTTCCTAAAAAAGCACTGTAAATTAAAATCTATTTTTCAGTAATTTTATGATGGTCCTTCCTGACAGTAAATATAGAATAAAAATAGAAGCAAGTTATTCCAGCATTATTTGCATAACAATAAATATTGTTTGTTAAAATAACTTAAAGAATTAAATTAATGTAAGTAAAGAGGTTAGTCTGCTATCCCTCTATTTTCATGTTTTCTGCATTTAGCTATGATACACAAGAACTTGCTTGTCTGCTTCTATTGTGCTATTATAAAATATAATATTCCTTAATACATGGGGGATCATGTATCAAAACTGTCTAAGATCAAATCAGATTTCAGCTTTTATCTACTAAAAAGCTGTACTTTTTTTCATTTTGATGCATGAAGTCCATTATTCAAATAATTCTGATTATCACAATTATTGCTTCTTTCAAGTGACTGAATAAATAACGCACCTAAATATAAAAGTTTTTTTTTTTTTGTCAAATAGAAATGCTTATAAAATAATTGTCATTGTCTTTTTATTGTCGTATTTCATCTTTATTTTACTTTATCTAGGAATCTGCTTTGCATTTCAAGACATTTCCACTCACCTTGAGTTCCCGGTTAAAAAAGAAACAATAAAGTTTAATCTTTTTGCTTGACAATGATGTATAGGTTTCTTGAAATGTGCCTTTTACATGTTATTTTCTTATGTGTACTGTATTTTTCAGAGTTTCTTCTTTATACTCTATATCAATTAAAGCAGAATTTGATGGGATTACGTTCATTAAGTTTGGATACATGATGGCTCTAAGCGATTTATTTTTAAGGAGAAAAGAAATGTTTACAGAAAGTCAAATATAATTTATACAAACTACTGTTTTCACTTAAATATGCAATTTTTTCTGAGACTACCCAATCAGCAGAAGGGCACAAGGGATCTACATAGAAAAGATTGTTTCCAACCTATTTTTCAAACCATCAGGTTTCATCTAAAAACTCATCTAAAGTAAATAGTACAAATCACATCAACATATCTTTTTCTAACTCCCTTGTGTCAAAGGAGAAAATTTATTTATAAATCACCAGATGTTTACATTTAATGCATTTTTGCAAATTATATTCCATTATTTGCCAATAAATTATTATATTTTCATTATTTTTCTTACTGATTGCTCACTAGCAATTTAGTCAATCTAGATTTTATTTCTATAAAACAATTATTTAAATGGTAAAGTAATAAAAATGTTGAATACAGTACCACCAAGCAATTGGCATTAATGCATACTACTCTGCTACGTTTCACTACAACCTTCATCTGCTCATCAGTGTAAGGCCCTCTTCACACGTCCTGGTGATTTTAGTACTGGAAAAACCAGTACTGGTGAGAGCAGATGTTTGTGTGCCATCTACGTGTATATATGTGGCATCCGTGTGATATTCGTGTGTCTGTGTGCTGTCCGTATCAGTGTGCTGTCAGTGTGACACATATGGAATGAAATGAAGCATAGAAATGTAAAAGTGTTATGTATTAAAGATGTTAAAATATAGAGATAGATAGTGATGAGGGACATGATAGATAAATAGATAGATAGAATTATGTCAGTGTGCTGTATAATCACTGCTTTGAGTGTTTTTCTTAGATTGATGAAGGCCTAATGTGATTCTGGTGTACTACTTTACTGCTGATGTACCATATTCAAAATAGGAGGGATAGTCTCAGTCTGCGAAGTGAGATCTAAGATTCAAGTGATAAACTGTGACCAAGTGTAGTCCCATCATCACCACTGACACAGTATGTGACAGAGAAATAAAACCGTAAACCCCAAAACAATGGAAGCAAAAAAGCTCACATAAAATATTTAACAACCTTTACAATAAAGTACTCTAAAATACCCCCTGATGAAGCTTGATGCGAAACACTTGTTGGGTGCATTCTCTTTGATAGGTTAAGTGTATTCCATTCCAAGTGCATTATTAGCATTATGTGACCTTTCATGTGGTATCATTAACTCCCTGTTTACCTGCACGCATCTTAAAGGGCATTAATTGTTAGCATTTGCTATTTATGCTTGTACATTTTGAGTATCTGTCCTCAATATTGTGATTGCATATATTATAGCTCAGTTTTGATTTGTAGTATTTACACATTGACTATGGCCAGGAAATAAATTTGTCTGCAGGTGCAAATGTGGAATCAGTGATAGAATCCTGCTAATATTTATCCTGGAAAAAACATTCACCAGCATTCAAAAGGCATGGAGAAAAATACCAAATTGCACCTGTTCAATTCTCTGTGTCTGTTGGGAACCCTAACGGGTCATGTCACATGTTGCAGAATTTGGAGGACAATGTGGAGAAGGAGCAGGTAAAAGTGGAGGAGGATGTAGATGTTAGGTGCCAGCATTCTCCCACTGCACAGGGTAGATCCGAAGCCTTGTCTGCATCGCCGGTCTCCCAATCTGCTCTCGGCCACAATAGGGACTGCTCAGCAAAGACGTCGGTCTCAGCATCTTGCTCAGACTAGGGCTGTTCACTTGGTTACTGCTGGCCTTCCAGCCAAAGCTGTGGTAATCAGCAATAAACAGCGGCAAACAGATGCTCCAGAGGCTAAGTCCTGAAATCACTCAACTGAGCATGCTCGTGAGGTGGCGACTAGTGATGAGGGAGTGTAGTCATTGCTCGGGTTTTCCAGAGCACGCTCAGGTGATCTCCGAGAATTTGTTAATGTTCGGAGATTAAGTTTTCATTGCCTCAGCTGAATGATTTACAGCTACTACCCAGCCTGAATACATGTGGGGGTTGCCTGGTTGCTAGGAAATCTTCACATGTAATCAAGCTGTCTGGTAACTGTAAATCATTCAGCTGCGGCGATGAAAATTTAATCTCCGAACACTAACAAATACTTGGAGATCACCAAAGCGTGCTCGGGAAAACCCGAGCAGCGAGTACACTTACTCTTCACTAGTGGCGACTTCTCATTGATGGTCGGTCGTCAGCTGCTATGGTGATGTGGCAGTTCTGGATTGGTCCTCGAGCAAGGTCCTGTCTGACTGGGCTTAAGCAGAACATATAAACGGTTCTCTCGATCACACGTCGGCGTGCTAAGATCATTTATATCCTATGTGTGTGTGGAGAATAACGGTAGTGTGGACTTGTCTGCGTGTGCTCAGGGCAGGCGTATAGCCTTTAGAATTCTGACACCTCCAGAGAGGAGTTTGTGTGCGTGCACATGCTGTGAATGTGTCCACTACCTGTTCCCTTCCTCCTGTGAGGGTTGCATTCTCCTGTGAGGTTAACAGGGATCATGTTTAGCACTCTGTTACTGTGTGCGAGTGACACAGCTCTACTGCAGAGCACTTTTCCGTCACTGTGTGCGAGTGACACAGCTCTATTGCAGAGCATCCATTCTGTTGCTGTGTGTGAGTGATACAGCCTTGTGTTCTATACACTGAGTGACATTTAACTCTGTGCGAGCCAGCTATCGCTCGCTGTATGTTCCGCCATTGTTCACATTAGCTGCAGTTTTCCATCTCTGCACGGTGGACCCCAGGTTGAGATCGCACTTCATCATAATTTATATTTAGTGTGATCCACCAACCCTAACCGTAGACTTGGTGGCTCCAAAGGACAAGACAGACAGTAAGAACAAAAATGACAATAGCCACAATGCTGGCGATGACTACCAACCCTTGCAAATGCGCTTACAACAATGTAGCCAAGGGGCCCTTAGTGATATTGCATCTGACACACCCACCAGGGCCGTGGGGTACTCGGAACCAGGTCAGACAGTTCTTTGGGGAAGTCACGGGGCCCGTGACCCGACTCCGTGGCCCTGGCTATGCCATAAAATGGGGAACATTTATATGGGATTTAACGTGACGCCACCTGTGGTGTTCAGCAATGGATGGCCAACCCTGCTAAAAGAGACTGCTGGGGCTGATGGTGACACAGCTGGGATGGTTCTGCTTCCCACAGGTGGAGCAGGGCCCCAGGGCTACCGGTCCTATTTATGTCAGGCTTCGTGTACCTTGTGGTGCATGACTCAGGGTGCAAGAGATCACTGAATGACACAAGGGCTGTAGTTTTCTTTTCCTTTACTTGATGGTTGATAATGCCAACCGGGGTACGGGTAACAGATCGTAATGGAGAGCCGGGCAGTCTGGAAGCAATTTTTGGATAGACCTGGCCAGGTAGGTAGGGAGGCCTTCCTTCTGTCCTGTGCTCCCTTTTTCCTTACTGCCTAACAGCTCACCTATCTTCTGCTGTCTCTCTCTGTTTTTAAAAACTCACCATTGCCCGCATGGCAGGCAGCTAGAGCCTATCACAAGTGCTGCTCCTTTGTGTCAGCTCCAGGCTATGGTATGCTGCTGTGCCACCAGGTACTAAATCGGGCCAGGAGACCTGAGGTCCCCTGTCCACCAGATTTAGCTGCCGGGACTTCAGTACCCATGCAACCATGGACTCCGGTATCCAGTTCCTAGCGCTCAGCTCTGGGGCGCGTTTAATCACAGCTCCACTCCCCAGGTTCTGATCTACTTCTATCCTACTGACACCTGGTAAGGGGACCCCTCCTTGCTTCCAGGCATGACATTACTTCCTGTGAGGGAGGCAATGCCACTGTGGCAACCAGACTCCTGGGTTGCCACACATCTATCCTGCACGTATCCTTCAATGCTTTTGGGAGGACAGGCACATTGATAACATGAAGAAAAGTGATGACTATTGGATAGCCACACTTTTAGATCTTCGCTGTAACAACAAAATGGAGGACGTTTTTCAAGCATTCCGAAAGAGAGTCCATATTATCTTACTAACAGAATAAGCTCTGTTACCTGTTTTATGAAGCTTTTACCCACATGGCAGATCAGCAAATGTCTCTGCAATCCACACAGACACATCATTGCTAATATACTTACAGTATATTTGACATGATGGACTTGATGATTTTTCTGCCTTTATGACGCCTGAACACACTTAGTAGCCTGGTTCAGTGATACCTAGAATGAAATCTTTCTCATACAAATACACTGAGCAGCAAGTCCATGGATTTTGGGTCAACAATTTAGGCCTCTGGCAAGAACCGGCCCACTTTGCTATGGGAATCCTGATATGGTCATGTCAAAGACTGTATTTAATGTGGCTGGTAAATTTATCAAACAAAATCAGACCAAGTTATCTGCCACAAGGGGAAACCTAACATTTGTCAATATTAATCAAGAATAAATCAGTGCAGACTTTGATGCGCCAATGGCCACTGATTAAATTGGCCACACCATATGTCTGTCTGCCTGTCTGTTGATTATTGTTTTGCTGCCGCCACCAATGATAATGAACCAAATTCTGCTATGCATCTACTCAATGTGCATCATGTCAACAATACTCCAGAACTGCTGCTGCCAGGACCGCCGCTGCTGACCTAAAATGCCTAGGATCTCTTTGCATGCCCTGACTTAAGTCTCTTCTGTTGCTGCTCTTGCTGCAGCCAATGCACAGCCAAGACAGCCACGCACCTCCTGTCTTCCCATTGTGTTTCATAGCACTTGACTGCTCTGCTGCTACTAGAGCTGCAGTTGCTGGCTTTTAACTTCACAGCATCCCCTTGCCTGCTCTGTTTTACCTCTCTACCATGCTTTTCCTGCCACAACCACTCCACAGCCAGGCAAGCCACACACCTCCTGGTTGCTCATTGTGTTTCATAGTGCTCGATTGTAATACTGATGCTGGAAAACGCACTCATGTTTTTGTACACTCAAGAAATAGTTCTGAAAATGGGTCTAATTTTTGAAAACGGTTGATGACAACAAGCCAGAACTTTTTCACATTCAAAACAGTGCTACTGTTTTGTCTATAGAAATATGAGAATAGTTTTTAGATGGCTTAGTAGAAAACCTTTGTAATTGCTTAATGATTTTGTTTAGCAAATCAGTTGCAGACCACATAGAAGCGATTATTTTTTTCCCACTGATTGAGAGTCCATTACTTTATACTCAATTACTCTACACCTGTTTTATCTACCTAATAAAGGGATAATTTTGGACAGATTATAAAGAGCTATTATTTCTTCATTTAGCAAGTTGCAAAGCTCTTTATAACCTCCAAAATGTGACAGCTTCTTCTATTAGCACCACCTGTCTATAAACAACAGCAATGAATGCATTTACCCGCCCCCCCCCCAAAAAAAAAAAATGGGGATAATTTTTTAATTTTTATATTGTTACAATTTAGCTAGGAGTGTGTTAAGGACTGGCGGTACGCACCAAGTATAGATGATATGAAACTAGGTGCGTTCGCAGTCCGAGGTCCACCGTGCAGGCAAAAACCCTGCTGCTAGTAAGACGGACTATATGGCGGTACTATAAGTATACACGCACGGGTTAACTTCACCCTGCGTGAAGGAAGCGATCCTGTTGAGTCACAGGACCGCGGTACCGCACATAGAGCGCGAGCAAGAAGTCAGCGAACACAACCCCAACACAGGATTGAAGTCCGATTAGACCACTTGCTGGCACAACACCGCAACTGGATGTGTAAGGAAACTATTAAAATAGTGTATAGAGGCACGAGTGTGCATGCGGTGCTGCACTGACGGACGCCACTAACCACCCAGGCTTGGGTAAGGAAAGCGCAGAGGAAGCGCACGGCGCCGTACAGGCGGTCACAGCAACTAGATGCTGTTATGTGTGTAACGTGCTGTTGGATAAGTCGGGCGCTAGATAGCAAACATACAACTTCCGCGAACAGTCATCCAATAGGGAGGGTATTTTAAAGAGCGACTTTCACTCACAACACACACATATTATCAAGACAATACTAGCGCATGGCCGTGCGGTCATGCGCAGTTTATATTGTTGCAGCACAGGAAGCTGCTACCGAAGTTTTGCCCTTTCAGGACCTTCCTGGAGGACCAATGGAATGTGCTGCAGTACCTGAGCATGTGACCCTTGATCTCCAACGGGAGTTCTTGCCCTGGGCATGCTCAGTGTGTGAAAATAAGGACTTAGTCCCAGAGAAGCCTGCTCGCCGCAGATCAGTGCAGGGTACAACAGGAGAGCCAGAAAAGGCAGTAGTAACCCTCTGCACAGAATCAGTCCCAGCAAGACGCTGGGAGCGACGCCTCCGCTGAGCAGACCCCACTGCGGCCGATGCAGAATGGGAGACCGCAGCAGACACGGATCGAGATTCCTCCTGTGCAGCAGAGGAAACTCGACTCCTAACATTACCCCCCCTCCTAGGGCCCCCCCCCTCCTTGAGCCTCACTACGCTCAAAAGCTGCAATAAGCAGCGGAGCCCGAATGTGCTCTACAGGCTCCCAGGTTCTATCCTCTGGGCCGTGACCCTTCCAGTCCACCAGATAAAATTTCTTGCCACGTAACACCTTGCACCCCACAATAGCATTCACCTCAAACTCATCCGTGGATGAACCCGATGTCCCAGCAGATGATTCAGAAAACCAGTACAAACGAACGGACTTTAAGAGGGAAACGTGAAACGTATCGGTGATACCAAGGCGTGGAGGAATAGCCAAACGGTAGGCCACAGGGTTGACCTGTTCTAGAACCTTAAACGGGCCAATGTAGCGAGGAGCAAACTTAGTGGACTCAACTCGCAGCCTGATGATACGGGCGGAGAGCCACACTAAGTCGCCAGGAGCAAAGACCGGAGCAGGGCGCCGGTGTGTATCAGCCGAAACCCTCATTCTCTCCTTGGAGGCCCGGATGGCATCCTGTGTGCGGTCCCAGATGTCACGTGCCTCCACCGCCCAGTCTGCCACCCTAGAATCGGTGGATGACACGGGCACGGGCACAGGGACACGCGGATGCTGGCCGTAATTAAGGAGAAAAGGAGTCTGACCAGTGGAATCGGCTACGGCGTTGTTCAAGGCAAATTCCGCCCAAGGTAGCAAAGATGCCAAGTCGTCCTGCCTAGCAGAGATGAAATGACGCAAATATGTCACCAGAGTCTGGTTGGTTCTCTCCACCAACCCATTCGTCTCGGGATGGTATGCAGAGGAGAGGTTTAACTCTATGCTGAGTAAACGGCAGAGCTCTCTCCAAAACCGAGACGCGAACTGGGGACCCCGATCGCTGACAATCTTATCAGGCATACCATGCAATCGGAAAACGTGCTTAATGAACAACACCGCCAAGGCCCGTGCTGAAGGTAACCGAGGAAGCGGCACCAAATGCACCATCTTAGAGAAGTGGTCGGTGACAACCCAAATAATGGAGCAGCCACGCGACTTGGGTAAGCCCACCACAAAGTCCATCCCGACCATCTCCCAGGGCCTCTCTGCCACCGGTAGAGGGTAAAGCAACCCAGCAGGCCGTTGCCGAGGAGACCGATTCTGGGCGCAGGAAACACACGCCTGAATATAGTCCCTGACATCTCGGGCCATATGCGGCCACCAGTATGTTCTCGCCTAAAGCTCAGATGTCCTCTTGGTCCCAAAATGCCCACCCACTCTGGAGGAGTGAGCCCAAGAGAGAACCTCCGGTCGCAAGTTAGCTGGCACGAAAGTCTTGCCCGGGGGCACAGACTCTAGCGAAACCGGAGCTACAGTTCTCAGGCTCTCAGAAGGGACAATAAGCCGAGGCTCCTCCTCCTCCTCCTCAGATGACACTACAGAGCGGGAGAGAGCGTCGGCACGAACGTTCTTCTCCCCAGAGAGAAAATGGAGAGTAAAATGGAACCGGGAGAAGAACAGGGACCATCTAGCCTGGCGAGAATTCAGCCGCTGGGCCGTTTGTAGATATACCAAGTTCTTGTGGTCAGTGAAGACTTGGAAGGGAAAGCGAGCTCCCTCCAAGAGATGTCTCCACTCTGAAAAAGCCAACTTCATGGCTAGCAACTCCCTGTCCCAGATGGAATAATTCCTCTCCGCTGGTGTGAAGGTCTTGGAGAAGAAGAAGCAAGGATGCTTCCGACCTTGAGCATCCTTTTGGAAAAGGACTGCTCCAGCACCAACAGATGAGGCATCCACCTCCAAGATAAATGGTTTATCAACATCGGGGCGATGTAGGATGGGAGCGCTAGCGAAATGAGACTTGATCGAGAGAAAGGCTTTGGAGACCTCTTCTGACCACAACTTGGGATTTGCTCCCTTTTTGGTGAGGACAACCAAGGGAGCTACCAAAGTTGAGAAGTGTGGAATGAACTGGCGATAGTAATTAATGAACCCCATAAAGCGCTGCACCGCTTTAAGAGAATGGGGTTCCTGCCAGTCCATTACAGCCTGTAGCTTGGCAGGATCCATAGCCAAACCCTGGGCAGAGATGATATAACCAAGGAATGGCAAGGACTCCTGCTCAAACACACACTTCTCCAACTTGGCGTAGAGGGAGTTTGCCCGTAAGAGGTCGAAGACTTTGCGAACATCTCTCCGATGGGAGTCAATATCTGGAGAGAAGATGAGAATATCATCCAGATAGACTACGACCGAGGTGGTGAGCATATCTCGGAAGATGTTGTTCACAAAGTCTTGGAAAATGGCTGGGGCATTACAGAGCCCGAAGGGCATCACCAGATATTCATAGTGCCCATCCCTGGTGTTAAAAGCCGTCTTCCATTCATCCCCCTCATGGATGCGAATCAGGTTGTAAGCACCCCGCAGATCTAACTTTGTAAATACCCTCGCTCCCCGTAGCCTATCAAACAGCTCAGATATCAGGGGTAATGGGTATTTGTTCTTAACGGTGATGGCGTTAAGACCCCTGTAGTCTATGCATGGACATAAGTCTCCAGTCTTCTTCTGTACGAAGAAGAACCCAGCCTCTGCCGGTGACACTGACTTCCTAATGAATCCTCTTGCCAGATTCTCTTGGATATACTGAGACATTGCCTCCGTCTCCGGGAGAGATAACGGATAGACTCGACCCCGGGGAGGCTCAGCACCAGGCAAGAGGTCAATAAGACAGTCATAGGGGCGCTGAGGCGGAAGGGTCTCCGCAGCTCTTTTGGAGAACACGTCTGCATAGGGCCAATAGTGCTTGGGGAGAGAGGAAAGATCTGCGGGTACCTGTGTAGTAGCAACCTGAACGCACTCCCTCTGACATCTACCCTCGCAGGATTTACTCCATCCCAAAATTCTCCCAGAGGACCACTCAATATGAGGAGAATGGTAGCGAAGCCATGGTATCCCCAACAGGACCTCATCAATTCCCTCAGGAATGACTAATAGGGAGATTATCTCCTGATGTGATGGAGACACAGAAAGCGTGAAAGGAATGGTTTGGTGGGTAATCTGCGAGGGTAGTGTTGACCCATTTACCACTCGAATGGTTACTGGCTTGGCGAGCATCACCAAGGGTATTGCGTGATGTTGGGCAAAAGCGGAAGACATAAAGTTACCCTCTGCCCCAGAATCCACGCATAGCTCGACCATAAGAGTGGATGGACCTATGGTAATTGTCCCCTTGAAGGACAACTTTGAGGCAAACGTTGCCGTGTCTAGTGTACCTCCTCCAACTGCCACTAGACGCTGACGTTTCCCCGACCGCTGAGGACCCTTGGAGGCAAGATGTCCTGACTGCTGGCAAACATGACGGACCTTATGTGCACGGGCGGACAGAGATTTGGATCCCGCTCGTATCACCTCTAAGGCCTCATGTGATTTGGATGCCTGGATTGGAGATTCCAAAGGTTTGGCAAAGGTGGGAGCCAGCCGAAACCTCTGCCTACACTGGGCTCGCTCTAACCTCCGCTCGTTAAAACGGAGGTCAATACGAGTAGAGACAGTTATTAATTCCTCCAGTGTAGCAGGAATCTCCCTAGTGACCAGAGCGTCCTTAACGTGATCAGCCAGGCCCCTCCAAAATATGGGGATAAGGGCCTTATCCGACCACTCCAGCTCGGAAGCTAAAGTACGGAAGCGGACGGAAAAATGGCTGACCAAGGACTCACCCTGAGTTAAAGCCAGTAGTTGGAGGACTTGAGGTCCTAAAAAGACCTTTTTCAGAGTGCTCAGGAACAACGGAGCACTCTGCACCACATGATCACCACGCTCCCACAGCGGCGTAGCCCACTCCAACGCCCTGTCCGACAAGAGAGAGACAATAAATCCCACCTTAGCCCGCTCTGTAGGAAAACGTGCAGCCAGGAGCTCGAGATGGATAGAGCACTGACTCACGAATCCCCTACAAGTTTTGCAATCTCCAGAAAATTTTTCTGGCAACAGGAGGCGGGATAATGTCGGAACTGGGGTGGCAGTGGACAAGGTTGCTGCAGCCACGCTAGCAGCCTGTACAGCAACTGCGGTAACATCCACAGCTGAGGTTGCGCTCTCGAGAGCCGTCAACCTACCCTCCAGCTGCTGGATATACCGCAAAGATTGCTGAATGTCCGCCATTTACTAGCCAGACCTTGGCGCTAGTATTATGTTAAGGACTGGCGGAACGCACCAAGTATAGATGATATGAAACTAGGTGCGTTCGCAGTACGAGGTCCACCGTGCAGGTAAAAACCCTGCTGCTAGTAAGATGGACTATATGGCGGTACTATAAGTATACACGCGCGGGTTAACTTCACCCTGCGTGAAGGAAGCGATCCTGTTGAGTCACAGGACCGCGGTACCGCACATAGATCGCGAGCAAGAAGTCAGCGAACACAACCCCAACACAGGATTGAAGTCCGATTAGACCACTTGCTGGCACAACACCGCAACTGGGTGTGTAAGGAAACTATTAAAATAGTGTATAGAGGCACGAGAGTGCATGCGGTGCTGCACTGACGGACGCCACTAACCACCCAGGCTTGGGTAAGGAAAGCGCAGAGGAAGCGCACGGCGCTGTACAGGCGGTCACAGCAACTAGATGCTGTTATGTGTGTAACGTGCTGTTGGATAAGTCGGGCGCTAGATAGCAAACATACACCTTCCGCGAACAGTCATCCAATAGGGAGGGTATTTTAAAGAGCGACTTTCACTCACAACACACACATATTATCAAGACAATACTAGCGCATGGCCGTGCGGTCATGCGCAGTTTATATTGTTGCAGCACAGGAAGCTGCTACCGAAGTTTTGCCCTTTCAGGACCTTCCTGGAGGACCAATGGAATGTGCTGCAGTACCTGAGCATGTGACCCTTGATCTCCAACGGGAGATCTTGCCCTGGGCATGCTCAGTGTGTGAAAATAAGGACTTAGTCCCAGAGAAGCCTGCTCGCCGCAGATCAGTGCAGGGTACAACAGGAGAGCCAGAAAAGGCAGCAGTAACCCTTTGCACAGAATCAGTCCCAGCAAGACGCTGGGAGCAACGCCTCCGCTGAGCAGACCCCACTGCGGCCGATGCAGAATGGGAGACCGCAGCAGACACGGATCGAGATTCCTCCTGTGCAGCAGAGGAAACTCGACTCCTAACAGAGTGATATCTTTTTTGCTAACCAAAATGATTATTTTTGCAAACTTTAAGAGCACAGAGGCTCCTTATTCAGGAACTTTTACAAATGAATCACTGAGACAAGAGCACAACATTTAAGAGATTTTACAATTGGACATTTGTGCATAACGTGAATGGGGTGATGCTTCCTAAAAATAAACCGAGGAAATCAAATGATGTTTGTGATACAAATGGAGAGTTGGTGGTAGTAATAGCTTAGTGATCTTAAGTTGATCTGTCATATATCCAGGTGCTAAATTGAGTCCCGTTGTCAAAGAGTTGAAAATCCTTATCAGTTTGAGTTCCCAGACGTTCCTCTCTCTGTCATCTTTAAAATAGTCTTTCAGTATTGATATTTCTAAATCTGTCATACAGTGTCCAGGTCCAGAGAAATGTATCACATGTATGTCCAGTTCATTATTAATATTGTGCTGGTGTAGCTTTTTCCTTGCTTGTAGTGTTTGCTTAGTTTCTCTAATCTACTTCCTGGGATATAAACTTTTCTTTACCTGGATATAAGAAGGCAATGCAGACTCTGCTGATGGAGGTCACCTCAGCGTCCCCCCCACCCCGACGCGTGTTTCACCGCCAGCTTATTTCATTTCGCTGCCCCTGGGAGAAGCAGGCGGCGAAACACGTGTTGGTGTGAGAGGACGCCGAGGTGACCTTCATCAGCAGAGTCTGTATTGCCTTCCTGCATCTAGGTAAAGAAATTGTACAAAGCATTTTATTATTTCTGGCATTAGTTTGTCTTCTCCACAGTAGAATACCGATATCATAAACTGCATATCTCGGTGTGATTATCATTTGGGTCCGTTTTCATTTGATTTATCTACAGTTTTGCAATTACATCTTAAAAGATAGGACCTATCTTAACACTCATCTCACAACACCATTTTAAGGTTTTATTGCATAAGTTATTATATTCTATATATGAAAAGTTAACACTATAGTGCCAATTTACTTTTCATACATCATCTTTACCATTTACTAAATAATCTGCTGCTTTTTAAGGAATTAGAATATAATACAACTTTATACTCTATATCATACATATTCCATCCTGTCCACTCTGAGTGACACCATCTCTTTGTGAAAAAACTGCCTTCTATTACTTCTCTATTGCAGAGCTTTCAGATTTTGAATCAGTCCAGAGCACCTGCTGCCCCTTAAAGTTGTGTGGACATTATATACTGAAATATGGTGTATATAATGTGTAATGTATGTATGTACTAAATTGTATGTACACAACATTACAATGTATAGTATTTACCCCACACCACATACAATGCTATGCAATATATACACACAGCTCTACAATATACACTATTTTTTCGGCTCTAGACTACATACTATGCACTTAGCTCTAAGCTATCTATTACATATACACAGCTCCACACTATATACTATAAACACAGAAACCCCCCAAAAATGGACACTCGAGCTAAAAAAATAATAACAATTTTATTGAGAGAACTATATTAAAAGTACATAAATAATACACATAGAAACTAGAATAAATGGATGCAATGAAAAAACAGAAAGGAGACACTAGTGCCACACACGGACGTAATACTAAACTGAAGAGCAGGAAAATCAATTGTACTCCTACCACGGGTGTATATATATCTACATATAAGTAGCATACATCATAGATTAGAGCAGTGCAAAATACGTATAAAAAATTATTATTATGATTGTATTAAATATTAAATAAGAAGCTCTCAGATACTGAACAAGTGCAGGGAGATACTGAGTACAAGTCAAAGTACAAATAAAGTGCCTAGTGCAGACTTAGTATGGCAAGGTACCCCATATAGCTATACTACCATCAGCACATGAGTACAAATATAAAGGGAAAATCTCCTATACGTAGATGGGTAGAACCTGACTAATGCCTACATAGCAGTGAAGAGGGGCACACAAGAGAAGTACCAACCTGCAGCCGTGCGTGGAAAGAGGGGCCCCTTTTTGGGGTTTTTTTTTGGGGGGTTTCTATGATATTTGTGATGGTGGAGCATTTACCTCCGGTGCCCTCTCTATAGGTTTACTACTACTATAAACACAGGACCTCCTGACGAAACTGCACAGGCGGTGAAACGTGCATTGAGTTTCATCCTAGCAGGTTATATACCCCGTTCATCATGGCTGCAGGTAGTTAGATATGGTGATACATTGCCACTTCATGCACCTTATGTCAGCTATATTTACTTAATGCTATGCACTTTACTCAGTTACCTTGACTTTATTTTATGGTGCACTGAATCACCTTTAATTATGCATATATATCATTATGAATCAGTGTCTTATTGCCCTCCTAGGTCTTGATGTAGCACATTAAGATATTTTGATGCGACACCTGCACCAATACAACTCTGGCAAAAATCAAGAGACCACCACATCAAAACCCTGTCATGGTCCGCCCAATCTCCAGACCTGAACCTCATTGAAAACTTCTGGAATGTAATCAAGAGGATGATGGATAGTCACAAGCCATCAAACAAAGAAGAACTGCTTACATTTTTGTGCCAGAAGCAGTGTGAAAGACTGGTGGAAAGAATGCCAAGATGCATGAAAACTGTTTTTAAAAATCATGGTTATTCCACAAAATATTGATTTCTGAACTCTCCCTGAGTTAAAAACATTAGTATTATTGTTTCTAAATGATTCTGAATTTGTTTTCTTTGCATTATTTGAGGTCTGAAAGCAATGTTTTTTTTGTAATTTTGCCCATTTCTCCTTTTCAGAAAAAAGTCAATAGTTTATAGAAAAAAAGAGCAATTTACATTTAACTCAAAAATATACCTATAAAGAGAAACATCAGGCAAACTGAACATTTTGCAGTGATCTCTTAATTTTTACCAGAGCTGTATATATTGTGTCATACAGACACTGGGATCTCTACCAGACATATCTGTGTTTTTATACATTATTAGAATTTTTGAAATATGTGATATGTCTGGTCCTGGGGTATATAACTGCTTTTTAGCTGTCTGTTTTTTGTGCCCCAAATTATTTTATCTTATTTATCATATTTTTTATATATTGTGTAATTTTTTTTTTAAGATAAAATCTATTTTCTATTTTCATATATTTTTGATTGTACTCCTTCGTCTTTTCTCTATTGGTGTAAAAACAGTTTTTTACAGACTGTAAATTTACAGATTGTTGTCAACTCAGGTGCACTGTATGTTGCTTGCTTCATGGGTGGGGTACGCTGCTGAGTATCACTACATTTTACTAGGCCCAAACGGATTTCCTGGGCTAGATGCCATTACAAAACAGTAGTTAGATAAACAGGCGGTGTAGCTTGCTTGATGGGTGGGGTACTCTGCTGAATAGCACAAAATGCTATTAGGTACAAAACGATTTCCTGGGCTAGATGGAGTTAAAAATTAGTAATTAGATCAACAGGCGGTGTAGCTTGCTTCATGGGTGGGGTACGCTGCTGAGTATCACTAAATTCTACTAGGCCCAAAAGGATTTCCTGGGCTAGATGCCGTTACAAAATAGTAGTTATGTAAACAGGTGATGTAGCTTGCTTCATGGGTGAAGTATGCTGCTGAGTAGCACCAAATGCTATTAGATAAAAAACGATTTCCTGGGTTAGATGCCGTTAAAAAATAGTACTTAGGTAAACAGGCGGTGTAGCTTGCTTCATGGGTGGGGTACGCTGCTGAGTATCACTAAATTCTACTAGGCCCAAACAGATTTCCTGGGCTAGATGCCATTAAAAAACAGTACTTAGGTAAACAGGCGGTGTAGCTTGCTTCATGGGTGGGGTACTCTGCTGAGTAGCACAAAATGCTATCAGGCCCAAAAGGATTTCCTGGGCTACATGCTGTTAAAAATAGTACTTAGGTAAACAGGCGGTGGGTGGCTGGGCTACTCTGCTGACTAGCAGACACTGAAGCTTTGGAGCAGACCTCTGAATCTCAGGCCTTAGTATGAAGAAATAACTCTGCAGACGACCCCACCCACCTGGAATTGACGATGGCAACGTCATGTAAAACTCAGCAACAGGACTAAATAAAAGAGTCTCTATTTTTTCAAAAATTCGGCAACAGACACCACTTAAGTGGCATCAATTTTGCCAGAGTTTTTTAAAACGGTTGGTGAGGTGATTTTCAAAAATCATCAAGCTTTTAGTCTCCCCAAGATGACATAGGGGTAGAAAAGTGCTTGCGGATCCAGGATTTGTTCATCTTGATGAACGTTAGTCTGTCTACATTGTCACTGGACAGCTGTGTGCGCTTATATAGCACACCACCAACAGCGCTGAACACACGTTCAGAGAGAAAGCTGGCTGTGGGGCACGACAAGATCTCCAAGGTGTGAGTGGCGAGCTCAGGCCATTTGTCAAGATTGGAAGTCCAAAATGAGCAAGGGTCCAGTTCCACAGTCATTGCATCAATGTTAACTTGGAGATACTCTTGTACCATACTCTCTAGGTGTTGGCTGTGTGTCAGACTCCTTGTCTCCTGTGGCCTTGCAAAGGATGGTCTAAAAAAATCTTGAAACGATTAGAAAAAATTGCTGTTACCACCAGATATGATGTTACTGTTCTGGCTTGAGTGAAGACTCAATAGTCCCATCGTTGGCAAGTTAGAACTCAGAGATTGACTACGTGCACCACTGGTGTTTTGTGGAAAAGCAGATGTTAGATTCTGTAACAGTCTCTGCTGATACTCCTGCATGCGTGAATCCCTTTCTATGACAGGAATTATTTTGCCAAATTTGCTTTTGCAACAGGGATCTAAGAGTGTGGCAACCCAGTAGTCGGCATTACTTCGGATTCTGACAATCCGAGGGTCATGTTGCAGGTAGTGCAGCAAGAAGGCACTCATGTGTCTTGCGCATCCAGGAGGACCAAGTCCTTGTTGTCTTGGTGGTGGCAAGGTGAGAATCATGTTTCCTTCATCTGCCCTCTCCCCCCAACCTCGCACAACAGAAATTTGATCAAGGTCTCCCTCATCTGATGAGTCTTCCATGCCCAGCGCCAGTTCGTCCTCCATTTCTTCCTCGCCTCCCGCACCTTCCTCAATAGTTTGGCTGCTACCATGCACCCTCGGTAACCCCTCTCTCCCTGCCTCCAATGCCAGCCAACTTGGTGCTGCCAACCTTCTTGACCTTGGAGATATGATCCCTTCCGCATACGACTCCTCCTGTTCCTCCTCCTCCTCCTCTTGTTCCACCACCTGACTCCGAACACTGTGTAAGGTGTGCTCCAGCATGTAAATCACCGGAATGGTCATGCTGATAATGGCATCGTCAGCACTAAACATCTTCGTTGCTATTTCAAAACTGTGCAGAAGGGTGCATAGGTCCCTGATTTGAGACCACTCCTGCAGCGTGATTTGCCCCACCTCTTGATCTCGTTGGCCCAGGCTATACGTCATAACGTATTGCA
This sequence comes from Ranitomeya imitator, assembly GCF_032444005.1. NCBI lineage: Eukaryota > Metazoa > Chordata > Amphibia > Anura > Dendrobatidae > Ranitomeya > Ranitomeya imitator. The sequence continues at coordinate 544,269,478 of NC_091284.1, read as the reverse complement.
TCAGGGCTCGTCGGTGCTGCCACAGTCGCTGCAACATGTGCAGAGTTGAATTCCACCATTTGGGCACATCGCATTTCAGCCGGTGAACTGGCAGGCCCAACGACTTCTGGAGAGATGCAAGTCGTCCAGCTGCGGGATGCGAACGGCGGAAGGGAGCACACAGCATCCGTGCCCTCTGCAGAAGCCCATCCAGTCCGGGATAGGATAGTGGGATAAAAATTACTGGACAACCAGGTTCAAAACGTGAGCCATACAATGCACATGTGTGACATTGCCCCGGCGAAGGGCCGTACCCAGGTTTGCAGCATTGTCGCACACAGCCTTCCCTGGCTGCAGGTTGAGTGGAGACAGCCATTGATGGAACCTATGTTTTGGCATAGGTGGTTTTCCTTTTTGGATGCTGCACTTCCCCTGGTTGTTCCTTCCCAGTGAAAGACATGGCTATTTATTACTTGCGTTGAGAAACACGTGATGGTGTCTCTGTTGCTTTTCTACATATATTTACATAATTCTTATAAAGCATGGGGGAATGTTCTGGATCACTGCGTTGAGAAACACGTGATGGTGCCTCCATGGTGTTGGATGTTTTGATCTCCCGAGGTCATTCATCCTTATGTTTATAGTCCTTTTACTAGGCACTGCTCCTAATAGTCAGTTTCCTACTCCACACTGATGAGGGGCAAATACCCCAAAACAGCTGTCTGTGGATGGATACCATGTTTTGGCATAGGTTGTTTCCCTTTTTGGATGCTGCCCTTCCCGTGGTTGTTCCTTCCCGGTGAAAGACATGGCTATTTATTGCTTGTGTTGAGAAACACATGATGGTGTCTCCGCGGCTTTTCTACATGCATTTGCATAATTCCCATAGGGGATGGGGGCAGTGTTCTGGATCACTGCGTTGAGAAACATGTGATGGTGTCTCCACGGTGTTGGATGTTTTGATCTCCCTGAGGTCATTCATCCTTATGTTTATAGTCCTTTTACTAGGCACTGCTCCTAATAGCCAGTTTCCTACTCCACACTGATGAGGGGCAAATACCCCGAAACAGCTGTCTGTGGATGGATACCATGTTTTGGCATAGGTAGTTTTCCTTTTTGGATGCTGCCCTTCCCGTGGTTGTTCCTTCCTGGTGAAAGACCTGGCTATTTATTGCTTGCGTTGAGAAACACGTGATAGTGTCTCTGCGGCTTTTCTACATGCTGGTCACAGCATAGTGAGGAGGTGTGCAAGATTCCTTCTGCGCAGTTACAATGCGAGTGGCATTACCAGACAGTCTTTGGGTGCAGGTGGAGGACCGAGAGGAGGTTGAGGAGGCAGAAGGAGTGGAGGAACTTCTAGATACAGAGGATCGACGAGCAACTCGTGGCGATGGCAAGACTTGGACAGCAGCCGCTTCTCATGATGTCGCCATAGTTACCCAGTGCCCAGTCACCAACATGTAACGCCCTGTCCATATCTACTTGTCCAAGTGTCTATGGTGAAATGCACCCGGTCACACACAGAGTTTCTCAAGGAAGCAGTGATGTTGTGTGCGACATGCTGGTGTAGCGCAAGCACAGCTTTCTTTGAGAAGTAGTGGCGACAAGGCATCTGGTACTGGGGCACTGCGACGGACATAAGGTCTCGAAAATCCTCTGTGTCCACCAGGCAGAAAGGCAGCAATTCTGTAGCCAACAGCTTGCTGATGGAGAAATTCAACCTTTTAGCTTTGTCATGGTTAGGAGGAAATGGTCTTTTACTTGTCCACATCTGAGGGACTGAGGGCTGGCGGCCGTGCTTAGACGGAGTTGAGTAGGGTGTCCACAGCAAACTGCTGGTCTGTGAGGAAGGTGCAGGCGGAGATGTTATGTTGCCTTGATCAAAATGTGGTGTCGATGTCGGAGAGCACTCAACACCACCAGGTGTTTCCACTAGCAAATGTCCTGACGACCTGCCAATCACACTGGCTGTTGCCGGTATAGAGGTGGAAGGTCTGCATCCAAAACCTTGTGCGACTGCTGTCCCCACAGTCACAGAGGATGAAGAGGATGCAGATGCACTTGATGGGGCAGATGGTGGTTGACTTGGCCCACTAGGCTGCATTGTAACACAGTGAGCTTCCCACTGAAATTTATGCCTCCTATCTATGTGACGGTTCATGCATGAAGTACTCAAGCTAGTGATTTTTTGGCCTCTACTGAGATTTTGTTGACAAATCTTACAGACAACATGAGTTGGATCATCCTTTGCAATGTCAAAAAATGCTCTGGCTATGCAAGGCTTAGAGCCCATGCGACCTGAAGAGCCATCACGACTTCTGGTCTGAGGCACAGTTGGGGTTGAGGATGGAGTTGTTGACGTGCTTCCAGTACTCCGTCTCTGTCCAGGAAGGCGCACCGTTACCTCGCTGTCAGACTCGCCACTAGCATCCTCCTCCACCTCCTCTGCTGACCTCATGGACTGGTGGACTGGGGGTTGACAGTAAGTGGGGTCTACAACCTTGTCATCATCATCCTGTGTGTTCTCACACCCGTCGTCCTCAGAGCCAACCTCTTCCTGCTCCGACCGAAAAGTCAAGTTTTCATTCCAATCAGGTATTCCCAGGCTATAGTATGCACAAACAGCTCTACAGACTCAACCATGTGTGTTACCCCATGCTCAGACGGGCAGCTGGAGACTTGGGAGCTGTGAGGAAGCAAGTGCGATTGGGGTGACAACTCTGAGGACTGGAGTAGTTGTGATGTTGAAGTTGACATGGAGGAGAGCCCACTTGATATCCATTCAAGCACCTGCTGTTTTTGTGCCTCATCTGGAATTTTTGGCGATGGTCGTAAGAAAGGGATCATATCAGATTGTCCACGAAAAGAAGTAGACATCTTACTTTGGCTGGAAGATGGTCTTTCTTCTGCAGATGTTACTGTTGCTTTACCACCTACCCCACGAACACAACCTTTTTTTCCTTTCCAACACGCCTATTCCCATTTCCACCAGCAGCAGGCCTTTTGCCACTCATTTTAGTGCTTAAATAATTGGCGACCTTGTATCTGTAGTTGTTAGCACAACAATCGATGGATGAAAACCGAGCAGAACTGAGTGGCAAAACTGTGGTACTGGGCCCAAATCTAATAACTGGATTAGATGCAGTAAAAATAGAAATACATAGGCGGTATAGTTTGTTTCACAGGCAGGCTACTCTGCTGACGTGCAGACACTGCTCCTAGGCCCTAAACTAATAACTGGATTAGATGCAGTGAAACTAGAGATACACAGGTGGTATAGTTTGTTTCACAGGTGGGCTACTCTGCTGACGTGCAGACACTGCTCCTAGGCCCTAAACTAATGACTGGATTAGATGCAGTGAAAATAGAGATACACAGGCAGTATAGTTTGTTTCAGAGGCGGGCTCATCTGCTGACGTGCAGACACTGCTCCTAGGCCCTAAACTATCAACTGGATTAGATGCAGTGAAAATAGAGATACACAGGCGGTATAGTTTGTTTCACAGGCAAGCTAGTCTGCTGACGTGCAGTGTTGTGAATTCCGCTCTTGGGCTCCCTCCGGTGGTTGTAAGTGGCACTTTTGGGAGTTCTGCTCTTGGGCTCCCTCTTGTGGTTTCTAGTGGTATGGCTGCTCCTTGGAGTTAGCTGTCATCAGCTGCCTCCACTTATCGTCTCTTCTGCTCTACTATTTAGGCCTGGCTCTTTCTTCAGCCAGTGCCACTTGTAAATGGTTCCTGGTTGGATTCACATCTCTTTGGAGTTCCCTGTTATCCTGACCAGTTCAGCAAAGCTAAGTTTTTGCTTGCTCTTTTCTGTCCATAGATTGTGGACTTATCCATTCTGTGCTTTCTATGTTGGTCCAGCTTATCAGTGTGAATTAATTCTGTCTTGCTGGAAGCTCTGGGAGGCAGATTTGCCCTCCACACCTTTAGTCAGGTGTGGAGATTTTTTTGTAAACTCTGCATGGATTTTTGTAGTGTTTTATACTGACCGCACAGTATTCCATCCTGTCCTATCTATTTAGCTAGACTGGCCTCCTGTGCTCATCCTGGTTTCATTCTGTGTATGTATTTTCCCTCTCCACTCACAGTCATTATTTGTGGGGGGCTAATCTATCCCTTGGGGATTTTCTCTGAGGCAAGATAGCTTTCCTGCTTCTTTCTTTAGGGGTAAAGTTAGCTCTTAGGCTGTGACGAGATGCCTAGGGAGAGTTAGGAGCATTCCACGGCTACTTCTAGTGTTGTGTTGAGCTTAGGGACTGCGGTCAGTACAGTTACCACTTCCTTCAGAGCTCGTTCCATGTTGCTCCTAGACCACCGTATTATAACAGTACAAGTGGCCAAAAATGAATTAAATGCATCTCAAAAGAAGGAAAAGCAAGTTCTGAACCATTTTTTTTTCTGTGCTCTGGTTTGTCTTTTTTTTCCTCTTGATATCTGGGTGGTTCAGGATATATGCTTTGGCATGGATGTTCAGGGTTTGTTTTCTCTTATGGATCAACTTGCTGCAAGAGTACAGAGTATCCAGGACTATGTTGTCCAGACTCCGGCTTTAGATCCTAGAATTCCTACTCCTGATTTATTTTTTGGGGACAGATCCAAGTTTTTCAACTTTAAAAATAACTGCAAATTGTTTTTTGCTTTGAAACCCCGTTCTTCTGGTGATCCCATTCAGCAAGTAAAAATCATCATATCCTTGCTGCGTGGTGACCCTCAAGACTGGGCTTTTTCTCTTGAAACAGGGGATCCGGCATTATTGAATGTAGATGCATTTTTTCAAGCGCTCGGATTATTGTATGACGAACCTAATTCTGTGGATCATGCAGAAAAAACCATTGTTGGCCTTGTGTCAAGGTCAGGAAGCGGCAGAGTTATACTGCCAGAAATTTAGAAAATGGTCTGTGCTCACTAAATGGAATGAAGAGGCTCTGGCTGCTATTTTCAGAAAAGGTCTTTCTGAAACCCTTAAAGATGTTATGGTGGGCTTTCCTACGCCTGCACAAGGGGGCATTCTTTGCGTCTGGAGGAGAGAAGGTTTTTCCACCAACATAGAAGAGGATTCTTTACTGTTAGGGCAGTGAGAATCTGGAATTGCTTGCCTGAGGAGGTGGTGATGGCGAACTCAGTCGAGGGGTTCAAGAGAGGCCTGGATGTCTTCCTGGAGTAGAACAATATTGTATCATACAATTAGGTTCTGTAGAAGGACGTAGATCTGGGGATTTATTATGATGGAATATAGGCTGAACTGGATGGACAAATGTCTTTTTTCGGCCTTACTAACTATGTTACTATGTTACTATGTTACTATGGTTTGAGGGAATCTATGTCTCTAGCCATTCAGATTGATCGGCGTCTGCGCGAGCGCAAAGTTGTGCACCATATGGCAGTATCCTCTGAGCAAAGTCCTGAACCTATGCAATGTGATAGGATTTTGACTAGAATAGAACGGCAGGAATTCAGACGTCAGAATAGGCTGTGTTTTTACTGTGGTGATTCGGCTCATGTGATCTCTGATTGCCCTAAGCGTACTAAGAGAGTCGCTAGGTCTGTTACCTGTTATGATAAGGTAATTCAGTACCACAATGGACATAGAGGTCAGAGCACATACAGTGACCTGACAATAACCCAAAAACATAGAACGAGCTCTGAGACGTGGGAACTCTGCTGACCGCAATCCCTAATCCTCTCCAACCACACTAGAGGCAGCCGTGGATTGCGCCTAACGCTCCCTATGCAACTCGGCACAGCCTGAGAAACTAGCTAGCCTGAAGATAGAAAATAAGCCTACCTTGCCTCAGAGAAATACCCCAAAGGAAAAGGCAGCCCCCATATATAATGACTGTGAGTTAAGATGAAAAGACAAACGTAGAGATGAAATAGATTTAGCAAAGTGAGGCCCGACTTTCTGAACAGAGCGAGGATAGGAAAGGTAACTTTGCAGTCAACACAAAACCCTACAAAAACCACGCAAAGGGGGCAAAAAGACCCTCCGTACCGAACTAACGGCACAGAGGTACACCCTCTGCGTCCCAGAGCTTCCAGCAAGCAGGAAAAAACAAATATACAAGCTGGACAGAAAAAAACAGCAAACAAAATAGCAAAGCAGAACTTAGCTATGCAGAGCAGCAGGCCACAGGAACGATCCAGGAGGAAACAGGTCCAATACTAGAACATTGACTGGAGGCCAGGATCAAAGCACTAGGTGGAGTTAAATAGAGCAGCACCTAACGACTTCACCACATCACCTGAGGAGGGAAACTCAGAAGCCGCAGTACCACCTTCCTCCACCAACGGAAGCTCACAGAGAGAATCAGCTGAAGTACCACTTGTGACCACAGGAGGGAGCTCTGCCACAGAATTCACAACAGTACCCCCCCTTGAGGAGGGGTCACCGAACCCTCACCAGAGCCCCCAGGACGACCAGGATGAGCCATATGAAAGGCACGAACAAGATCGGGAGCATGGACATCAGAGGCAAAAACCCAGGAATTATCTTTCTGAGCATAACCCTTCCACTTAACCAGATACTGGAGTTTCCGTCTTGAAACACGAGAATCCAAAATCTTCTCCACAATATACTCCAACTCCCCGTCCACCAAAACCGGGGCAGGAGGATCAACAGATGGAACCATAGGTGCCACGTATCTCCGCAACAATGACCTATGGAATACGTTATGTATGGAAAAAGAATCTGGAAGGGTCAGATGAAAAGACACAGGATTAAGAACCTCAGAAATCCTATACGGACCAATGAAACGAGGTTTAAACTTAGGAGAGGAAACCTTCATAGGAATATGACGAGAAGATAACCAAACCAGATCCCCAACACGAAGTCGGGGACCCACACGGCGTCTGCGATTAGCGAAACGTTGAGCCTTCTCCTGGGACAAGGTCAAATTGTCCACTACATGAGTCCAAATCTGCTGCAACCTGTCCACCACAGTATCCACACCAGGACAGTCCGAAGACTCAACCTGCCCTGAAGAGAAACGAGGATGGAACCCAGAGTTGCAGAAAAACGGCGAAACCAAGGTAGCCGAGCTGGCCCGATTATTAAGGGCGAACTCAGCCAAAGGCAAAAAGGACACCCAGTCATCCTGATCAGCAGAAACAAAGCATCTCAGATATGTTTCCAAGGTCTGATTGGTTCGTTCGGTCTGGCCATTAGTCTGAGGATGGAAAGCCGAGGAAAAAGACAAGTCAATGCCCATCCTACCACAAAAGGCTCGCCAAAACCTCGAAACAAACTGGAAACCTCTGTCAGAAACGATATTCTCTGGAATGCCATGTAAACGAACCACATGCTGGAAGAACAATGGCACCAAATCAGAGGAGGAAGGTAATTTAGACAAGGGTACCAAATGGACCATCTTAGAGAAACGATCACAGACCACCCAAATGACTGACATCTTTTGAGAGACGGGGAGATCCGAAATAAAATCCATAGAGATATGTGTCCAAGGCCTCTTCGGGACCGGCAAGGGCAAAAGCAACCCACTGGCACGAGAACAGCAGGGCTTAACCCGAGCACAAATCCCACAGGACTGCACAAAAGAACGCACATCCCGCGACAGAGATGGCCACCAAATGGATCTAGCCACTAACTCTCTGGTACCAAAGATTCCAGGATGACCAGCCAACACCGAACAATGAACCTCAGAGATAACTTTATTCGTCCACCTATCAGGGACAAACAGTTTCTCCGCTAGGCAACGATCAGGTTTATTAGCCTGAAATTTTTGCAGCACCCGCCGCAAATCAGGGGAGATGGCAGACACAATTACTCCCTCTTTGAGGATACCCGCCGGCTCAGATAAACCCGGAGAGTCGGGCACAAAACTCCTAGACAGAGCATCCGCCTTCACATTTTTAGAGCCCGGAAGGTACGAAATCACAAAGTCAAAACGGGCAAAAAACAGCGACCAACGAGCCTGTCTAGGATTCAACCGCTTGGCAGACTTGAGATAAGTCAAGTTCTTATGATCAGTCAATACCACCACGCGATGCTTAGCTCCTTCAAGCCAATGACGCCACTCCTCGAATGCCCACTTCATGGCCAGCAACTCTCGATTGCCCACATCATAATTTCGCTCAGCAGGCGAAAACTTCCTGGAAAAGAAGGCGCATGGTTTCATCACCGAGCAATCAGAACTTCTCTGCGACAAAACAGCCCCTGCTCCAATCTCAGAAGCATCAACCTCGACCTGGAATGGAAGCGAAACATCTGGTTGACACAACACAGGGGCAGAAGAAAAACGACGCTTCAACTCTTGAAAAGCTTCCACAGCAGCAGAAGACCAATTGACCACATCAGCACCCTTCTTGGTCAAATCGGTCAATGGTTTAGCAATACTAGAAAAATTGCAGATGAAGCGATGATAAAAATTAGCAAAGCCCAGGAACTTTTGCAGACTTTTCAGAGATGTCGGCTGAGTCCAATCATGGATGGCTTGGACCTTAACAGGGTCCATCTCGATAGTAGAAGGGGAAAAGATGAACCCCAAAAATGAAACCTTCTGAACACCAAAGAGACACTTTGATCCCTTCACAAACAAAGAATTAGCACGCAGGACCTGAAACACCGTTCTGACCTGCTTCACATGAGACTCTCAATCATCCGAGAAGATCAAAATGTCATCCAAGTACACAATCAGGAATTTATCCAGGTACTCTCGGAAGATGTCATGCATAAAGGACTGAAACACTGATGGAGCATTGGCAAGTCCGAATGGCATTACTAGATACTCAAAATGGCCCTCGGGCATATTAAATGCAGTTTTCCATTCATCGCCTCGCTTAATACGCACCAGATTATACGCACCACGAAGATCTATCTTGGTGAACCAACTAGCCCCCTTAATCCGAGCAAACAAATCAGATAACAATGGCAAGGGGTACTGAAATTTAACCGTGATCTTATTTAGAAGGCGGTAATCTATACAAGGTCTCAGCGAACCATCCTTCTTGGCTACAAAAAAGAACCCTGCTCCTAATGGCGACGATGACGGGCGAATATGCCCCTTCTCCAAGGACTCCTTCACATAACTCCGCATAGCGGCGTGCTCAGGCACAGATAAATTAAACAGTCGACCTTTTGGGAATTTACTACCAGGAATCAAATCGATAGCACAATCACAATCCCTATGCGGAGGTAGGGTATCGGACTTGGGCTCATCAAATACATCCCGGTAATCAGACAAGAACTCTGGAACCTCAGAAGGGGTGGATGACGAAATAGTCAGAAATGGGACATCACCATGTACCCCCTGACAACCCCAGCTGGACACAGACATGGATTTCCAATCTAATACTGGATTATGGACTTATAGCCATGGCAACCCCAACACGACCACATCATGCAGATTATGCAACACCAGAAAGCGAATAACCTCCTGATGTGCAGGAGCCATGCACATGGTCAGCTGGGTCCAGTACTGAGGCTTATTCTAGGCCAAAGGCGTAGCATCTATTCCTCTCAATGGAATAGGACACTGCAAGGGCTCCAAGAAAAACCCACAACGCCTAGCATACTCCAAGTCCATCAAATTCAGGGCAGCGCCTGAATCCACAAATGCCATGACAGAATACGATGACAAAGAGCAGATCAAGGTAACGGACAGAAGAAATTTTGACTGTACCGTACCAATGGTGGCAGACCTAGCGAACCGCTTAGTGCGCTTAGGACAATCAGAGATAGCATGAGTGGAGTCACCACAGTAGAAACACAGCCCATTCAGACGTCTGTGTTCTTGCCGTTCAACTCTGGTCAAAGTCCTATCGCACTGCATAGGCTCAGGTTTAAGCTCAGGTAATACCGCCAAATGGTGCACAGATTTACGCTCACGCAAGCGTCGACCGATCTGAATGGCCAAAGACATAGACTCATTCAGACCAGCAGGCATAGGAAATCCCACCATGACATCCTTAAGGGCTTCAGAGAGACCCTTTCTGAAAATAGCTGCGAGCGCACCTTCATTCCATTGAGTGAGTACGGACCACTTTCTAAATTTCTGATAATATACCTCTATCTCATCCTGACCCTGACACAGAGCCAGCAAATTTTTCTCTGCCTGATCCACTGAATTAGGTTCATCGTACAGCAATCCGAGCGCCAGGAAAAACGCATCGATATTACTTAATGCAGGATCTCCTGACGCAAGAGAAAATGCCCAGTCCTGAGGGTCGCCACGTAATAAAGAAATAATGATCCTAACTTGTTGAACTGGGTCACCAGAGAAGCGAGGTTTCAAAGCCAGAAATAGTTTACAATTATTTTTGAAACTCAGAAATTTAGTTCTATCTCCAAAAAACAAATCAGGAATAGGAATTCTCGGTTCTAACATAGAATTCTGAACCACAAAGTCTTGAATATTTTGTACTCTTGCCGTGAGCTGATCCACACATGAAGACAGATCTTTAATGTCCATCGCTACACCTGTGTCCTGAACCACCCAAATGTCTGGGGGAAAAAAAAGGCAAAACACAGTGCAGAGAAAAAAAAATGGTCTCAGAACTTCTTTTTTCCCTCTATTGAGAATCATTAGTACTTTGGGCCTCCAGTACTGTTATGATAAGGTAATTCAGTACCACAATGGACATAGAGGTCAGAGCACATACAGTGACCTGACAATAACCCAAAAACATAGAACGAGCTCTGAGACGTGGGAACTCTGCTGACCGCAATCCCTAATCCTCTCCAACCACACTAGAGGCAGCCGTGGATTGCGCCTAACGCTCCCTATGCAACTCGGCACAGCCTGAGAAACTAGCTAGCCTGAAGATAGAAAATAAGCCTACCTTGCCTCAGAGAAATACCCCAAAGGAAAAGGCAGCCCCCACATATAATGACTGTGAGTTAAGATGAAAAGACAAACGTAGAGATGAAATAGATTTAGCAAAGTGAGGCCCGACTTTCTGAACAGAGCGAGGATAGGAAAGGTAACTTTGCAGTCAACACAAAACCCTACAAAAACCACGCAAAGGGGGCAAAAAGACCCTCCGTACCGAACTAACGGCACGGAGGTACACCCTCTGCGTCCCAGAGCTTCCAGCAAGCAGGAAAAAACAAATATACAAGCTGGACAGAAAAAAACAGCAAACAAAATAGCAAAGCAGAACTTAGCTATGCAGAGCAGCAGGCCACAGGAACGATCCAGGAGGAAACAGGTCCAATACTAGAACATTGACTGGAGGCCAGGATCAAAGCACTAGGTGGAGTTAAATAGAGCAGCACCTAACTACTTCACCACATCACCTGAGGAGGGAAACTCAGAAGCCGCAGTACCACCTTCCTCCACCAACGGAAGCTCACAGAGAGAATCAGCCGAAGTACCACTTGTGACCACAGGAGGGAGCTCTGCCACAGAATTCACAACAGTTACCATTAGTACTATACAGCCTAAATTTCTCTTATCTGTGACCCTGATTTGCTCATTGTCGTCCTTTTCTGTCATGGCATTTGTGGATTCAGGCGCTGCCCTGAACTTAATGGACTTAGAATTCGCCAGGCGCTGTGGTTTTTCCTTGCAGCCTTTGCAGAGCCCTATTCCTTTGAGGGGTATTGATGCTACACCCTTGGCCAAGGATAAACCTCAGTACTGGACACAGATGACTATGTACATGGCTCCTGCACATCAGGAAGATTGCCGTTTTCTGGTGTTGCATAACCTGCATGATGTTGTTGTACTGGGATTTCCATGGTTACAGGAACATAATCCGGTGCTGGATTGGAAAACTATGTCGGTGACTAGTTGGGATTGTCGAGGAGTACATAGTGACGTTCCTTTGATGTCAATTTCCTCTTCCCCCTCTTCTGAGGTCCCTGAGTTTTTGTCGGATTTCCAGGATGTATTTGATGAGCCCAAGTCCAGTTCCCTTCCTCCGCACAGGGACTGTGATTGTGCTATTAACTTGATTCCTGGTTGCAAGTTCCCTAAGGGCCGACTTTTCAATCTGTCTGTGCCAGAGCATGCCGCCATGCGTAGTTATGTTAAGGAGTCTTTGGAGAAGGGGCATACTCGGCCCTCTTCGTCACCATTGGGAGCGGGTTTCTTTTTTGTTGCTAAGAAGGATGGCTCCTTGAGACCCTGTATTGATTATCGTCTTCTTAATAAGATCACGGTCAAATTCCAATACCCCTTGCCTTTGCTTACTGATTTGTTTGCTCAGATTAAGAGGGCTAGTTGGTTTACTAAGATTGACCTCCGAGGGGCATATAATCTTGTTCGTATTAAACAGGGTGACGAATGGAAAACTGCATTTAATACGCCCGAAGGCCATTTTGAATACCTTGTGATGCCATTTGGGCTCTCTAATGCTCCATCTGTGTTCCAGTCTTTCATGCATGATATTTTCCGCAATTATCTTGATAAATTCATGGTCGTATATTTGGATGATATTTTGATTTTTTCCGATGATTGGGAGTCTCATGTGAAGCAGGTCAGGATGGTGTTCCAGATCCTTCGTGATAACGCTTTATTTGTGAAGGGGTCTAAGTGCCTATTCGGAGTTCAGAAGGTCTCTTTTTTGGGTTTTATTTTTTCTCCCTCGTCTATAGAAATGGATCCTGTTAAGGTCCAAGCTATTTATGACTGGATCCAACCCACATCTGTGAAGGGTCTTCAAAAATTTTTGGACTTTGCTAATTTCTATCGCCGTTTTATTGCCAACTTTTCCAGTGTGGTTAAGCCCCTTACTGATTTGACGAAGAAAGGTGCTGATGTGACAAATTGGTCCTCTGAGGCTGTTGAGGCCTTTCAGGAGCTTAAACGCCAATTTACTTCTGCTCCTGTGTTGCGTCAGCCGGATGTTTCTCTTCCTTTTCAGGTTGAGGTCGACGCTTCTGAGATTGGGGCAGGGGCCGTTTTGTCTCAGAGGGAGTCTGATGGTTCTTTGATGAAACCGTGTGCTTTTTTTTCAGAAAGTTTTCGCCTGCGGAACGCAATTATGATGTCGGCAATCGGGAGTTGTTGGCTATGAAGTGGGCGTTTGAGGAGTGGCGACGTTGGCTTGAGGGAGCTAAACACCGTGTTGTGGTCCTGACCGATCATAAGAATCTGATTTACCTCGAGTCGGCCAAGCGGCTGAATCCTAGACAGGCTCGATGGTCCCTGTTTTTCTCCCGTTTTGATTTTGTGGTCTCGTATCTTCCGGGATCTAAGAATGTTAAGGCTGATGCCCTCTCTAGGAGTTTTTCGCCTGATTCTCCTGGAGTTCTTGAGCCGGTTGGCATTCTTAAGGAGGGGTTGATTCTTTCTGCTATCTCCCCTGATTTGCGGCGGGTGCTTCAGGAATTTCAGGCTGATAGATATAAACCCAAAAAGAATAGGAGCAAAATGAACATATCAAATAACTTCCAAAGTAAGACCCAAGCGGACAACTAAACATGAATAAAAAAGAACCACTTGAAAAAATAATAAATAATAAATCCAAAAACCGTAATATACAAATATCAATATTTTTATTAGAGACACCAATCCAGACTAACACAAAGACATAATAAAAAACATATAAACAACAATTTAAAAATCAAAGGGAGCAGAGCACCACTCATAATCTGAACCATCAATCAAGAAAACACCACATGTAATAGTTCCATATAAGGGGAAACATATACCAAATTTCATAAATCTAGACAAATAAATAAATAAAGTGCCTATAAATATTTATTTAATCCAATCCAGGTAGTATTACATAAAGTGCATAAACAATCGGGCATATATAACCCCTGAATAAAGTGCATCTAGTGACATTACCCATAGTATTCCCTAATAGGACGGTAACCAGCACATAGTAAGAGGAGAAGTCTCCATATACTAACCCAAATTCATTTTCCACGTGGTGCTGCTGCTGCCCTGCACTCCAACGCGCGTTTCACACGTTGCTTCGTCAGGGAGTGATAGAAAGTGGGGGCCTGGGCCGCATATATATATGTACAGTCATGGCCAAAAGTTTTGAGAATGAGACAAATATTAATTTTTCCAAAGTCTACTGCTTCATTTTCTCTAATGGCAATTTGCATATACTCCTGAATGTCAGAGTGATCAGCTTAACAGCAATTACTGTACTTGCAAAGTCAATATTTGCCCAGAAAATGAACTTTAACCCCCAAAACACATTTCAACATCATTGCAGTCCTGCCTTAAAAGGAGCAGCTAACATCGTTTTAGTGATTGATCCATTAACACAGGTGTGGGTGTTGATGAGGACAGGGCTGGCAATCAATCAGTCATGATTAAGTAAGAATGACATCACTGGACACTTTAAAAGGAGGCTGGTGCTTGGTATCATTGTTTCTCTTCAGTTAACCATGGTTATCTCTAAAGAAACACGTGCAGCCATCATTGCACTGCACAAAAATGGCCTAACAGGGAAGAGTATCGCAGCTACAAAGATTGCACCTCAGTCAACAATCTATCGCATCATCAAGAACTTCAAGGAGAGAGCTTCCATTGTTGTCAAAAAGGCTCCAGGGCGCCCAATAAAGACCAGCAAGCACCAGGACCGTATCCTAAAACTGTTTCAGCTGCGGGATCGGACTACCAGCAGTGCCGAGCTTGCTCAGGAATGGCAGCAGGCTGGTGTGAGTGCTTCTGCACACACTGTGAGGCGGAGACTCTTTGAGCAAGGCCTGGTTTCAAGGAGGGCAGCAAAGAAGCCACTTCTCTCCAGAAAAAACATCAGGGACCGACTTATATTCTGCAAAAGGTACAGGGAGTGGACTACTGAGGACTGGGGCAAAGTCATTTTCTCTGATGAATGCCCTTTTTGATTGTTTGGGACATCTGGAAAACAGCTTATTCGGAGAAGAAGAGGTGAGCGCTACCACCAGTCTTGTCTCATGCCAACTGTAAAGCATCCTGAAACCATTCATGTGTGGGGTTGCTTCTCAGCCAAGGGAATCGGTTCACTCACAGTCTTGCCTAAAAACACAGCCATGAATAAAGAATGGTACCAGAATGTCCTCCAAGAGCAACTTCTCCCAACCGTCCATGAGCAGTTTGGCGCCCAACAATGCCTTTTCCAGCATGATGGAGCACCTTGCCATAAAGCAAAGGTGATAACTAAATGGCTCATGGAACAAAACATAGAGATTTTGGGTCCATGGCCTGGAAACTCCCCAGATCTTAATCCCATTGAGAACTTGTGGTCAATCATCAAGAGACGGGTGGACAAACAAAAACCAACAAATTCTGGCAAAATGCAAGCATTGATTATGCAAGAATGGACTGCTGTCAGTCAGGATTTGGTCCAGAAGTTGATTGAGAGCATGCCAGGGAGAATTGCAGAGGTCTTGAAGAAGAAGGGTCAACACTGCAAATATTGACTTGCTGCATTAACTCATTCTAACTGTCAATATAACCTATTGGTACTCATAATATGATTGCAATTATATTTCTGTACAGGTCCTTCTCAAAAAATTAGCATATAGTGTTAAATTTCATTATTTACCATAATGTAATGATTACAATTAAACTTTCATATATTATAGATTCATTATCCACCAACTGAAATTTGTCAGGTCTTTTATTGTTTTAATACTGATGATTTTGGCATACAACTCCTGATAACCCAAAAAACCTGTCTCAATAAATTAGCATATCAAGAAAAGGTTCTCTAAACGACCTATTACCCTAATCTTCTGAATCAACTAATTAACTCTAAACACATGCAAAAGATACCTGAGGCTTTTATAAACTCCCTGCCTGGTTCATTACTCAAAACCCCCATCATGGGTAAGACTAGCGACCTGACAGATGTCAAGAAGGCCATCATTGACACCCTCAAGCAAGAGGGTAAGACCCAGAAAGAAATTTCTCAACAAATAGGCTGTTCCCAGAGTGCTGTATCAAGGCACCTCAATGGTAAGTCTGTTGGAAGGAAACAATGTGGCAGAAAACGCTGTACAACGAGAAGAGGAGACCGGACCCTGAGGAAGATTGTGGAGAAGGACCGATTCCAGACCTTGGGGAACCTGAGGAAGCAGTGGACTGAGTCTGGTGTGGAAACATCCAGAGCCACCGTGCACAGGCGTGTGCAGGAAATGGGCTACAGGTGCCGCATTCCCCAGGTAAAGCCACTTTTGAGCTACAGAGAAGCAGCACTGGACTGTTGCTAAGTGGTCCCAAGTACTTTTTTCTGATGAAAGCAAATTTTGCATGTCATTCGGAAATCAAGGTGCCAGAGTCTGGAGGAAGACTGGGGAGAAGGAAATGCCAAAATGCCTGAAGTCCAGTGTCAAGTACCCACAGTCAGTGATGGTGTGGGGTGCCATGTCAGCTGCTGGTGTTGGTCCACTGTGTTTCATCAAGGGCAGGGTCAATGCAGCTAGCTATCAGGAGATTTTGGAGCACTTCATGCTTCCATCGGCTGAAATGCTTTATGGAGATGAAGATTTCATTTTTCAGCACGACCTGGCACCTGCTCACAGTGCCAAAACCACTGGTAAATGGTTTACTGACCATGGTATTACTGTGCTCAATTGGCCTGCCAACTCTCCTGACCTGAACCCCATAGAGAATCTGTGGGATATTGTGAAGAGAAAGTTGAGAGACGCAAGACCCAACACTCTGGATGAGCTTAAGGCCGCTATTGAAGCATCCTGGGCCTCCATAACATCTCAGCAGTGTCACAGGCTGATTGCCTCCATGCCACGCCGCATTGAAGCTGTCATTTCTGCCAAAGGATTCCCGACCAAGTATTGAGTGCATAACTGAACATTATTATTTGTTGGTTTTTTTGTTTGTTATTAAAAAACACTTTTATTTGATTGGATGGGTGAAATATGCTAATTTATTGAGACAGGTTTTTTGGGTTATCAGGAGTTGTATGCCAAAATCATCAGTATTAAAACAATAAAAGACCTGACAAATTTCAGTTGGTGGATAATTAATCTATAATATATGAAAGTTTAATTGTAATCATTACATTATGGTAAATAATGAAATTTAACACTATATGCTAATTTTTTGAGAAGGACCTGTATGTGATATAAACATCAGACAAACACTAATAAAAACCAGAGGGCAGCAGAATATGTGAAAATATAATTTTGGTGTCATTCTCAAAACTTCTGGCCATGACTGTACACATAATCAAGTATAACCAATGGTAAAGCTCACACTCACATGTGCATAATCCGGCGCTTGATTCACCGCCGTCAAGCACGGCACCATGTCACCGGTCCTGCGGCAACGTCACTAGAGGGTGCCGTCGCACCCTCTGCAACGTCACAGGCAGGGCACGTGACTAGGCACACGTGCAAGGAGGCAAGCCAAGCGCGCAGCACTGGAGCAGCCGTTGGAAGTATTGGCAAAGAAGAGGGCACAAAAAACATGCCAGAAGAAGGTGACCTTATGCAGAAACTAAAAAACAGGTGACGCACATAAGTTCAGAGCGGCCAAATACATCAAGAACAAAATATATAAACACAAAATATACATATATGTGAAAAATAAATAAAAGTGAAAAAGTACACCAAAATAAATAATGTATTACAGAAAAATAACAATTAGATATACAAAAAATCCTCATACATAATTAAATATAAATAAAATACATTACCATGGTGCCAAAATAATGTGTATGTGATATAATATACAAAAAGACATACAAGAATATATAGATTTAATAAATATATAATATATATCCACAATCCAGTGATGCTGTGAGATTCTTGAGAAGGAAGGTGATAATTCCAAATGTATTTTCCCGATCTGATAGACTACATCTTCTTATTTAATACAGTCCAATCAACGGTCACTCTTATTCTATACTAATAGCGAACCTAAAATACTGAGACAGAGAATTAGTTATAAAGAGATACAATAAACGGCACATAGATCTCACATATAAAGAGATTAAAAATAAATAAAAATAAAAAGAGAATAAAAACAATATATACAATAATATGATCAAATATAAATATAAGTATTGAATAACCACATAAATAATCCATATAACCATATAACTATATAACCACTGGCACAGAGGTCGATGATCAGCAAGAGAGGGAGATCTATAGAAAGCTGGAGAAACCCCATTGGTCATTAAGACAAAGAGGTTTCATTGTTCTGAGAGTCGTTATCCAACGACACTCCTTCCGCGTCAATCTATTCATGAGGTGGCCACCACGAGCCCCTAAATGGACCACATCAATACCTCTAACCTGCATTTCAATTGTTCCCGTGGGATGAAAATCACGATAGTGGGAAGTAGTGTTGAGCATTCCGATACCGCAAGTATCGGGTATCGGCCGATACTTGCGGTATCGGAATTCCGATACCGAGATCCGATATTTTTGTGATATCGGGTATCGGTATCGGAAGTGTAAAATAAAGAATTAAAATAAAAAATATTGTTATATTCACCTCTCCGGCGGCCCATGGACATCAGCGGGAGGATCCGGCGTCCGGCACGGCTTCTTTCTTCAAAATGCGCGCCTTCAGGACCTGTGGTATGACGTCCCGGCTTCTGATTGGTCGCGTGCCGCCCATGTGACCGCCACGCGACCAATCAGAAGCCGCGACGTCATTCCTCAGCTAAAGTCCTAGAATAAGCGCCTTTTAGGACCTGAGGAATGACGTCGCGGCTTCTGATTGGTCGCGTGGCGGTCACATGGGCGGCACGCGACCAATCAGAAGCCGGGACGTCATTCCACAGGTCCTGAAGGCGCGCATTTTGAAGAAAGAAGCCGTGCCGGACGCCGGATCCTCCCGCTGATGTCCAGGGGCCGCCGGAGAGGTGAATATAACAATATTTTTTATTTTAATTCTTTATTTTACACTTTAATATGGATCCCAGGGCCTGAAGGAGAGTTTCCTCTCCTTCAGACCCTGGGATCCATGAGGATACATTCCGATACTTGATGTCCCATTGACTTGTATTGGTATCGGATATCGGTATCGGCGATATCC
Organism: Ranitomeya imitator; assembly: GCF_032444005.1. Lineage (NCBI taxonomy): Eukaryota > Metazoa > Chordata > Amphibia > Anura > Dendrobatidae > Ranitomeya > Ranitomeya imitator. Next base: position 544,250,586 of record NC_091284.1, on the reverse strand, counting down.
GATATTTTTCGGGTATCGGCCGATACTATCCGATACCGATACTTTCAAGTATCGGACGGTATCGCTCAACACTAGTGGGAAGGTATCGTCTTCAATTTGGCAACTTCTTCTCTGTGTACATCCTCAAATCCAATCAATCTAGCTGCCCGTATATCTTTTACATGTTCTAAAATCCGTACACGCAACTGCCTTGATGTAAGACCGATATAAATAAGCCCGCATGGGCAGGTGATATGATATACCACTGATGTGGTTCTACAATTGATAGGATGTACTATCTTAAATGTGTGGGAATTTGAAGAATTCACAAATACATCTGTTTTAACCATATATCTACATGCACTACATCCCCCACATGGCCGTGAACCCCAAGCTGGTCCACCGGAGTTGAATATAAATTGTGACCTTGGTGGAATGTAATGGCTATGTGTGATCATCTCACCTATGGTTTTACTCCTCCTCGCGACGATCCTAGGTGTTCCTTCAATCAATTTAGACAGCTCGGGGTCATCTTTCAAGATTGGCCAATAACGGTTCATGATGTCACCCATATCTCTCCATCTGCTATGATAGTTCGTGATCATCCGCAATTGTGGCTCCTCTTTCCCCCGTGTCTGATAATGAAGAAGGCTGTCACGACTCCTGTCTTTGGCCTGTTTGTACCCTCTTTCCACATCATCCGGCCTATAGCCTCGACAAAGGAATCTCTGCTTCAAATCCTGAGCCTGGTTTTCAAACTCCTCCTCAGAATCACAAATCCTCCTGGCTCTAATAAATTGTCCCTTAGGGATCGCTTTAATGGTATGTCTGGGATGTGCGGATCTTGCATGTAGTAAAGAGTTCGTGCTCGTTTCTTTACGATAAATGGTGCTGTGAATATTACCCAATTGGTCAACGGATAGTTGTAGATCCAAGAAGTCTATTTTTCTCTCTTCCACTTTAAAAGTAAACTTAATGTTCCAATCATTTGCGTTGAGGTATGTCAGGAAGCCATCCAATTCCAACCGAGTCCCCTGCCAAATTATAAGGACATCATCTATAAAACGCATCCAACTTAATACATTAGGGCCCGATACACCAGATGGATATGTTAGCATATATTCTCGCTCCCAATGGCCCATAAATAAGTTGGCGTACGAGGGCGCGAAGCACGCCCCCATCGCCACTCCCCGTTCCTGTTTAAAATAACGGTCTTTGAAAGTAAAATAGTTGTGCGTGAGTGCGTATTCCAGTAATTCCAACAAAAATTCCAGTAAATTCGAATCCATACCCTTGTTTAGTAAAAAGAACCTTACTGCCGCTATCCCCCTCTGATGTTCTATACACGTGTATAGTGATTCAACATCGCCAGAAATAAACAACATGTCTGGTTCAATGGTGATGCCCTGTATCCTCCTTAGCACATCACCAGAGTCCTTGATGTATGATGGTAGTTCAAATACACATGGTTTCAGATAATAGTCCAAAAATCGGGAAATCATCTCATTTAATCCTCCACACCCGGAGACTATAGGCCTCCCGGATGGGTTTAGAAGACTCTTATGGACTTTCGGTAAAAAGTATATGGTCGGAACCACTGGAAATGCTACCCGTAATCCTTCCCATACTGTTTTCGTAAGGATGGTCTGCAATGAGCTATATCAGTTGCAGACCAGGAGACCTTATGATAATCTGACTCCCGTACAACGTAGGGCCTTACAGGAGCTCAAGGATATGAAACAGGTGGTATTCAAACCGGCTGATAAATGCGGTAATGTGGTGGTCTGGCCGATACAATTATATGAAAAAGAGGCCTTTAAACAACTAAGTGATGATGCTTGTTATTAGAAAATGCCATCAGACCCCACATCCGCCTTTCAGCTTCAACTGTTTCATATCCTTCACACTGCACTGGAGAATGGGTGCATTACGAAAACAGTATGGGAAGGATTACGGGTAGCATTTCCAGTGTTTTGCACGTGTTTCTTTAGAGATAACCATGGTTAACTGAAGAGAAACAATGATACCAAGCACCAGCCTCCTTTTAAAGTGTCCAGTGATGTCATTCTTACTTAATCATGACTGATTGATTGCCAGCCCTGTCCTCATCAACACCCACACCTGTGTTAATGGATCAATCACTAAAACGATGTTAGCTGCTCCTTTTAAGGCAGGACTGCAATGATGTTGAAATGTGTTTTGGGGGTTAAAGTTCATTTTCTGGGCAAATATTGACTTTGCAAGTACAGTAATTGCTGTTAAGCTGATCACTCTGACATTCAGGAGTATATGCAAATTGCCATTAGAGAAAATGAAGCAGTAGACTTTGGAAAAATTAATATTTGTCTCATTCTCAAAACTTTTGGCCATGACTGTACATATATATATGCGGCCCAGGCCCCCACTTTCTATCACTCCCTGACGAAGCAACGTGTGAAACGCGCGTTGGAGTGCAGGGCAGCAGCAGCACCACGTGGAAAATGAATTTGGGTTAGTATATGGAGACTTCTCCTCTTACTATGTGCTGGTTACCGTCCTATTAGGGAATACTATGGGTAATGTCACTAGATGCACTTTATTCAGGGGTTATATATGCCTGATTGTTTATGCACTTTGTGTAATACTACCTGGATTGGATTAAATAAATATTTATAGGCACTTTATTTATTTATTTGTTTAGATTTATGAAATTTGGTATATGTTTCCCCTTATATGGAACTATTACATATGGTATTTTTTTGATTGATGGTTCAGATTATGAGTGGTGCTCTGCTCCCTTTGGTTTTTAAATTGTCGTTTATATGTTTTTTATTATGTCTTTCTGTTAGTCTGGATTGGTGTCTCTAATAAAAATATTGATATTTGTATATTATGGTTTTTGGATTTATTATTTATTATTTTTTCAAGTGGTTCTTTTTTATTCATTTCAGGCTGATAGGCCTGACCGCTGTCCAGTGGGGAAGCTGTTTGTTCCTGATAGATGGACAAGTAAGGTAATTTCTGAGGTTCATTGTTCAGTGTTGGCTGGTCATCCTGGGATTTTTGGTACCAGATATTTGGTTGCTAGGTCCTTTTGGTGGCCTTCCTTGTGGCGCGATGCTTTTGTCAAGTCCTGTGGGACTTGCGCCCGGGCCAAGCCTTGCTGTTCCCGCGCTAGTGGGTTGCTTTTGCCTTTGCCGGTCCCTGAGAGGCCCTGGACGCATATCTCCATGGATTTTATTTTGGATCTTCCTGTTTCCCAGAAGATGTCTGTTATCTGGGTTGTTTGTGACCGGTTCTCTAAAATGGTCCATCTGGTATCTTTGCCTAAGTTGCCTTCCTCCTCAGATCTGGTTCCATTATTTTTTCAGCATGTGGTTCGTTTGCATGGCATTCCGGAGAATATTGTGTCTGACAGAGGTTCTCAGTTTATCTCTAGATTTTGGCGGGCCTTTTGTGCTAGGATGGGCATTGATTTGTCTTTTTCTTCGGCGTTTCATCCTCAGACTAATGGCCAAACTGAGCGAACTAATCAGACCTTGGAGACCTATTTGAGATACTTTGTGTCTGCTGATCAGGATGATTGGGTGTCTTTCTTGCCGTTGGCCGAGTTTGCCATTAATAATCGGGCTAGTTCGGCTACTTTGGTTTCACCTTTCTTTTGTAATTTTGGTTTTCATCCTCGTTTTTTTTCTGGGCAGGTTGAGCCTTCTGATTGTCCTGGTGTTGATTCTGTGGTGGACAGGCTGCAGCAGATTTGGACTCATGTGGTGGACAATTTGACGTTGTCTCAGGAAAGGGCTCAACGTTTTGCTAACCGCCGTCGGTGTGTTGATCCCCGGCTTCGTGTGGGGGATTTGGTTTGGTTGTCTTCTCGTCATGTTCCTATGAAGGTTTCTTCCCGTAAGTTTAAGCCTCGGTTTATTGGTCCTTATAAAATTTCTGAAATTATTAATCCGGTGTCTTTTCGTTTGGCTCTTCCAGCATCTTTTGCCATTCATAATGTTTTCCATAGATCTTTGTTGCGGAGATATGTGGTGCCCGTTGTTCCCTCGGTTGACCCTCCTGCCCCGGTGTTGGTTGAGGGAGAGTTGGAATATGAGGTTGAGAAGATTTTGGATTCTCGTTTTTCGAGGCGGAGGCTTCAGTATCTTGTCAAGTGGAAGGGTTATGGACAGGAGGATAATTCTTGGGTTGTTGCCTCCGATGTCCATGCCGCCGATTTGGTTCGTGCTTTTCACTTGGCTCGTCCTGATCGGCCTGGGGGCTTTGGTGAGGCTTCGGTGACCCCTCCTCAAGGGGGGGGTACTGTTGTGAATTCCGCTCTTGGGCTCCCTCCGGTGGTTGTAAGTGGCACTTTTGGGAGTTCTGCTCTTGGGCTCCCTCTTGTTTCTAGTGGTATGGCTGCTGCTTGGAGTTAGCTGTCATCAGCTGCCTCCACTTATCGTCTCTTCTGCTCTGCTATTTAGGCCTGGCTCTTTCTTCAGCCAGTGCCACTTGTAAATGGTTCCTGGATGGATTCACATCTCTTTGGAGTTCCCTGTTATCCTGTCCAGTTCAGCAAAGCTAAGTTTTTGCTTGCTCTTTTCTGTCCATAGATTGTGGACTTATCCATTCTGTGCTTTCTATGTTTGTCCAGCTTATCAGTGTGAATTAATTCTGTCTTTCTGGAAGCTCTGGGAGGCAGATTTGCCCTCCACACCTTTAGTCAGGTGTGGAGATTTTTTTGTAAACTCTGCATGGATTTTTGTAGTGTTTTATACTGACCGCACAGTATTCCATCCTGTCCTATCTATTTAGCTAGACTGGACTCCTGTGCTCATCCTGGTTTCATTCTGTGTATGTCTTTTCCCTCTCCACTCACAGTCATTATTTGTGGGGGGCTAATTTATCCTTTGGGGATTTTCTCTGAGGCAAGATACCTTTCCTGCTTCTTTCTTTAGGGGCAGTTAGCTCTTAGGCTGTGACGAGATGCCTAGGGAGAGTTAGGAGCATTCCACGGCTACTTCTAGTGTTGTGTTGAGCTTAGGGACTGCGGTCAGTATAGTTACCACTTCCTTCAGAGCTCGTTCCATGTTGCTCCTAGACCACCGTATCATAAAAGTGCAGACTGTTGTGAATTCTGTTGTCGAGCTCCCTCCTGTGGTCGTGAATGGTACTTCGGCGAGTTCTGTCTATGGGCTCCCTCTGGTGGCTATGAGTGAAGCTGCGGCTTCTGAGGTTCCTTACACAGGTGACGTGGTTTATCCTTTGGTTGGCTGCTCTATTTAACTCCTCTCAGATCGTTACTCCATGCCAGCTGTCAATGTTTTTGCATTTGTTCAGTTCACTCCTTGATCTCTCTGGTGACCTGCCTTCTCCTGCAGAAGCTAAGTTCCTGATAGTCATTATTTGTTCTTTGTTTTCTTGTCCAGCTGGTTATCATGATTTTGTCTTGCTAGCTGGAAGCTCTGGGATGCAGAGTGGTCCCTCCGCACCGTGAGTCGGTGCGGAGGTCTTTTTTGCACACTCTGCGTGGTCTTTTGTAGGTTTTTGTGCTGATCGCAAAGTTACCTTTCCTATCCTCTGTCTATTTAGTAAGTCTGGCCTCCCTTTGCTGAAACCTGTTTCATTTCTGCGTTTTCATCTTTACTCACAGTCAATATATGTGGGGGGCTTCCTTTACCTTTGGGGAATTTCTCTGAGGCAAGGTAGGCTTTATTTTCCATCTCTAGGGCTAGATAGTTCTTAGGCTGTGACGAGGCACCTAGGTCTGGTCTGGAGCGCTCCACGGCTATTTCTAGTGTGTGTGATAGGATTAGGGCTTGCAGTCAGCAGAGTTCCCACATCCCAGAGCTCGTCCTGTATGAGGTTTAACTATCAGGTCATTCCGGGTGCTCCTAACCACCAGGTCATAACAGTACAGCTGGCCCAAAGTATTAATGCATCTCAATAGAGGGATAAGAGAACTTCTGAGACCATTTTTTTTTCTTTGCACTGTGTTTTGTTTCTCTTTTCCCCTAGACCTTTGGGTGGTTCAGGACACAGGTGTAGGTATGGACATTCAAGTTCTGTCCTCTTGTGTGGATCATCTCACTACAAGGGTACAAAACATTCAAGATTTTGTGGTTCAGAATCCTATTTTAGAGCCTAGAATTCCTATTCCTGACTTATTTTCTGGGGATAGATCTAGGTTCTTGAATTTCAAAAATAATTGTAAACTGTTTCTAGCTTTGAAACCCCGCTCCTCTGGTGACCCTGCTCAACAAGTAAAAATCATTATTTCTTTGTTGCGTGGTGACCCTCAAGACTGGGCATTTTCCCTTGCGCCAGGAGATCCTGCATTGCGTGATGTTGATGCGTTTTTTCTGGCGCTTGGATTGCTTTATGATGAACCAAATTCAGTGGATCAGGCAGAGAAAATCTTGCTGGCTTTGTGTCAGGATCAGGATGAAGCGGAGGTGTACTGTCAGAAGTTTAGAAAGTGGTCTGTGCTTACTCAGTGGAATGAATGTGCCCTGGCAGCAATTTTCAGAAAGGGTCTTTCTGAAGCCCTTAAGGATGTCATGGAGGGATTTCCCACACCTGCTGGTCTGAATGAGTCTATGTCTTTGGCCATTCAGATCAATTGGCGCATGCGTGAGCGCAAAGCTGTGCACCATCTGGCGGTCTTCTCTGAGCATAGGCCTGAGCCTATGCAGTGTGATAGGACTTTGACCAGAGCTGAAAGGCAAGAACACAAATGTCGGAATGGGCTGTGTTTTTACTGTGGTGAATGCACTCATGCTATCTCCGATTGTCCTAAGCGCACTAAGCGGTTCGCTAGGTCTGTCACCATTGGTACGGTACAGTCTAAATTTCTTTTGTCCGTTACTCTGATTTGCTCTCTGTCGTCCTATTCTGTTATGGCATTTGTGGATTCAGGCGCTGCCCTGAATTTGATGGATCTGGAGTTTGCCAGGCGCTGTGTTTTTTTTTGGAGCCCTTGCAGTATTCTATTCCATTGAGAGGAATTGATGCTACGCCTTTGGCCAAGAATAAGCCTCAGTACTGGACTCAATTGACCATGTGCATGGCTCCTGCACATCAGGAGGATATTCGCTTTTTGGTGTTGCATAATCTGCATGATGTGGTCGTTTTGGGGTTGCCATGGCTACAGGTCCATAATCCAGTGTTGGATTGGAAATCTATGTCTGTGTCCAGCTGGGGTTGTCAGGGGGTACATGGTGATGTTCCATTGCTGTCTATTTCGCCTTCCACTCCTTCTGAAGTCCCTGAGTTTTTATCAGATTACCGGGATGTATTTGAAAAGCCCAAATCCGGTGCCCTACCCCCTCATAGGGATTGCGACTGTGCTATTAATTTGATTCCTGGTAGTAAGTTTCCTAAGGGCCGTCTGTTTAATTTATCTGTGCCAGAGCGCGCTGCTATGCGGAGTTATATGAAGGAGTCCTTGGAGAAGGGGCATATTCAACCGTCATCGTCGCCATTAGGAGCAGGGTTCTTTTTTGTCGCTGTATAAAGGAATCCTTGGAGAAGGGTCATATTCGTCCGTCGTCATCACCATTGGGAGGTCATAACAGCAGACACTGCTCCTAGGCCCTAAACTAATAACTTGATTAGATGCAGTGAAAATAGAGATACACAGGCGGTATAGTTTTTTTCACAGGCGGGCTACTCTGCTGAAGTGCAGACACTGCTCCTAGGCCCAAAACTATTAACTGGATTAGATGCAGTGAAAATAGAGATACACAGGCGGTATAGTTTGTTTCACAGGCGGGCTACTCTGCTGAAGTGCAGACACTGCTCCTAGGCCCAAAACTATTAACTGGATTAGATGCAGTGAAAATAGAGATACACAGGCGATATAGTTTGTTTCACAGGCGGGCTACTCTGCTGACGTGTAGACACTGCTCCTAGGCCCTAAACTAATAACTGGATTAGATGCAGTGAAAATAAAGATACACAGGCGGTATAGTTTGTTTCACAGGCGGGCTACTCTGCTAACATGCAGACACTGCTCATAGGCCCAAAACTATTAACTGGATTAGGTACAGTGAAAATAGAGATACACAGGCGGTATAGTTTTTTTCACAGGCGGGCTACTCTGCTGACGTGCAGACTCTGCTCCTAGGCCCCAAACTATTAACTGGATTTGATGCAGTGAAAATAGAGATACACAGGCGGTATAGTTTGTTTCCCAAGCGGGCTACTGTACTGACGTGCAGACACTGCTCCTAGGCCCCAAACTATTAACTGGATTAGATGCAGTGAAAATAGAGATACACAGGCGGTGTAGTTAGTTTCACATGCGGGCTACTCAGATGACTATCAGACAATGCTACTAGCCCAAAAGGATTGGCTGAGCCAGAATACACCAAATCCTGTGACAAACACTTGCACAGCACTGGCGCAGACTTGCCTGGCAAACAGTGCTATGAACTGCTGTAACCTACCCTTAAAAGGGCTGATATTACAACTAGTCCCGACTCTTCCCGACTCCCTAAACCTATCTTTCTGACAATTCGCTAAAAAAAAACACTCTTTGGCTGTATAGCGGCCACAGCAGCAGAGGTGCCGTCTAACACTAAGCTGCAGCAGTGAGGAAATGGTGGCGACGGGGCAAATGGCTGGTTCTTATAGGGCAAGGACATGTGACATACACAGCCACTGACACATGCCCTTGCTTGTGTGCATCACATACACATTGCTGTATGTGTGTGCACTGCTGATAGGCTGAGAGACTGCACCGCCCCACTGTAGATGCGGGAAAGAAAAAAAATGGAGATCGGCGTTATTTCAGCACAGATCTATCCCCCCCCCCCGCCCACTATACACTGAAACAGTCTATTAACAATGATAAACAGTTTTAATGTGCAAATCAAGCGAAGCTTTTGCTGAACGAACAGTTATCGTACAGAAACTCGAACAGCCGATTTTTAAGCAAATTGTTCGGGTTCGTCGAACGACTCGAACACCGCCCAAAACAGCTTGAATTTGAGATTGGCGAACAGTTCGACTCGAACACCGCTCATCTCTAATTTGTATACTCCATTAAGGGACTTTTAACTTGTGACCTGTTTTTCCCCAAACTTCATAGTGACACCCACTTTTATGATAAGTTTAAAGGGACTCTGTCACCTGAATTTGGCGGGACTGGTTTTGGGTCATATGGGTGGAGTTTTCAGGTGTTTGATTCACCCTTTCCTTACCCGCTGGCTGCATGCTGGCTGCAATATTGGATTGAAGTTCATTCTCTGTCCTCCATAGTGCACGCCTGCGCAAAGCAATCTTGCCTTGTGCAGGCGTGTACTATGGAGGACAGAGAATGAACTTCAATCCAATATTGCAGCCAGCATGCAGCCAGCGGGTAAGGAAAGGGTGAATCAAACACCCGAAAACTCCGCCCATATGACCCAAAACCAGTCCCGCCAAATTCAGGTGACAGGTTCCCTTTAATAACAACTTCCTTTTCACAAGTCTCTTAGTCAGATTGTCTCAGAAAATATGAAACTAAATGGAAAAGGGGGCTGGCAAAAAAATTAAAGGAATGTTTCAGTAAAACTGATATACTTTGTTTAGTATAGTGCAGGTTGTGAGGATGTGCTACAAAATGTGGAGTTTTCTTGATGATATATTCTTAATCACTTTGCACTATGTCGTATGCCCATTCCTTAATCCCTGTCAGGTTTGATGGGAAGAGTAAAGTTAAAACACATTTTTCCATAAAAACAAATAACACCACAATGAAGCCCAAAAGACCACTTTTAGGCTAATTGGATCCATGAGATGCTTTTGTTATCAAATGTGACATGGCTGTGGTACTAGTGTATGTAATAATTTATCTTATTAACTGAAAAAAACTATGTAAATGTGAACTTGACAGTGTACAGTCATGAGAAAAGCTAAGTACATCCTCTTTGATTCTATGCATAATGTATCAGGACATAATAAAAATCTGGTCCTTTGAAGATCTTAAAATTTGCTAAATACAATCTCAGATGAACATCTAAATACATAAATTACACCGTGTCATTATTTATTTCACAAAAACTAGGTCAACAGCAGTGTGTGCCGCAGGTGTGTGTGAAAAATTAAATACACCATAACATGACGAGAATAAAGAGAGTAAGTAGCACCCTAATGCTCTTAATGAATTGTTCTCCAGAAAGTGTGTCTCACAACCTCTAAAAACACAGACGTTTTGGAAGTTCACTGGTCTGCAGCATTTAGGCATGTTTTAATACAATGCCAAAAAGGAAAGAAATCAGTAACAGTTTTAGAGAAGCAATTGCAGCTGCCCATCAATATGCCAAGGGTTAAAAGTAGAGATGATCAAACCTTTTGAAATTCAAATTTCGTATGTGCTACAATTTTTTTTTTTCAAAACAATTCAATCATTTCTAGTTATAAAGCCATTTTCAAACAATTTGGAGTTCATCTCACTGCAGTGAAATATTATTTTCAAATGAAAAACATTGAAGACAGTAGAAAATATACCTCAAAGGTTAGACCATGAAATCCCAAAAGAAAGCCTCTTCTATCTAAAAAAGAACAAAATAGCATGACTAAGACTTTAGGAACCAACCTCATACCAACTGTCAAGCATGGTGGTAGAAGGATGATGATTTGAGCTTGCTTTGCAGTTATAGGACCTGGGCACTCTGTACTCATTGAGTGCACCATGAAATCTTCTGTGTGCCAAAATATTCTATTATCAAATGTCTCCAGTTATTAAACTGCTTTAATCAGTTAGCATACAAATAAAGAATTTTATAATTGACCTGATTTTTGTATCTGGTATCATTCTCCTTTAGTAAGAACTTTTATCTTTTAAAGTAACATAGTTATTATTAAGGTTGAAGGAAGACTTTAAGTCCATCTAGTTCAACCCATAGCCTAACCTAACATGCCCTAACATGTTGATCCAGAGGAAGGAAAAAAAACTCAGGTGGCAAAGAGTAAGCTCCACAGTGGGGAAAAAAAATTCCTTCCCGACTCCACCTACGGCAATCAGACTAGTTCCCTGGATCAACACCCTAACAAGGAATCTAGTATATATAACCTGTAACATTATACTTTTCTAGGAAGGCATCCAGTCCCCTCTTAAATTTAAGTAATGATTCACTCATTACAGCATCATACGGCAGAGAGTTCCATAGTCTCACTGCTCTTACAGTAAAGAATCCGCGTCTGTTATTATGCTTAAACCTTCTTTCTTCCAGACGTAGAGGATGCCCCCTTGTCCCTGTCTCAGGTCTATGATTAAAAGGTCATCAGAAAGGCTTTTGTACATTCCCCTCATATATTTATACATTAAAATAAGATCACCCCTTAGCCTTCATTTTTCCAAACTAAATAGCCCCAAGTGTAATAACCTATCTTGGTATTGCAGACCCCCCAGTCCTCTAATAACCTTGGTCGCTCTTCTCTGCACCCGCTCTAGTTCAGCTATGTCTTTCTTATTCACCGGAGACCAGAACTGTGCACAGTATTCTAAGCGTGGTCGAACTAGTGACTTGTATAGAGGTAAAATTATGTTCACCTCATGAGCATCTATGCCTCTTTTAATGCATCCCATTATTTTATTTGCCTTTGTAGCAGCTGCCTGACACTGGCCACTGAATATGAGTTTGTCATCCACCCAAACACCCAGGTCTTTTTCATTGATGGTTTTGCCCAGAGTTTTAGAATTAAGCACATAGATTCTGTTCCCCAATCTATTTCAGGGTAGTTGAAGTCCCCCATAATAATGACTTCTCATTGAGTCACAGCTTCATCTATTTGCTTTATGAGGATATTCTCCATTGCTTCCATTATTTTTAGTGTTTAGCTAATTTCCAAGGAGCTTGATCACTAGTATATGTCCAGACCTTTTCCCAGAGTATGCAGTAACTACATTCCAGAGGAGACACCTTAACTCCTACCAGCTATCTATTTTCAAATTATTGATTTCTACACATCAGTTAGTTGTTCACTTCCTTACCCCACTCTGTCAGCTATCAACAGGCTGCTGTTATAAATATTTCAAAATCACCAGCCCACAGCATTGGCTTCTCCCCTATCAAGATTTCTAATCATGGCTTTGTCTGTCCAGAGATGAGGGCTTGTTCAAATACCCTGTTATCTCTACAGGATTAGCAGTGTAAACCACTGAGAGCTGAATATGTTATAGCAGAACTTGTGCTGAGCTTTAAAGTTATACTAATACTACAGCTCTGCTACTCACAAGAAATGTCAAATAAGGAAAAGTATCCATGCTGCCAGGAAGTTGGAAGTAAAGGCCCCTTCACATTAAGCGACGCTGCAGCGATACCGACAACGATCCGGATCGCTGCAGCGTCGCTGTTTGGTCGCTGGAGAGCTGTCACACAGACAGCTCTCCAGCGACCAACGATGCCGGTAACCAGAGTAAACATCGGGTAACTAAGCGCAGGGCCGCGCTTAGTAACCCGATGTTTACCCTGGTTACCATGCTAAAAGTAAAAAAAAACAAACACTAGATACTTACCTACCGCTGTCTGTCCTCCAGCGCTGCGCTCTGCTTCTCTGCTCTCCTCCTGTACTGGCTGTGAGCCGGAAAGCAGAGCGGTGACGTCACCGCTCTGCTTTCCGGCTCACAGCTAGTACAGGAGGAGTGCAGAGCACAGCGCTGGAGGACAGACAGCGGTAGGTAAGTATGTACTGTTTTTTTTTTTTTTACTTTTAGGATGGTAACCAGGGTAAACATCGGGTTACTAAGCGCGGCCCTGCGCTTAGTTACCCGATGTTTACCCTGGTTACCAGTGAAGACATCGCTGGATCGGTGTCACACACGCCGATCCAGCGATGTCAGCAGGAGTCCAGCGACGAAATAAAGTTCTGGACTTTATTCAGCGACCAACGATCTCCCAGCAGGGGCCTGATCGTTGGTCGCTGTCACACATAACGATTTCATTAACGATATCGTTGCTACGTCACAAATAGCAACGATATCGTTAACAATATCGTTATGTGTGAAGGTACCTTAAGGAGTCCGCAAAGTGACTGCCTAGCTCTGAGCTGCTCAAGGGACAATTTGAGAACAATCCTCTAAGCAATACTGCAAATATGAATAGGCCAATATTCCTCTAGAACAATCTGAGAAAGTAATAATTGAGTAATAAAGAAAAATAAAAAATAAAATTGCCTACCCTTAAAATTATAGACCGTTCATGTCTTTGTCAGTGGGCAAACTTACAAAATCAGCAAGAGATGAAATACTTATTTTCCCCACTGTGTATCATATTGTTTTTTTTCCTTATTTTGAATCTTCTTTGTATATTTTTTATAAGCATTGCTTACATTTCTGTAATAAATATATGAAATTTAATAGATCTGTTCTTCTAGCTCTGTAAACCAAACCCCTGAAGCCATATGTTACCTATAATGAGTGTACAATCGGCCTATTTATGGTGCCTTGCGAAAGTATTCGGCCCCCTGGAGCTTTTCAACCTTTTCCCACATATCATGCTTCAAACATAAAGATACCAAATGTTAATTTTTGGTGAAGAATCAACAACAAGTGGAACACAATTGTGAAGATGAACGAAATTTATTGTTTTTTTCAAATTTTTGTAGAAATTCAAAAACTGAAAAGTGGGGCGTGCAATGTTATTCGGCCTCTTTACTTTCAGTGCAGCAAACTCAGTCCAGAAGTTCATTGTGGATCTCTGAATGATCCAATCTTGTCCTAAATGCCTAATGATGATAAATATAATCCACCTGTGTGTAATCAAGTCTCCGTATAAATGCACCTGCTCTGTGATAGTCTCAGGGTTCTATTTGAAGAACAGAGAGCATCATGAAGACCAAGGACCACAACAGGCAGGTCTGCGATACTGTTGTGGAGAAATTTAAAGCCAGATGTGGATACAAAATGATTTCCAAAACTTTAAACAAGGAGCACTGTGCAAGCGATCATATTGAAATGGAAGGAGTATCCTACCGCTGCAAATCTACCAAGACCCGGCCGTCCCTCTAAACTTTCATCTCAAACAAGGAGAAGACTGATCAGCGATGCAGCAAAGAGGCCCATGATCACTCTGGATGAACTGCAGAGATCTACAGCTGAGGTGGGACAGTCTGTCCATAGGACAACAATCAGTCGTACACTGCACAAATCTGGCCTTTATGAAAGAGTGGCAAGAAGAAAGCCATTTCTCAAAGATAGCCATAAAAAGTGTTGTTTAAAGTTTGCAACAAGCCACCTGAGAGACACACCAAACATGTGGAAGAAGGTCAGATTAAACCAAAATCGAACTTTTTGGCAACAATGCCAAACGATATGTTTTGTGTAAAGGCAACACAGCTCATCACCCTGAACACACCATCCCCACTGCCAAAAATGGTGGTGGCAGCAGCTTGGTTTGGGCCTGCTTTTCTTCAGCAGAGACAGGGAAGATGGTTAAAATTGATGGGAAGATGGATGGAGCTACATACAGGGAGAAAACCTGTTGGAGTCTGCAAAAGACCTGAGACTGGGACGGAGATTTGTCTTGCAACAAGACAATGATCGCAAACATAAAGCAAAATGTACAATGGAATGGTTCCCAAATAAACGTATCCAGGTGTTAGAATGGCAAAATCAAAGTCCAGACCTCAATCCAATCGAGAATCTGTGGAAAGAGCAGAAAACTGCTGTTCACAAACGATCTCCATCAAACCTCACTGAGCTCGAGCTGTTGGCCAAGGAAGAATGGGCAATAATTTCAGTCTCTCAATGTACAAAACTGATAGAGACATACCCCAAGCGACTTGCAGCTGTAATTGCAGCAAAAAGTGGTGCAACAAAGTATTAAGTTAAAGGGGCATAATAATATTGCACACCCCACTTTTCAGTTTTTTAATGTCCACAAAAATCTAAAATAACCAATAAATTTCGTTCAACTTTACAATTGTATTCCACTTGTTGTTGATTCTTCACCAAAAATTTACACTTGGTATCTTTATGTTTAAAGCATGATATATTGGAAAAGGTTGAAGAGTTCCAGGGGACCGAATACTTTCGCAAGGTACTGTAAATCATTGATGGTGGCAGCTACTGTTTCTTTTTGTTATTGTGGAGCTGGCAATGACCTACCAGAATATATGAATATATTCCATGCGTTGGAATCGGGACTGTATATACTATATGCTCACTGTGAGTTCCCCAATAACTGGCCTAGTAGTGGAAACAGTCACGGCCACGTCCATCCCTCATCAGTAAATTACGTAATTGTCCTGATGATTGGAGGCAGCGGAGTTGCGTTCACTTGATAAACTGGTAACAGTGCTGGGATCTAGGCGACCCCTTTGCTGTTATTTTTGACAACTGATAACAGTGGTGGGCTCTGTATGACCCCCCCAGTTTTTATCCTTGACACTTTGTAACTTAGTTTTTCTCACCACTGTATATCCATTTTGTCCAATGTGCTAAGCTGTATCATTCAGCTACATAGATCAAAAATTTCCAGCTGCCCTTCTGTAATTTTACAATTCCAAAAGCAACAACAAATAAATACATACACACCTAGATAATTGTCTATATATGGTGAATTTAGGAGAAAACACATGATAGCAGGCTAACTGACATGTAAGACCACACATAAAAATAATGGTCAGAAACATGCAATAGAAATTGCCAA
Organism: Ranitomeya imitator; assembly: GCF_032444005.1. Classification (NCBI taxonomy): domain Eukaryota; kingdom Metazoa; phylum Chordata; class Amphibia; order Anura; family Dendrobatidae; genus Ranitomeya; species Ranitomeya imitator. Next base: position 544,235,005 of record NC_091284.1, on the reverse strand, counting down.
ATTTCTGTTGATGAATGTGTTCCTTGACTTAAATAATCTTCTATCCAACAATTATAAAATACTAGATTGTGGCCCGATTCTAACGCATCGGGTATTCTAGAATATGCATGTCCCCGTAGTATATGGACAATGATGATTCCAGAATTTGGGGCAGACTGTGCCCGTCGCTGATTGGTCGAGGCAACCTTTATGACATCATCGTCGCCATGGCAACCATTATGACATCTACGTCGATACTGTGCCCGTTGCTGATTGGTCGAGGCATGGCGGCCTTGACCAATCAGACGCGGGATGTCTACGTCCTTTATGACATCATCGTCGCTGTGCCGGTCGCTGAGTGGTCGAGGCCTGGCGGCCTCGACCAATCAGAGACGAAGGGATTCTACGTCGATACTGTGCCCGTCGCTGATTGGTCGAGGCCTGGTGGCCTCGACCAATCAGAGATGCGGGATTTCCAGGACAGACAGACAGACAGACGGAAAAACCCTTAGACAATTATATATATAGATAGATAGCATCTGTTTGGAGGCATCTACAGAGCTAAATATTTGATTGAAAATTATTGATAAGTGGAGTTTAGAATAAAAAAGCATATTTTTAGATTATGCATCTCTCACTGTATCTTCTTCAGGATTTTCCTGCTTAGAGGCCTTTGTCAGGTCTGCGATTATTCCTTTATGGTAAGCCTAGCTCAACTGGGGGCTGTTCACAAGAAGTGCTGTGATGAGAAAAATAATTGACAAAGGATTTAAAAAAAAAAAAGAAGGAAAACAGACTGGATGCGAGTGGAGATGGTTCCATAATCCTTATGAATCACTCATTATTGCTAGTTAATGAATTATTACTGTGATATTGTACAAGGCAGCCTCCTAATCACCACTGTCCATTGAGAATATCAAGGCAGTGTATGTTGTAGTAAGTATTCGGATCTCATCCCACTGGCTTCTTATTAGCATACATCCAGCAGAAAATCAAGAAAACAGAACAGTATCTACAGCATAATTTAATGTGTTTTTTTTTTCTGCAGGCATATTATTTTTTTTCGACATTAGCAAGCGGTAAGCATGCAAATGAAGCAAGCTTCCAGTGTGTACCATATCAATTATAGGAATGAGATTATGTCTGTTAATTTGTTTTAATTCCAACAAGATGTTTTAGAGTTTAATGTTCCCTTCTTTATCTTTGTCTTTATATGTATGAAATCAAATCATCGGCGGTGCCTGCAACATTTCGTAAATCTTTAGCTGAGCTCCACTAATTGGAATAAAGCAGAATTTAGTTAGCTAATAGCATTTGAATCGTAGAATTATGGATTCAATCATTTATGCTTCGGCAATTAAGATGCGCTTAATGCAACATTTTATAATAACTTACCCAGGAAATCAAGGAGGCAAAAATAAAAATGTAACAATTGTTTTAATAAGTATTTGGCAGCATATTAAATTGCTATTGATACGGATTTTGGGACTAATTGCAGAGATATATAGGTATTGTGTTAAGGTGTTGCCATACCAATATAGCTGATAATAGAACGCAAAGTTTTGCCTCCATCCAAACCAAAGGTCTCAGGTGAATTTTAAGCCTTAATTATTCAGCATAGAGATTTTTCTCCTTTCCCTTTTAAAATGATAGTCATGCTGTTAGGCATAACAATTGTTCATGAGTGAGAGCTGCTTATTGTCCCTCTTGATTTTGCCTCTAAGGCAAGCTTCTTACTCAGCTGAGGTCAAGGGTCACCTGCTAAATCATGCATACCCAGAATCCCATGTGAATTATGCAGTTGACAAACTGCCGCTAATGATTAGTAAAACCTGCATTAAAACCCTGGCTCCAAATTGATATTACTTGAGTGATGGATTACACCTCTAATGAGCGGATTATTGCCACAAGTGACCTTGCTGACTGAAAAGAGTGTTGCAATAAAACTAACATCTTTCAGTATCTCATGTCACTGCAGAACTTCGATATATTAGCTATTTGTAGCCATGTAACATTGACGCGTTTCCGGGCCAAAACAATTGCTTTCAAGATGAGAAGATAAAATGGCAAACAAGCTACAGAATACAGGTTCATAGTAGCAACACCTCATTACATGAAAATGAAATACACTACTTTTAATTTTCTATCAAGATACAGAGCTAAAAATTTTAGATAGGATTTTAGAATAATGAATATAAAGTTATTATAGATACCAGTAATGATTATTTGTAGCCACATAAAAAGGAAAATTATGATAAGATCAATAAGGGTATATACCCAATGCCCAAAACTCTTATAAAGCACACAGTACTTATTAACAATGTGCATATGGAGTGCCCACAAGGACTGTGGGGTACTCGGTACCGGGCCGATTCTGTTCTTAAAGGGGTGGTCATGGTGGCAGTGACCTGGTCCATGGCCCTGGGCGTCTAGTAAAAGGGGGTTAATGAAAATGGAAATAAAGTCTAATGTAGTAATGTTCGTGAAGCCACCTGTGGTATTCTGCCAGGGGTGGCCAATGCTGCTTAAAGGGGTCCTCTGGGGCTGATGGTTTTTCAGCTTATATGGTATAGCTCCCCACAGGTACAGCTAGATCCCCAGGGCTCCCGCTGTAGTTGGTAAGAGGGATGATTGACGATGGGGTGCAGGACTGAGGGTGCAGGAAATAATTGCAGGACACAGGGATAGCAGTTTCCTTTATCTTTTACAGGTAGAATTCAGTTACAGTCCAGGGTACAGGTAACAGGTGATGGTGGTGTCCGGACAGCCTGAAAACAGCTTGGGATCCACTTAGCCAGGTGGGTTCGGAGGCCTTCCTTCTGCACTGTATATCTGACCCTTGCTGCCTGAAGCTCTGCACGAGTACTCTCAGTATCTGTATTCTCAACCTGTATGGCTGACAGCATGAACCTTTCATGGGCACTGTCCTCTCTCTCTGGCAGCCCCAGGCTCCTGACTTGCTGTGGTATCTGCAGGTGTTAGATGGGACAGGAGACTTGCAATCTCCTGCCCTCCGGGTTCAGTGGCTGGGTCTGCAATTCCCACGCCACCACTGACCCTTGTGTCCGGTCTCTTGACGCTTTCCTCTGGGGTGAGTCCACTCACAGCTCCAGAACCCAGGCTCCCCTCCTTTGCCTCCTCTTTTCTCACTGTCCCTAACAGACTGTCTAACCCCTCCCCCAGGCCAGAATTTTTAAGGAAGTTCCCCTGAAAGCGGGTTTAGAGCTCACCCTTCTGGTCTGGAGTCAGGACAATATTGCATGTTATTATTACCTGATTAAGGGATCCCTCCTTGTTTCCAGGCATGACATCACCTCCCCCATGAGTAAGACAATTCCATTGTGGCATCCAGACTCCTGAGATGCCACACATACAAATGTCTTTTGAATATTTGATGTACACATGTTGAATCATGACACTAAGGCCATATTCAGATGACTATATATATTTTCTAGTCGATTTTCATCGAAGAAATAGGACAACTTCCATCTATGTGCCATTTGTTTGTAATCTATGTCCCCATTTATAACATCTGTATGACATGATCTTTGTATAGCTTCCAAAATTATGCATCAAGAGTTTAAATTGTACATGATCAAATACAATTTGCTATTAATAATGGCAATATATCTGTAAAAATTTGATGCAATGTGGACGACCCATATGGGATCTGATTTTGTTTGATTACCCAAAGACTTGAATAGGTGAGTCTTATCCAAAATAAGTAACAGAAAAGTGCATGCCACAATTTTTTTTATACAGACACTTGGTCCATGTGAAAAAAACTGTCATCTGAACAGCCCTATTCAATAACATTGACCAGTGTCTGATTTTATGACTTTCACAATTCCATACCTCAGCTTGTCTGGGATGCAGTTACTGACAGCTTAGAATCTGATACAGGGGAGGGTGCTGGCTGTCTCTATGTGTTCATTATCCCAGGTGATTTTGAGGCTGTTTAACTGGGCTGTTAGTTCCACACCTTTGTCTGACGTACATTCAACTTTTGTGTGATGTGTCTCTCTGTGCCTTGTATTCTGTTTGTTTATCTTTTATTGCCTGACCTTGGACCTAGTTCTGACTATCTGTCTATTTAACCCATTGCTCTGATCCACTGTCCTCCTGGTATTTTGACCTCAGACCGTTACATGACTACGCCTTTGTCTCGTCCTTCTGTTTATGGCATACTCACCTGGCTTTTGACCTCGGACTCCTTGACTATCCCTTGTCCATGACAAGTGACTCAGCATCACAAAGACATTACTGGTTGGTATAAAAACGTTGGAGACAAATACAAGCCAACAAAATGTTTTGCTTAAGTCTTGTGGCCAGCACTCTACCTTCAGCGAGCCTTGGGTATTCATAACCCTGTTGCAGACACACTGATTGTCTTTCCTTTGACCACATTTCTATACATTCAGGGAATGATACACAAGATCTGCCACTTTGGAAACATACTGACCCACTCAACTAACAATTTACAATTTGGCCCTTGTCATTGTCGCTAAGATCGTTATGTTTCTCTATATCTTCTGATAGACAACTTCAATATCTGACTGTTCAGTTACTGCCTAATGTATCATAACCCTTGACAGGTACCCTAGTTATGAAATCAATGTAATTCACTTCACCTTATAGGGCTATCTGTATCAATATTTTTATGCCAATTTGTTCTTTTATGCCAATAGAATCTTCATTCTGTTTTTCACTGGAGAAGGTGCTCTGGAGAGTCGCTCTTAGTAGTTTTGAGATTGTAGCAGGCGGTTTCCTGTGGATACCTCTAACCTCCCTTTTGGTGTTCTTTTTGTTTTGCTTTTCTGCCTCATTACTGTGCACGCTTTGTATTTTATCTTTTGCGTCTTCCGTTTATTTGTGACTTGGTTCCTCCTGTCTATCCAGCCTGTGTTGACCCTTTCACTCCTGCTCGTTTCCTCCTTGGGGGAGCAGTAGTTTAGGATTTTGTAGGAGCACAGAGAAGTACAAGACCCGGGTATCTCTACCCTGGGATTAAGGATAGTCTAGGGCTCCTGTTCTGCCTTCCTCCACGTAGGATGCTGTGTGGATTCCAACATACGGCTAAACCTTCATCCACATCCCAGTAAACAGACTGTGTTGATGCTTAAGTCTTATTTATTAGGGTGATGATAACCAAAACTATAACGTTGAACAACAATGGTGGACAGTATTCATAGTAGATGATCAAATAGTGAATGATGTTGATGTACAAGGTGGATGTTCAGTGAATAATCATAGTGAATGACTGATCATAGTGGATGACTGGTGAAAAACTGTAAAGAATAACAGCATTTCAGTATATGCACATACAGGGTGCAATCACATAAATAACTGGGACATTACAGCAAGAATTATACAGAGTGCATTACACAGTAATTCTAACAGCACTGCCCTATTCTATACAAGAATGCATCTATCTACATGCAGAGTACACCTGAACCTAACTGCAAGCTGCAAAGCACATCTGCCTAACTATATCTGACTATAGGAGCTGCATAAGGCTTAAATACTAACACAAACATAAGATGCATTAAACCTTTATAAACGTACCGAGATCCGTTAGGACAGGGGTAAGAAAGTAAGCGAGACAGGAGCACGTGTGCCTCTCTGCAGATCTGAGGAAAAATGGCTACTGAAGCTTGTCTTCACAAGAAGAATGTGGGCGGAACTAACCCATAAGACATTGCTCTTAGGAGGGAAAGGTTGGTAAACAACATGAAAAGTAGGCAACTGATGACCTCCAGTGGCCACAACTTGAATAACATGATAATTAACTCTTTGCACATTAAGATGGGCAGAACACTCCCCGCTTGGCGTCAACAGATGCCACAATTAGGTTCTTTTGGGGAAAATAATAATACAAGCTCAGTAACGGGTCTGAGGAACAGTTTGTTTTCTCCAAGCTTGCACACTCTGACCTCTACTTTCCGCACTTTCCCATCTTTACTGGGCAGGGTCTTAATGACTAGGCCGAGTGGCCAACTGTCTTTGACGAGTACAACATCGCCAGATTGAATGTTTGAGCGGTCTTTCTGCCACTTTGTCCTGCCTTGCAGAGTGGAGAGATACTGTTTCCTCCATCTATTCCAGAAGACGTTGGACACGCTTTGTACTTGCCTCCATTGTCGTCTGTAGAGGTCTTTGTCATTGAATTCTCTGAGTGGAGCTTTCGGGACACAGGTTTTCTGTGTGAGTAACATTGCAGGAGTAAGGATGGATGGATCTCCAGAATCACTAGAAAGTGCTGTCTTGTAGGACTGGGTTGCAAGAAATAGACAAGCTATAGCTCGAACAAGTGACTTCCAGGTGGAGAACCTGCTGAACCGGTGAGATTCGAGGTGGCAGCTTGAAATCTCTGTATGTAGAGCAGACACTTGAGGTCGGATCTCTTCGTCTGTGTCTGGACCCACTAGTTCGAAAGTTTCAGGCCTGTTGATCTGGGACATCGAACGGTACAAAGAGGTAGGACCTGTGAACCATGAAGTGTCCTTCAGATGACTGGGTGCAACGGATCTAGTCGCGTGGTCCGCAGGATTGTGATGAGTAGGTACGTAGTGCCACTGATTAGGGTCGGTGGATCTTCTTACCCGAAGTACCCGGTTGCTGACGTAGACATAGAAGCGTCGTGTCTCGTTACAGATGTACCCCAGTACCACCTTGCTATCGGTGTAGAACTCTGCATCCCCGATCTTCAGGCCCATCGCATCCGAGACCAGCTCGGCCAACTCAACTGCGAGGACAGCAGCACAGAGTTCCAGTCTGGGTATCGTGTGTTCACGAAGTGGCGCCAATTTCGTCCGGCTCATAACGAACCCGATATGGCATTGTCCGCTTACGTCTGTGGATTTGAGGTACGCTACTGCTGCAATCGCTTTGACTGATGCATCACAGAAAATACAAAGTGTTTGCGTTTTGACCTCTGTGGATGGCACAGGAGCATACGGTCGTTTCACACGAAGGTTGGTCAGGGCTTCAAGAGACTTCCTCCACTCTGCCCACAGGTCAGCCTTTCCCGCTGGAAGTGGATCATCCCAACCAGTAGTGTCTTGGGTGAAGTCCCTGAGCATCAGCTTTCCTTGGATGGTTACTGGAGCTACGAACCCCAAGGGGTCGTGTAAACTATTCACGAAGGAAAGAACTCCTCTGCGCGTGAAGGGTTTCTCATCCTTGCTGATCTGAAAGGTGAAGGTATCTGTCTTCAGGTCCCACAGCAATCCAAGGCTCCGCTGCATAGGAATGGGGTCGATGCTGAGGTCTAAATCCTTTAGATCGCTGGAATAGTCTTCAGAGGGAAAGGCTTCCATCAACTCTCAGCTGTTGGAAGAAATCTTGTGTAACCTTAGGTTAGACTGAGCGAGCATGTCACGAGTCCTCTTTAGTAGACTGATTGCGGCCTCACTTGTCGGTGTGGACTTCAAACAGTCATCCACGTAAAAATCCTTTTCCACAAAGGACCTGACGTCCGAGCCATACTCTTCTTCACCCTTTTTGGCAGAATGTCGGAGGCCGTAGATTGCGACCGCTGGGGAAGGACTGTTCCCAAAGATGTGTACCCGCATCCGGTACTCTGCGATGTCTTCGTCCGGGTCGTTGTCACGGTACCAGAAGAACCACAGGTAGTTTCTGTGTTCCTCTTTGACGAGAAAACAGTGGAACATCTGTTGTATGTCGGCCATAAATTCCACTGAATCTCTACGGAAACAGAGTAATACTTCCAGAAGTCTGTTGTTGAGGTCTGGGCCCGACAGTAAGACATCATTCAATGACACGTCTTCGCATTTGGCACTTGGGTCGAATACCACTCTAATTTGACCTGGCTTCTTAGGATGGTACACTCCGAAGATGGGCAGGTACCAACACTCCTCTCCGTGTCGAAGTGCAGGTGCAATCTCTGCGTGGTTGTTCTGGAATATCTTTCCCATGAAGGTGAAAAAATGTTCCTTCGTCTCAGGTGACTTCTGAAGCTTGTGTCTTAGGGAGATGAATCTGCTGTAGACCAATTCCTTGTTGTTGGGTAGGCGTCTCCTCTGAGGTCGAAATGGTAGAGGTGCGATCCAACTATTTGCCGTATCCTTGACTATTTGTTCGTCCATGATGTCCAGGAATATCTTGTCTTCTATAGACATCGCTACCTTGTTGTCTTCCTTCGTCCTGTGGAAGACTGTACATCCTATGTGGTCTTGTTCAACTTCACAGGCGTGGTCTTCGTTGATAGGAACTGAGAAAGGGCAAGGTAGGGGAGTGCTGCTCGGTAGTTCCTTTACCAGCAGACTATTGTGACACGGCTGGAAGAGAGATGGATGTCCATTTTCTAGTGTGCTGGTAAGCATACTGTTGACTGAGACCGGCTTGTGTGCTCCTCCTAGACAGACATCTCCTACAATGACCCATCCAAGGTCTTGCCTCTGCGCGTATGGAGCATTCAGTGAGCCGTTGATATATTCTCTAGTCTTGTGGACTCGTAGAATATCTCTTCCCAGAAGTAAAGCTATTGGCGCTTCTGGTTCCAACTTAGGTATCAGGTGGGCTATACGCTTCAGGTGGGGGTGAAACGTTGCCACCTCTGGTGAAGGTATCTCAGACCTGTTGTCAGGAATCTGGTTGCACTCCAGGATGGTCGGTAGTGACAGACAGGTCTGGCCATCCATGGACTCCACTTTGTATCCGGTTGCTTTCCTCCCCGCCGTCTCGACGGTACCTGAACATGTCCTAAGGGAGTAGGGAGAACTGGGGCCTACAATGCTGAAGTTGTCAAAGAAGATGGACCTGGCTAAAGACCTATTACTTTGGTCATCTAGGATTGCATATATCTTGAGCGCTTTGTCTCTGTGGCCTGTTGGATAGACTCGGACAAGGCAGATTTTTGAGCAGGATCTTCCTCCCTTGAGTCCCTTACAGATCTCCGTACATTGAGAGGTGACCGCAGGGGTGTCTTCGTCGGTGTTCTTCTGTTTCTCATCGTGCTCCTCTGCTTGTGACAACACTCCTGGAGGTGGTCCAGGATGCAAGGCTGTATTGTGATCCGTGCTGCTGCATTCTGCACATTTCACGCTAGCTCCACAGTTCCTGGCGAAGTGAGAGGTCGTAGCACAGCATTTGAAGCAGATGTTGTTTTCCTTGAGGAATCCTTTGCGATCCTCTAAAGTCTTCTCCCTGAAGGCTCTGCACTTTAGTAGAGGATGTGGTTTCCTGTGTAGAGGACACTGCTTACTGACATCCTGAGGTTTGCTCTCTTCCGTAGGGGGCTTAGTTGTCTTGTGTGGAGGACCTGTGGAATCAATATCAGTTTTATGGACTGCCACGGGTGTCTTACTGGGTTTGACACCAGGGGTAGTGGAGCATGACAGAGTGAAATCAAAACTAGGGTCATTTCTGATCTTGGCTTGCTGGGTGACAAACTCAACAAATACAGCAAAAGGAGGGAATGGTACATTATGAATTTGTTTATACCGTGAACCATGTATAATCCACCTTTCTTGAAGATTGTAAGGAAGTTTTTGTACTATTGGATTGACACCCCTAGCAGTGTCTAAGAATGCCAATCCAGCCAAGTGACCTTCCTTCTGGGCGACCTGTAACTCTATCAATAAATCATTCAATTCTCTAAGTCTTTGATAACCCTTGGGCCCTATCTTAGGGAAATCATCAATTCTTTTGAATAAAGCATTCTCTATTACTTCTACGGACCCATAGCATTCGTCAAGTCTTTCCCACACTTTACGTAAACCTATGTGTGGGTATTCTATGTTAATGTCTCTTAGTCTTTTAGCATGCTCGACCGATTCAGTTCCAAGCCACTTTACCAGGAGATCTAACTCCTCACTACTAGAAAGGTCCAGTCCCTGAATGGCGTTCTGGAACGAAGCTCGCCACGACCTGTAGTTTTCGGCTTTGTCAGTGAACTTTACAAGTCCTTTTGTTACCAGTTCTCGACGGGCAAAGAACTTTGCTAAGTCTATGGTGGCTTGATCAGTGTTGGTACGAGCCGGTATGTTATAGCCATGTCTAGTGTGTGGTGCATCACCATACCTGTGAGACGCTCTTGGCTTCGGACAGTCTGCATAGTACCTTTCTGGTGAAGAAGATGTCTCTTTAAGGTGAGGTGGGAGCTGTACCTTCTTCTCAGTGGAACGGTAGCTGTGGTCGACTCCTCTGTCTTGGACGTCTTCTTGTTTGTAGTAGTGAAGTTCGGGGTTGGATCGATGATAATCGGCGTAGGCTGATCGTTGTAGTCTGTCGAGGGTGTTCTCCATGCTGGAGTGTCGATGAACGTACTCTGCGACGCGCTGAGCTGGATTTTGCTGCTCTAGATCTGTTCCAAGAACGTTGCTGCGTCTCTCATAATCAGGATCCTTCATGGCTTCCAAGTACTCTGCCTTAGCTATTGCAGCTGCTGCCTCTTTGTCTACCATAAGTCTTTCTAGAGACACTTGCAGGCGCGCACTTTCTGCTTCTTGCTCTGCCCGCAAACGTGCATTTTCTGCTTCATGCTCTGCCCGCAAACGTGCGGTTTCGGCTTGCAGGCGTGCAGTTTGTTCTGTCTGCAAACGCACCTTTTCTGCCTCATGCTCTGCTTGTCTCAGCTTTAGATGCATTTCTTTCTCGGCAAAGGAGGACCTCGCTTTGGCTGCTTCAGCTTCAGCACGAGCGACAGCAGCCAGCTCTGCTAATGATGACCTGCTCGAGCTTGCTCGTGACCTTGTCTTGAGTGAGGATGTGCTGTTTCGAGACATTGTGCGCTTAGCTGCGTACTGCTGAGTGTTTTGGCGGGAAACTGAGTCTAGGTGCGGTGAGCTTCCGCGTGGCGGGAATGATGTAGCTCCTCTTGGCGGGCTGCAGTATAGTCCCGCGGCTGTATGGCGGCTGCTGTGATACCCGAATGCGGAGCAGTGTGGGTGTTAGCGGTTCCGTACAGTCTGAACAACTACAGCCTGCGACCGGCTATCAGTTTCACTGAAGGCAGCTAATCTGTTCTTACTTTACAATCACCGCCTGCGACTGGCGGTCTCGTTTTTCACTGTTCTGCCTTCCTCCACGTAGGATGCTGTGTGGATTCCAACATACGGCTAAACCTTCATCCACATCCCAGTAAACAGACTGTGTTGATGCTTAAGTCTTATTTATTAGGGTGATGATAACCAAAACTATAACGTTGAACAACAATGGTGGACAGTATTCATAGTAGATGATCAAATAGTGAATGATGTTGATGTACAAGGTGGATGTTCAGTGAATAATCATAGTGAATGACTGATCATAGTGGATGACTGGTGAAAAACTGTAAAGAATAACAGCATTTCAGTATATGCACATACAGGGTGTAATCACATAAATAACTGGGACATTACAGCAAGAATTATACAGAGTGCATTACACAGTAATTCTAACAGCACTGCCCTATTCTATACAAGAATGCATCTATCTACATGCAGAGTACACCTGAGCCTAACTGCAAGCTGCAAAGCACATCTGCCTAACTATATCTGACTATAGGAGCTGCATAAGGCTTAAATACTAACACAAGCATAAGATGCATTAAACCTTTATAAACGTACCGAGATCCGTTAGGACAGGGGTAAGAAAGTAAGCGAGACAGGAGCACGTGTGCCTCTCTGCAGATCTGAGGAAAAATGGCTACTGAAGCTTGTCTTCACAAGAAGAATGTGGGCGGAACTAACCCATAAGACATTGCTCTTAGGAGGGAAAGGTTGGTAAACAACATGAAAAGTAGGCAACTGATGACCTCCAGTGGCCACAACTTGAATAACATGATAATTAACTCTCTGCACATTAAGATGGGCAGAACAGCTCCCCTAGAATAAGGGACAATATATGGTCTCTTTGTCCTGCCTTTTCTATGTCATAGCATGACATTATTGCTGGACGCATAATTTTTTATCCTAATATGGATCTGGTTGTTCCACTGCAAAAACAAATGCAAACTCAGTCTTTGGAGGTGACAGATCTGTGGTCTTTAGTTGTACAGCAACAACAGCAAACTGCAGGTCATCCAGACACAGCATGAACCCAAGGTGACCCTCCTAGACCAGTTCTCTGGGGGCCAGGTTAAGTTCTTGGCTTTTCGGAAAACTGTAAACTGTATTTGAGGCTATGTGCTCATTCCTCTAGGAGGGAGGAATAATGGGTGGGGATTGTTGTCTCCCTAATTCAAGGGGATCCCCAATCCTGGGTCTTATTCTCTTCCTGGAAAACTCTCAGTCTCTCAGATTGGTAGAGGAATTTTTTGCAGCCTTAGGCTACTTTCACACTAGCGTTTTTTGCAATACGTCACAATGCAAAGTTGTTTGCAGGATGCGTTTTTGCCCCATAGATTAACATTAGCGACGCATTGCGACGCATTGCCACACGTCGCAACCGTCGTGCGACGGTTGCGCCGTGTTGTGGCGGACCGCCGGGAGCAAAAAACTCTACATGTAACGTTTTTTTCTGTCGACGGACCGCTTTTTCCGACCGCGCATGCGCGACCGGAACTCCTCCCCCACCTCCCCAAACCTCACAATGGGGCAGCGGGTGCAATGAAAATCTGCATCCGCTGCCCCCATTGTGCGGCGCAAACAACGCTAGCGTCGGTAACCTCGGCCCGACGCACTGCGACGGGCTGAGCCCGACGCTAGTGTGAAAGTAGCCTTAGGTCTCATCTTTGATGACCCTGACTGGGTTTTCCTTGCTCAGTCAAAGCTATCCAAGCTCCAGCAGGGGTGTCGGCCAACAGAGGAGTTTTGCTCTAAGTTCCAGAGATGGACCACTGACACCAGATGGAATGATCAGACCTCAGAAGCCAGGTTTTAGCCCTGTCAGTAAGTCTAAGGGTATGTGCACACTTTCAGGTTTTTTCACATTTTTTTCACGTTTTTTCACGATAAAAACAAGATAAAACCGCATTAGAAACTGCAGACATATGCATCTTATCATTTAGAATGCATTCTGCAATTTTTGTGCACATGATGCGTTTTTTTCCGCGAAAAAAACGCATTGTGGTGAAAAAAGCAGAATGTTCATTAATTTTGCATTTTTTTTTCGCATTTTCCTGCTATTCTATGCATTTGGAAAAAACGCAGGAAAAAACGCTTAAAAACGCATCAAAAACGTGCAAAAAACGCATCAAAAACACGCAAAAAAATTTGAAAAAACGCATGCGGATTTCTGGCAGAAATGTCAGGTTTTTGTCAGGAAAATTTCTGCCAGAAATCCTGACGTGTGCCCATAGCCTAAAGGACGTGTTGGTCTTGTACGAAACTCCTGAGTACTTGGAGGCAGCTATGGCCTTAGTGATCCAGATTGGCAGACACCTCAGAGATAGACCAGTGATAACCCTTCCCCCAACTGTACTCCCTAGAGGGGACAGCTCCCTTATGTGTACTGATGAACCAATGCAGTTGGGGAGGACCTCCGTACAGTCCAATACTCCTGCGGTACACAGCAGAATGGGTGTTTGTTTCTTTTGTGGTCTTTTGTGATTTGTTGTTGTCTGTCCCTCAGCCTTTAAACTAATGAAACAGGTGGAATACTTTTGGCCGTAGTTTGGGTGAAGAACTACAACCTGGGTGTATACTGTACATTTCCTCCATGAGCTCGATTTCCCCTCAGTTTCTCTTATCTGCAGAGGTTGTTGTTGGTACTAAAACTGAGAGAGTGTCTATTTTTTGGATAGTGGGGCGGGGGCCAATATGGTGGATGATCAGTTTGCCCGGACTCATAGATTATCTTTTAGTGTTCTGGAAAAACCTATTCTCATATTTTCTATTGATTCCGTGACTCTTGGTAAGCGGTGTTTAACACAGGTGGTGCATAATTTGGGTCTTCACATTCCTCATAAAGAACGCATTTTTTGCTGTGTGCTGGAAGGTCTTACTACTCCTATTGTATTTGTCTCCTGTGGTTTATTATGAATAACCGTCAGACTAGTAAAATAGTTAAATTAAACGATTTCTGTAACAATAACTGCTTTAATTCTTGTCTGTCTACTGTCTCCACCATGACCCTACCCTCATATCTGTCCGATTTTTAGCATTCTCTGAAGAAGGGTGCCAGGAACTGACTATTCATCAAGCTTATTACTGTACCATTATCTTGCTCCTTGGAGCTAAACTACCCAAAACCAGGTTATACAATTTTTCGGGGCCCAAAAGACAGGCAATGAAGGTGTATATCATGGAAAGTCTTGCCTGCGCAGGCGTGTACGACGGAGGACATAGAATGAACTTCAATCCAATATTGCGGCCAGCATGCAGCCAGCGGGTAAGGAAAGGGTGAATCAAACACCCGAAAACTCCGCCCATATGATCAAAAACTGGTCCCGCCAAATTTAGGTGACAGGTTCCCTTTAAGGGGAACATCACCTGGTTCTTGCAGGTCACCAAGGTAATAAAGCTATTATGGATTTTATTTCTCAGAATTTCTGGTAGCCCAGGCTGCGTCAAGATGTTGTAGATTTTGTGTCTACCAGCAATACTTGTGCATGCTATAAGACCCTGCTTACTCGTATATCTGGGTCTTGCTGCCTATTGTTACCTAATAGACCATGGACTTATCTATTTATGGATTTTATTAAGGATTTTCCGCCATCTGCAGATAAAATGGTGATGTTAGTGGTGGTGGATAGTTTTAGTAAAATGGAACATTTTGTTAATTCACCGGCTCTTTCAAATGCTAAAATGTTGGATCACGTATTTATTAGTGAAATTGTGAAGCTTCATGGGATTCCCTCCTATGTTGTATATGATCAGGGAACCCTGCCTGTATCTAAATTTTGGAGGGCTTTTTGTTCTTGCCCAGGAATTCAACTTTCTTTTTTTTCAGTATTTCATCCTCAATCAAAAGGTCAGACTGAACAAAGCCTAAATACATAGGTGTTTTGTTTCTGATGATCAGGAGAATTTGTTGTTATACCTACACTTTGCAGAGTTTGCGCTTTACAATTGCCGCCAATAGTCAACTGGTAAGTCACCATTCCTTGGTGCATGCGGGTTTCACTCATATTTCTGTACTTTCAGCAGCGAGGAGGACTCGAGGATTCCTGGAGAGAAACATTTCTCCTCACTGCTCTCTTCCATTTGGCAAAGCATACAGAACAACCTGAAGGTGAAGGAAAATAGATACAAATGCATGACTGATAAAAAACGTTTGCCAGGTCTGGACCTTTGTGTGAATGACTATGTGTGGTTGTGTAAGGGGATAGACTATTTTACTGTAACACCCTTTTGTCTCTCGTTCATCCCGGTACTGTATGTTATAGTGTCTTATAAGTGTATGTATATAATGGTGCTGCTACACGATTAGGTGTATTACCATCTTTTGCAATTTTTTAGCATATCCCTTTATGTACAATCTACGGTGTAACATATGTTTTACTAATGTTTAACCTGTGTTAATATTTGCCTACATAGGGAAAGTGTAGTGTGGCCACTAGATGGGGACACTATAGTAATCTTAGTGTATTCAAGAACATAATTTAGGCAGATGGTTAATTGTAGGAGAGCCTGCTGTGTGGTAAGTAAGTGTATTATGTTAGGTGAGCTCAGAAGGGCCTAGGTGCCAAAGCGTCCAAACAGGCTCTAGGCCCAGGATACCGCAGCAGCCACGCAACGTTTGAAGAAGAGAACCCAGAAATTCAGAGTCCTATAGGGACAGAAGGACAGTCTTCAGCAGCATTCCATCAGTGGAAAGCTGAGGAGAGGAAGTGGTCCGGAAGACGTACAGGGCACAGATTGTTCACCATGTGGCAGGTCATTGCTTGGGCTGAAACTTTAAGGTCCGGCGCGAACGGACGAGTGGAACCTCAAACCTAGTGAGTCTACACCAAGATGATGCTGCGGTACCACCTAAGGCGCTATTACATCATATTGTACAAGAGGACATGGAGTGGAGTACAGGGAAAGTACAGGACGTGAACTGTATGGACTTTGATGCTGATATTGTTTCTGACGAGAATATGCTGCAAAGTATGTCAAGTAAAGTTACCCGTTTTGAATTGCAATTGGACTGTGTATCTGTTTATTCAGAAGTGACTGAAACTAACCCTGAAGAGCAGAGGGAAATTCCAGATGGAGCAGCAAGCGGGAACACAAGTTAGCTCAAAGTGAGATGTGATTTTTATGTAGAGGGAGACCAGGGTCTGCCAGACCCGTTATGCTCGGCCACGACTGCGCCCCTGGTCGGCCCCCACAGTTCTCCACCAGAAACATTAAGTTGAAGGTCCTTTACTGGAAAGTGGTCCAACGTTCATTGGTACATATAAGGTAACTGCCATCGTTAATCCAATAGCTTTTCATCTTGAGTTGCCACTGTCGCTCTATCCAGTATCTGTTGCACTGCAAAGGCTATGGTGTAGAGGAGAGAACATGAGTACCCGCGTCCGAAGTTAATGCCGGTAGATTCATTTGTTCTTTCCATATAGCATCTGTGGATAAGCCTGGTACTGAGGGTCCTTGATCAGTGGTGAAGATGGGGTTAAACAGAACTCACCAAATCTACAGCAGAAAAAACAGAAATTTTATAAAAATTTCAGCAACCAGCCTAGTGAGTGATACATCATTGGTATCAGGGTATCTTCCCCAACATCATGCTGACTTCAGATATAGTAACAAAATCCTGGGGAAAGATTACCTTTAAATTTAAATACATGTATAATATCAATGGCAGCCTGGGCACATTGTTTATTCTGTGGCTTTTTAATGGGGTTATGAAAGGCTTGACTTTCACGTGTCAAGTAAAAAGTAAATCAAGTCTATCCATTAAGCAAAGTAGTTTTCTCATTGCCAACTTAGAGCTCATTAATTATTTATAGATTTAATTCTGCTAATATCAAGAACACATTAAGGAAGTGTTTATTTATTATTGATGTAAAATAACACAAATGGTAAGATAAGCACACTTCTGCCTTTAGTTTTTATGTGCCTGGGTTATGGCTTAGTCAAGTGTTATCTTTAATATTAACATTCAAATCTTAATAAATTAGACTATATACCCATTATAATACAGCACAAATAGCATACTCTTAAATATGTTGCTTAGTTTTTTATTCTAAGGATTTTAGATATAAGTAAAATATATATTTGAAAATGTATTGTATGTTTGCCCTAATATGTTAAGCTACAGTATGTGCATGCCATATTTGAGTTCTATGTCAGTATACAGCAAAAGAAAATAGTTTCAATGTCTATGTCTTCAATGCATATAATATGTAAATAAAAGCCCATAGCAAATGCATTATTTGGGTCCCCTATGCCAACCCAAAAAATATTGGGCAGAGTAGGCAAGGTCATGGTGCAAAGACAGTCACAAGAGCATACCTACTGCCTACTGTGTGAGCCTATTGAAGTCCCTTAGTGTTTTCACCCACTGCAATACCCTTTTCATGGTCCCTTAGAGCTTTATCCTGTCAAAATATCCCCACACACAGTATGATACCCTTGCAGTGAATTGCCCCAAATAATTTGCTCACACAATACCCCCATATGGACAGTATGATGAACCTATTGTGCCCTTAGCAAAGTATGATTCCCCAACAGTGCCTCTAACACAGTATGATGTTTCCACAGTGCCCTCCTAGCACAGAATAATGTGCCTGAAGTGCCCTTCATAGTGTATTATGACTTATTAGTTACCCACAGACATAATGAAGCCTGCAAGAGAACCCTCACAAAGAATTATGTGCCCACAGTCACCCCATCCATAGTATGATGTCACCACAGCACCTCACTCAGTATGATGAACCCACAGCATAACTATTCCATAATACTGCCACATAGTAGGAAACTCCAACAACTCCCCAAATAATATGATGTCCCAACAATCTCCCACAGTATAATGGCTCTCATAGCCTCCCGACATACAGTATGATGGACTCCATAGACTCCCTTCGCATGATATGATAATCCCCATAGCCCCCCACACAAGTAGTATAATGGTCACCACAGCTCCCCACACAATTTCATAGATCCCACTTCCTCCCACACAGTATCTTGGTGCCACAACTCTCTATACAGTAGAATGGCCCCTCAGCCCTCTCAAAGTAGGTTTGCCTCCAAGTACTCATACACAGTATAATTAACCCCAAAGATCCCTTTTAGCACTGTGGAAACCCCCACCGCTCCTCCCACACAAAATGTTATTGCTCTAAAGTGCCCAACACAGTATCATTGCATCTACAGAAAATACTCATCACCTGCCTGCAGCGTTGGACTGAAGTAGTTTGGGTCTATCAGAGAAAATCATTCTTGCGGCCTACCATGCTTAAGGGGTACTAGCATCAGAGTCTTCCCTTAGCTTCCATCTAGCCAAGTTGATAATCGGAATTTTTTCCAACTATATACCTGTCCAAACAATCGCCTGACATGCCAGCAAATTGTTGAGTGCAATTATTTTTATGCTTGATTTAAAAACATCCTTATCGGCAGCAGATAATTTTGTGTGAACAAGACAAGTGCTGCTGAGAACAATGGTATTCTATAAACACAGAAAGATTGTATTAATTAGACATGTGCCACATACACACCAGTCACACACTAGACATAGGACACATACACACCAGTCACACACTAGACATAGGACACATATACACCAGTGACAAGCTAGCCACAGGACACATATACACCATTCATATGCTAGACACCGGACACATATACACCATTCACACACCAGTCACACGCTAGACACAAGACACATACACACCAGTCATATGCTAGAAACAGGACACATACACACCAGTCACATGCTAGAAACAGGACACATACACACCAGTCACATGCTAGACACAATACACATACACACCATTCACACGCTGGACACGGGATACATACACAACAGTCACACACTAGACACATGATATATACACTACAGTCACATTTTAGACACATGATATTTAAACACCAGTTACACGCTAGACATAGGACATATACACACCACTCACACTCTGGACACAGGATACATACACACCAGTCACATGCTAGACACATGATATATACACTACAGTCACATTTTAGACACATGATATTTAAACACCAGTTACACGCTAGACATAGGACATATACACACCACTCACACTCTGGACACAGGATACATACACACCAGTCACATGCTAGACACATGATATATACACTACAGTCACATGTTAGACACATGATATTTAAACACCAGTCACACGCTAGACATAGGACATATACTCACCACTCACACTCTGGACACAGGATACATACACACCAGTCACATGCTAGCCAAAGGATACATGATCATCAGTCACATGCTAGACAGAGGATATATACACACCAGTCACAAGCTAGACACATGATATTTAAACACCAGTCACACGCTAGACACAGGACACATGCACACCAGTCACACGCTAGAAACAGCACACATACACACAAGTCACATGCTAGACATAGGACACATACACACCATTCACACTCTGGACACAGGATACATACATACCAGTCACACTCTGGACACAGGATACATACACACCAGTCACACTCTGGACACAGGATACATACACACCAGTCACACACTAGACATATGATACACACACCCCAGTCACATGCTAGACACATGATACATACACACCAATCACATGCTAGGCACAGGACACATACACACCAAACACAAACTAGAACGCTAGACACATGATATATACTTACTAGTCACATGCTAGACACATGATATATACACTGTGTGCAGAATTATTAGGCACGTTGTATTTTGATCCCATGATACTTTTTATACATGTTGTCCTACTCCAAGCTGTTCAGGCTTGAGAGCCAACTACCAATTAAATAAATCAGGTGATGTGCATCTCTGTAATGAGGAGGGGTGTTGTCTAATGACATCAAAACTCTATATAAGGTGTGCTTAAATATTAGGCAACTTCCTTTCCTTTGGCAAAATGGGTCAAAAGAGAGACTTGACGGGCTCTGAAAAGTCCAAAATTCTGAGATGTCTTGCAGAAGGATGCAGCAGTCTTGAAATTGTCAAACTTTTGAAGCGTGATCACCGAACAATCAAACGTTTCACGACAAATAGCTAACAGGGTTGCAAGAAGCGTGTTGGGCAAAAAAAAGGTGCAAAATAACTGCCCATTAATTGAGGAAAATCAAGCGTGAAGCTGCCAAGATGCAATTTGCCACCAGTTTTGCCATATTTCAGAGCTGCAATGTTACTGGATTAACAAAAAGCACAAGGTGTGCGATACTCAGGGACATGGCCAAGGTAAGGAAGGCTGAAAAACGACCACCTCCTAAAACAAGAAACATAAGATAAAACGTCAAGACTAGTGTTGAGCCACCTCCCTAGTGTTCGGGTTCGGTTCGGTTCGTCGAACAGGGACGTGTTTGACGAAATGTTTGTCGAACGTTCGACAAACACCGTTGAACCCCATTGAAACCAATGTCAGGCAAACACAAACACATACAAACACATGGAAAACACATAGAAAACATCTTAAAAGGTGTCCAAAAGCTGACAAACTGCTCAGAAGACACAACAAACACATGGAAAAGCCACAACTACATATAGTCATGCGAAAAGAAAAGAGGTGGAGGAGTAAAATGAGGAGGAGACACAGATATAGGCATTAGGGTTGAGCGAAACGGATCGTTCATTTTCAAAAGTCGCCGACTTTTGGCACAGTCGGGTTTCATGAAACCCGACCCGATCCCTGTGTGGGGTCGGCCATGCGGTACGTGACTTTCGCACCAAAGTTGCGTTTCAATGACGCGAAAAGCGCCATTTCTCAGCCAATGAAGGTGGACGCAGAGTGTGGGCAGCGTGATGACATAGGTTTCAGTCCCCACCATCTTAGAGAAGGGCACTGCAGTGATTGGCTTGCTGTCTGCGGCATCACAGGGGCTATAAAGGGGCGTTCCTGCCGACCGCCATCTTACTGCTGCTGATCTGAGCATAGGGAGAGGTTGCTGCCGCTTCGTCAGAAGCAGGGATAGCGTTGGGCAGGGTCCATTAACCCCCAAACCGCTTGTGCTGTAGCGATTTCCACTGTCCAACACCACCTTTTGTTTGCAGGGACCGTGGAGGCTACATTTTTTTTCCTCAGCGCTGTAGCTCATTGGGCTGCCCTAGAAGGCTCCCTGATAGCTGCATTGCTGTTTGTACACCGCTGTGCAAACCAACTGCTTTTTTCAAAGCACAAATCCTGTTGTTCCTTCCTTTCTGCACAGCTATCTTGTTTGTTTGTCCACACTTTTTATTTAATTTGTGCAGCAGTCCACTCCTTGTTATTGCTGCCTGCCATACCTTGCTGAGATTACTGCAGGGAGATAGTAATTGTAGGACAGTCCCTTTTTTTTTTTTTTTTTTTTCGTTACATCTGTTCAAGCCACTTTCTGCCACAGAAAATATACTCTAATACAGTGGCCCAGATTTATTCACTAGTCTCCCTGAATAAAAAAAAAAGGGTGCATATTAAAATTGGCAAATCTGCATCAGTGGCAGTCCCGTGTGTGGCATTTGTGTCTCATTTTCTGGCACAGAAAACATACAGTCTAACAGTGGGCCTGATTTCTTGCCACTTTTCCCAGAAATAAAAAAAAAAAATAGTGGGAGATTAATATTGGCATTTGTGCTTCAGTGCCAGTCGTGTGTGCCATCTCTCTCAAATTGTGGGCCACAGAAAGCCTAGTGTCTGTTTTTTTTTTTTTTATTTTGGTTTTTAAATTCTCCCTGAAAAAAAATAAATAGTGGGAGATTAATATTGGCATTTGTGCTTCAGTGCCAGTCGTGTGTGCCATCTCTCTCAAATTGTGGGCCACAGAAAGCCTAGTTTTTTTTTTATTATTTTGGTTTTTAAATTCTCCCTGAAAAAAAAAAATAGTGGGAAATTAATATTGGCATTTGTGCTTCAGTGCCAGTCGTGTGTGCCATCTCTCTCAAATCGTTGGCCACAGAAAGCCTAGTGTCTGTTTTTTTATTTTGGTTTTTAAATTCTCCCTGAAAAAAAATAAATAGTGGGAGATTAATATTGGCATTTGTGCTTCAGTGCAAGTCGTGTGTGCCATCTCTCTCAAATTGTGGGCCACAGAAAGCCTAGTGTCTGTTTTTTTTTTGGTTTTTAAATTCTCCCTGAAAAAAAATAAATAGTGGGAGATTAGTATTGGCATTTGTGCTTCTGTGCCAGTCGTGTGTGCCATCTCTCTCAAATTGTGTGCCACAGAAAGCCTAGTGTCTGGTTTTTTTTTTTTTTTGGTTTTTAAATTCTCCCTGAAAAAAAAAAATAGTGGGAGATTAATATTGGCATTTGTGCTTCAGTGCCAGTCGTGTGTGCCATCTCTCTCAAATTGTTGGCCAAAGAAAGCCTAGAGTCTGTTTTTTTATTTTGGTTTTTAAATTCTCCCTGAAAAAAAATAAATAGTGGGAGATTAATATTGGCATTTGTGCTTCAGTGCAAGTCGTGTGTGCCATCTCTCTCAAATTGTGGGCCACAGAAAGCCTAGTGTCTGGTTTTTTTTGGGGGGGGGTTTAAATTCTCCCTGAAAAAAAATAAATAGTGGGAGATTAATATTGGCATTTGTGCTTCAGTGCAAGTCGTGTGTGCCATCTCTCTCAAATTGTGGGCCACAGAAAGCCTAGTGTCTGGTTTTTTTTGGGGGGGGGTTAAATTCTCCCTGAAAAAAAATAAATAGTGGGAGATTAATATTGGCATTTGTGCTTCAGTGCAAGTCGTGTGTGCCATCTCTCTCAAATTGTGGGCCACAGAAAGCCTAGTGTCTGGTTTTTTTTTGGGGGGGGTTTAAATTCTCCCTGAAAAAAAATAAATAGTGGGAGATTAATATTGGCATTTGTGCTTCAGTGCAAGTCGTGTGTGCCATCTGTTAGGAGTCGAGTTTCCTCTGCTGCACTGGGGGAATCTCGATCCGTCTCCGCTGCGGTCTCCCATTCTTCTCCAGCCGCGGTGGAGTCTGCTCAGCAGGGACGTCGATCCCAGCATCTCGCTCAGTCTGACTCTGTGCGAAGAGTTACTGCTGCTTTTCCTGCTTCTGCCATTGAAGCCAGTGCTGGGCAGCGGCGAGTGGACGTTTCTGGATCTAAGTCCTGCTTTTCTCTGTCTGAGCATGCCCAGGGCAGGATCTCCCGTTGGAGATCGAGGGTCACATGCTCAGGTATTGCAGCACATCCCATTGGTCCTCTTGGCAGGTCCTGAAAGGGCAAAACTTCCGGAGCTGCTTCCTGTGCTGCTACTATATAATCTGCGCATGACCGCACGGCCATGCGCTAGTATTGTCTTGTAAATATGTGTGTGTGTTGTGAGTGATAGTCGCTCTTTAAATAACCCTCCCTATTGAATGTCTGTTCGCGGAAGGTGTATGTTTGCTATCTAGCGCCCGACTTATCCAACAGCACGAAACACACATTACAGCTACCAGTTGCTGTGTCCGCCAGTACGGCGCCGTGCGCTTGCTCTGCGCTTTCCTGACCCAAGCCTGGGTGGTTAGTGGCATCCGACAGTGCGGCACCGCACGCACTCTTGTGCCTTTATATTATTATTTTTGTTCCTCTGACACACCCAGTTGCGATGTTGTGCCAGCAAGTGTCTAATCGGACTTCAATCCTGTATAGGGGTTGAGTCCGCTGACTTCTTGCTCGCGCTTTATGTGCGGTACTGCGGTCCTGTGACGCAACAGGATCGCTTCCTTCACGCAGGGTGAAGTTAACCCATGTGTGTATACTTAGTACCGCCATATAGTCCGTCTTACTAGCAGCAGGGTCTTTTACCTGCACGGTGGACCTCGGACTGCGAACGCACCTAGTTTCTTATTATCTATACTTGGTGCGTTCCGCCGGTCCTTAACATAATACTAGCGCCAAGGTCTGGCTAGTAAATGATGGACGATCAGCGTTCACAGCGGTACATCCAGCAGCTGGAGGGAAGGTTGGCGGCTCTTGAGCGTTCAACCTCAGCTGTGGATGTCACTGCTGTCGCTGTTCAGGCTGCTAGTGTTGCTGCAGCTACCTTGTCCACTGCCGCTCCTGTCCCGACTCTAACTCGCCTCCCGCTTCCAGAGAAATTCTCTGGTGACAGTAAGTCTTGTAGGGGTTTCGTGAGTCAGTGCTCTATCCATCTCGAGCTTCTAGCCTCTCGTTTCCCTACAGAGCGGGCTAAGGTGGGATTTATAGTGTCTCTTCTATCGGACAGGGCGTTGCAGTGGGCTACGCCGCTATGGGAGCGTAACGATCATGTGGTACAGAGCGCTCCGTTGTTTCTGAGCACTCTGAAACAGGTCTTTTTAGGACCTCGTGTCACCCATGATACGGCGCTCCAATTGTTGGCATTGACTCAGGGCTCGTCCTTGGTCAGTCATTTTGCCATCCACTTCCGCACCTTAGCATCTGAGCTGGAGTGGTCGGATAAAGCTCTCATTCTAATATTTTGGAGGGGGCTGGCTGACCACGTTAAGGACGCCCTGGCCACTAGGGAGATTCCCGCCACACTGGAGGAATTAATAACTCTATCCACTCGTATTGATCTCCGCTTTCACGAGCGGAGGTTAGAACGAGCCCAGTGTAGGCAAAGGTTTCGGCTGGCTCCCACCTTCGCCAAACCTTTGGAATCTCCAGACCAGGCTCCTGAGTGCAATGAGCCTGTGGTAGAGTCACGAGCGGGATCTAAGTCCCGGACCGCTCGTGCACTCCAGATTTGTCATCTTTGCCAACAGTCAGGACATCTTGCCTCCAGATGTCTCCAGCGGTCGAGGAAACGTCAGCGTCTAGTGGTAGTTGGTGGAGGTGCACTAGACACGGCGACGTTTGCCTCCAAATTGTCCTTTAAGGGGACAATAACATTGGGCTCATCCTCTCACTCGGTAGAACTCTGCGTGGATTCTGGGGCGGAGGGCAATTTTATGTCTTCGCCCAACGTCACACAATTCCTCTGGTCATGCTATATCAACCAGTAACGGTACGAGTGGTGAATGGGTCGACACTGCCCGCACAGATTACACATCAAACTATCCCTTTTACTCTGTCCATGTCACCATCTCATCAGGAGGTTATATCTCTACTCGTCATTCCTGAGGGAATTGATGAGGTTCTCTTAGGGATACCTTGGTTACGGTACCACTCTCCTCACATCGAGTGGTCCTCAGGCAGAATTCTGGGATGGGGTGAATCTTGTGGGAACAGGTGTCATCGAGAGTGCGTTCAGGTTGCTACTACAGAGGTACCCGCAGATCTTTCCTCTCTCCCCAAGCAATATTGGTCTTATGCAGACGTGTTCTCCAAAAAGGCAGCGGAGACCCTTCCGCCCCATCGCCCCTATGACTGTCCTATTGATCTCTTGCCTGGTGCTGAGCCTCCCCGGGGTCGAGTCTATCCATTATCTCTCCCGGAAACGGAAGCAATGTCTCAGTACATTCAAGAGAATTTGGCAAGAGGGTTCATCAGGAAGTCAGTGTCACCTGCTGGGGCAGGGTTTTTTTTCGTGCAGAAAAAGAGTGGAGAACTACGTCCATGCATAGACTACATGGGTCTTAATGCTATCACAGTTAAGAACAAGTACCCTTTGCCTTTGATATCTGAGCTTTTCGATAGGCTTCGGGGAGCTAGAGTGTTTACTATACTAGATCTGCGGGGTGCTTATAACCTGATTCGCATCCGTGAGGGGGACGAATGGAAAACGGCGTTTAACACCAGAGATGGGCACTATGAGTATCTGGTGATGCCCTTCGGGCTCTGTAATGCACCTGCCGTTTTCCAAGACTTTGTCAACGACATCTTCCGGGATATGCTTTCCACCTCGGTTGTAGTCTATCTGGATGATATCCTCATCTTTTCTCCAGATATTGACTCCCACCGGAGAGATGTTGGCAGAGTCTTCGACCTCCTACAGGCAAGCTCTCTTTATGCGAAGTTGGAGAAGTGTGTGTTTGAGCAGGAGTCCTTACCTTTCCTGGGCTATATCATCTCCGCCCAGGGATTGGCTATGGAACCTGCCAAGCTACAGGCTGTGATGGACTGGCAAGAGCCCCATTCTCTTAAAGCGGTGCAGCACTTTATGGGGTTCATAAACTATTACCGCCAGTTCATTCCCCACTTCTCAACTCTGGTAGCTCCCTTGGTGGCCCTCACCAAGAAGGGAGCGAATCCCAAATTGTGGTCGGAAGAGGTCTCCAAGGCCTTCACTTCTATTAAGTCCCACTTTGCTAGCGCTC
Organism: Ranitomeya imitator; assembly: GCF_032444005.1. NCBI lineage: Eukaryota > Metazoa > Chordata > Amphibia > Anura > Dendrobatidae > Ranitomeya > Ranitomeya imitator. The sequence continues at coordinate 544,208,834 of NC_091284.1, read as the reverse complement.
CCATCTTACATCGTCCCGACGTGGATAAGCCATGAGGTGGATGCCTCGTCCGTTGGTGCTGGAGCAGTCCTCTATCAAAAGGATGCTCAAGGTCGGAAGCATCCATGCTTCTTTTTCTCTAAGACCTTCACGCCAGCGGAGAGAAACTACTCCATCGGGGACAGGGAGTTGCTAGCAATGAAGTTGGCCTTTTCGGAGTGGAGACACCTTCTGGAGGGTGCGCGGTTTCCCTTCCAAGTGTACACAGACCACAAAAATTTGGTCTATTTACAAACAGCCCAGCGGCTAAATTCTCGCCAGGCCAGATGGTCCCTGTTCTTCTCCCGGTTCCACTTTTCCCTTCATTATCTCGCCGGGGAGAAGAATATCCGTGCTGATGCTCTCTCTCGCTCCCTTATGTCAACTGAGGAGGAGGAAGAGGAGCCTCGGCTTATTGTCCCTTTCGAGAGCCTGAGAACCGTAGCGCCGGTTTCGCTAGAGTCTGTGCCTCTGGGCAAGACTTTTGTGCCCATTAATTTGCGACCAGAGGTTCTCTCTTGGGCTCATTCGTCCAGGGTGGGTGGACACTTTGGGACAAAGAGGACATCTGAGCTACTGGCGAGGACGTACTGGTGGCCGCATATGGTCCGGGATGTCAGGGATTATATTCTGGCGTGTGTCTCCTGCGCCAAAAATAAATCTCCACGTCAAAGGCCAGCTGGGTTGCTCTATCCCTTGCCGGTGGCAGATAGGCCCTGGGAGATGGTCGGGATGGACTTTGTTGTGGGTTTACCCAAGTCTCGCGGCTGTACCATCATTTGGGTCACCACCGATCATTTCTCAAAAATGGTGCATTTGGTGCCGCTACCACGGTTACCTTCTGCACGGGCCTTGGCAGCGTTGCTCATCAAAAACATCTTCCGCCTACATGGTATGCCTGACAAAATTGTCAGTGACCGGGGTCCCCAGTTTGCGTCTCGGTTCTGGAGAGAACTTTGTCGTCTTCTCAGTATTGAGTTGAATCTCTCTTCCGCTTATCATCCCGAGACGAATGGGTTGGTAGAGAGGGCCAACCAGACCTTGGTCACATACCTGCGACATTTTGTTTCAGCCAGGCAGGATGACTGGGCATCCTTGCTATCATGGGCAGAGTTTGCACTGAACAACGCCGTAGCCAACTCCACTGGACAAACCCCATTCCTCCTCAACTATGGTCAGCATCCACGGGTACCTGTGCCTATGCCCGTGTCTTCCGCCGACTCCAGGGTGGCAGACTGGGCTGTGGAGGCACGGGATATTTGGGACCGCACTCAAGATGCCATTCGGGCCTCTAAGGAGAGAATGAGGTCCTCCGCCGATGCTCATCGGTGCCCCGCTCCGACCTTTGCTCCTGGCGACTTGGTGTGGCTCTCCGCCCGTAACATCAGGCTGCGAGTTGAGTCCACTAAATTTGCTCCTCGCTACTTGGGTCCGTTCAAGGTCCTCGAGCAGGTTAATCCTGTGGTCTATCATTTGGCCTTTCCACCACGCCTGGGTATCACCAACACCTTTCATGTGTCCCTCTTGAAACCTGTGTATATGTCCCAGTTTTCCGAGTCATCTGCTGGGACATCGGGTTCGTCTACGGACGATTATGAGGTGAACGCTATTTTGGGGTGCAAGTTGGTACGTGGCAAAAAATTTTATTTGGTGGACTGGAAGGGTTATGGCCCCGAGGACAGGTCCTGGGAGCCTGTTGAGCACATTCGGGCCCCGCAGCTCATTGCTGCCTTCGAACGTGGCGAGGCCCAAGGAGGGGGGTAATGTTAGGAGTCGAGTTTCCTCTGCTGCACTGGGGGAATCTCGATCCGTCTCCGCTGCGGTCTCCCATTCTTCTCCAGCCATGGTGGAGTCTGCTCAGCAGGGACATCGATCCCAGCGTCTCGCTCAGTCTGACTCTGTGCGAAGAGTTACTGCTGCTTTTCCTGCTTCTGTCATTGAAGCCAGTGCTGGGCAGCGGCGAGTGGACGTTTCTGGATCTAAGTCCTGCTTTTCTCTGTCTGAGCATGCCCAGGGCAGGATCTCCCGTTGGAGATCGAGGGTCACATGCTCAGGTATTGCAGCACATCCCATTGGTCCTCTTGGCAGGTCCTGAAAGGGCAAAACTTCTGGAGCTGCTTCCTGTGCTGCTACTATATAAACTGCGCATGACCGCACGACCATGCGCTAGTATTGTCTTGTAAATATGTGTGTGTGTTGTGAGTGATAGTCGCTCTTTAAATAACCCTCCCTATTGAATGTCTGTTCGCGGAAGGTGTATGTTTGCTATCTAGCGCCCGACTTATCCAACAGCACGAAACACACATTACAGCTACCAGTTGCTGTGTCCGCCAGTACGGCGCCGTGCGCTTGCTCTGCGCTTTCCTGACCCAAGCCTGGGTGGTTAGTGGCGTCCGACAGTGCGGCACCGCACGCACTCTTGTGCCTTTATATTATTATTTTTGTTCCTCTGACACACTCAGTTGCGGTGTTGTGCCAGCAAGTGTCTAATCGGACTTCAATCCTGTATAGGGGTTGAGTCCGCTGACTTCTTGCTCGCGCTTTATGTGCGGTACTGCGGTCCTGTGACGCAACAGGATCGCTTCCCTCACGCAGGGTGAAGTTAACCCATGTGTGTATACTTCGTACCGCCATATAGTCCGTCTTACTAGCAGCAGGGTCTTTTACCTGCACGGTGGACCTCGGACTGCGAACGCACCTAGTTTCTTATTATCTATACTTGGTGCGTTCCGCCGGTCCTTAACACCATCTCTCTCAAATTGTGGGCCACAGAAAGCCTAGTTTCTGTTGTTTTTTTTTTGGTTTTTAAATTCTCCCTGAAAAAAAATAAATAGTGGGAGTTTATTATTGGCATTTGTGCTTCTGTGCCAGTCGTGTGTGCCATCTCTCTCAAATTGTGGGCCACAGAAAGCCTAGTGTCTGTTTTTTTTTTTTTGGTTTTTAAATTCTCCCTGAAAAAAAATAAATAGTGGGAGATTAATATTGGCATTTGTGCTTCAGTGCCAGTCCTGCGTGTGTGGCATCTGTCTCATTTTGTGCCACAGAAAACCGATTGTGTAACATTGTGCCTGATTTTCCTTGCAGTCTCACCCACCTATAAAGGGATATCTAAATCCTACAGAAGTTTGAGTTCACTTTGTAAGTTGTTTTACAGTAACAAATACCATTACTTTGGTTACGTTTTTAAAACAATGAGGAAGTCTGGTGGAAGAGGTCGTGGCCGTGGGTGTTCATTGCCAGCTGGTAATGATGGTAGTGGTGGTGGAGCATCAGGTGGTGGGAAAAACAATATAGCACCTAAGTCTCGAGCTGTGGAGCCAGGTTCGTCGTCTGGCTACACAAGGCCTTGAACGCTCCCTTTTCTGGGAGTAGGAAAACCGCTTTTAAAGCCGGAGCAGCAAGAGCAAGTTTTGGCTTTCATTGCTGACTCAGCCTCTAGCTCTTTTGCCTCCTCTTCTGAAACTGGTAAATGTAAAAGCAGCGCGTCGTTAGTGGATGTTCACGCTCAGGGACAAGTCGCTCCATTGTCCTGTTCAGCAAAAACAACAACAGAGAAGGATGCGTCAGGCGACACAACGGGTTACTCCATGGAGCTCTTTACACATACCGTTCCTGGGTTAGAAAGTGAAACAGTTAACAGGCCATGCCCATTACAAGTTGAATCGGACATGAAGTGCACAGATGCACAGCCACAGCCAGATTACTATGCTGTTCCTTTGACTCAGACCACCACATTGCCCTCGCAGTGTACTGATCCAGAATCAGACCCTAATGAGACTATGGAGCCCCGTCACAAACGCTATACCACCGGCTTACACGGTAACACAGATGAAGTTGCACATGAGATAGAAGAGGAGGTCATAGATGACCCAGTTGTTGACCCCGATTGGCAGCCATTGGGGGAACAGGGTGCAGGCGGCAGTAGTTCTGAAGCGGAGGAGGAGGGGCCACAGCAGGCATCAACATCGCAACAGGTTCCATTTGCCGGGCCCGTATCTGGCCCAAAACGCGTGGCAAAGCCAAAACCAGTTGGAGAACAGCGTGGCCATCCGGTTAAAGAAGCTCAGTCTGCAATGCCTGAAAAGGTATCCGATGCTAGAAAGAGTGCAGTCTGGCATTTTTTTTAAACAACATCCAATTGATCAGCGCAAAGTCATCTGTCAAAAATGTTCAACTACCTTAAGCAAAGGTCAGAATCTGAAAAGTCTAAATACAAGTTGCAAGCATAGACATTTAACCAGCATGCATTTGCAAGCCTGGACTAACTACCAAACGTCCCTTAAGGTTGTAGCACCCTCGGCCAATGAAGCTAGTCAGCAACGCTACATCCCTTCCGTCACTGTAAGGCCACCATTTTCCGCACCACCTGCAGTATCTGTGCAGGTTTTGTTGCCAGGCCAAAGCAGTCAGGGTCAGGGAATCACCAGTTTCGTAGTAGGAAACACTGCATGTAGGGCACCGGCAAGAATACCGTCTCCAACCGTCTCTCAGTCTGCCATGTCCACCGGCACCCCCGCTAGTTCCACGATCTCCAGCTCTCCAGTCCAGCTCACCCTACATGAGACTCTCGTTAGATAAAGGAAGTACTCATCCTCGCATCCGCGTACACAGGGTTTGAACGCCCGCATAGCTAGACTAATCTCGTTAGAGATGATGCCCTACCGGTTAGTTGAAAGCGAAGCTTTCAAAGCCCTGATGGACTACGCTGAACCACGCTATGAGCTACCCAGTCGACACTTCTTTTCGAGAAAAGCCATCCCAGCCCTCCACCAGCATGTTAAAGAGCGCATCATCCATGCACTCAGGCAATCTGTGAGTACAAAGGTGCACCTGACAACAGATGCATGGACCAGTAGGCATGGCCAGGGACGTTACGTGTCCATCATGGCACACTGGGTGAATGTGGTGGATGCAGTGTCCACAGGGGACAGCAATATTGGGACAGTTCAAAGTGCGCGGACTTTGCTCGCATATCCGCCGTTCGCCCGTACACTCCAGCCGTATGCAGACCTATCAGCGGTCTTTGAACCTTCCCCAGCATCGCCTAATCATCGACATTGCAACAAGGTGGAACTCAACACTGCACATGCTTCAGAGGCGGGCTGTTATGTATTTTTGGGAGGATACACATACACGGGCAGGTAGTAGGATGGCAGACATGGAGTTGTCAGGTGTGCAGTGGTCGAAGGTACAAGACATGTGTCAAGTCCTTCAGTGTTTTGAGGAATGCACACAGCTGGTAAGTGCAGACAACGCCATAATAAGCATGAGCATCCCCCTAATGCGTCTGCTGATGCAAAGTTTGATGCACATAAAGGAGCAGGCGTCTGCAGCAGAGGAAGAGGAAAGCCTTGATGACAGTCAGCCATTGTCTGGTCAGGGCAGTGTACAGGACGAGGTAGCGGGCGAACAGGAGGAGGACGAGGAGGATGATGGGGATGAGTATTTTTTTAATGAGGAAGCTTCTCCGGGGCCACTGGAAATTGGTGGCGTGGCAAGGCCGGGTTCTACCTGTCAGCGGAGGTTGGCACCCTATTATCCTGCGCCGTGGCGCCCCCGCTCCTCGTCGACTAGCCCTGCTATCCCTTTTATGCCCTAAGTAGGGTCAGGAGAGAAAATCCCACTCAGACAATAATTAAATATGGATAGCTTGGAAGGACATGAAAAAGTCAGTAAAATATCTAACTAGATCTAAGGGTCTCACCTGACTTGGTAGTCTGTGTCCCTTACTTAATGTATATATACATCAAAATTATTATTTAGGCAAGACGATATAAACAACAGGTAGGGATGTCACCAAGAAGGGGGCGAATCCCAAATTGTGGTCTGAGGAGGTCTCCAAGGCTTTTATCTCTATAAAGTCACACTTCGCTAGCGCTCCCATTCTTCATTGCCCCGATGTTAATAAGCCATTTATCATGGAGGTGGATGCCTCTTCTGTTGGTGCTGGAGCAGTCCTCTTCCAAAAGGATGCTCAAGGTCGGAAGCATCCTTGCTTCTTTTTCTCCAAGACCTTCGCACCAGCAGAGAGGAATTATTCCATCGGGGACAGGGAGTTGCTAGCCATGAAGTTGGCTTTCTCGGAGTGGAGACATCTCTTGGAGGGAGCACGTTTTCCCTTCCAAGTCTTCACAGATCACAAAAATTTGGTGTATCTGCAGACAGCTCAGCGGTTGAATTCTCGCCAGGCCAGATGGTCCTTGTTCTTCTCCCGATTTCATTTCACTCTCCATTTCCTTTCTGGGGAGAAGAACATTCGGGCTGACGCTCTCTCTCGCTCCGTTGTGTCATCTGCGGAGGAGGAGGAGGAGCCTCGGCTTATTGTCCCCACCGAGAGTTTGAGAACCGTGGCCCCGGTTTCGCTGGAGTCTGTGCCCCCGGGCAAGACTTTTGTTCCATCTAGTTTGCGACCGGAGGTTCTCTCTTGGGCGCACTCGTCCAGGGTGGGTGGACATTTTGGTACTAAAAGGACATCAGAGTTACTGGCGAGGACATACTGGTGGCCGCATATGGCTCGTGATGTCACGGAGTACGTTCGGGCGTGTGTCTCTTGCGCCAGGAACAAGACTCCTCGGCAACGGCCAGCTGGGTTGCTTTATCCTCTGCCCGTGGCTGACAGGCCCTGGGAGATGGTTGGGATGGACTTTGTGGTTGGCTTACCCAAGTCTCGTAATTGCACCATTATCTGGGTGATCACCGATCATTTTTCCAAAATGGTGCATTTGGTGCCTCTTCCACGGCTACCATCTGCACGGGCGTTGGCTGTCTTGTTTATCAAGCATATCTTTCGCTTACACGGTATGCCAGACAAAATTGTTAGTGACCGGGGTCCCCAGTTTGCGTCTCGATTCTGGAGGGAGCTATGTCGTCTACTCAGTATTGAGTTAAATCTCTCTTCGGCATATCATCCCGAGACGAATGGGTTGGTAGAAAGGGCCAACCAGACCTTGGTCACATATCTGCGACATTTTGTTTCTGCCAGACAGGATGACTGGGCATCCTTGCTACCGTGGGCAGAGTTTGCACTTAACAATGCCGTAGCCGACTCTACCGGTCAGACTCCATTCCTCTTAAATTACGGCCAGCATCCGCGTGTTCCTGTGCCCATGCCTGTGTCTTCCGCTGATCCCAGGGTGGCAGACTGGGCTGTGGAGGCACGGGACATTTGGGATCGCATGCAGGATGCCATTCGGGCCTCCAAGGAGAGAATGAGGTCCTCCGCCGATGTTCATCGGCGCCCCGCTCCGACTTTTGCCCCTGGCGACTTGGTGTGGCTCTCCGCCCGTAACATCAGGCTGCGAGTTGAGTCCACTAAGTTTGCTCCTCGCTACTTGGGTCCCTTCAAGGTTCTCGAACAGGTTAATCCTGTGGTCTACCGCCTGGCTCTTCCTCCACGCTTGGGTATCACCGACACCTTTCATGTGTCCCTCTTGAAACCCGTATACATGTCCCGGTTTTCCGAGTCATCTGCCGGGACATCGGGTTCGTCTACGGACGATTACGAGGTGAACGCTATTTTGGGGTGCAAGGTGGTACGCGGCAAAAAGTTTTATTTGGTGGATTGGAAGGGTTATGGTCCAGAGGACAGGTCTTGGGAGCCTGCTGAAAACATTCGGGCCCCACAGCTCATTGCTGCCTTCGAGCGTAGCGAGGCCCAAGGAGGGGGGGCCCTAGGAGGGGGGGTAATGTTAGGAGTCGAGTTTCCTCTGCTGCACAGGGGGAATCTCGATCCGTCTCCACTGCGGTCTCCCATTCTCCTCCAGCCGCAGTGGAGTCTGCTCAGCAGGGACGTCGCTCCCAGTGTCTTGCTCGCTCTCACTCTGTACAGAGAGTTACTGCTGCTTCTTCAGCTCCTGCCATTAAAGTCAGTGCTGGTCAGCGGCGAGCGGACTTCCCTGGGACTAAGTCCTTGTTTGCGCACACTGAGCATGCCCAGAGCAAGATCTCCCGTTGGAGATCGAGGGTCATGTGCTCTGGCTCTGCAGCGCATTCCATTGGTCCTCTTGGCAGGTCTTGGAAGGGCAAAGTTTCTGTGGCCACTTCCTGTCCTGCAATTATATAAACTGCGCATGACCGCACGGCCATGCGCTAGTGTACAATTGAATACGTGTGTTTGTTGTGAGTGCAAGTCGTTCATTAAATACCCCTACCCTATTGTATGACTGTTCGGGTATGGAGTATGGCTGCTATCTAGCGCCCGACAAATCACTCAACGTGTCACACACGTATCAGCGTCTATTGCTGTGACCGCCAGTGCGGCACCACGCGCCAGCAGTGCGCTTCCTGACCCACGACTGGGTGCTTAGTGGTGCCTGCCAGCATGGCACAGTTCACACTTCGGTGCTCTAATTATAAGAGTTGCCTAACACACCCTGTTGCGGTGTTGTGCCAGCAAGGGTCTAATCGGACTTCAATCCTAGTTGGGGTTAAGTTCGCTGACTGCTTGCTCGCCTTCTATGTGCGGTACCGCGACCCTGTGACGCAACAGGATCGCTTCCTTCACGTTGGGTGAAGTTTAACCCACGCGAGTATACTTATTAGTACCGCCATATAGTCCGTCATTACTCAGCAGCAGGTTCCATCTCTGCACGGTGGACCCCGGGCTACGAACGCACCGTACACTATCAGTCTTATTATTTGGTGCGTTCCGCTAGCCCTAACAGTTACTAACTATTTTTCATCCCTTATCGATGTTCTCCCTCAACCGTCTTTCCCATTTGATTACTCGGCATCCAAATTGGACACCTGGCCAGAATTGGCAGAATATGCATTGCAGGAGCTTGCTTGCCCAGCAGCTAGTGTGCTATCAGAAAGAGTATTCAGTGCTGCTGGTTCAATATTAACCGAAAAAAGGACTCGTCTGGCTACCCAAAATGTTGATGATCTAACCTTCATTAAAATGAACCACTACTGGATTTCAAATTATTTTGCCCCACCTTTCCCGGCTGACACCTAGCTTTCCAATGAAAAGGTCTTGCTTCTGGACTGCTCTGACTGAGTTTTCCAATCTCGTAATTTGCAGCAGCTGTTTGTCCAGCATACAACATGTTTACACCTCCCTAAATGGCCAAACTCCCCCCATGTGGCCGTGGTCTCGCCACTTGGCGCAAGCACCCGTGAGAGTGCCGTTTGTCTGAAGAGGTGGGTGTGCACGCTTTTGGTCGACGGCACTGGGCCCCTCATAGTACAATAAAGTGTCTCTGGCGGTGGTGGCACGCAACCAACGTCAGACACTCCGTTGTAACATGAGGGGCCCTGGGTCTGTACCGCCGGCCACAAGACAGTTTCCCCCCCCAGCTCAAACAGTGCTCTACGATTTGCAAAATTATCTCTCACAGCTCCACCAATGTTTAGTCTATGCGCTGACATCCTTCAATGCCTGGCACTGACAATACCAATGTGTTGACATGTATGATGCTACTTAAAATAGTCTGGGGCAGTGTCCTATATTTACACCAGTAAATACTTTGCGCCAAATTACTAGGTCAGAAACACAGCAGAGGAGACCACCCCTGTACCTAAGTATGCCACCCTTTTGTTTTTTGGTTTTGTTGTATTGCGAGACATTAACATCTATTTGTTTTTTGGGAGTACTAACTGTCAGACACTCATTACAATCGGCCTTCGCTGACAACACCAATGCTGCCTGTGTACCCCTGCAAGATAATTCCAAGTGCATAGAGCCTACTTTTTTTATGTTAGGCCTACTAAGCCTGTCTGCTGTCCCTACTTCCAATAGTCCTCCACTGACCACACCACTGCTGCCCGTGTACCCCTGGAAGCTATTTTAAAGTGCCTACAGTCTACTTTTGTTATGTTAGGTCTACTAAGCTTGTCTGCGGTCCCTCCTTCCAATAGTCCTCCACTGACCAGACCACTGCTGCCCGTGTACCCCTGGAACCTATTTTTAAGGGCCTAAAGCCTACTTTTGTTATGTTAGGCCTACTAAGCCTGTCTGCGGTCCCTCCTTCCAATAGTCCTCCACCGACCAGACCAATGCTGCCCGTGTACCCCTGGAACCTATTTTAAAGTGCCTACAGCCTACTTTTGTTATGTTAGGCCTACTAAGCCTGTCTGCGGTCCTTCCTTCCAATAGTCCTCCACTGACCAGACCACTGCTGCCCGTGTACCCCTGGAAGCTATTTTAAAGTGCCTACAGCCTACTTTTTTTATGTTAGGCCTACTAAGCCTGTCTGCAGTCCCTCCTTCCAATAGTCCTCCACCGACCAGACCAATGCTGCCCGTGTACCCCTGGAACCTATTTTAAAGTGCCTACAGCCTACTTTTGTTATGTTAGGCCTACTAAGCCTGTCTGCGGTCCCTCCTTCCAATAGTCCTCCACTGACCACACCACTGCTGCCCGTGTACCCCTGGAAGCTATTTTAAAGTGCCTACAGCCTACTCTTGTTATGTTAGGCCTACTAAGCCTGTCTGCGGTCCCTCCTTCCAATAGTCCTCCACTGACCAGACCACTGCTGCCCATGTACCCCTGGAACCTATTTTTAAGGGCCTACAGCCTACTTTTGTTATGTTAGGCCTACTAAGCCTGTCTGCGGTCCCTCCTTCCAATAGTCCTCCACCGACCAGACCAATGCTGCCCGTGTACCCCTGGAACCTATTTTAAAGTGCCTACAGCCTACTTTTGTTATGTTAGGCCTACTAAGCCTGTCTGCGGTCCTTCCTTCCAATAGTCCTCCACTGACCAGACCACTGCTGCCCGTGTACCCCTGGAAGCTATTTTAAAGTGCCTACAGCCTACTTTTTTTATGTTAGGCCTACTAAGCCTGTCTGCGGTCCCTCCTTCCAATAGTCCTCCACCGACCAGACCAATGCTGCCCGTGTACCCCTGGAACCTATTTTAAAGTGCCTACAGCCTACTTTTGTTATGTTAGGCCTACTAAGCCTGTCTGCGGTCCCTCCTTCCAATAGTCCTCCACTGACCACACCACTGCTGCCCTTGTACCCCTGGAAGCTATTTTAAAGTGCCTACAGCCTACTTTTGTTATGTTAGGCCTACTAAGCCTGTCTGCGGTCCCTCCTTCCAATAGTCCTCCACTGACCACACCACTGCTGCCCGTGTACCCCTGGAAGCTATTTTAAAGTGCCTACAGCCTACTCTTGTTATGTTAGGCCTACTAAGCCTGTCTGCGGTCCCTCCTTCCAATAGTCCTCCACTGACCAGACCACTGCTGCCCATGTACCCCTGGAACCTATTTTTAAGGGCCTACAGCCTACTTTTGTTATGTTAGGCCTACTAAGCCTGTCTGCGGTCCCTCCTTCCAATAGTCCTCCACTGACCAGACCAATGCTGCCCGTGTACCCCTGGAACCTAATTTATAGTGCCCACAGCCTACTTTTGTTATGTTAGGCCTACTAAGCCTGTCTGCGGTCCCTCCTTCCAATAGTCCTCCACTGACCACACCACTGCTGCCCGTGTACCCCTGGAAGCTATTTTAAAGTGCCTACAGCCTACTTTTGTTATGTTAGGCCTACTAAGCCTGTCTGCGGTCCCTCCTTCCAATAGTCCTCCACTGACCAGACCAATGCTGCCCGTGTACCCCTGGAAGCTATTTTAAAGTGCCTACAGCCTACTTTTGTTATGTTAGGCCCACTAAGCCTGTCTGCGGTCCCTCCTTCCAATAGTCCTCCACTGACCAGAGCAATGCTGTCCATGTACCCCTAGAACCTATTTTAAATTGCATAGAGCATCCTTTTTTTAATTGTAGGTGTACTAAGTCTGTCTGCGGTCCATAATTGAAATTGTCCTCCACTGACCAGAGCAATGCTGCCTGTGTACCCCTGTAACCTTTTTTAAACTGCATTGAGCCAAATTTTTTGTTTAAGGCCTACTACCTGTGTCTGTCTGCGCCACTCAATACAGCTGTCCTCCTCTGAAAAAAGCTGAGCGTCAATAGTCTGGTTTTCAGCCTATAGGAATTTGAAAACTGCATTGGGGTTACTACTTCGGTAGGGCCTACTAACGGTGTCTGCCGCTCCAAGGTGTTCTCCAGGTTGCCTCTCCATAGCTTCGATCTTCTAGCTCTCGTTAAGTAGTTGTTGAAACAACACTGCATTAGGCCTACAAGTTGGGTATGGGTTGTAGAGACGGTGTCTGCCGCTCCAAGTTGTTCTCCAGCTTGCCTCTCCATAGCTTCGATCTTCTAGCTCTCGTTCAGTAGTTGTTGAAACAACACTGCATTAGGCCTACAAGTTGGGTCTGGGTTGTAGAGACAGTGTCTGCCGCTCCAAGGTGTTCTCCAGGTTGCCTCTCCATAGCTTCGATCTTCTAGCTCTCGTTAAGTAGTTGTTGAAACAACACTGCATTAGGCCTACAAGTTGGGTCTGGGTTGTAGAGACGGTGTCTTCCGCTCCAAGGTGTTCTCCAGGTTGCCTTTCCTGAGCTTCTATCTTCAGGCTCTTGTTAAATAGTTGTTAAATGGAACAACTGCATTTGGCCTACTAGTTGGGTTGGGGCCTACTAACCGTGTCTGCCGCTCCTTGCTGTTCTCCTGGTTTCCTGTCCTGAAATTCCATTTTCAGGCTCTCGTTAAGTAGTTGTTAATGTTAGACTGCATTTGGCCTACTAGTTGGGTTGGGGCCTACTATCGGTGTCTGCCGCTCCTTGCTGTTCTCCTCCACTGAACAAAGCTGTGCCGCCTGTTTACTACTGTTGCCAATTTTGAACTGCATTTAGACTACTTACTGATTTGGGCCTACTCTCTGTGTCAGCCTCTCATTCCAGTTGTCCTCCACTGCAATGCCCCCTGGTTAGTCCTGTGTTACCAATTTTGAACTGCATTTAGCCCACTTTATTCTTTGGGCCTATATCTGTGTTTCCTCCTCATCCTGCCCATTGCCCAGCCAGTGATAGATGAGTCTGCTGGTACATTGACCCATAACGCAACATTCCCTGTGCATGCTACACAGCAAGATTGTGACCCTGCTGAAAGTCAGGTTCCTCTTCCCGCATACCATACCACCTTACACAGGGACAAAGAGGAAGGTGCAGATGAAAGTGCAGGTTCCTTCATCAGGTGGGGGGAGGAATACTCGTTGGCGACGTCACTGGCACAGGGCCCCTCATAGTACGCAAAAGTGTCGCTGCCGGTGGGAGGCGCCCCCGCCGTGCAAACACACCGCCGTACTTTGAGGGGCCCTGTGCCTGTGCCAATGCCAACGAGTGGGCCCCCCTGCTTGCTCAGGATCACAGCACTTGCAAAGTTGAAATACTTACCTCTCCCTGCTCCACTGCCGTGACGTGGTCCAGATTTCCTGGGCCCACTAAATACTTGAACCAGCCCTACCCCCCACAACTTTAGCCAAATGACTCCCAATTTCCAATGCCTTACTATTATTATAAGGTAAATTAAGATTGACAAGCTTCAGTAACAAGAATGGATGTTTTTGCCATTAAAATGGGCACTGTACATGTTTTCCTGGCCTCCACTCACTGCCGACTATGCTCCCCCATTGACTTGCATTGGGTTTCGTGTTTCGGTCGATCCCCGACTTTTCACGATAATCGGCCGATTCCACTCGACTCGACTGTTGAGATAGTCGGGTTTGACGAAACCCGACTCGACCCTAAAAAACTAAAAGTCGCTCAACTCTAATAGGCATGTCATGCCCTTCTAAAATCAGGAAAGGCTGGAGTAAAAATCTAAACTCACTCTACCAAAACCCAGACGTCTTGACAGAAAAAATTAAAAAATAAATATCTTTAGGTAGAATGGCGGTGGGTCCATTCAGAACACTTTCCTTAGAAGATGAAGTGGTACCCCCGATGGGAGTTGTGCCAAAAAATGAACCCAATACATTCAGACTAATCCACCATTTGTCATATCCAAGGGGCAGGTCAGTAAACGACAACATCGACGTGGAACCAAGTACAGTACTATATACTGTATCTCCTTTGACGAGGCAATCAGGCGGGTCAAGAAGTTGGTAAGGGGCACCCTAATGGCCAAAACAAACATTGAGGGGGTGTTCCGGTTACTACCTGTGCCTCCGAATAGTGTCCTCTCATTGGGCTGCTTCTGTGAAGGAGCATACTACATAGATCGCTGTTTGCCCATGGGGTGCTCCATATACTGCTCACTATATGAGGCGTTTAGTTGCTTCCTCGAATGTGTCGTCATGGACGTTTGTAAGGCGGTACATATTATCCATTACCTCGACGACTTCTTATGCCTGGGCCCAAAAAATTCGCCACAGTGTGAAAACATGCGGTAGTCCACCTGTGAGATGGAGAGAGAGTGGACACCCCAGAGCCGAGGGGTTAGATTGAGAAAGAAAGAAGGCGGTGTTGCTTGCTTCATGAGTGGGGTACTCTGCTGAGTAGTAGAAATTGCTACTAGGCCCAAAAGGATTTCCTGGGCCAAATGCTGTTAAAAAACAGTACTTAGGTAAACAGGCGGTGTAGCTTGCTTCATGGGTGGGGTGCGCTGCTGAGTAGCACCAAATTCTACTAGGCCCAAAAGGATTTCCTGGGCCAGATGCCATTAAAAATAGTACTTAGGTAAACAGGCAGTGTAGCTTGCTTCATGGGTGGGGTACTGTGCTGAGTAGCACAAAATGCTATTAGGTACAAAACGATTTCCTGGGCTAGATGCAGTTACAAAATAGTAGTTAGGTAAACAGGCGGTGTGGCTTGCTTCATGGGTGAAGTATGCTGCTGAGTAGCACCAAATTCTACTAGGCCCAAAAGGATTTCCTGGGCTAGATGCCATTACAAAATAGTAGTTAGGTAAACAGGCGGTGTAACTTGCTTCATGGGTGAATTATGCTGATGAGTAGCACCAAATTCTACTAGGCCCAAAAGGATTTCCTGGGCTAGATGCTATTACAAAATAGTACTTAGGTAAACAGCTCACCAACACAAAAAGAGGACTTACAAATCCTCCAAAAAATTCAAAAAAGTGACAGAAAAAAGCAGAGATGTTTTACCTGCTGAAGCCTCCAACTGAATGCACCAGCGGGGCGTAGCGGACCCGATAAATGATGGCAAACACACAGGTGCAAAAAATACCGATGAAACAACCACTTTCAATCCAGTGTTGGCTGTTTGGCATTAGTGCACAAAAAGATAAGAGATACTAGTCTGTATATGGCATAATTCACACACGCAATGCAAGGCATCTGGTTTACAGCCTATTAGTAACGCACATACAGGCGGGCTGCCCAGTGCTACAAAATGCATGCTGTGTGAACAGAGGCCAATAGTTTACAGAGCCATCATGGTCCGACTGCGCCCTGCAAGATAAAGTGCAAAAAGAAAACCACATATCAATGTATGTAAGGTATTAGTTTATATTGGGGCCTCAATACGTAAGCTGGCAACCCACGTCAAGGGTCCTTACAATTTGCCAGTCCTAACGCTAAACATTGAATAAAAGCTCACCGACACAAAAAGAGGACTTACAAATCCTCCAAAAAATTCAAAAAAGTCACAGAAAAAAGCAGAGATGTTTTACCTGCTGAAGCCTCCAACTGAATGCACCAGCAGGGCGCAGCGGACCCGATAAATGATGGCAAACACACAGGTGCAAAAAATACCGATGAAACAACCACTTTCAATCCAGTGTTGGCTGTTTGGCATTAGTGCACAAAAAGATAAGAGATACTAGTCTGTATATGGCATAATTCACACACGCAATGCAAGGCATCTGGTTTACAGCCTATTAGTAACGCACATACAGGCGGGCTGCCCAGTGCTACAAAATGCATGCTGTGTGAACAGAGGCCAATAGTTTACAGAGCCATCATGGTCCGACTGCGCCCTGCAAGATAAAGTGCAAAAAGAAAACCACATATCAATGTATGTAAGGTATTAGTTTATATTGGGGTCTCAATACGTAAGCTGGCAACCCACGTCAAGGGTCCTTACAATTTGCCAGTCCTAACGCTAAACATTGAATAAAAGGCGGTGTAGCTTGCTTCATGGGTGGGGTACGCTGCTGAGTTGCACCAAATTCTACTAGGCCCAAAAGGATTTCCTGGGCCAGATGCCGTTAAAAAATAGTACTTAGGTAAACAGGCGGTGTATTTGCTTCATGGGTGGTGTGACGCTGTAAGAATCTGGCTGCACTCGGATGTAACCCGAGTGCAGTCCTATTAGAGCATGTAGATTCAAACAGTGAGAAACGGAGAGTGGACCCACTGGACCGTGATGACGAACCCCTCTCGGACGAGCTGACCAGGTGGACCGCCCCCTATACAGGGAGAGTTAGGGGCAGGCCCGTGAGGGACTATTGCCACGGAAGCTGGAGGGTCGACTGAGAACAGATGGGAACACAGCAGGCACAAAGGGAAAGAGGGAACAGAAAGGAACTACTGAGACAAGGGAGAAGATGGGAACGCTACGGAGGCACGGAGGCTGGCAGGACAATATGGAGACACTGAGGCTGACGGGAGCAAGGAAAAGATATAGGAGCCGGGCAGGTACCGCAGAGGAAAAGGAACTGAAGGAACAAGGCAGGAACACAGGAAACAGGCAGGCACTGCAGAGGGCGGAGGAGACCCAAAGTCAGAGAGCTAGCAACGCACAGAGACCACAGGTGGCCAGAAGCACTTGTAAACACAAATTAACATCAGGCACAGAGAAGCAGCAGGAAGCAGTTTACATAGCAGCATGGGAGCTACTTCCGGGTTACAGTCCTCCAGGATGACGGAGAGGACAGGAAAGAGCGCCAACAGAGGAATCAGATGTGCGCACGCGCAGAGCTGAATGCGACGTGCGCGCGCACCCGGCGAGCGGCAGTGGGGAGAGGCGGCGGCAGCAACGGCATGACAGGTGGGGTAATGTGCTGAGTAGCACAAAATGCTATTAGGTACAAAACGATTTCCTGGGCTAGATGCAGATAAAAATTAGTAATTAGATCAGCAGGCGGTGTAGCTTGCTTCATGGGTGGGGTACACTGCTGAGTAGCACTAAATTCTACTAGGCCCAAAAGGATTTCCTGGGCTAGATGCCATTACAAAATAGTAGTTAGGTAAACAGGCGGTGTAGCTTGCTTCATGGGTGGGGTACACTGCTGAGTTGCACCAAATTCTACTAGGCCCAAAAGGATTTCCTGGGCCAGATGCCATTAAAAAATAGTACTTAGGTAAACAGGCGGTGTAGCTTGCTTCATGGGTGGGGTAATGTGCTGAGTAGCATAAAATGCTATTAGGCCCAAAAGGATTTCCTGGGCCAGATGCAGATAAAAATTAGTAATTAGATCAGCAGGCGGTGTAGCTTGCTTCATGGTTGGGGTACACTGCTGAGTAGCACCAAATTCTATTAGGCCCAATAGGATTTCCTGGGCTAGATGCCATTACAAAATAGTAGATAGGTAAACAGTCGGTGTAGCTCATTTCTTGGGTGGGGTACGCTGCTCAGTAGCGCCAAATTCTACTAAGCCCAGAAGGATTTCCTGGGCCAGATGCCATTAAAAATAGTACATAGGTAAACAGGCGGTGGGTGGCTGGGCTACCCTGCTGACTAGCAGACACTAAAGCTTTGGAGCAGACCTCTGAATCCCAGACCATATTAAGAGTAAACAACTCTGCAGATGACCCCACCCACCTGGAATTGACGATGGCAACGTCATGTAAAACTCAGCAAGGGGACTAAATAAAAGAGTCTCCATTTTTTCCAAAAATTGGGCCACAGACACCACTTAAGTGGCATCAATTTTGCCAGAATTTTTTTAAAACGGTTGGTGAGGTGATTTTCAAAAATCATCAAGATTTTAGTCTCCCCAAGATGACACAAGGGTAGAAAAGTCCTTGCGGATCCAGGATTTGTTCATCTTGATGAACGTTAGTCTGTCTACATTGTCACTGGACAGCCGTGTGCGCTTATCTGTCAGCACACCACCAGCAGCGCTGAACACACGTTCAGAGAGAACGCTGCCTGCAGGGCACAACAAGATCTCCAAGGCGAGAGTGGCGAGCTCAGGCCATTTTTCAAGATTGGAAGTCCAAAATGAGCAAGGGTCCAGTTCCACAGTCATGGCATCGATGTTAACTTGGAGATACTCTTGTACCATCCTCTCTAGGCGTTGGCTGTGCGTCAGACTTCTTGTCTCCTGTGGCCTTGCAAAGGATGGTCTAAAAAAATCTTGAAACAATTGGAAAAAATTGCTGTTACCACCAGATACGATGTTACTGTTATGATTTGAGTGATGACTCGATAGTCCCACGGTTGGCAAGTTAGAACTCAGAGATTGACTATGTGCACCACTGGTGTTTTATGGAAAAGCAGATGTTAGATTCTGTAATAGTCTCTGCTGATACTCCTGCATGCGTGATGTTATGATCAGGTGGCCTTGGAGCAGCATGAAAACTTTCTCTGGAGTAGGTGGTAACTATACGGACCGCAAACCCCGATCTTAACACCGCAACTAGAAGTAGCCGTGGGGTGTGCCCAACAAAACCTAGACACCTCGACACAGCCGGAGAACCAAACATTTTCCTCATTGTCTCCACCAACAGGAGTTACAGTTTGGGAACGAGGGTCTACATTATGCTCAGAACCTTCTTCATCTGGGCCTGGATTCGACTCACAAAGATTCTGGGCATTAGCGCAGATCATTTCCTCATCTGGATTCACAGAAGCTCGGGAGCAGACCTCTGATTCCCAGGCTATAGTATGTGTAAACAGCTCTACAGACTCAACCATGTGTGTTACTACATGCTCAGATGGGCAGCTGGAGACTTGGGAGCCATGAGGAAGCAAATGCGATTGGGGTGACAACTCTGAGGACTAGAGTAGTTGTGATGTTGAAGTTGACATGGAGGAGAGCCTGCTTGAATGAGCACTTGATATCCGTTCAAGCACCTGCTGTTTTTGTGCCTCATCTGGAATTTTTGGCGATGCTTGTAGCGATGGTCGTAAGAAAGTGATCATATCAGATTGTCCACGAAAAGAAGTAGACATCTTACTTTGGCTGGAAGATGGTCTTTCTTCTGCAGATGTTACTGTTGCTTTACCACCTACATAACCTTTTTTTCCCTTTCCAACATGCCTATTCCCCTTTCCACCAGCAGCAGGCCTTTTGCCACTCATTTTAGTGCTTAACTAATTGGCAACTCTGTATCTGTAGTTGTTGGCACAACAACCGATGGATGAAAACCGAGCAGAACTGAGTGGCCAAACTGTGGTACTAGGCCCAAAACAAATAACTGGATTAGATGCAGTGAAAATTGAGATACACAGGCGGTGTAGATAGCTTCACAGGCGGGCTACTCTGCTGACGTGCAAACACTGCTCCTAGGCCCAAAACTAATAACTGGATTAGATGCAGTGAAAATTGAGATACACAGGCAGTATAGTTTGTTTCACAGGCGTGCTACTCTACTGACATGCAGACACTGCTCCTAGGCCCTAAACTATTAACTGGATTAGATGCAGTAAAAATAGAGATACACAGGCGGTGTAGTTAGTTTCACAGGCGGGCTACTCTGCTGACGTTCAGACACTGCTCCTAGGCCCTAAACTTTTAGCTGGATTAGATGCAGTGAAAATAGAGATACACAGGCAGTATAGTTAGTTTCACAGGCGGGCTACTCTGCTGACGTGCAGACACTTATTATGATACGGTGGTCTAGGAGCAACATGGAACGAGCTCCGAAGGAAGTGGTAACTGTACTGACCGCAGTCCCTAAGCTCAACACAACACTAGAAGTAGCCGTGGAATGCTCCTAACTCTCCCTAGGCATCTCGTCACAGCCTAAGAGCTAACTACCCCTAAAGATAGAAGCAGGAAAGCTATCTTGCCTCAGAGAAAATCCCCAAAGGATAGATTAGCCCCCACAAATAATGACTGTGAGTGGAGAGGGAAAAGACATACACAGAATGAAACCAGGATGAGCACAGGAGGCCAGTCTAACTAAATAGATAGGACAGGATGGAATACTGTGCGGTCAGTATAAAACACTACAAAATCCACACAGAGTTTACAAAAAATCTCCACACCTGACTAAAGGTGTGGAGGGCAAATCTGCCTCCCAGAGCTTCCAGCAAGACAGAATTAATTCACACTGATAAGCTGGACAAACATAGAAAGCACAGAATGGATAAGTCCACAATCTATGGACAGAAAAGGGTAAGCAAAAACTTAGCTTAGCTGAACTGGTCAGGATAACAGAGAACTCCAAAGAGATGTGAATCCAACCAGGAACCATTTACAAGTGGCACTGGCTGAAGATAGAGCCAGACTTAAATAGCCGAGCAGAAGAGACGATAAGTGGAGGCAGCTGATGACAGCTAACTCCAAGGAGCAGCCATACCACTTGAAACCACAAGAGGGAGCCCAAGAGCAGAACTCACAAAAGTGCCACTTACAACCACCGGAGGGAGCCCAAGAGCGGAATTCACAACAGTACCCCCCCTTGAGGAGGGGTCACCGAACCCTCACCAGAGCCCCCAGGCCGATCAGGACGAGCCAAGTGAAAAGCACGAACCAAATCGGCGGCATGGACATCGGAGGCAACAACCCAAGAATTATCCTCCTGGCCATAACCCTTCCTCTTGACAAGATACTGAAGCCTCCGCCTCGAAAAACGAGAGTCCAAAATCTTCTCAACCTCATATTCCAACTCTCCCTCAACCAACACTGGGGCAGGAAAGTCAACCGAGGGAACAACGGGCACCACATATCTCCGCAACAAAGATCTATGGAAAACATTATGAATGGCAAAAGAGGCAGGAAGAGCCAAACGAAAAGACACCGGATTAATAATTTCAGAAATTTTATAAGGACCAATAAACCGAGGTTTAAACTTAGGAGAAGAAACCTTCATAGGAACATGACGAGAAGACAACCAAACCAAATCCCCCACACGAAGCTGGGGACCAACACACTGACGGCGGTTGGCAAAACGTTGAGCGCTTTCCTGAGACAAAGTCAAATTGTCCACCACATGAGTCCAAATCTGCTGCAGCCTGTCCACCACAGAATCAACACCAGGACAATCAGAAGGCTCAACCTGCCCAGAAGAAAAACGATGATGAAAACCAAAATTACAAAAGAAAGGTGCAACCAAAGTAGCCGAACTAGCCCGATTATTAAGGGCAAACTCGGCCAACGGCAAGAAAGACACCCAATCATCCTGATCAGCAGACACAAAGCATCTCAAATAGGTCTCCAAGGTCTGATTAGTTCGCTCAGACAAAGAGCGGAATTCACAACAGACACTGCTCCTAGGCCCAAAACTATCAATTGGATTTGATGCAATTAAAATTGAGATACACAGGCTGTATAGTTTGTTTCACAGGCGGGCTACTCTGCTGACGTTCAGACACTGCTCCTAAGCCCAAAACTAATAACTGGATTAGATGCAGAGAAAATGGAGAAACACAGGCGCTATAGTTAGTTTCACAGGTGGGCTACTCTGCTGATGTGCAGACACTGCTCCTAGGCCCTAATCTGTTATCTGGACCAGATGCAGTGAAAATAGAGATACACAGGCGGTGTAGTTAGCTTCCCAGGCGGGCTACTGTCATGATTCCAATGGCAGGGAATCACAAAAGGACAAGCACCAACGAGCTCTAGGGTGATGGAACCTGAGCTGACCGCGACCCTAAACCTGAACACACAAATAACAATAGCCGGGGAACGTGCCTACGTTGATCCTAGACGTCTCGCACCAGCTGAAGATCTAACTTCCCCTATTAGAAGAAACACAGACCTCTCTTGCCTCCAGAGAAATACCCCACAGAAATAGCAGCCCCCCACATATAATGACGGTGAAATGAGAGGAAGGCACATACACAGTATGAAAACAGATTCAGCAAAATGAGGCCCGCTGAAACTAGATAGCAGAGGATACAAAAGTAAACTGCGCGGTCAGCAAAAAACCCTCCAAAAAACCATCCTGTAATTACTTGAACTCATGTTCCAACTCATGGAACATGAGGAGCAATTACAGCCCACTAAAGCAACCAGCAGCAAAGAGACAATTATATGCAAGCTGGACAAGACAAAAATAAAGCAAAACGTGGAACAAGAAAATCAAAACTTAGCTTGTCCTGAAGATTACTGAATCCAGAAGCTGAGGTAACAAAACACTCTGATAACCTTGATAGCCGGCGGGGAAATGACAAGAAAGCCCGGTTAAATAGGAAACTCCCAAATCCTAATAGAACAGGTGGACACCAGAGACAGCAGAACACAAATCACCCAGTACCATCAGTAACCACCAGAGGGAGCCCAAAAATAGAACTCACAACAGTACCCCCCCTTGAGGAAGGGTCACCGAACCCTCACGAGAACCACCAGGGCGACCAGGATGAGCCCTATGAAAAGCGCGGACCAAATCATCAGCATGAACATCAGAGGCAACCACCCAAGAATTATCCTCCTGACCATAACCCCTCCACTTGACCAAATACTGGAGTCTCCGTCTGGAAACACGAGAATCCAAGATCTTCTCCACAACATACTCCAATTCTCCCTCCACCAGCACCGGAGCAGGAGGCTCAAGCGAAGGAACAACAGGTACCTCATACCTCCGCAACAACGACCGATGGAACACATTATGAATAGCAAACGATGCCGGGAGATCCAAACGAAACGACACAGGGTTAAGAATTTCCAAGATCCTATAAGGACCGATGAACCGAGGCTTGAACTTAGGAGAAGAGACCTTCATAGGAACAAAACGAGAAGACAACCACACCAAGTCCCCAACACGAAGTCGAGGACCCACGCGGCAACGGCGATTAGCAAACTGCTGAGCCTTCTCCTGGGACAACTTCAAATTGTCCACCACATGACTCCAAATCCGATGCAACCCATCCACCACCATGTCCACTCCAGGATAATCAGAAGGCTCCACCTGACCAGAGGAAAAACGAGGATGAAACCCCAAATTACAAAAGAAAGGAGAAACCAAGGTAGCAGAACTAGCCCGATTATTAAGGGCAAACTCGGCCAGCGGCAAAAAGGTAACCCAGTCATCCTGATCAGCAGAAACAAAACACCTCAAATAATTTTCCAAGGTCTGATTAGTTCGCTCCGTCTGGCCATTCGTCTGAGGATGGAATGCAGACGAAAAGGACAAATCAATGCCCATCTTAGCACAGAACGTCCGCCAAAATCTAGACACAAACTGGGATCCCCTGTCAGAAACGATGTTCTCCGGAATCCCATGCAAACGAACCACGTTCTGGAAAAACAGAGGGACCAACTCAGAGGAGGAAGGCAACTTAGGCAAGGGTACAAGATGAACCATTTTAGAAAAGCGGTCACACACAACCCAGATGACAGACATTTTTTGAGAGACAGGGAGATCCGAAATAAAGTCCATGGAAATGTGCGTCCAAGGCCTCTTCGGGATAGGCAAAGGTGACAACAATCCACAGGCTCGAGAACAGCAAGGCTTAGCCCGAGCACAAACCTCACAAGACTGCACAAAAGAACGCACATCCCTCGACAAGGAAGGCCACCAAAAAGACCTGGCCACCAAGTCTCTAGTACCAAATATTCCAGGATGACCTGCCAACGCAGAAGAATGGACCTCGGAGATGACTCTACTGGTCCAACTATCCGGAACAAACAGTCTCTCAGGCGGACAACGATCAGGTTTACCCGCCTGAAACTCCTGCAAAGCACGTCGCAAGTCTGGGAAGACGGCCGACAAAATCACCCCATCCCTAAGGATACCAGTGGGCTCAGAATTTCCAGGGGAGTCAGGCACAAAACTCCTAGAAAGAGCATCCGCCTTCACATTCTTTGAACCTGGCAGGTATGAAACCACAAAATTGAAACGAGAGAAAAACAGTGACCAACGAGCCTGTCTAGGATTCAGACGCCTGGCAGACTCAAGGTAAATCAGATTTTTGTGATCAGTCAAGACCACCACACGATGTCTAGCACCCTCCAGCCAATGACGCCACTCCTCAAATGCCCACTTCATGGCCAAAAGTTCCCGATTACCCACATCATAATTCCGCTCAGCGGGCGAAAATTTTCTAGAAAAGAACGCACATGGCTTCATCACCGAGCAATCGGAGCTTCTCTGTGACAAAACCGCCGCCGCTCCAATCTCGGAAGCATCAACCTCAACTTGGAAAGGAAGCGAAACATCAGGCTGACGCAACACAGGAGCAGAAGAAAACCGGCGTTTAAGTTCCCGAAAGGCCTCCACAGCCGCAGGAGACCAATCAGCAACATCATCACCCTTCTTAGTCAAATCCGTCAAAGGCTTAACAACACTAGAAAAATTAGTTATAAAACGACGATAGAAATTAGCAAAGCCTAAGAACTTCTGCAGACTCTTAAGAGATGCAGGCTGCGTCCAGTCACAAATAGCCCGAACCTTGACGGGATCCATCTCAATAGTAGAAGGGGAAAAAATATACCCCAAGAAAGAAATCTTCTGGACTCCAAAGAGACACTTTGAGCCCTTTACAAACAAGGAATTAGCCCGCAGGACCTGAAACACCTTCCTGACCTGCTGAACATGAGACTCCCAGTCATCAGAAAAAAACAAAATATCATCCAAATACACAATCATAAATTTATCCAGATATTCACGGAAAATATCGTGCATAAAGGACTGGAAGACTGAAGGAGCATTAGAAAGTCCGAAAGGCATTACCAAATACTCAAAATGGCCCTCAGGCGTATTAAATGCGGTTTTCCACTCATCACCTTGCTTTATTCGTATAAGATTATACGCACCCCGAAGATCAATCTTAGTGAACCATTTAGCCCCCTTAATGCGAGCAAACAAATCAGTCAACAAAGGCAAAGGATACTGATATTTTACGGTAATCTTATTCAAAAGACGATAATCTATACAAGGCCTCAAGGACCCATCTTTTTTGGCCACGAAAAAAAAACCTGCTCCCAAAGGGGACAAAGATGGACGGATATGTCCCTTTTCCAAGGACTCCTTAACATAATCCCGCATAGCAGTATGCTCTGGCACTGACAGATTGAACAAACGACCTTTAGGAAATTTACTACCAGGAATTAAATCTATAGCACAATCGCAATCCCTGTGAGGAGGAAGCGAACTGAGCTTAGGCTCCTCAAAAACATCCCGATAATCAGACAAAAATACAGGAACCTCAGAAGGAGTAGATGAAGTGATAGAAATCGGAGGTGCATCATCATGAACCCCCTGACATCCCCAGCTTAACACAGACATTGTTTTCCAGTCAAGGACTGGATTATGAGTTTGTAACCATGGCAGACCAAGTACTAGAACATCATGTAAATTATACAATACCAGGAAGCGAATCACCTCCTGATGAATGGGAGTCATACGCATGGTCACTTGTGTCCAGTACTGAGGTTTATTCATAGCTAAAGGTGTAGAGTCAATTCCCTTCAAAGGAATAGGGACTTCCAGAGGCTCAAGACTAAACTCACATCGCTTGGCAAATGACCAATCCATAAGACTCAGGGCAGCGCCTGAATCTACATAGGCATCGACGGAAATGGATGATAATGAGCAAATCAGAGTCACAGACAGAATGAACTTAGACTGTAACGTACTAATGGCAACAGACTTATCAACCTTTTTGTGCGTTTAGAGCATGCTGATATAACATGAGCTGAATCACCACAATAAAAGCACAACCCATTTTTCCGCCTATAGTTTTGCCGTTCACTTCTAGACTGAACTCTATCACATTGCATTGTCTCAAGTGCCTGTTCAGAAGACACCGCCAAATGGTGCACAGGTTTGCGCTCCCGTAAACGCCGATCAATCTGAATAGCCATAGTCATAGACTCATTCAGACCCGTAGGCGCAGGGAACCCCACCATAACATCTTTAATGGCCTCAGAAAGGCCATCTCTGAACTTTGCAGCCAGGGCGCACTCATTCCACTGAGTAAGCACTGACCATTTCCGAAATTTTTGACAATATATTTCTGTTTCATCTTGCCCCTGAGAGAGAGCTAATAAAGCTTTTTCAGCCTGAATCTCCTGGTTAGGTTCCTCATAGAGCAAACCCAATGCCAGAAAAAACGCATCCACATTAAGCAACGCAGGATCCCCTGGTGCCAATGCAAATGCCCAATTTTGAGGGTCACCCCGCAGGAAAGATATAATAATCTTAACCTGCTGAGCAGGGTCTCCAGAAGAGCGAGATTTCAAAGAAAGGAACAGCTTGCAATTATTCCTAAAATTCAGAAAACTAGATCTATCTCCAGCAAAGAACTCTGGAATAGGAATTCTAGGTTCAGACATAGGAGCATGTACAACAAAATCTTGTATATTTTGAACCTTAGCAGCAAGATTATTCAAGCTGGAAGCTAAACTCTGGACGTCCATGATAAACAGCTAAGGTCAGAGCCATTCAAGGATTAAGAGGAGGAAAAAAAAAAAAAAGAAAAAAAAAAAAACCAGCCTGGCTGCAATTAAGGCTAGGCAGCAACCTCAGAGGAGAGAAGAAAAAAAAACTTCCTCAGACTACTTTTCCTCCTACTTCAGCCCAAACATTTTGGCCGGCTATACTGTCATGATTTCAATGGCAGGGAATCACAAAAGGACAAGCACCAACGAGCTCTAGGGTGATGGAACCTGAGCTGACCGCGACCCTAAACCTGAACACACAAATAACAATAGCCGGGGAACGTGCCTACGTTGATCCTAGATGTCTCGCACCAGCTGAAGATCTAACTTCCCCTATTAGAAGAAAGACAGACCTCTCTTGCCTCCAGAGAAATACCCCACAGAAATAGCAGCCCCCCACATATAATGACGGTGAAATGAGAGGAAGGCACATACACAGTATGAAAACAGATTCAGCAAAATGAGGCCCGCTAAAACTAGATAGCAGAGGATACAAAAGTAAACTGCGCGGTCAGCAAAAAACCCTTCAAAAAACCATCCTGTAATTACTTGAACTCATGTTCCAACTCATGGAACATGAGGAGCAATTACAGCCCACTAAAGCAACCAGCAGCAAAGAGACAATTATATGCAAGCTGGACAAGACAAAAATAAAGCAAAACGTGGAACAAGAAAATCAAAACTTAGCTTGTCCTGAAGATTACTGAATCCAGAAGCTGAGGTAACAAAACACTCTGATAACCTTGATAGCCGGCGGGGAAATGACAAGAAAGCCCGGTTAAATAGGAAACTCCCAAATCCTAATAGAACAGGTGGACACCAGAGACAGCAGAACACAAATCACCCAGTACCATCAGTAACCACCAGAGGGAGCCCAAAAACAGAACTCACAACAGGCTACTCTGCTGATGTGCAGACACTGCTCCTAGGCCCAAAACTATCAACTGGATTAGATGCAGTGAAAATTGAGATACACAGGCGGGATAGTTTGTTTCACAGGCGGGCTACTCTGCTGACATGCAGACACTTCTCCTAGGCCCTAAACTATTAACTGGATTAGATGCAGTGAAAATAGAGATACTCAGGCGGTGTAGTTAGTTTCACAGGCGGCTACTCTGCTGACGTGCAGACACTGCTCCAAGGCCCAAAACTAATAACCGGATTAGATGCAGTGAAAATTGAGATACGCAGGCGGTATAGTTTGTTTCACAGGCGGGCTACTCTGCTGATGTACAGACACTGCTCCTAGGCCCTAAACTATTAACTGGATTAGATGCAGTGAAAATAGAGATACACAATTGGTGTAGTTAGTTTGACAGGCAGGCTACTCTGCTGACGTGCAGACACTGCTCCTAGGTCCTAAACTATTAACTGGATTAGATGCAGTGAAAACTGATATGCACAGCCAGTATAGTTTGTTTCACAGGCAGGCTACTCTGCTGACGTACAGACACTGCTCCTAGGCCCTAAACTATTAACTGGATTAGATGCAGTGTATATTGAGATACACAGGTGGTATAGTTTGTTTCACAGGCGGGCTACTCTGCTGACGTACAGACACTGCTCCTAGGCCCTAAACTATTAACTGGATTAGATGCAGTGAAAATAGAGATACACAGGTGGTGTAGTTAGTTTGACAGGCAGGCTACTCTGCTGACGTGCAGACACTGCTCCTAGGTCCTAAACTATTAACTGGATTAGATGCAGTGAAAACTGATATACACAGCCAGTGTAGTTTGCTTCACAGGCAGGCTACTCTGCTGACGTGCAGACACTGCTCCTAGGCCCTAAACTATTAACTGGATTAGATGCAGTGAAAAGAGAGATACACAAGCTATGTAGTTAGCTTCACAGGCGGGCTACTCTGCTGACGTGCAGACACTGCTCCTGGGCCCAAAACTAATAACTGGGTTAGATGCAGTAAAAATTGAGATACACAGGCGGTGTAGTTAGCTTCACAGGCGGGCTACTCAGATGACTATCAGACAATGCTACTAGCCCAAAAGGATTGGCTGAGCTAGATTACACCAAATGCTGTGACAAACATTTGAACAGCATTTGCACAGACCTGCCTGGCAAACAGTGTTATGAACTGCTGTAGCCTACCCTGAAAAGGGCTGATATTACAACTAGTCCCGACTCCCTAAACCTATCTCTCTGATAATTCGCTCCAAAAAAACACTCTTAGTCTGTATAGCCCCCACAGCAGCAGTGGTGCCGTCTAACACTAAACTGCAGCAGTAAGGAAATGGTGGCGACGGGGCAAATGGCTGGTTCTTATAGGGCAAGGACATGTGACATACACAGCTAATGACACATGCCGTTGCTTGTGTGCATCACATGCACATTGCTATGTGTGTGCACTGCTGATAGGCTGAGGGACTGCACCGTCCCACTGTAAATGCGGGAAAGTAAAAAAAAATGGAGATCGGTGTTTTTTCAGCACAGATCTATCCCCCACCAACCTCCCCCCCCCCCGCACCCACTATACACTGAAACACTCTATTAACAATGATAAACAGTTTTAATGTGCAAATCAAGCTAGGCTTTTGGTGAACGAACAGTTATCGAACAGAAACTCGAACAGCAGAATTTTAAGCAAATTTTTCGGGTTCGTTGAACGACTCGAACACCGCTCAAAACAGCTCGATTTTGAAACAGTGAACAGTTCGACTCGAACACCGCTCATCTCTAGTCAAGACTGGGCCAAGAAGTATCTTAAGACTGACTTCTCAATGGTTTTATGGACTGATGAAATGAAAGTGACTCTTGGTGGGCCAGATGCATGGGCCAGAGGCTGGATCAGTAAAGGGCAGAGAGCTCGACTCCGACTCAGATGCCAGCAAGGTGGAGGTGGAGTACTGGTATAGGCTGGTATCGTCAAAGATGAACTTGTTGGACTTTTTCAGGTTGAGGATGGAGTGAAGCTCAACTCCCAGACCTACTGCCAGTTTCTGGAAGACAATTTCTTCAAGCAGTGGTACAGGAAGAAGCCGGTATCGTTCAAGAAATAAATGATTTTCATGCAGGACAATGCTCCATCACATGCCTCCAACTACTCCACAGCGTGGCTGGCCAGTAAAGGTCTCAAAGAAGAAAAAATAATGACATGGCCCCGTTGTTCTCCTGATCTGAACCCTTTAGAGAACCTGTGGTGACTCATATAATGTGAGATCTACAGGGAGGGAAAACAGTACACCTCTTGGAACAGTGTCTGGGAGGCTGTGGTGGCTGCTGCACGCAATGTTGATCGTTAACAGATCAAGCAACTGACAGAATCTATGAATGGAAGGCTGTTGAGTGTCATCGTAAAGAAAGGTGACTATATTGGTCACTAATTTTGGGGGGGGGGGTTGTTTTTGCATGTCAGAAATGTTTATTTCTAAATTTTGTGCAGTTATATTGGTTTACTTGGTGAAAATAAACAAGTGAGATGGGAATATATTTGTTTTTTATTAAGTTGCCTAATAATTCTGCACAGTAATAGTTACCTGCACAAACAGATTTCCTCCTAAGATAGCCAAATCTAAAAAAAAAACACTCCAACTTACAAAAATATTAAGCTTTGATATTTATGAGTCTTTTGGGTTGATTGAGAACATAGTTGTTGATCAATAATAAAAAATAATCCTCTAAAATACAACTTACCTAATAATTCTGCACACAGTGTACACACCAGTCACACACTAAACACAGGACACATACACACCAGTCACACACTAAACACAGGACACATAAACACCAGTCACACACTAGACACAGGACACATACATACCAGTAACATGCTGGACACAGGACACATACACACCAGTCACACGCTGGACACGGGATATATACACACCAGTCACACGCTAGATACAGGATATATACACACCAGTCACACGCTAGATACAGGATACATACACACCAGTCACATGACACACCCAGAAGTCACACACCAGTCACATGACATATACCTAGAAGTCACACACCAGTCACATGACACATACCCACAAGTCACACACTAGACACAGGATACATACACACCGGTCATATGCTAGACACAGCATATATACACACCAGTCACACGCAAGGTGTTCTATACACATCAAGATAAGTTCCCAAAGGGGTCTAGTTTCCAACATGGTGTCATTTGTGGGGAGTTTCCATGGTTTTGGCATATCAGGGGCTCTCCAAACGCGACATAGCGTCCGCTAATCATTCAAGCAAATTTTGTATTCATTAAGTCAAATGGCGCTCCTTCACTTCCAAACCCTGTCCAGTTGTTTTCCTCCACATATTGGGTATTAGCATACTCAGGAGAAATTGCACAACAAATTGTATGGGGCACTTCCTCCTGTTACCCATATGAAAATGCAAAAATTGGAGTTATAAAAGATTTATCTTGGAAAAATGTGATTTTTTTATTTTCACGGCTCTTCGTTATAAACTTCTGGGAAGTACCTGTGGGTTCAAGGTGCTCAATATACATCTAGATAAGTTCCCTAAGGGGTCTAGTTACCAAAATGGTGCCAATTGTTTGGGGTTTCTACTGTTTAAGCATACCGGGGGCTCTCCAAATGCAGCATGGCATCCGCTAATTATTCCAGCAAAATTTTACATTTAAAAAGTCAAATGGCGCTCCTTCCCTTCCAAGCCCTACGATCCACCCAAACAGTTGTTTTCCTCCACATATTGGGTATCTGCACACTCAAGACAAATTGCACAACAATTTGTATGGAGTAATTCCTCCTGTTACCCACATGAAAATGCAAAATTTGGAGCGATAAAAGATTTATCTGGGAAAATAGTGATTTTTTTTTAATTTTCACAGCTCTATGTTATAAACTCCTGTGAAGCACCTGTGGGTTCAAGATGCTCAACAGACATCTAGATGAATTCCCCAAGGGGTCTAGTTTCCAAAATAATATCACTTGTTGGGGGTTTCCACTGTTTAGGCACATCAGGGGTTCTCTAAACATGAAATGGCGTCCGCTAATTATGTCAGCAAATTTTACATTCAAAAAGTGAAAAGTCTCTACTTCTAATTTTCTAAACTTTTGACAAATTTCCATTTTTTTCACAAATAAATGCAAGTCATATCAAAGAAATGTTACCACTATTATAAAGTTGAATATGTCACAAGAAAACATTCTTAGAATCAGTGTGATCCGTTAAAGCATTCAAGAGTTATAACCTCATAAATTGACAGTGGTCAGAATTGTAAAAATTGGCCTGGTTAGGAAGGTAAAAACAGGCTTCAGGGTGAAGGGGTTAAATCATTAACATTGTTATAATTGTAATATTTTTATTATATTATTATCCTCAATTTTATGTTAATGAGTTAATTTTTTTTCCATTTCTATTCCCAAAACTGTTTTTTTTTTTTTTTTTTAAAGATACTTATGACATACAGCTCTCGCAAAAATTAAGAGACCACCACATCAAGACACATGAAAGCTGTGATTAAAAATCATGGTTATTCCACAAAATATTGATTTCTGAACTCTTCCTGAGTTAAAACATTAGTATTGTTGTTTCTAAATTATTATGAACTTGTTTTCTTTGCATTATTTGAGTTAAAGCACTGTTTTTTTTATTTTGACCATTTTTCTTTGTCAGAAAAAAATACAAAATTTATTGCCTGGAAATTCGGAGACATGTTGTCAGAAGTTTATAGACTAAAAGAACAATTTATATTTTACTCAAACATATACCTATAAAGAGATAAATCAGACAAACAACATTTTTCAGTGGTCTCTTAATTTATGTCAGAGCTGTATATTCAATTAGATTACATAAGAACAAGTGGGCTTTGACTGATAGCCTTATGCAATGCAAATCATCAATCACAAGATAAATAATATCAGTTACAACCTAATGCAAAAATCAATGTTGGGTGTGTATAAAATTAACTTACATTCTCTTTGTAGACCAGACGGCACTATATTAATACACCAAGATCCTAATATTTTAAGCAAGAACTACCTATTTGGAGACCTTTAAACTCAATTACGGCATTGGTTATCATAAATAAAAATGGAAAGTGATTGAAGTATGAAATAATAAGTTTATAAACTGTATTTATTCATATTGATTACATATCAACAACATATTCAACATAATTGTACAGATATACTCATTATTAACATTCATCATGTTCCTAATGGGGCTTCCATTCTATTTCCCTAGAAACAAATTAGTACCAACTTCAAAGGAAGCAAATTCACTTAGCAATTTTGGAGGAAATGGACCCATACAACTATCAGGGAACATGCAAAGTCCAAGCAGATATTGTCCTTGAATAGATTTAAACTTAGGCTTCCAGCTCTATAAAAAATATAACAACCAGTAAATCACCACGCAGACTATATATAGAACTGCTATATAAAAAATTACTGTAAAAAGTTTGCCAAGTACTAATTAATTAATTACTTAATTATGTATAAAGCAATAAGCACAGAAATTACAGAAGGGACCAATGTTGAAGAAGCATCAGTGAAACACTGACTTGCTACCAATGAGATTTATGTAAAACAATAAAACAAATTAGTACAAATTTATTGAAGAGTGTATGGGTTTTAGCATACTTTGTGTTTTTACTGTATTTTTGTTCTGAAATCTCATTCACACTCTGCTTATTTTCTCCTTGAAGATTTGAACCATATGGCTACGTTCAGTTTGTCAGTCTGACACTTCTTCCTTGGTTGTAAGATAGAGATATACTGATTTCTCCATCTTTCCCAGAAAGCATTAGAGAAACTCTGCACCTACCTCCATTGCCATCTGTAGAGGTCTTTGTCACTGAATTGTCCAAGCAGAGCACTCAGCGCTCTAGATCTCTGAGTGAGTAACTTGGCAGGAGTGAGAACAGTCGAATCTCCAGAGTCGCCAGAAAGCGCAGTCAACGGTCTTGCATTAATGATAGCAGAAACTTCTGCCAAAAATGTAGTGAGACTTTCGTTTGTGAGTCTTGCACTTCCTGAGTCTTGCACTTCAGTGAAAACACTGAACTTTAGGAAGGCAAAGTTTGACCAGCTTAGAGATGCCCTTAATCTGGTAGACTGGGACAATATCCTCAGAAATAAGAATACAGATAATAAATGGGAAATGTTTAAGAACATCCTAAATAGGCAGTGTAAGCGGTTTATACCTTGTGGGAATAAAAGGACTAGAAATAGGAAAAACCCAATGTGGCTAAACAAAGAAGTAAGACAGGCAATTAACAGTAAAAAGAAAGCATTTGCACTACTAAAGCAGGATGGCACCATTGAAGCTCTAAAAAACTATAGGGAGAAAAATACTTTATCTAAAAAACTAATTAAAGCTGCCAAAAAGGAAACAGAGAAGCACATTGCTAAGGAGAGTAAAACTAATCCCAAACTGTTCTTCAACTATATCAATAGTAAAAGAATAAAAACTGAAAATGTAGGCCCCTTAAAAAATAGTGAGGAAAGAATGGTTGTAGATGACGAGGAAAAAGCTAACATATTAAACACCTTCTTCTCCATGGTATTCACGGTGGAAAATGAAATGCTAGGTGAAATCCCAAGAAACAATGAAAACCCTATATTAAGGGTCACCAATCTAACCCAAGAAGAGGTGCGAAACCGGCTAAATAAGATTAAAATAGATAAATCTCCGGGTCCGGATGGCATACACCCACGAGTACTAAGAGAACTAAGTAATGTAATAGATAAACCATTATTTCTTATTTTTAGGGACTCTATAGCGACAGGGTCTGTTCCGCAGGATTGGCGCATAGCAAATGTGGTGCCAATATTCAAAAAGGGCTCTAAAAGTGAACCTGGAAATTATAGGCCAGTAAGTCTAACCTCTATTGTTGGTAAAATATTTGAAGGGTTTCTGAGGGATGTTATTCTGGATTATCTCAATGAGAATAACTGTTTAAGTCCATATCAGCATGGGTTTATGAGAAATCGCTCCTGTCAAACCAATCTAATCAGTTTTTATGAAGAGGTAAGCTATAGGCTGGACCACGGTGAGTCATTGGACGTGGTATATCTCGATTTTTCCAAAGCGTTTGATACCGTGCCGCACAAGAGGTTGGTACACAAAATGAGAATGCTTGGTCTGGGGGAAATTGTGTGTAAATGGGTTAGTAACTGGCTTAGTGATAGAAAGCAGAGGGTGGTTATAAATGGTATAGTCTCTAACTGGGTCGCTGTGACCAGTGGGGTACCGCAGGGGTCAGTATTGGGACCTGTTCTCTTCAACATATTCATTAATGATCTGGTAGAAGGTTTACACAGTAAAATATCGATATTTGCAGATGATACAAAACTATGTAAAGCAGTTAATACAAGAGAAGATAGTATTCTGCTACAGATGGATCTGGATAAGTTGGAAACTTGGGCTGAAAGGTGGCAGATGAGGTTAACAATGATAAATGTAAGGTTATACACATGGGAAGAAGGAATCAATGTCACCATTACACACTGAATGGGAAACCACTGGGTAAATCTGACAGGGAAAAGGACTTGGGGATCCTAGTTAATGATAAACTTACCTGGAGCAGCCAGTGCCAGGCAGCAGCTGCCAAGGCAAACAGGATCATGGGGTGCATTAAAAGAGGTCTGGATACACATGATGAGAGCATTATACTGCCTCTGTACAAATCCCTAGTTAGACCGCACATGGAGTACTGTGTCCAGTTTTGGGCACCGGTGCTCAGGAAGGATATAATGGAACTAGAGAGAGTACAAAGGAGGGCAACAAAATTAATAAAGGGGATGGGAGAACTACAATACCCAGATAGATTAGCGAAATTAGGATTATTTAGTCTAGAAAAAAGATGACTGAGGGGCGATCTAATAACCATGTATAAGTATATAAGGGGACAATACAAATATCTCGCTGAGGATCAAGGAAGGTGACGGGCACAAGGGGGCATTCTTTGCGTCTGGAGGAGAGAAGGTTTTTCCACCAACATGGAAGAGGATTCTTTACTGTTAGGGCAGTGAGAATCTGGAATTGCTTGCCTGAGGAGGTGGTGATGGCGAACTCAGTCGAGGGGTTCAAGAGAGGCCTGGATGTCTTCCTGGAGCAGAACAATATTGTATCATACAATTAGGTTCTGTAGAAGGACGTAGATCTGGGGATTTATTATGATGGAATATAGGCTGAACTGGATGGACAAATGTCTTTTTTCGGCCTTGCTATGTTACTATGTTACTATGTATGAATAGGGCTCTGCAAAGGCTGCAAGGAAAAACCACAGCGCCTGGCAAATTCTAAGTCCATTAAGTTCAGGGCAGCGCCTGAATCCACAAATGCCATGACAGAAAAGGACGACAATGAGCAAATCAGGGTCACAGATAAGAAAAATTTAGGCTGTATAGTACTAATGGTAACAGACCTAGCGACTCTCTTAGTACGCTTAGGGCAATCAGAGATAACATGAGAAGAATCACCACACTAAAAACACAGCCTATTCTGACGTCTGAATTCCTGCCGTTCTGTTCATGTCAAAATCCTATCACATTGCATAGGTTCAGGACTCTGCTCCGAGGACACTGCCATATGGTGCACAGCTTTGCGCTCGACGCCGATCAATCTGAATGGCTAGAGACATAGATTCGCTCAAACCGGCAGGCGTAGGAAAGCCCACCATAACATCTTTAAGGGCTTCAGAAAGTCCTTTTCTGAAAATAGCAGCCAGAGCCTCCTCATTCCATTTAGTGAGCACAGACCATTTTCTAAATTTCTGGCAGCATAATTCTGCCGCTTCCTGACCTTGACACAAGGCCAACAGGGTTTTTTCTGCATGATCCACAGAATTAGGTTCATCATACAATATTCCGAGCGCTTGAAAAAATGCGTCTACATTCAATAATGCCGGATCCCCTGTTTCAAGAGAAAAGGCCCAGTCTTGAGGGTCACCACGCAGCAAGGATATGATGATTTTTACTTGCTGAATGGGATCACCTGAAGAACGGGGTTTCAAAGCAAAAAGCAATTTGCAGTTATTTTTAAAGTTCAAAAACTTGGATCGGTCCCCAAAAAAACAAATCAGGAGTAGGAATTCTAGGCTCTAAAGCCGGAGTCTGGACAACATAGTCCTGGATATTCTGTACTCTTGCAGCAAGTTGATCCACACGAGAAAACAAACCCTGAACATCCATGCCAGAGCATATATCCTGAACCACCCAGATATCAAGAGGAAAAAAAAGACAAACCAGGGCACAGAAAAAAAAATGGTTCAGAACTTTCTTTTCCTTCTTTTGAGATGCATTTAATTCATTTTTGGCCACTTGTACTGTTATGACACGGTGGTTTAGGAGCAACATGGAACGAGCTCTGAAGGAAGTGGTAACTGTACTAACCGCAGTCCCTAAGCTCAACACAACACTAGAAGTAGCCGTGGGATGCTCCTAACTCTCCCTAGGCACCTCGTCACCGCCTAAGAGCTAACTACCCCTAAAGATAGAAACAGGAAAACTATCTTGCCTCAGAGAAAATCCCAAAAGGATAGATTAGCACCCCACAAATAATGACTGTGAGTGGAGAGGGAAAAGACATACACAGAATGAAACCAGGATGAGCACAGGAGGCCAGTCTAGCTTGATAGATAGGACAGGATGGATTACTGTGCGGTCAGTATAAAACACTACAAAAATCCACGCAGAGTTTACTAAAAATCTCCACACCTGACTAAATGTGTGGAGGGTAAATCTGCTTCCCAGAGCTTCCAGCAAGACAGAATTAATTCATACTGATAACGCTGGATAAACAAAGAAAGCACAGAACGGATAAGTCCACAATCTGTGAACAGAAAAGAGCAAGCAAAAAACTTAGCTTTGCTGAAGTGGTCAGGATAACAGGGAAATCCAAAATAGATGTGAATCCAACCAGGAACCATTTACAAGTGGTACTAGCTGAAGGACAGAGCAGGCATAAATAGCCGAGCAGAAAAGACGATCAGTGAAAGCAGCTGCTGACAGCTAACTCCAAGGAGCAGCCATACCACTTGAAACCACAAGAGGGAGCCCAAGAGCAGAACTCACAAAAGTGTCACTTACAACCACCGGAGGGAGCCC
Source organism: Ranitomeya imitator (assembly GCF_032444005.1). NCBI lineage: Eukaryota > Metazoa > Chordata > Amphibia > Anura > Dendrobatidae > Ranitomeya > Ranitomeya imitator. Next base: position 544,171,480 of record NC_091284.1, on the reverse strand, counting down.
AAGAGTGGAATTCACAACAGTTAGGGCAGTTTCAGTGGAGTGGTGTGACCAGAAGTCAGATTGTAAGCGGTCGAAGAGGGAGCTGGAAGAGAGATGGGAAGAAAGTTCAAGATGGACGTGTTGTTCCAGTAGTTTTGAGGCATAGGAGAGAAGTGATATTGGGTGATAGCTAGATACAGAGGAAGGGGAGAGGGCTTTTTGAGTATGTGTGATTGAAGCATGTTTAAAGCTTGAGGAGAAAACACCAGTTGTTAGTGATAGGTTGAAGAGATTGTGGCGACGTTTGCGATGAAGTGGGATGGGATCGGGTCAAGTGCACAGGGGGTGAGATGTGATCTTGAGAGTAGAGTTGAAAGTCGATCTTCTGTAATGGTGGAGAAGATGGTTATGGAGGTGGACGGTTGGGAAGTTGGGAGGAAGGGCTCTGGGTTGTTGACCAAAACTGTCTCTGATGTTATCAATCTTCTGCTTGAAAAATGAGGCAAACTCTTCAGCTGAGATGAGTGGGGAGGGAGGAGGTGCTGGGGGACGGAGGAGAGAATTGAAGGTGTTAAATAACTGTATCAGTTTGTAATTGTTAGTTTGCTTACTGTAAGCGGTATCTGTAATTTGTATATAATCCCTTCTCATGTACAGCACCATGGAATCAATGGTGCTATATAAATAAATAATAATAATATAGTGCATTAATACCTGGTGTATCCCACCGTGCTTTAATACCAGGTGTTTTGGAACGTGGGCATCACTGTGGCCCCCTCATTATTGCAATCTCGTCGTATCAAACAAATTCCAGCTCACCATAATCGACATTCTTGGAAGCTCGGAGCATGGAACAGCTGTGTAAGAGCATGGAGGAATAAAAAAAAGAGGAATCCAGCTCAACGAGGTAGTGAAAAAACCTTTTCTTTATTCACTTAAAAGATGTGCTCATTGTACAGTATGCATACCCTGGTGTGTCTGATGGAGTGCGTGCGCAGAGCATCTGTCATCGCAACCACAAAGTTGGTGGGGCGCCTGCGCTACTGGCCAGAGATACGTGCAATGCGCTTGCGCATTATGGAGCGCAACTTGACAGGAAATAGGACACGAACGAGGTATATACAATGACCTCTGAAAGGAACAGAGACTTGCGCGGTTACACACTTGGGGGCACCATTTTGTTATGGCTCACTGACTGCTGCTTTCCTTCTGATTTTACCTATAACCCCTTGGTCTGAGCAAGTGGGCTTTTTAAACCTCTCACTACCTCTACGTAGATTACACCTGCAACCAGGATGTCATTGCTGTCTGATGTCATCTATCTACTGACACTGAATATACCATTTGCATCCTGATGAACTTATATCATGGAAGGGAAACGCATTGAGCAATTTCTTCTTCAGATCTCAGATAAGATACGTTTTGATTATATGGTGCTAAGATGGGCATAGTGCAATAAGTGTTTTTTCCATGGGAAGTAACATTTAAGGGCATTACCATTATTGCATGTTCTGGCAACAATTGATTTGACTCTGTTCTTCAACATTAGAACAATCAAAAATTTGTTGAGATAGTTAATCAATGCGTAGGATTTTACCTTGGTGACACATATATCCCTGATAACATCTTTTTGTTTACAACTACAGTATGTGCATGTGCAGATGTACCAGGCATGTGACTAAAGTATTGAAAATTGCAATGTCATAACGCCGTTTACTCAATTATATCATTCTTTGGGGAGGTACCCATGGCTCATACATGGCACTATAGCACCTTTTTGATATTCCTATGCACCAGATAATTATTTTTATGTGTAAGGCTGAGGCTCTTCATATTACTACACTTAGGCTTCTTTCACACTTCCATCGGTACGGGGTTGTCGCTCCAACTGACATTGTGAAAATTTGGCACAACGTGGGCAGCAGATGCAGTTTTTCAATGCATCCGCTGCCCATTGTAAAGTCCCGGGGAGGAGAGGGCGGGAGGAAATACAGGATCCGGGGTACGAAAAAACGTTCCCTTGAACGTTTTTCGATACAATGGTCCACCAAAACACGACGCATCCAGTGCATGACGGACGCGACGAATGGCCATACGTCGGGATCCGTCTGCAATACAAGTCTATCGGCAAAAAACGCATCCTGCAGGCAACTTTGCAGGATGTGTTTTTTGCACAGAACGACGCATTGCGACAGAGGCCAAACGACTCAAGTGTGAAAGAGGCCTTACTGATAAGTTTGAGCTGCCTTCACCCCCTCCCCTTTACCCCGTCCTACCATCCCCATTCTATATTGGGTAATAGAGAGCTGAAAGAGTCAGTGTTGATGGGAAGCAAGGGTTAGCCAACATTGAGCAGGGGCATCATTTTGCATACTCAATTAGGGTGCCAACCTCCTCGATAAGGTAGAGACAATTGACCAGGGTTATTGGAGGGTGAGTTATCCAAGCAAATATCCCACCATCAATCCCCTATGAAAATTTAAATAATTTTGTTACCGTTTCGGCATTTGTTTGGGTAACTGATGGATAATTCATAATTTGTATATTCTGTTATTTGAATGGAGTTGATTACATGAACTCCTAAGGAGTTAATTTTTGTGTCTGGCTATTGCTATTGCATAGACTACCCTCTTGGAGGGCGCACCCCCCTTAGGTTTATATCAATAAATTATTACCCACACCCTTCTTTTTTCCTTCCTGACACCATGGCACATTCTTGAGCACTGGGTAGTTATGGTGTTCATTTGTGTAGCTAGGGTCTTCCAGTTGGTATCTAGGGAGAGCCAGCGGTGAGCAGGGGCACCATTTTGCATCCAAGTTAGGTTGCCAACCTCTGTGGCAAGGAAGGAATGCACTAGGGTACATTATGGTTGTATGGGGTATTTTTATAATCTTCACCACCATTTTGTGTTTTGATTAATCTGCCGGTTGTAGGCATAAATTAGTATGTGTTGATTTTTAATGATTTAATAAAAAATGATTTTAAGGTATTAAGTTTCATGTTAGCCCTTTTAGTTACTATACCCTACTATATTTAGCTTTTTTCTCTACAGCGCTGAAATAACTACCACCTTCTGCAAATCGGGACAGGGTCCTCATGGTCACCACCACCACAGAAGCTCTGGGACAAAGTATGAGACTTGACATTTTTGACCCCTGGACGGAAAATTATAAAAAATTAAACCTTGTGAAAAACAGGGACCATTTAGCTTGCCTAGGGTTGAGGTGTTTAGCCAGCTGAAGACATGACAAATTCTTATGGTCAGTGATAACAGTAATAGGATGGACAGCTCCCTCCAACCAATATCGCCATTCTTCAAATGCCAATTTATTCACCAAAAGCACCGTATTACCTATGCAATAATTACTCTTAGCTGAAGACAATTTTTTTTAGAGAAGTCAATGGACACCATTTACCAGGGGATGGACCCTGAGACAACACAGCCCCAACACCCATCTTCCACACATCAACCTTCACAACAAAGGATTGGGAAATGTTGGGTTGACTAAGTATAGGAGCCATGGCAAAGCAACTCTTTAGGGAGGAAAAAGCACGCAGGGCAACATCCAAACACTTGGAAAAGTCAGACCTCTTCCTTGTCATGTAGTAATGGGTATCACAATTACTGAATAATTGAATCTGGATGAATTTCTGGTAAAATTAATAAAGCCCAGAAAATGTTGTCCCAATCAAGGACAGCACAGATTTTGTCCGGAACTGCAAAGGGTCCATATACTGTTCTTAGACAAGGGCCCTATTCTATCTGTGTACACCAGTGGTCAAGCACAATAAATGGATGTGCAGGATGCCAGAAAGAATCCCATGGAAAAGAATAAGGCATTTCTATACCAAATCTTAGCAAAAAAAACACTGAGTGGCCATAGATATGTGAGCGCACCCTAAAATTTATGCAAATCTGTTTTAGAAAGTTTTTATTCATTGTCACCACCCATAATCCTAAAGAAACAAACATGCCTTAATTGTTGCATATGCATATCTAAGGAAATTTGCTACATGCTTATTTGCAAAATAAAATTATATATTAGTAATGGTGTAAAAAAGCAAATGTAGCTCTAATTTATGATAATGTTGTTGAAGACGATTATGATGGCATAGGATTAAAATCTGCATTCATTATTTTGTTTAATAATAATAATAATGCCAACATTTTGTTTTTCAAACCTTTTAAACTATTTGCATTCTGAAAATTCAAATGGTTAAAACATTATATATTGGCATGTGAAAATGAAATAGTAAATTAAAGCTTAATTGATTGTAAAGTCAGATAATTTAATAATGGAGCAGACAAGACTGCCTCACCAAGACGCAAAGGACCAGAATTGAGCTCTTTTCAGATCTGTCAAGAAAGTTTATAAATAATAAACATTCAGCCTGCTTTATTAGGAAAAGTGCCAAGGTCTGAGAATGTGCAGCATAGTGAAACCAAAGTTACATCTCAAATATAAAAGAAAAAAAAGATGCAATCAATCCTCCCTCTCCAAGGATATGAAAGAACAACCCCTGGCCAACAATCCAGCACTCAGTGTTCATTAGTTCAACACAGTTAAAGTATCATTTGGCTATGAAGACAAGTTTTCATAAGCTTTATGTTCAAAACAGCATGTTTGGGGAAAATGACTGGCACAAACATGACACATGGTCTGGTTCTGGTAAATTACTGTACTGTAATTGATAGAAAGTACCTAAAGAACATATCAGATGGAAATGTTGGGCCTTGGGGGCCTGACCATACAAAGCTTTGAATGTGCCATTAAATTAGAAGTCAGATTAAACAATTCTACAGTGCTGTTGAGCTGCTGAATGCAAGGATCACAGCAAAATTGATAGTAATGACAGCTACCGGATGTCATTCTAATTCAGAGCTGTCAAAACAGAAAAGAATAAATTGCTTCTTTAACTTCAGTAACCGACAGTTTGATTGTGGCACAATGAGCAACCTGTAATGACTTCCCAACAACTGTAAACCATGTCACATGAAAGTATGCTTTGTTTTTTAGGTTAAAAATGATTTGTGCTATAGATAGTATTTGCTGAAAATTACGACGGTTGCTTCAATTTTAATGCTGGGCTGTTCATGGACTTGATATATAAGTTCACACCAGTTGAATTTCCTTTTTGCATCCAAAGACTCATCTAAACACATCTGAACATTGGGAAAACTATGGTTCCAAGTTTGTTTCATAGCTATGTATATGGAAAGTAATTTTTAAAACAGCTAAAATGTATATTCTCTGGGGCAAAAATGAGACAAAATATATTGCTAATCACCATAAGTTTTAAACCCTTTTTCCCTGCGGTAGTTTCAATTTCAATTTATTTCACATTTGTGTTTGTGTCTTTGTTTTCTGAGAGGCACATTTTGTAATTTCAGGTATAAGTTTTAATTTTTAATGCCATAATTTAATTTACCATATAATATACTGTAAAAAGGGCAAAAAATATGTTGATTAATTAGAAAAAAAAAGAATTCTGACATTGTTATTTAGGATTTACACTCTTCACCATTTAAGTAAACTACAGAAACTGTCAGGTCTGCACCGTTATACTGATTAAAATGATACCTGAGGTGATGAAATCCATCTTGTGGTTGTTGTTTAATCTGTATTTGTAGTTTCAGATAATGAGATTCTGGTGCTTCGGGGTGGCCTGTGAGGGGGCTTTATATGGTGATCTGCCTGCATATGCATCCTTATGAGCTTATGACAGATCACTGACCCTTCACTGACCTGCCCCCTATTTTACATACTGCATATACTCTGGTGTGTTTCGAAAAGATCAATTTACTTGAGCAAAATGGCACCAGCGGCAATGCCTGCACATTAGCATGTAAAGTGGCGCCGGCAGTGGGTATATATGCAATAGCATCTATCGCGTTCCAATAGTTGCTACTGCATAAGAGCCATCACTAGCACCATTTTACTGCAGATATTTTTTTTTCTAGCAAAATGGTGCCAATAGCGCTTGTGCAGTAGCATCTATAATAACGCGATAGATACTAATGGACAGGTGCCGCCACCTGTGCCATTTTACTGCAGTCAATTTTTTCTTTGTCTAGCAAAATGGTGCCATGCTTGTGCAGTAGCATCTATAGATTTATTGCGTTCCAATAGATGCAATTGCGACAGCACCACCAGCACCATTTTGCTATAGAAAAAAAAATTAGGCTGCAGTAAAATCTAACCATATATCGTAACGCGATAGATGCTACTGTGCATGCTCCCCCAATGTGCCATTTTGATGAAGGATCATTTCTTTTTTTACCTTGCAAAATTATAATAATGGTTTACATGCTAGTACACAGGTGCCGTATTGGTGGCATTTTGCTCAATGTAAATTTATTTTTTCAAAACACACTATTTGTAGTATGTAAATAAGGGAGCAGATCAATGAAGCATCAGTGACCTGTCACAAGCCCATACAGATGCATATGTAAGCAGAGGACCACATAAAGCCACTGGCCCACCCCGAAGCATGAGAATCTAATTAACTGAAAACTACAAATACAGATTAAACAACAACCACAAGTGGGATTTCCTAAACCAAGATATCAGCTTAATCAGTATAACAGTGCCAAACTGACAGTGTTTGTAGTTTACTGAGGAAAATCCTGCTGACAGGTTCTCATTAAAATTGGAACATCCAGAAGGAAAAGTGAAGAGTTATGTAAATCATAGGATCTCGATAGACATATTAATAACAAGCAAACAATAATAAGCAAACAATGAAAGATTTTAAACAAAATGTTTAAAACATTCTGATTTTTTTTCAGTATCAACTATACACACCATGTTCAGAAATACAGACACTTACATGCCTTAGCATGCTATTCATGGCATTGTTAATTGTTGTTTGAGAACTGTTATGCTACATTGAATCCACTCAGTCACATAAATCTTCACGATCTGGTACTGGCAGCTCCCTTTGCAATTGCCAACCAATGACATCCCAAATATGTTCTATGGAAGACAAGTCCGGAGATGCTGCAGCCCATGGTACCATATTTAGGCCATGCAAACTGCTCAGGAAAGCATGATCAATAAAAGCTTTGTCATTGTCATGTTGAATTGTTGCTCTTTGTTTTCACATTCCTTCATGAAGAACCCTTAATGGTGTTTCCTTAACAGTCTCCAGACCAATCTCAAAATATTATTCAAGAAAAAGCGGAACTCATTACTGAAAAAAGTAAAAACCTTCTTTCTAACCTTCATTGCCACTTTGCTCTGGAACATGATAGCCATTGAGAACGGTGACATGAGGTCAACAGAACATTTGTAGCTGGACACCTGGCTCGTAGCTCAGTGTCATACAAATGCCTTCTGATTGTTTAAGTAGACACTAATGAGTTTGGCTTAGTATGCAACATCACATTTCACTTTCATTACAGAAAGGATCACCACAATGCCACTCTTTGAATATATAAGGAGAACACAAGGGCAATGCCGTGAAGAGGCCTTCACAAGGGAACATCACATCTGTCCTACTCCCAGGATTATGGTATGGGGGTAACATAATGTACGGTATTGGTACCCCTCTAGTTTTCAATCCAGGTATACTAACAGCTCAGCATTACATTCATTTGGTTGTGAAACCAGTAGTATGGCTAATTTTATTAATTATCCCAAAAGCAACCACAATACAGATCTGCCAGGCCACATGTTGCTCATGCTACTGTTGGCAACCAGTGTGTCCTTAGCATGCTGCCATGGCATGAAGCATCTCTGTTATTGTCTCCCATTAACCAGATCTGTTACATCATTACTCAGCAATTGCAAAATGAGCTGCCGTTGCGGATCTTGATGATTTGCATGCCCAAGTGCATTCAGTGTTTCAGAACATTCCTCAGACACCCAATAATAACCTCATTAATAGCATTGCAAATGGTTTTATTGTGTTTATTTTTACGTGTGACACATACTCAATGCTGACTAAATAGAGATGTTTTGAAAATTTTGCTTACAGTTTTTCATAATTTACATATCATCAGCATGTCTATTGATCCTATGATTTCCCTAATTCCACAACTTTACCTGCTTGGTGTTGGAATTTCAATGTTAAGAAGTGTGTCTTTATGGAATTCAGGGTTAAAAACTGACATGGTACCTTAATTCTCTGGGATAGTGTAATTATAATGATATTCAATTCCTATAGTTTTTATTGTTTCAAATCCCAATAGGTTACCTTATCCAATTAACAACCAATCAACTGCACTAAATTACGATAATTCAAACACATATATACTTGGGACAGTACTTGGCACTGTAAAGGCTGCATGCAGCTGCTCAGCCTTTCCAAGAAGCTCAATGTGCAGTTTTTCTGCTAATGTTAATGCTTGATGAAGCTTGGAACTCTGTAGTTATTTCAAAATATGTCACCTTCTAGTTTGAATATTGACTTGGAAAAAAATATTATTCTATAGCACATCCTTACTTTACATCCTAGTGCAATGTGATCTACTTGTGGTAACATGTGAACACAGTAAGGTTAGAACACAATTGTGTCTATCAAATTTGATCTAATATTGCATAGTATTGATCTAAGAAAACACCAAATTAGGGCCTAAGAAATCTTTCCTTACATTAAAGAAATTTCCTTCCAGAATCTAAATATGAAGAACGAACAAATTGTATTGCCCAATACCCAGTAATCTTAAAAATCCAGAAATTCTCATGCAGAGAATCAGGTATCACATCTTCCTCTGTCAGATGATATCATAGTCAAATTTTATATTAATAATAATAATTTTATTTATATAGCGCCAACATATTCCGCAGCGCTTTACAAATTATAGAGGGGACTTGTACAGACAATAAACATTACAGCATAACAGAAATACAGTTCAAAACAGATACCAGGAGGAGTGAGGGCCCTGCTCGCAAGCTTACAAACTATGGGGAAAAGGGGAGACACGAGAGGTGGATGGTAACAATTGCTTTAGTTATTCGGACCAGCTATAGTGTAAGGCTCGGGTGTTCATGTAAAGCTGCATGAACCAGTTACCTGCCTAAGTATGTAGCAGTACAGACACAGAGGGCTAATACTGCATAAAGTGTATGAGAACATGATGCGAGGAACCTTTTTTTTTTTTTTTTTTTTTATTGTAAATAGGCCACACAGGGATCGTTAGGTTAATGCATTGAGGCGGTAGGCCAGTCTGAACAAATGAGTTTTTAGGGCACGCTTAAAACTGTGGGGATTGGGGATTAATCGTATTAACCTAGGTAGTGCATTCCAAAGAATCGGCGCAGCACGTGTAAAGTCTTGGAGACGGGAGTGGGAGGTTCTGATTATTGAGGATGCTAACCTGAGGTCATTAGCGGAGCGGAGGGCACGGGTAGGGTGGTAGACTGATACCAGGGAGGAGATGTAGGGTGGTGCTGAGCCATGGAGTGCTTTGTGGATGAGGGTAGTAGTTTTGTACTGGATTCTGGAGTGGATGGGTAGCCAGTGTAATGACTGGCACAGGGTAGAGGCATCGGTGTAACGGTTGGTGAGGAATATGATCCTGGCTGCAGCATTCTGGACAGATTGGAGCGGGGAGAGTTTTGCAAGAGGGAGACCGATTAGTAGAGAGTTACAATAGTCCAGACGAGAATGAATAAGTGAAACAGTCAGAGTTTTTGCAGAGTCGAAATTAAGAAAAGGGCGAATTCTAGAAATGTTTTTGAGATGCAGGTAAGAAGAGCGAGCCAGTGATCGGATGTAGGGGGTGAATGAAAGGTCAGAATCAAGGATGACCCCAAGGCAGCGGGCATGTTGCTTTGGAGTAATGGTGGAACCGCACACGGAGATGGCAATGTCAGGCAAAGGTAGGTTAGTAGAGGGAGAGAACACGAGGAGTTCAGTTTTTGACAGGTTTAGTTTCAGATAGAGGGAGGACATGATGTTAGAGACAGCGGTAAGACAATCACTGGTGTTTTCTAAAAAGGTCGGTGTGATATCGGGAGCAGAAGTGTATAATTGGGTGTCGTCAGCATAGAGATGGTACTGGAAACCAAATCTACTGATTGTTTGTTATATTAAACAATAGTGAGATCTTATTTCCTTCCTCTTTGTAGTACCTTGCCATTGTCTTTGTTACAAGCCTACAGATGTGTTATTACCTTTCTTCTTGGATTAGCATATCTAGAAATGTATTGTCCAAGATGACTAGGTTTGAAAAAAGTTAATTTCACAAAACTCTTTTTTTATTGTATCCTTAAAAAAATTTGTAGAAGGATAAAGGTGGATGCATCTACATGTATAAGGAGATTAGTTTGGGATTGTTTTATTAATTAGGCCCTTTTCCCTCAACTTTGGTAATCCTTCTGAGCAAATATTCTGTCTTTGCTTTGCCTTTCTTGAACTCTAGTGTCCAAAATTGTACACAATGAACCTTCTTCATAAAAAAACCATCTATATGGCAAACAATCAGAGTTTAGTTTTCATTTCTTAAACTGTTTTGATCAAATAAAGGCTCTGCTGTGATTAGGTGCAATGGAAAGCAAAGTCCATTTTTCTTCTTGAGTGTTTTTATAAATCCCCCATTTTTCCAATTTGGCCAATTACCTCTTCAGACCTAGCTTTTCAGTGGAGAAGATAGAGTATTTTATGGCCTATTACACAGATATTCCTTGTAGTTACATGATACCCAATTCTGTTAGAATTTCATTTATTAGTTTAGAGAGGTCTTTAATTAAATGTAACATATATGGTAATTTGAGGTTCTAATATTGGAAAGGGCATAATGTCAATGTTGCACAAAACTGAAGGAGATTATCCTTAGTTATTACACAGTTGTTGAACATGTTTTGCCTAATAACCAGCCAAGAACCTCCAACAATATTTTTTTAGATGCTATCAACCCTTTTTACAGTTGTTTTAAGACATTTGGTTCTACAAGACATAACATATGGCATTTTTACAATAATACTTAACCCTGCTGTTCTGTTCGGGTCATAGTGACCCGAACAGACTTTTTGCGGCCCTGTAGATTTTTTTCTGCAAGTCTCTAAAACTTGAGACTCCTTGACTTTTCCTCATTTGGGGGGACCTACCTATGAGTATTTTTTTTCATTTACTTTTTGCTACACGCAAAAAGTTACACTTGTTGTGTTCGGGTCATAGTGACCCGACATCATTTTTTACAGCTGTGAGGCCACTGTTGTGAATTCTGTGGCAGAGTTCCCTCCTGTGGTCACAAGTGGTACTTCGGCTGATTCTCTCTGTGAGCTTCTGTTGGTGGAGGGAAGTGGTACTGCGGCTTCTGAGTTTCCTCCCTCAGGTGATCTGGTGAGGTCGTTAGGTGCTTCTCTACTTAACTCCACCTAATGCTTTGATCCTGGCTTCCTGTCAATGTTCCAGTGTTGGACTTGCTTTTCCCTGGATCATTCCTGTGGCCTGCTGCTCTGCATAGCTAAGTTCTTCTTTGCTATTTGTTTGCTATTTTTTCTGTCCAGCTTGTCTACAGTCATGGACAAAAATTTTGAGAATGAGACAAATATTAATTTTTCCAAAGTCTACTGCTTCATTTTTTCTAATGGCAATTTGCATATACTCCTGAATGTCAGAGTGATCAGCTTAACAGCAGTTACTGTACTTGCAAAGTCAATATTTGTCCAGAAAATGAACTTTAACCCCCAAAACACATTTCAACATCATTGCAGTCCTGCCTTAAAAGGAGCAGCTAACATCGTTTTAGTGATTGATCCATTAACACAGGTGTGGGTGTTGATGAGGACAGGGCTGGTGATCAGTCATGATTAAGTAAGAATGACATCACTGGACACTTTAAAAGGAGGCTGGTGCTTGGTATCATTGTTTCTCTTCAGTTAACCATGGTTATCTCTAAAGAAACACGTGCAGCCATCATTGCACTGCACAAAAATGGCCTAACAGGGAAGAGTATCGCAGCTACAAAGATTGCTCCTCAGTCAACAATCTATCGCATCATCAAGAACTTCAAGGAAAGAGCTTCCATTGTTGTCAAAATGGCTCCAGGGCGCCCAAGAAAGACCAGCAAGCGCCAGGACCGTATCTTAAAACTGTTTCAGCAGCGGGATCGGACTACCAGCAGTGCCGAGCTTGCTCAGGAATGGCTGCAGGCTGGTGTGAGTGCTTCTGCACGCACTGTGAGGCAGAGACTCTTTGAGCAAGGCCTGGTTTCAAGGAGGGCAGCAAAGAAGCCACTTCTCTCCAGAAAAAACATCAGGGACCAACTGATATTCTGCAAAAGGTACAGGGAGTGGACTGCTGAGGACTGGGGCAAAGTCATTTTCTCTGATGAATCCCCTTTTCGATTGTTTGGGACATCTGGAAAACAGCTTATTCGGAGAAGAAGAGGTGAGCGCTACCACCAGTCTTGTCTCATGCCAACTGTAAAGCATCCTGAAACCATTCATGTGTGGGGTTGCTTCTCAGCCAAGGGAATCAGCTCACTCACAGTCTTGCCTAAAAACACAGCCATGAATAAAGAATGGTACCAAAATGTCCTCCAAGAGCAACTTTTCCCAACTGTTAAGAGCAGTTTGGCGCCCAACAATGCCTTCTACAGCATGATGGAGTACCTTGCCATAAAGCAAAGGTGATAACTAAATAGCTCATGGAACAAAACATAGAGATTTTGGGTCCATGGCCTGGAAACTCCCCAGATCTTAATCCCATTGAGAACTTGTGGTCAATCATCAAGAGACGGGTGGACAAACAAAAACCAACAAATTCTGGCAAAATGCAAGCATTGATTATGCAAGAATGGACTGCTATCAGTCAGGATTTGGTCCAGAAGTTGATTGAGAGCATGCCAGGGAGAATTGCAGAGGTCTTGAAGAAGAAGGGTCAACACTGCAAATATTGACTTGCTGCATTAACTCATTCTAACTGTCAATATAACCTATTGGTACTCATAATATGATTGCAATTATACTTCTGTATGTGATATAAACATCAGACAAACACTAATAAAGACCAGAGGGCAGCAGATCATGTGAAAATATAATTTTGGTGTCATTCTCAAAAATTTTGGCCATGACTGTAATTTGTTGCTGGAAGCTCTGGGACGCAAAGGGTGTACCTCCATGCCGTTAGTTTGGTACGGAGGGTCTTTTTGCCCCCTTTGCGTGGTGTTCTTTAGGGTTTTGTGTAGACCGCAAAGTTACCTTTTCTATCCTCGATCTGTTAAGAAAGTCGGGCCTCACTTTGCTGAATCTATTTCATCTCTACGTTTGTCTTTTCATCTTAACTCACAGTCATTATATGTGGGGGGCTGCCTTTTCCTTTGGGGTATTTCTCTGAGGCAAGGTAGGCTTATTTTCTATCTTCAGGCTAGTTAGTTTCTCAGGCTGTGCCGAGTTGCATAGGCAGAGTTAGGCGCAATCCACGGCTGCCTCTAGTGTTGTTTGGAGAGGATTAGGGATTGCGGTCTGCAGAGTTCCCACGTCTCAGAGCTCGTTCTATGATTTTGGGTTATTGTAAGATCACTGTATGTGCTCTGACCGCTATGTCCATTGTAGTACTGAATTGCCTTTCATAACAGTACAGGAAGCCAAAAGTACTAATGATTCTCAATAGAGGGAAAAAAGAAGTTCTGAGACCATTTTTTTTTCTTTGCACTGTGTTTTGCCTTTTTTTTCCCCTAGACATTTGGGTGGTTCAGTACACAGGTGTAGCGATGGACATTAGAAGTCTGTCTTCATTTGTGGATCAGCTCTCGGCAAGAGTACAAAAGATTCAAGACACTATTGATCAGAAAGCTATGTTGGAACCAAGAATTCCTTTTCCTGATTTGTTTTTTGGAGATAGAACTAAGTTTCTGAGTTTCAAAAATAATTGTAAATTATTTCTGGCCTTGAAACCTCGCTCCTCTGGTGATCCAGTTCAACAGGTTTTGATTGTTATTTCTTTTTTGCGCGGCGACCCTCAGGACTGGGCATTTTCTCTTGCGCCAGGAGATCCTGCATTGAGTAATATCGATGCGTTTTTCCTGGCGCTCGGATTGCTGTACGATGAACCTAATTCAGTGGATCAGGCAGAGAAAAATTTGCTGGCTCTTTGTCAGGGTCAGGATGAGATAGAGGTATATTGTCAGAAATTTAGAAAGTGGTCCGTGCTCACTCAATGGAATGAATCTGCGCTGGCAGCTATGTTCAGAAAGGGTCTCTCTGAAGCCCTTAAGGATGTCATGGTGGGATTTCCTATGCCTGCTGGTTTGAATGAGTCTATGTCTTTGGCCATTCAGATCGGTCGACACTTGCGTGAGCGTAAATCTGTGCACCATTTGGCGGTATTACCTGAGCTTAAACCTGAGCCTATGCAGTGCGATAGGACTTTGACCAGAGTTAAACGGCAAGAACACAGACGTCTGAATGGGCTGTGTTTCTACTGTGGTGATTCCACTCATGCTATCTCTGATTGTCCTAAGCGCACTAAGCGGTTCACTAGGTCTGCCACCATTGGTACGGTACAGTCAAAATTTCTTCTGTCCGTTACCTTGATCTGCTCTTTGTCATCGTATTCTGTCATGGCATTTGTGGATTCAGGCGCTGCCCTGAATTTGATGGACTTGGAGTATGCTAAGCGTTGTGGGTTTCTCTTAGAGCCCTTGCAGTGTCCTATTCCATTGAGAGGATTTGATGCCACGCCTTTGGCCAAGAATAAGCCTCAATACTGGACCCAGCTGACCATGTGCATGGCTCCTGCACATCAGGAGGTTATTCGCTTTCTGGTGTTGCATGATCTGCATGATGTGGTCGTGTTGGGGTTGCCATGGCTACAAGCCCATAATCCAGTATTAGATTGGAAATCCATGTCGGTGTCCAGCTGGGGTTGTCAGGGGGTACATGGTGATGTTCCATTTCTGTCAATTTCATAATCCACCCCTTCTGAGGTTCCAGAGTTCTTGTCTGATTACCGGGATGTATTTGATGAGCCCAAGTCCGATGCCCTACCTTTGCATAGGGATTGTGATTGTGCTATCAATTTGATTCCTGGTAGTAAATTCCCAAAAGGTCGACTGTTTAATTTATCCGTGCCTGAGCACGCCGCTATGCGCAGTTATGTGAAGGAATCCCTGGAGAAGGGGCATATTCGCCCGTCATCGTCACCATTGGGAGCAGGGTTCTTTTTTGTAGCCAAGAAGGATGGTTCGCTGAGACCTTGTATAGATTACCGCCTTCTAAATAAGATCACGGTTAAATTTCAGTACCCCTTGCCATTGTTATCTGATTTGTTTGCTCGGATTAAGGGGGCTAGTTGGTTCACCAAGATAGATCTTCATGGTGCGTATAATCTGGTGTGAATCAGGCGAGGAGATGAATGGAAAACTGCATTTAATACGCCCGAGGGTCATTTTGAGTATCTAGTGATGCCATTCGGACTTGCCAATGCTCCATCAGTGTTTCAGTCCTTTATGCATGACATCTTCCGAAAGTACCTGGATAAATTCCTGATTGTGTACTTGGATGACATTTTGATCTTCTCGGATGATTGGGAGTCTCATGTGAAGCAGGTCAGAACAGTTTTTCAGGTCCTGCGTGCTAATTCTTTGTTTGTGAAGGGATCAAAGTGTCTCTTTGGTGTGCAGAAGGTTTCATTTTTGGGGTTCATCTTTTCCCCTTCTACTATCGAGATGGATCCTGTTAAGGTCCAAGCCATCCATGATTGGACTCAGCCGACATCTCTGAAAAGTCTGCAAAAGTTCCTGGGCTTTGCTAATTTTTATCATCGCTTCATCTGCAATTTTTCTAGTATTGCCAAACCATTGACCGATTTGACCAAGAAGGGTGCTGATTTGGTCAATTGGTCTTCTGCTGCTGTGGAAGCTTTTCAAAACTTGAAGCGTCGTTTTTCTTCTGCCCCTGTGTTGTGTCAACCAGATGTTTCTCTTCCGTTCCAGATCGAGGTTGATGCTTCTGAGATTGGAGCAGGGGCTGTTTTGTCGCAGAGAGGTTCTGATTGCTCAGTGATGAAACCATGCGCTTTTTTTTCCAGGAAGTTTTCGCCTGCTGAGCGAAATTATGATGTGGGCAACCGAGAGTTGCTGGCCATGAAGTGGGCATTCGAGGAGTGGCGTCATTGGCTTGAAGGAGCTAAGCATCGCGTGGTGGTATTGACTGATCATAAGAACTTGACTTATCTTGAGTCTGCTAAGCGGTTGAATCCTAGACAGGCTCGTTGGTCGCTGTTTTTTGCCCGTTTTGACTTTGTGATTTCGTACCTTCCGGGCTCTAAAAATGTGAAGGCGGATGCTCTGTCTAGGAGTTTTGTGCCCGACTCTCCGGGTTTGTCTGAGCCGGTGGGTATCCTCAAGGAAGGAGTAATTGTGTCTCCCATCTCCCCTGATTTGCGGCGGGTGCTGCAAAAATTTCAGGCTAATAAACCTGATCGTTGTCCAGCGGAGAGACTGTTTGTCCCTGATAGGTGGACCAATAAAGTTATCTCTGAGGTTCATTGTTCGGTGTTGGCTGGTCATCCTGGAATCTTTGGTACCAGAGAGTTGGTGGCTAGATCCTTTTGGTGGCCGTCTCTGTCGCGGGATGTGCATGTTTTTGTGCAGTCCTGTGGGATTTGTGCTCGGGCTAAGCCCTGCTGTTCTCATGCCAGTGGGTTGCTTTTGCCCTTGCCGGTCCCGAAGAGGCCTTGGACACATATCTCTATGGATTTTATTTCTGATCTTCCCGTTTTTCAAAAGATGTCAGTCATTTGGGTGGTCTGTGATCGCTTTTCTAAGATGGTCCATCTGGTACCCTTGTCTAAATTGCCTTCCTCCTCTGATTTGGTGCCATTGTTCTTCCAGCATGTGGTTCGTTTACATGGCATTCCAGAGAATATCGTTTCTGACAGAGGTTCCCAGTTTGTTTCAAGGTTTTGGCGAGCCTTTTGTGGTAGGATGGGCATTGACTTGTCCTTTTCCTCGGCTTTCCATTCTCAGACTAATGGCCAGACCGAACGAACCAATCAGACCTTGGAAACATATCTTAGATGCTTTGTTTCTGCCGATCAGGATGACTGGGTGTCCTTTTTGCCTTTGGCTGAGTTCGCCCTTAATAATCGGGCCAGCTCGGCTACCTTGGTTTCGCCATTTTTCTGCAATTCTGGTTTCCATCCTCATTTCTCTTCAGGACAGGTTGAGTCTTCGGACTGTCCTGGTGTGGATACTGTGGTGGACAGGTTGCAGCAGATTTGGACTCATGTAGTGGACAATTTGACCTTGTCCCAGGAGAAGGCTCAACGTTTCGCTAATCGCAGATGCCGTGTGGGTCCCCGACTTCGTGTTGGGGATCTGGTTTGGTTATCTTCTCGTCATATTCCTATGAAGGTTTCCTCTCCTAAGTTTAAACCTCGTTTCATTGGTCCGTATAGGATTTCTGAGGTTCTTAATCCTGTGTCTTTTCATCTGACCCTTCCAGATTCTTTTTCCATACATAACGTATTCCATAGGTCATTGTTGCGGAGATACGTGGCACCTATGGTTCCATCTGTTGATCCTCCTGCCCCGGTTTTGGTTGAGGGGGAATTGGAGTATATTGTGGAGAAGATTTTGGATTCTCGTGTTTCTAGACGGAAACTCCAGTATCTGGTTAAATGGAAGGGTTATGCTCAGGAAGATAATTCCTGGGTTTTTGCCTCTGATGTCCATGCTCCCGATCTTGTTCGTGCCTTTCATGTGGCTCATCCTGGTTGGCCTGGGGGCTCTGGTGAGGGTTCGGTGACCCCTCCTCAAAGGGGGGGTACTGTTGTTAATTCTGTGGCAGAGCTCCCTCCTGTGGTCACAAGTGGTACTTCGGCTGATTCTCTCTGTGAGCTTCTGTTGGTGGAGGGAAGTGGTACTGCGGCTTCTGAGTTTCCTCCCTCAGGTGATCTGGTGAGGTCGTTAGGTGCTTCTCTACTTAACTCCACCTAATGCTTTGATCCTGGCTTCCTGTCAATGTTCCAGTGTTGGACTTGCTTTTCCCTGGATAATTCCTGTGGCCTGCTGCTCTGCATAGCTAAGTTCTTCTTTGCTATTTGTTTGCTATTTTTTCTGTCCAGCTTGTCTAATTTGTTGCTGGAAGCTCTGGGACGCAAAGGGTGTACCTCCGTGCCGTTAGTTCGGTACGGAGGGTCTTTTTGCCCCCTTTGCGTGGTGTTCTTTAGGGTTTTGTGTAGACCGCAAAGTTACCTTTTCTATCCTCGATCTGTTAAGAAAGTCGGGCCTCACTTTGCTGAATCTATTTCATCTCTACGTTTGTCTTTTCATCTTAACTCACAGTCATTATATGTGGGGGGCTGCCTTTTCCTTTGGGGTATTTCTCTGAGGCAAGGTAGGCTTATTTTCTATCTTCAGGCTAGTTAGTTTCTCAGGCTGTGCCGAGTTGCATAGGCAGAGTTAGGCGCAATCCACGGCTGCCTCTAGTGTTGTTTGGAGAGGATTAGGGATTGCGGTCTGCAGAGTTCCCACGTCTCAGAGCTCGTTCTATGATTTTGGGTTATTGTCAGATCACTGTATGTGCTCTGACCGCTATGTCCACTGTAGTACTGAATTGCCTTTCATAACAGGCCACATTTTCAGTGAAATAAAGGAGTTATAACCTCAGTTGTGTCTATTTATTGCATCCACTATTGTATATCAATTGATTTAATTCCTAAATTATTTCAATGGGGTCGTACACGCGCTCTACCGGGGGTATGCATTGAGATCTGCGCACCATAAAATGGCTTTATATTGATTATTTTTGGTGCGCAGTCTTTTCTAAAATGTAGAGTGCATCCGGAGAGATCACTAGGTGTGCACTACACGTGTATATTATGCGCAGAACGGACTGCTCAGAATGCGCTGTCTAAGACGTTTTTTTTTTGTAAAGCTGAGCTGTAAAGTCTTGCAAATAATTTTTTTTTGCTAAGTAAGTCTGTCTTCCTGGCTTATCTGCTTCTTTTCAGAAGGGTTCTTATCTTCTCTGCTCTTATCAGTACACATATGCTAGCCCAGACATGTTACCTTTCAGTTTCTTTGGAGAGCAGCTGTGTGCTTCTACCCCCATGGCCTCTTCCGGCATCAAAAGAAAAAGATGCAGCTATTGCCCTTCTACTTGTGACAACAAGACGAGTATAACATGTTCTGGCTGTAAAACATTTCTATGCAAATATCATGTGTATTGTTTTTCATGCAAGAATCCGTAAATTTATATGATCATGTAAATATATTCACATTGTAATGTTTATTATCTTTAATTTTTTATCACAAAATGTTTGATTTGATTGTTTTGTTTTTTTATTTTTTACAAACTATGTGTAGTTTTCTATTTTCGTTTTGCTCATTGGATGGATCTGTTTTTTCAGAATAAAAACAAAAAAAAAAGATTTCTAGTTCATTTTTCTTTTGCATGTTCGCAAACAGTCTAGTAAGCAAAAAGTATAAAAAAAATGGAGTTAGAGTGTCTAAAATCAAGGTTTAATAAGCCGGGTCATAGTGACCCGGAACACTACAAGTGTATAGTAAATGCGAACAAAACAGCAGGGTTAATTGGTAGTATAGTGTTGCACACCATATATTAGGGATGATATTATAGGACTACTTAAATAAGTAAGGACTGAAATACAAAATCCTTTTCATGTGGAATAAGAAGACTAATTCTAAGACCAGAAGCCTCTACTTTTGACATCTGCAGTGCATACATGTAACGCTAAGGCTGATTAGCACATTTATCACCAGACATATCACTCATTTGTAGCTATCATTAGAAGTGGCTTCACGATTCCCAAGGAAATCTTCAGTAAAGTGTAGCTACTTTTGCAAATGGTGGATGTTTGCATCTTCGCTTGTCAAGAGGATTGTGACGTTTGTTGTAACACCGTGGAGCAGAGCAAAGTGCTTGGTGCATGCAAATAGTTCCAGAATAAATCATTCCATATTGCATCAAATCCCCTGAGGGGCTTTGTACCTATGGAATCTGATGCTGTCACTACCCTTCCACATATACCTTAATCATGTTATTTATTCTGCCAGGGAAATGTACATTATAGTAGGAAGCTTTAATCCCACACTGCTGTTGATCTAATACCTTGAAAGAAGCAATCCCGGTGAAATGTGCCTTTCAAACACATATTTTGCCATACAAGACCCACAAAGTTTCTAATTATCATAACATTTCCATACATTTGTTCTGAGGGAGGTGTTTTTATATCTAGATTGACAGCAAGAAGTAAATGTTACCTTTAAGGTAGAATTCTTTTTTTTCCCCAGCGCATTAGTTATTAGATCCTTAGTGGCTACCAAACACCAAGGGAAATATACTAAATTACTTTATTCCAGCTCACATTTATTCTTTTCTATTCCCTACAGAATCCATCTCCTTGCTGTACCATCCAAATTCCCTTGAACATAGGCATCATTTCTAATTTTACATTTCTAACACATTTCAAACTGTTTTTAGCTAAATATATTCATATTATAAAGTGCTAGGGAAAATACAGATTTTTTTTATAAAAGATAAATGTATTTTTTAAAATGAGTTCTCAATATACATATTTCTATTGCTCGCTGTTTTTCATCACACTTCCTTCCTAGACTTAGAAATGTCGATGGGTGGCACTGTAAATGATGTTATACTTTTCACTGACACATATGGTGTAAAAATTGGGTAAGTATAATCTATAATAACATAAAAGCAAAAGGTAGATAAAAATGAGGATTTTTAAAATAATCAGCAAATTTGCTGAGCTTTTCTTTTACTATTTATTTAAATGCCATCTTGGTTATGAGACAATTCATTAATATGTTATGGATCCCTTCAGTGCTCATTGAACTCTAAATTGAGCGCGGAAAATAAATATATTTTGGCTGAGCCATTTCCATTCATAGCAAGCAATAAGCATAAAATGACCACAAATGATCTACCTCTGCATGTCTTGTCCAGGTAGAAGCACAGGATATACAAAAAGAAGCAGCTACAATAAGAGAGCAATAATAGAACTTTCTAGCATCTTTCAAAGATTCATGCAGCTTTCACACAAAAGGTGAATAATGACAACAAATAATCAATAATAAAGCATATACAAATCCATCTTTCAAGAATTTCTCCATTTTATGACGGTGCAAAAAATACATTAAAATGTAGAAGCAAAAATTTCCATAGTTTCAATTATGGTAATAAGAGACGTAAATCATAATATTTAAAGAATGTCAATAAACATATCAGTGAATAAAAAAATGAAATGAATACATATATGACCATATCACTATCAAATACATAAGTGAATCCTAACGTTATTAAGAAAAATAAAATATAAAGAATTAGTTTAAAAGAAATAATTTTTAAATTACTGAACCCAGAAATAGTACCAATCTCTTCTTGCTGCAGTCAAGGTTTCCAGAATGACCACCCCTTCTAGGTCAGTAAAATATAGCAGATGGACCATTTTGTTATTAAAATTCCACCCAAGGCTGGTTTCACACTTGCGTTTTAAAACGCATGCGTTTTAAAAAAAAAAACGCATGGTGAAAAAACGCATGTAAACGTGTGCAAACGCCGCGTTTTTTTGACGCATGCGTTTTTGCATGTGGTGAAAAAACCGTGGCGTTTTAACGCATTTACATGCGTTTTTTCATGCGTTTGCGCTTTTTAAACGCATGCTGATAAATGTGTGACAGCTGCCAATCATCAAAATAAAGTAAAAAACCCACTATAAACAGAAAGAGCTAGGGTTAGGGTTAGGGGTAGGGTTAGGGGTAGGGATCCTAACCCTAACCCTAACCCTAAAGGGATCCTAACCCTAACCCTAACCCTACCCCTAACCCTAACCCTAAAGGGATCCTAACCCTAACCCTACTCCTAACCCTAACCCTAACCCTACCCCTAACCCTACCCCTAACCCTAACCCTACCCTTAAAGGGATTAGGGTTAGGGTTAGGGGTAGGGTTAGGGGTAGCGTTAGGGTTAGGGGTAGGGTTAGGGTTAGGGTTAGGGGTAGGGTTAGGGTTAGGGGTAGGGTTAGGATTAGGGGTAGGATCCCTTTATCAATTTTATGGTGTGGGGTGGTTTATCAGTGTGTTTTTTTGTTTTTTTTTTAAAAACGCATGCGTTTACATAGACAGCAATGCATTTTTTGTCGCAAAAAACGCATGCTTTTTTTGCAGCAAAAAAACGCCGCTAACAATACTACATGTTGCATTTCTGCAACACAACGCATGCAGAAAAAAATGCATCCGTTGCAAAAACGCATCAAAACGCATACAAAAAATGCATGCGTTTTTAATGTTAAATATAGGGAAAAAACGCATGCGTTTTTTGCGTTTTTTACCGCAAAAACGCAAAAAAAACGCAAATGTGAAACCACCCTAACACATTGAAATAAAGTGCTCATTGGACCCTGAGACCTGCAGGAATATCAGCAGTTTGATCAGTATCCAGTTGTTTACCCCTGTCAGCTCCTGATCTATAGAGCCTCCTGGTTCCCCACCTGTTGATGCTCCCATAGCAGTTCTCCTAATCAATGCTCTCACTTTCCTGAGCCATGTGCTTGTTCAAAGATCTTGTTATCTCTAAGAGCAAATAAATTAATAACAGTGTAGACTTCAGACCAAATTATTGAGAGACGTAAATGTGCTACAATAGCATGATAAGCTCAGCAGAAGAATAGTGCTATTGATCATAACTGTGAAAGAGGAGCCACCCCCTCAACCAACCCCAACCCCCTCCAAAGCAACAAATAGGTGGAGAGTTCTGTGCTCTTGGTGATGTGATAAACTAAATGTTCCTGAATCATATTACCTGCTATAAAGAATTCTCTCTGCCCCTTGAGATTTTTTTTTATTATTTTTTGTCCATGATAACACATACATGCCCTCATTCTACTGATTAACATTTACTGAATGATGATCTTGTTATTAGATTTGTAATGCAGTTGTGGGATCAATAACTGATGGCACCCTACTGGTGTAGGGAAATAGACCGGGCTAGTGATGTCTCTTTCGTGTCAGGGCCGGAACTGTGGGGGCTGTCACCATTGTTGCTGGGGGAAGCATTTTCTGACTGGAAGAGACCTATGCACCTGACTATAGGTGGCGGGTCTCAGATAAAAGGGACGGCGCGCACCAGGACACAGGCTTTGGCGGGAAGACAGCGGGATAGACAGGAGAAGGTTGATTTCCTCTCCGCAGTCCGACACCAACGAGCAGTGCCATGTTTCACTCCCTCATTCCCCATGCACAGAGCCTGTGTACCTTCAGAGACCAATCCCCCTACTGCTTCCAACACTAGTAGTACAAAACGGACTGTACCGCTGACTGCCGCCAGTGCACGATATAGCATTACCCGAACGGTGCATGTTGAGACTAGTAGTGTGACTGCGGCCTCCTCTCTGGTACGCCATTCATCATTTGTGGTACCACAGACAGCCACCTGAACAGTTCCTTCTTCCGGGACCTCAAGACAACGAGTGGAAAGACCAGGATACTTCGCCTCTGTAAAGAGACAGTGCTTCACTGTTTTCCGGAATCAGTTCAGAGACTTTTGCCATCATCTATGGCACCATCGTAAGATTTTCCAGGCTCTTCTGTCCGGGAACCACAGGCTGATAAGTTAACCCGTTATTTGACTCTATATTGTTCCTAATTAATTGCAAGTGCTTGGTTCATACATATTACTTTAATATATTTCTCCCTTCGTGGAGTATTAACTGTTAAAATACCTTTTCATAAAAAACCCGTTAACTTTTGTTCTGCCTCCTGCTCGTCACTACATCCCTCATACCTGCTAGTACCTTACATTGGTACAATTTAGTGTATGAATTCTTAGATCTTAAGGTTAGCTCATCAGGCTATTATTTTCCAGCCTCAACTTACAAAAGTTTTTATATTTTCGCTCATGGATACATGTCATCATTTCCAATAAATTGATCATCCTAAATCATAAATAGACTTGTGTTGTAAGCTGCTCTCTCAAAGCAGTCATGTCAGTGAAAAAGGTGCCTGGCCAGACACTGCTTTCATTGCTAAGCTTTGCGCACATTGCAGTTACTGCACATGATATAATGTAAGCCCATGATATAGCTGTTGGTCTATTGCTCAAAAAGTCACAGTACATAGGGGTACTGTTTATGATTTAGAAATATCACATAGTGCTTCTTGGCTCATGCTTAGAGGAAAATACAACACAAATGTGATAAAATACATTCTTTAGACATTAGTTTTTCTCTGTTTGTAAAGAAACAATATAAAAATATACTGTGATTTTAGTTCACATGTCATAAATGATTGAGCAAAATTCTTTATTATAACATAACTTAAAATCTTTAAAGCACAAATAGGTACTGCTATAATATTAGCTAATCACTAAAGGGGTTGTGCACAACTAAGTTATATATGACCTATCCTTAGGGTGGGTAATTAATAAGAGATTGGTTGACACCCAGCATCCCCACCAACAAGTATTTTAGGATCCCATAGCTATGGGATATACAAAGTGTATTGAGTCAGAACAACATGGCTCCTTATATTGTTTAGTGACCAGTCTTGGGTACTGAATTTAAAGGACTGGAAAATGTGCAGGCAGAAGCTAAACATTGTCCAGTATATGGATCTGTGGTGTGCCAGCTCTTTACACTGCATACTTGTGATACCTGCAGTACCTGAAAGCAGCTGATCGGTGGGAGTGTTAGGTGGTAGAGCCCCAAAAATCTGAATTTGTTGACCTATTGTAAAGATAGGTCATCATTAGGGTTGAGCGAAATGGATCGTTCATTTTCAAAAGTCGCCGACTTTTGGCAAAGTCGGGTTTCATAAAACCCGACCCGACCCCTATGCGGGGTCGGCCATGCGGTACGCGACTTTCGCGCCAAAGTCGCGTTTCAATCACGCGAAAAGCGCCATTTCTCAGCCAATGAAGGTGGACGCAGAGTGTGGGCAGCGTGATGACATAGGTCCTGGTCCCCACCATCTTAGAGAAGGGCATTGCAGTGATTGGCTTGCTGTCTGTGGCGTCACAGGGGCTATAAAGGGGCGTTCCCGCCGACCGCCATCTTACTGCTGCTGATCTGAGCATACGGAGAGGTTGCTGCCGCTTCTTCAGAAGCAGGGATAGTGTTAGGCAGGGTCCATTAACCACCAAACCGCTTGTGCTGTAGCGATTTCCACTGTCCAACACCACCTTTGTTTGTAGGGACAGTGGAAGCTACATTTTTTTTCCTCAGCGCTTTAGCTCATTGGGCTGCCCTAGAAGGCTCCCTGATAGCTGCATTGCTGTGTGTACGCCGCTGTGCAAACCAACTGCTTTTTTCAAAGCACAAATCCTGTTGTTCCTTCCTTTCTGCACAGCTATCTTGTTTGTTTGTCCACACTTTTTATTTAATTTGTGCAGCAGTCAACTCCTTATTGCTGCCTGCCATACCTGGCTGAGATTACTGCACGGAGATAGTAATTGTAGGACAGTCCCTGTGTTTTGTTTTTTTTTAATTCTCCCTAAAAAAAAAAGCTGTGGGAGATTAAGATTGGCATTTCTGCTCGAGTGCCATCCCTGTGTGTGCCATCTCACATAGTGGGCCATAGAAAACCTAATTTTTTTTTCTGTTTTTTTTTTGTGGGGTTTCTAAATTCTCCCTGAAAAAAAAAACAGTGGGAGATTAATATTGGCCTTTGGGCTTGTGTGCCAGTCCTGAGCGTGCCATCTCTCTCTCAAATAGTGGGCCATAGAAAGCCTATTTATTTATTTTTTATTGGTTTTATAAATTCTCCCTGAAAAAAAAAAAAACAGTGGGAGATTAATATTGCCCTTTGGGCTTGTGTGCCAGTCCTGAGCGTGCCATCTCTCTGTCAAATAGTGGGCCATAGAAAGCCTATTTATTTTTTTTTTATTGGTTTTATAAATTCTCCCTGAAAAAAAAAAAACAGTGGGAGATTAATATTGCCCTTTGGGCTTGTGTGCCAGTCCTGAGCGTGCCATCTCTCTCTCAAATAGTGGCCCATAGAAAGCCTATTTATTATTTTTTCATTGGTTTTATAAATTCTCCCTGAAAGAAAAAAAAAACAGTGGGAGATTAATATTGCCCTTTGGGCTTGTGTGCCAGTCCTGAGCGTGCCATCTCTCTCTCAAATAGTGGGCCATAGAAAACCTATTTATTTATTTTTTATTGGTTTTATAAATTCTCCCTGAAAAAAAAAAAACAGTGGGAGATTAATATTGTCCTTTGGGCTTGTGTGCCAGTCCTGAGCGTGCCATCTCTCTGTCAAATAGTGGGCCATAGAAAGCCTATTTTTTTTTTATTGGTTTTATAAATTCTCCCTGCAAAAAAAAAATAGTGGGAGATTAATATTGCCCTTTGGGCTTGTGTGCCAGTCCTGAGCGTGCCATCTCTCTCTCTCAGATAGTGGGCCATAGAAAGCCTATTTGTTTTTTTTTTATTTGGTTTCTAAATTCTCTCTGAAAAAAATCACTTTTTTTTAATTTGTTTTCTAAATTCTTCCTTAAAAAATCATTTTTTTGGGGGGTTTTTAAATTCTCCCTGAAAAAATAAAAAAAAACAGTGGGAGATTAATATTGGCCTTTCTGCTTGTGTGCCAGTCCTCCTGACTCCTGGGTGTGCCATCTCTCTCTCTCAGATAGTGGGCCATAGAAAGCCTATTTGTTTTTTGTTTTTTATTTGGTTTCTAAATTCTCTCTGAAAAAATCACTTTTTTTTAATTTGTTTTCTAAATTCTTCCTTAAAAAAATCATTTTTTTTTTTGGGGGGGGTTCTAAATTCTCCCTGAAAAAAATAAAAACAAACAGTGGGAGATTAATATTGACATTTGTGCTTGAGTGACAGTCCTGCGTGTGTGGCATCTCTCTCATTTGGTGCCACCAAAAACAGAGTGTGTAACATTGTGCCTGCTTTTCCTTGCGGTCTCACCCACCTGTAAAGGGGTATCTAAATCATACTGAAGTTATAGCTCACCGTGTAAGTTTGACAGCAACAAATACCGTTAGTTTGGTTACGTTTTTAAAACAATGAGGAAGTCTGGTGGAAGAGGTCGTGGCCGGGGGCGTTCATTGTCAGCTGGTAATGAGGGTAGTGGTAGTGGTGGAGCATCAGGTGGTCGTGGGAAAAAAATATTGCACCTAAGTCTGGAGCTGTGGAGCCAGGTTCGTCGTCTGGCTACACAAGGCCTCGAACGCTCCCTTTTCTGGGAGTAGGAAAACCGCTTTTAAAGCCGGAGCAGCAAGAGCAAGTTTTGGCTTACCTTGCTGACTCAGCCTCTAGCTCTTTTGTCTCCTCTTTTGAAACTGGTAAATGTAAAAGCAGCGCGTCGTTAGTGGATGTTCACGGTCAGGGACAAGTCGCTTCCTTGTCCTCTTCAGCAAAAACAACAACAGAGAAGGATGCAGCAGGCGACACAACGGGTTACTCCATGGAGCTCTTTACACATACCGTCCCTGGCTTAGAAAGTGAAGCAGTTAACAGGCCATGCCCATTACAAGTTGAATCTGACATGGAGTGCACTGATGCACAGCCACAGCCAGACTACTATGCTGGTCCTTTGACTCAGACCACAACATTGCCCTCGCAGGGTACTGATCCAGAATCAGACCCTGATGAGACTATGTTGCCCCGTCACGAACGCTCTACCACCGACTTACACGGTGACACAGATGAAGTTGCGCACGAGCTAGAAGAGGAGGTTATAGATGACCCAGTTGTTGACCCCGATTGGCAGCCATTGGGGGAACAGGGTGCAGGCGGCAGTAGTTCTGAAGCGGAGGAGGAGGGGCCGCAGCAGGCATCAACATCGCAACAGGTTCCATCTGCCGGGCCCGTATCTGGCCCAAAACGCGTGGCAAAGTCAAAACCTGTTGGAGGACAGCGTGGCCATCCGGTTAAAGCTCAGTCTGCAATGCCTGAAAAGGTATCCGATGCTAGAAAGTGTGCAGTCTGGCATTTTTTTAAACAACATCCAATTGATCAGCGCAAAGTCATCTGTCAAAAATGTTCAACTACCTTAAGCAGAGGTGAGAATCTGAAAAGTCTCAATACAAGTTGCATGCATAGACATTTAACCACCATGCATTTGCAAGCCTGGACTAACTACCAAACGTCCCTTAAGGTTGTAGCACCCTCAGCCAATGAAGCTAGTCAGCAACGCAACATCCCTTCCGGCAGTGTAGGGCCACCATTTTCCGCACCACCTGCAGTATCTGTGCAGGTTTCTTTGCCAGGCCAAAGCAGTCAGGGTCAGGGAATCACCAGTTTCGTAGTAGGAAACACTGCATCTAGGGCACCGGCGGCAACAATACCATCTCCCACCGTCTCTCAGTCTGCCATGTCCACCGGCACCCCCGCTAGTTCCACGATCTCCAGCTCTCCAGTCCAGCTCACCCTACATGAGACTATGGTTAGAAAAAGGAAGTACTTAGCCTCACATCCGCGTACACAGGGTTTGAACGCCCACATAGCTAGGCTAATCTCGTTAGAGATGATGCCCTACCGGTTAGTTGAAAGCGAGGCTTTCAAAGCCCTGATGGACTACGCTGTACCACGCTACGAGCTACCCAGTCGACACTTCTTTTCCAGAAAAGCCATCCCAGCCCTCCACCAGCATGTTAAAGAGCGCATCGTCCATGCACTCAGGCAATCTGTGAGCACAAAGGTGCACCTCACAACAGATGCATGGACCAGTAGGCATGGCCAGGGACGTTACGTGTCCATCACGGCACACTGGGTGAATGTTGTGGATGCAGGGTCCACAGGGGACAGAAATTTTGGGACAGTTCTGCCTAGCCCACGGTCTAGGAAACAGTTGGCTGTAGCCGTTCGCACCCCCTCCTCCTCCTCCTCGTCCTCCTGCAGAAGCGAGAGCTCGTCCACAGACCGCAGTCGCACAACCACTCCATCCGCAGCTGCCACTGTTGCACACCAGGTCTCCCATTATGGGGCAGCTACTGGCAAGCATCAGCAGGCTGTATTGGCTATGAAGTGTTTGGGCGACAACAGACACACCGCGGAAGTTCTGTCCGAGTTCTTGCAGAAAGAAACGCAGTCGTGGCTGGGCACTGTAGATCTTGAGGCAGGCAAGGTAGTGAGTGATAACGGAAGGAATTTCATGGCTGCCATCTCCCTTTCCCAACTGAAACACATTCCTTGCCTGGCTCACACCTTAAACCTGGTGGTGCAGTGCTTCCTGAAAAGTTATCCAGGGTTATCCGACCTGCTCCTCAAAGTGCGCGGACTTTGCTCGCATATCCGCCGTTCGCCCGTACACTCCAGCCGTATTCAGACCTATCAGCGGTCTTTGAACCTTCCCCAGCATCGCCTAATCATAGACGTTGCAACAAGGTGGAACTCAACACTGCACATGCTTCAGAGACTGTGCGAACAGAGGCGGGCTGTTATGTTTTTGTGGGAGGATACACATACACGGGCAGGCAGTAGGATGGCAGACATGGAGTTGTCAGGTGTGCAGTGGTCGAAGATACAAGACATGTGTCAAGTCCTTCAGTGTTTTGAGGAATGCACACGGCTGGTTAGTGCAGACAACGCCATAATAAGCATGAACATCCCCCTAATGCGTCTGCTGATGCAAAGTTTGATGCACATAAAGGATCAGGCGTCTGCAGCAGAGGAAGAGGAAAGCCTTGATGACAGTCAGCCATTGTCTGGCCAGGGCAGTGTACAGGACGAGGTAGCGGGCGAAGAGGAGGAGGAGGATGAGGAGGATGATGGGGATGATTATATTTTTAATGAGGAAGCTTTTCCGGGGCCACTGGAAATTGGTGGCGTAGCAAGGCTGGGTTCTGGTTTTTTGAGGGACACAAGTGACGTAGATTTGCCTGAAACTGCCCCTCAACCAAGCACAACCGCAGATTTGACAATGACAACTGGAACTTTGGCCCACATGGCGGATTATGCCTTACGTATCCTCAAAAGGGACACACGCATTACTAAAATGATGAACGATGACGATTACTGGTTGGCCTGCCTCCTTGATCCTCGCTATAAAGGCAAATTGCAAAATATAATGCCACATGAGAACTTGGAACTAATATTATAGCAACCAAACAATCAACTCTTGTTGACCGTTTGCTTCAGGCATTCCCAGCACACAGCGCCCGTGATCGTTCTCACACGAGCTGCAGGGGGCAGCAGACCAGAGGTGTTAGAGGTGCACAAATCAGAAGTGGCGTTGGACAGAGCGGTTTTCTGACCAGGTTGTGGAGTGATTTTGCTATGACCGCAGACAGGACAGGTACTGCAGCATCAATTCAAAGTGACAGGAGACAACATTTGTCCAGTATGGTTACTAACTATTTTTCATCCCTTATCGACGTTCTCCCTCAACTGTCATTCCCATTTGATTACTGGGCATCCAAATTAGACACCTGGCCAGAATTGGCAGAATATGCATTGCAGGAGCTTGCTTGCCCGGCAGCTAGTGTCCTATCAGAAAGAGTATTCAGTGCTGCAGGTTCAATATTAACTGAAAAAAGGACTCGTCTGGCTACCCAAAATGTAGATGATCTAACCTTCATTAAAATGAACCACAACTGGATTTCGAAATCTTTTGCCCCACCTTGCCCGGCCGACACCTAGCTTTCCTATGAAAAGGTCTTGCCTGTGGACTATTCTGAATGACTTTTCCAATCTCGTAATTTGCAGCACCTGATTGTCCAGCATACGACATGTTTACACCTCCTTAAATGGCCAAACTCCCCACACGGGGCCGTGGTATTGCCACTTGGCGCCAGCACCCGTGAGAGTGCTGTTTGTCTGAAGAGGTGGGTGTGCCCGCTTTTGGTCGACGGCACTGCCACTGGGTCCCTCATAGTACAATAAAGTGTCTCTGGCGGTGGTGGTGCGTACCCAACGTCAGACACACTGTTGTAACATGAGGGGCCCTGGGCCTGTACCGCCGGCCACAAGAGAGTTCCCCCACCCCCAGCTCAAACATTGCTAAACCACTTGCACAATTATCTCTCACAGTTCCACCAATGTTTAGTCTATGCGCTGACATTCTTAAATTCCAGCCACTGACAATACCATTGTATTGACATGTATGATGGTACTTAACATAGTCCGGGGCAGTGTCCTCTATTTACCACAGTAAATACTTTGCACCAAATTACTAGGTCTGAAACTCCGCAGAGGAGCCCACCCCAGTACCGAATGATTGCACCCTTTGGTGGTTTCGTTTTGTTGTCATGCGAGAGATTAACATCTATTTATTGTTTGGGACTACTAACTGGCAGACACTCATTACAATCGGCCTCCGCTGACAACACCAATGCTGCCCGTGTACCCCTGGAACCAATTATAAAGTGCCTACAGCCCAATTTTATTATGTTAGGCCTTCGAAGCCTGTCTGCGGTCCGTTCTTTCTACTACTCCTCCACTGACCAGACCACTGCTGCCCCTGTACCCCTGGAACCTATTTAAAAGTGCCTACAGCCCAATTTTTTATGTTAGGCCTTCGAAGCCTGTCTGCGGACCGCTCTTTCTACTACTCCTCCACTGACCAGACCACTGCTGCCCGTGTACCCCTGGAACCTATTTTAAAGTGCATACAGCCCAATTTTTTTTATGTTAGGCCTTCGAAGCCTGTCTGCGGTCCCTCCTTCCACTAGGCCTCCACTGACCTGTCTACTGCTGCCCGTGTACCCCTGGAACCAATTATAAAGCGCCTACAGCCCAATTTTATTATGTTAGGCCTTCGAAGCCTGTCTGCGGTCCGTTCTTTCTACTACGCCTCCACTGACCAGACCACTGCTGCCCGTGTACCCCTGGAACCTATTTAAAAGTGCCTACAGCCCAATTTTTTTTATGTTAGACCTTCGAAGCCTGTCTGCGGTCCCTCCTTCCACTAGGCCTCCACTGACCTGTCTACTGCTGCCCGTGTACCCCTGGAACCAATTATAAAGTGCCTACAGCCCAATTTTATTATGTTAGGCCTTCGAAGCCTGTCTGCGGTACCTTCTTTCTACTACTCCTCCACTGACCAGACCAATGCTGCCCGTGTACCCCTGGAACCAATTATAAAGTGCCTACAGCCCAATTTTATAATGTTAGGCCTACTACGCCTGTCTGTGGTCGCTCCTTCCACTAGTCCTCCAGTGACCAGTCCACTGCCGCCCGTGTACCCCTGGAACCTATTTCAAAGTGCATGCAGCCTACTTTTTTTCTTTAATTTATAATTATAAAGCCCAGATGGACTACGCTGTACCACGGTAAAAGCTACCCAGTCGTCACTTCTTTTGCGAGAAAAGCCATCCCAGCCCTCCACCATCATGTAAAAATCCGCATTGTCCATGCTCTCAGGCTATCTAATACTAGAAAGGTGCACCTAACAACAGATGCATGGACCAGTAGGCATGTTCACGAAAGGTTACATTTCCATTACGGCGCACTGGGTTAATGTTGTGGATGCATGGTCCACAGGGGACAGCCTACTAAGTCTGTCTGCAGTCCCAAATAGAAATTGCCCTCCGCTTACCACACCAATGCTGCCTGTGTACCCCTGGAACATTTTATAAACTCCATTGACCAAAATTTTGGGTTTAAAGCCTACTACCAGTGTCTGCCGCTCCAAGGTGTTCTCCGGGTTGCCTTTTCTGAGCTTTGATCTTCAGGCTCTCGTTTAGTAGTTTTTTTAAATCTAACTGCAGTGGGGCTAGTACTTGGGTTGGGGCCTACTACCAGTGTCTGCCGCTCCAAGGTGTTCTCCGGGTTGCCTTTTCTGAGCTTTGATCGTCAGGCTCTCGTTTAGTATTTTTTTGTAAATCTAACTGCAGTGGGGCTAGTACTTGGGTTGGGGCCTACTACCAGTGTCTGCCGCTCCAAGGTGTTCCCCAGGTTGCCTCTCCATTGCTTCAATCTTGGGGCTCTTCTTAAGTAGTTGTTGAAAACAACACTGCATTCGGCCTACAAGTTGGGTCTGGGTTGTAGAGACGGTGTCTTCCGCTGCAAGGTGTTCTCCAGGTTGCCTTTCCTGAGCTTCTATCTTCAGGCTCTTGTTAAATAGTTGTTAAATGGAACAACTGCATTTGGCCTACTAGTTGGGTTGGGGCCTACTAACAGTGTCTGCCGCTCCTTGCTGTTCCCCTGGTTTCCTGTCCTGAAATTCCATTTTCAGGCTCTCGTTAGGTAGTTGTTAATGTTAGACTGCATTTGGCCTACTAGTTGGGTTGGGGCCTACTATTGGTGTCTGCCGCTCCTTGCTGTTCTCCTCCACTGAACAAAGCTGTGCCGCCTGTTTACTACTGTTGCCAATTTCGAACTGCATGTAGACTAATTACTGATTTGGGCCTACTCTCTGTGTCAGCCTCTCATAACAGTTGTCCTCCACTGAACAAAGCAATGCCCCCTGGTTAGTCCTCTTACCAATTTTGAACTGCATTTAAACCACTTTATTCTTTGGGCCTATATCTGTGTTTCCTCCTCATCCTGCCCATTGCCCAGCCAGTGATAGATGAGTCTGCTGGTACATTGACCCATAACGCAACATTCCCCGTGCACGCTACACAGCAAGATTGTGACCCTGCTGAAAGTCAGGTTCCTCTTCCCGCATACCATACCACCATACACAGGGACAAAGAGGAAGGTGCAGATGAAAGTGCAGGTTCCTTCATCAGGTGGGGGGAGGAATACTCGTTGGCGACGTCACTGGCACAGGGCCCCTCATAGTACGCAAAAGTGTCGCTGCCGGTGGGAGGCGCCCCCGCCATGCAAACACACCGCCGTACTTTGAGGGGCCCTGTGCCAGTGCCAATGCCAACGAGTGGGCCCCCCCTGCTTGCTCAGGATCACAGCACTTGCAAAGTTTAAATACTTACCTTACCTTAACTATTATTATAAGGGAAATTAAGATTGACAAGCTTCATTAAGAAGAATGCATGGTTTTGGCATTAAAATGGGCACTCTAGGTGTTTTCCTGGCCCCCACTCACTGCCGACTACGCTGCCCCATTGACTTGCATTGGGTTTCGTGTTTCGGTCGATCCCGACTTTACGTCATAATCGGCCGATTTCACTCGACCCGACTATTGAGATAGTCGGGTTTTGCGAAACCCGACTCGACTCTAAAAAAGTCAAGGTCGCTCAACCCTAGTCATCATCACAAGCTCAGTTGTGAACAATGAGTTTAATGTCACTTTATTTGCAGTTTGCAAAAGCTAATACAAAACTCATCGCTATAAGATATACAAAGTATATGGAGTGAGAAGAGCATTTCTCCATATACTGCTTAATGTCCTTTCTAGGGTGTTGAATTAAAGGGAATGGGAACTGGACTGCAGTAGCCACAAGTTGGCCACTATATAGTATATGGTTCTCTGCTGTCTATGATGAATACTTGTGGCACCTACAGCACCTGGAAGCAGCTGATTGGTGGGGGTGCTAGGTGGCAGACCCCAAAAGAGCTGAATCTGTTGACCTATTGTAAAGATAGGTCATCACTATCTCAGTTGTTGACATTGAATTTAATGTCACTTTATTTGCAGTTTCCAGAAGCAAGTACAAAACCATAGCATTCCAGAGGTAATATGAAGACTTTGAATTCCATAATATATTGCATTAAAGGCTAAGGCCGGTCATCTCAGGAGTCTCTGACACATACCTGGAAGTCAATTAATTCACAACACATATTAAATAGCAATTGGCTAGAGGCAAGTAGTAAATAAAAAGTGCTTAAACCAGTGACAGTTGCTGTTATGATGGCAACAATAAGTCAAACTGAAGAAACTAAATTGAGATACAGATAAAGTAATAAAAAAGGCATTTCCCAAATAAATGGCAAAGCTGTCAAAAGAAGAATTATAAATTGAATGTGTAATCTCATGAGTAAAAATTGTTGCTGTTGCTTCAAATGTATAACATGATCAAACTGACATTTTTGGAACAATGAGTCCAATAGCAATATTGTAAAATAGTGAATGTTTGATACTTGTGGTTATTTATAGCATTAAACTACAGCTTTATCTCAGATTTGAATATCAGAAATGTGATTTTATGACCACAATAACTAAACTACTGGAATATGTAATTTAAATATGACAAATGGAAAAAAAGGAAATATGATGTTCACAACAAGTTTAATAGAACTATGTCATGTTTTTGCGATTTGGGAAAACACAAACTGAGAAGTATTTTAAATGTCATACTGCAACATAATATAATCCTATTACTTTGTATATGGTACATTGATACAAGAAATAATTTACAAATACAATATGTCTAGGTTTTAATATTCTAAATATAAAGTTGGTTTAAATGGCTCAACATAGTACAAAATGATTTTAAAATTTGTTGGTAAAAGGTCAGCTTTATCAGTACCATATAATTCAAATGGATATATTTAAAGTACATAACTAACTACATCTACAAATGTGACATAATTTCCCAAACTAGTAAATTCTATAATATAACAGACTCTTTTTCATACATCAAAAATGTTTTCTTTATTTCATTATAAAGTTACAAAAAGACAAAGAAAATTAAAAACTAAATAAAGAAGTTAGAGGGAAACATAACGCAATACAAGATATATCTTTCATTTTACAACTAGATTGATGGTTCTCCCTCTATGGGATATTCTCATTGCCTCATGCATTATATCCTGGAAAAAAACCCCACAAAGGATGACCAAAAGGGCTTTTATCAAGTAAACAATTCTAGAAAAGAAAACCTTATAACATAGTATTCATTACATTATTTTAAAATGCTGGGAAATAGTAGACATCATGGAAAAAAATATCAGTGTGAAAATTATAATAATCAAAGTCATAGGGTTAGGAAATGGGCTCTATTAGGCTTTGCTTATATAGCGTTATCATATTCTACAGCGCTTTACATACTTTATCATTTGTGTCAATCAATCTAAATTCCCTAGCAGTATGTCTTTGGAGTGTGGGAGGAAACCAATGTGCTGAGATGAAAACCACGCAAACACAGAAGTTGTCCTTGGAGGGATTTGAACCCAGGTCCCCAGTGCTGCAAAGCTGCAGGGCTAAACACTGAGCCATGGTGCTGCCCAAATCAACCCCAATGTACCCCTACATGTTCACAGAGGTTGGCATCCTACTATAAGCGATATGGTGCCCCCGCTCCACATGGACTGACCCTATTGGCCCTATAAGACTCAATTCCTAGATTGAGCCAGAAACAAATTATAGAGTCACATTGTGTAATGTAGCAAATTCAAAAAACACATTGATATCTTTTTACTGGAAATGGACTTAGTTAAACATATGTAGGATAGGTGTCAGTTGTCATTTAGTATGTGTAATGTGCTGCTGCAGTGCAGTATAGAGCAACCTCCACCAGGGGTGATAGTTAAGGAAAAGAGGCTGTACACACAGTGCAGCAACACTGAACAACAACACAGGTGTCACAGGTAATGAAAGAGACGTCAGACAAGCCAAGGTCATACACGGAGACAGCAGCGCGGTACAGAAGGGGCGAGCAGAGAATTGTCAGGGACAAGCAAGAAGTCAGAGACTACCGGGAACATGGTAAACAAAACGTGAGACGTAAGATGGAGTCAGGGTACAAGCCAGAAGTCAGAACAAATCATAAATGGGTGCAGGCAGTCAGAGGCAAAAGGAACACTAGTACAAGAATCCAGGTGAGGTGCTCAAACCGTGCAGCATGAACTATAGCTGACACTGGCCCACAGGCTGCAGAGGACTTAAATAGCTCAGCCAGCTTCAAACTGAGGGAGAGGGGATTAACTCCCACATGACCAGTCCAGAGATAAGAAAGCTGAGCACAAACTCAGAACTGGATCATGACAGTATGGCATGATATTCAAGTTAAAGGGAAGTAATGTCCCATAAATATCCCAGGAAGGTTTTGGATGCCCAGAATATATCAATGAGAGGTTGTAGAGTTAAAGTAAATAGTGTCAAAATTAATATACTGTGTATAATATGACGATAACTGTTCCCTACTGACACCCTCAAATAGCCTTGGAATGTAGCCAGATCTACAGCATCGTGATGTCTAAAGCCACAAAGGACTATCGATTTGTCAGAGGTCCTTTGCCAGCCTGAATTGCATAAGATGACTCATTGAAGTTCAGTGTTTGTTTGACCTACCTGTTATACAAAACTGAATCAGATTAGAGCTCTGTACATTTGTCTGATATGTTGTGTTATAGGTTATGTCAGGGACAAATGTTTTCTATGTCAGTGGTACTCGCATAGGCAGCCACCTGGATAAGTCAATATGGGCAGTGGCGTTACATCTTGCTGACTGGACACTGTGTGACTCTGGTGGCAGTGGGGGCAGGCAGTCAAGGGGATACTTCACAAGTCTAGAAATCCCCAAGGCTTGAGGGACAAACCTCTGTATCTAATGGTTCCTCCACTGCTTCTTGCTCCTCCATGTCCTCTAGTGCCTCCACCTGTGCCCCCAACCTCTCTCTTAATGAGACATGCATTCCAACAGTGCAGAGAGAATCCCCCACCTTCGTACTGTGCAGCCAGGGCTCACTGCAATCAGGAAGTGTTCAAATTGAAATACCTTGGAGATTGGATCACTAAAGAGGTCTTTCAGCCTACTGGATAACCATTTGACTTACAATGTTCTCACACAATGGAATTCCACTCTGCACATGTTGCAGTGACTGAGGCAGCAGCGACAAGCTCTGGTGCAGTATTTCCTTTTGCATAGCATGGGCCAGCGCAGTACGGATGCGGTGCAAATCACGCTTGTGGAGTGGGCACAATGAAGGACCTCTGCACCCTTCCACACAATTTTGAAATGGCTACTAAGTTGGTTAGCGTTAATGATGCAGTCATTAGCATCACTAATCCGGTCATTTAAATGCTGTTACACACTTTGAATAGTCTGCGTGAGGAGGGGGTGGTCCCGGAGGATGCAGAGGAAGTTAGGGAAGGGACAGCAATATCTCTAAGATCTGGAATGTCGTCACGCAGGCAGGTGCCTTGGGAAGGTGGATTACAGTGACTTATTGAGGGGGGGCTCATGGTACCAGACAAACTGTTAATGAAGGTGTTGGAGCCGAGGAACAAGTTGAGGAGGTGGAACTGTTATACTGCTTCTATTCTGTGGAAATTGATGCCACTTTAATGGTGAGTGACAATTATTTTTTTAAATGTGGAGACTTCAAGTTGGGTCTCCATATGGTGGGTTGCATGTAGTAGAAGGTGTGTCTGAGGCCTATCATACTGTTTCTACTCTGTGGAAATTGATGCCACTTTTGTGGTGTGTGACAATAACATTTTGAAATGTGGACAATCCAAGTTGGGACTGCTTCTGTGCCATTATAAAATGTTCTACTATGGGTCAATTGATGCCACATTTCATGGTGTCTGACGCTAATTTTAGCTGTGTGGGAAGCTTTTTGTCACCTTTTTGTTAAGGTGTATATGTTTGGTTTGGCAACCCATTGAATTTATTGTGGTTATGTTCGTCAAACTGTTTGGCCAATATGTTCTGCGAACATCGGGATGTACAGGGAACCGAACCCTGAAAGGTTCTCTCATCTCTACTCGCCATCATTATCTGCTATATTCAACCTCTTGAAAATTGATCATAGGATTTGAAGAAGGCAGTTGTAAAATGCATAATAAAGAACATACGTAAACCACTGGCAATGTTCCTGAGGAACATTGCCAGATGCTGATTACTGGCTATGCATCACGTTTGCTGGAGATTATAACAGCCAAAAGGTGCTTTACTAAGTAGTAAAGATGCTTGTCATCAACAGGTTGAATAATTTTGAGAGTTTAAGAGTCATTAAATGTGGCACTTTTTGTTGAATTTGGAGAAACCACTAGTTATATTAGAAGTGATTAACTATTTAAAGTGTTCTTGTTTTCTGGTTTATTGGAAAAAGTTGAAAATTTGTAAATGCTGCCAGCAAAATTAAATGTGAGAGGGGTTGAATACTTTTGATTGCAACTGTGTATAGCATAAATATTTGTGTTTCCATATTGTCCGTCATTTTCTATTTCTTTGCACTGCTGCTCAGCTACCATGCTAATCCCATCTTTAAAAATATTCTTGACACAATACCATTTGAAAAACTGACAAAATAATCAGGAAATGATCTAATTATCCAGCATATTTAGTATATAAAGCATTATGGTTTTAAAAATACTATACACTGGCCATGTAGAACAGAGATCACCAATAATTCCAAGAATGTCTGACAGCCAGAGCTTAGTATTTCCAGTTTTAACACAGCTGAAGATTCACATTAGGTTTGAGCGACTTTTACTTTTTTAGGGTCGAGTCGGGTTTTGCGAAACCCGACTATCTCAAAAGTCGAGTCGAGTGAAATCGGCCGATTATGGCGAAAAGTCGGGGATCGACCGAAACACGAAACCCAATGCAAAGTCAATGGGAATTTTTTTTTTCTCTCTCTCCTCTGTCCCTGAACAGAAAAGCTGGTGTTACACATTGCAAATCGCTACAGCGCACAAGCGACAAGAGGCAATAGGCGTCCACGCCCCTAGGACCTATGTCATCACTCTGCCCACGCTCCTTCATTGGCTGAAAAAATGGCGCCAAGCGCGTCATATGAAGCGCGACTTTGGCGCGAAAGTCGCGTACCGCATGGCCGACCCCACACAGGGATCGGGTCGGGTTTCATGAAACCCGACTTTGCCAAAAGTCGGTGACTTTTGAAAATGAACGATCCGTTTCGCTCAACCCTAATTCACATATTGGATAACAATGCTGTTGGTTAGTTTTAGTTTAAAGTCTAAATTTGCGTAGGCTTACATATGTGTTCACATAAAGAACAAAAAAGTGATATCTAATTTCCTGCACATTTAAATGTCAAGCAACACTGTTGTCTAACTGTTAATTTTCTCACTAATCAGCAACATTTGCTGTGAATGTTATCTATCTACCCCAACAAGTAGGCTTAAACTACATTCTGTTAAAAATCCTTAACACTCACTGGAATCTGTGTTGCATCTGCTTTCACCACTGGTACAGTTAAGATGAAAAGAAGTCGTGATGACATCAATCTGTTTCAGTGCACCTTTAAAGAGGAAACTAATTCCGCTCTCTAAGAAAATGTTAGAGAAAAACTGATGTGTATGGAGATGTTTTATAGTCAATTTATGGGATCATTGATATTTTAAAAACTTGGAAAAGTGAGCACCAAATGCAGTTGATATTCAGGCCCATATTGAAGTGTAAAGTTAAAATAGAGAGCTTATTTAGACAGAACTTGTAGACTGAGCTGATAATGAAATGATAAATGCAAAGAGGTTTACTTAATGGGGATATTAAGTAAACTGCTGGTGAAAATGTCCATTTATCATTCGCTCATTCTTAATTGGTTTCCTTTTCCTGCCTGCATGTGGCATTTTCAGAAGAAATTGCCATCTTATAGTGTGATTCCTGCAAATGTAATAAATCAAACCAATAGATTTTAGGTAATTTAAATGGAGGCTAAATTAGAGCCAAATCCTGCAATAGTGCTTGTAATTAATGTTCATTAAAGTTTTAGCTTAGCTTAGCAGATGAGAAGGATTATTTCAACGCACCACTCAAGTTGACATTTTAAGGCTATGTACAGAGAACAGACATTTTCCTCATGCTAAAGACTAAATAGTAATAAAGTAAAAACAGGAACAAAAGAGACTGAGTCTACATTATTGGCAGGACTCATATATGAGTATAGAATTGAGTAGGTTTATTTATTTTTTAATATATATATTTAAGAAATGAGACCTCTATTTACAGTGTAAGACTTTTATTTAGAATATCCTATTAAATTGCAAGTCCATTGCTCTATAGTGCATGCTTTTGGCAACCGAGACAAAGAAGGTTATGTACAGTTATGAAAGAAATTGCACAAAAATAAATAAAGTCTGTTATTGAAAAACTGCCATCTTTAAGCATTGAAAAGCTGATGGCAGATAGTAGATTTTTAGTAATTTGTAGAGTTTTATTCCATTTTTGTTTCATTATACATCTAATAGGAAAATTTTAAAGACTCCTTGCTTTAGATGGAAAAAGTCACAAGTGGACCGTATTATCAGATATTGTCCCCTTACAAGCAAATTAATATACTCCACCAACCATTTTTAGAGATTACAGTTATTTTCTATTGAAATCTTCAATGGTTAACTACACTGCTCAAAAAAATAAAGGGAACACTTAAACAACAGAATATAATTCCAAGTAAATCAAACTTCTGTGAAATCAAACTGTCCACTTAGGAAGCAACACTGTTTGACAATCAATTTCAC
Organism: Ranitomeya imitator; assembly: GCF_032444005.1. Classification (NCBI taxonomy): domain Eukaryota; kingdom Metazoa; phylum Chordata; class Amphibia; order Anura; family Dendrobatidae; genus Ranitomeya; species Ranitomeya imitator. Next base: position 544,130,336 of record NC_091284.1, on the reverse strand, counting down.
ATGCTGTTGTGCAAATGGAATAGACAACAGATGGAAATTATTGGCAATTATCAAGACACTCAATAAAGGAGAGCTTCTGCAGGTGAGGACCATAGATCACATCTCAGTACCAATGATTTCTGGCTGATGTTGTGGTCACTTTTGAATGTTGGTTGTGCTTTCACACTCGTGGTAGCATGAGACGGACTCTGCAACCCACACAAGTGGCCCAGGTAGTGCAGCTCATCCAGGATGGCACATCAATGCGAGCTGTAGCAAGAAGGTTTGCTGTGTCTGTCAGCGTAGTGTCCAGAGGCTGCAGGCGCTACCAGGAGACAGGCTAGTACACTAGGAGACATGGTGGGGCCGTAGGAGGGCAACAACCCAGCAGCAGGACCGCTACCTCAGCCTTTGTGCAAGGAGGAACACTGCAAGAGAGCTGCAAAATGACCTCCAGCAGACCACAAATGTGCATGTGTCTGCACAAACGGTTAGAAACTAACTCCATGAGGATGGCCTGAGTGCCTGACATCCACAGATGGGGGTTGTGCTCACAGCTCAACACCATGCAGGATGCTTGGCATTCGTCACATAACACCAGGATTGGCAAATTCACCACTGCCGCCCTGTGCTCTTCACAGATGAAAGCAGGTTCACACTGAGCACATGTGACAGATGTGACAAAGTCTGGAGATGCCGTGGACAGTGATCTACTGACTGCAACATCCTTCAGCTTGACCGGTTTCACAGTGGGTTAGTGAGGTTAAGTGCACACATTGCTTTTTTTCACGTTTTTCAAGGTGAAAACACTTAAAACCGCTTACAAAACACATCCCATTATTTTTAATGGAATTCCACATTGTTGTGCCAGTGCTGCATTGTTTCTGCAAAACAAAAAGAGGCATCGTGGAAAAAAATGCAGCATGTTCATTAATTTTACAGAATTTCAGAGATTTTTGCAGCTATATAATTGTATTGGGACGCTCCGAAAAAAACACTCAAAAAATGCGCAAAAAACATGCAAAAGACGCAAAAAAGGCAAGCGGATTTCCTGCGAAAGGAGTCGATTTTGCCCAGGAAAATTCTGCAAACATTCTGCAACATGGGCACATAGCCTAATGGTGTGGGGTGGCATTTCTTTGGAGGGCCGCACAGCCCTTCATGTGCTCACCAGAGGTAGCCTGAGTCCCATTAGGTACCAAGATGAGATCCTCAGACCCCTTGTGAGAAAATATGCAGGTGCGGTTGGCCCTGGGTTCCTCCTAATGCAGGACAATGCCAGACTTCATGTGACTGGAGTGTGTCAGTAGTTCCTGTAAGATGAAGGCATTGAAGCTGTGGACTGGCCTTCCCGTTCCCCAGACCTGAATCGGATTAAACACATCTGGAACACCATGTCTCGCACCATCCACCAACATCACGTTGCACCATAGACTGTCCAGGAGTTGGCGGATGCTTTATTTCAGGTCTGGGAGGAGATCCCTCAGGAGAACATCCACCACCTCATCAGGAGCATGCCCAGGCATTGTAGAGAGGTCATACAGGCATGAGGAGGCCACACACAGTACTGAGTATCATTTCCTTTTCTCGAGGCATTTCCACTGAAGTTGGATCAGCTTGTAACTTCATTTTCCACTTTGATTTTGAGCATCATTCCAACTCCAGACCTCGTGGAATATTAGTTGTGATTTACGTTGATCATTTTTAGGTTTTATTGTTCTCAACACATTCCACTGTGTAATGAATAAAGATTTACAACTGGACTATTTCATTCAGTGATGCCTAGGGTGTGGGATTTTAGTGTTCCCTTTATTTTTTTGAGCGATGTTTATACCAAGGAAAACTTCAATTGAATGGGCTAATCAATCATGTATGACTGTGGCAGTCCTGCAAAGGCATAATACAGATATTATGAAGGTTTTAAGTGGAGCAATGTGCCAATGGTGTCATTTCAATGCTATTCATTTTAACTGTGATGCCCATGAATGTGCGACATATGTAAGGAACCCACTGTTGTAGATCTAGTTGGTTATGCTCCTGAAGAAATAGTGTAGAGAAAACCATGCACAAACCAAAATATGGCAGAAGTTTTATGTTCCCTTTCTTAAACTGTTCAAATTGTTACCGTATTTCCCGGCGTATAAGACGACTTTTTGACCCCTAAAAATTGTCCCAAAAGTCGGGGGTTGTCTTATACGCCGGGTACAGCATGTGCAGGGAGCGATCCTGCATTTCGGCGTGTGGTTCCCAGGGTCTGGAGGAGAGGAGACTCTCCTTCAGGCACTGGGATCAATATTCATGTAAAAAATAAAGAATAAAAATAAAAAATATGGATATACTCACCCTCGGACGGGCCCTGGATCACAGCGCTGCTAGCGTCTCCCTCTGTTCCTTAGAATGCGGTGAGTGAAGGACCTTCAGTGACGTCGCGGTCACATGAGCGGTCAGGTGACCGCTGTGATCCAGGGCCCGTCCGAGGGTGAGTATATCCATGTTTTTTATTTTTATTCTTTATTTTTAACATTAATATGGATCCCAGGGCTTGAAGGAGAGTCTCCTCTCCTCCAGACCCTGGGAACCACACGCCGTATAAGATGACTGGGCGTATAAGATGACCCCCGTCTTATACGGCAGGCATATCCCAAATTCCATATTTTATATGGAAAAGTTGGGGGTCGTCTTATACGCCCAGTCGTCTTATACGCCAGAAAATACGGTAGAGGCTTTGCTAATAAAAAAGAGAAAATATTGATAAACATTGAGCATTATTGGGGATAAATGTAAGGTCATGCACTTGGGTAGAAGTAATAAGATGTATAATTATGTGCTTAATTCTAAAACTCTGGGGAAAACCGTCAATGAAAAAGACCTGGTGTATGGGTGGATGACAAACTCACATTTAGTGGCCAATGTCAGGCAGCTGTTAGAAAGGCAAATAAAATAAGAAGATGCATTAAAAGAGGCATAGATGCTCATGAGGAGAACATAATTTTACCTCCATACAAGTCACTAGTTCGACCACACTTAGAATACTGTGTACAGTTCTGGTCTCCGGTTTATAAGGAAGACATTGTTGAACTGGAGCGGGTGCAGAGAAGAGCGACCAAGGTTATTAGAGGACTGGGGGGTCTGCAATACCAAGATAGGTCATTACACTTGTTGCTATTTAGTTTGCAAAAACGAAGGCTAAGGGGTGATTTTATATTAATGTATAAATATATGAGGGGACAGTACAAAGACGTTTCTGATTATCTTTTTAATCATAGACCTGAGACAGGGACAAGGGGGCATCCTCTACGTCTGGAGGAAAGAAGGTTTAATCATATTAACAGATGCAGATTATTTACTGTAAGAGCTGTGAGACTATGGAACTCTCTGCAGTATGATGTTGTAATGAGTGATTCATTACTAAAATTTAAGAGGGGACTGGATACATTTCTTGAAAAGTATAATGTTACAGGATATATACACTAGATTCCTTGATAGGGCGTTGATCCAGGGAACTAGTCTGATTGCCGTATGTTCAGTCGGGAAGGAATTTTTTTCCCCAAAGTGGAGCTTACTCTTTGCCACATGGTTTTTTTTTTGCCTTCCTCTGTATCAACATGTTAGGGCATGTTAGGTTAGGCTATGGGTTGAACTAGATGGACTTAACACTAGGACTACTGGACTCGTGACCCCGCCTAGAACTACTGAAAGGAGTCATTTTGACTCCTTGCTTGTTTTCGTTTATTTTTAGAGTTTCATTTGTGGTTATTTATTAATAATTATATTTTTTGTAATGTATTATTATTGAGAGATCCAACAGTAATGCTTTTGATTGTTTTTTTTCTGCTTTTCTTATTTTTCTACAGAAAATAACAATAATTATAATAGACGTTTTTCAAACATTTTTTTTTATTCAAGTGCACACATATAAACAACAACTGAAGAACAAAAAGCAGAGAAAATGTAGGTGGAGGAGCATATAAATGAAAATATGGCGCAGAATTCACCTTCTAAACATTTGGTGTTTCGCATTTTAGGCATTGGCTTTGATTTATGGCAGTACATTGCCCACACAAAGACTTACCACAAGTCTTACAATTGCCGACAGATCTATTTTTCTTGCACTTTTCTTTGATCTGGCAAAATTTTGTTTGAACCATCACTTCTGAACATGTAGAAACTTGGGACGTGGAACCCTTTTCCCTATCTGTGACATAAGGACCACTCAACTCTCTCACAAGCGTTTGCAAAAATGCCTTGCGTGACATTTTTTGGTGGGTAATCTCCTTGAATATTATACATGCATTTATACCCGCAAAGTCTAAGGCATTTTCAAATGCATGAACAGGCCATCTCCTTGTGGATGTTCGTGTGGTATATTTTCGTGCCATCTGATCCACTACATCTACTCCATATTTTGTTTCATTGTAAAACTTTACCGTTTCTGGAGTTTTTTTGCGGAATCAGACGCAACAACAACATTTTTGTTGGGCTTTCCTTGATATACTGTAAGTGTAAAATTGTCTTCATTTCTAAACACTTTAGTGTTGTACAATTCCTCTTTCATGGATTTTATTTCTTTAGGCACTTCTCGCCTTATCTTATTCAGTGTTCCCACGATGGTTGTTCCTTTCCTTTTTAGCTGTTTAGCTAATTTTAATGAAGTAAAATAATTATCGGTTGTAACATTGCGACCTTTTTTCAAAAACGGGTCCAATAACTTCATTACCACATGGTCAGCTAAACGGTCCTCAGCACGGCGTGTGTCATCTTTGCCTAGATAAGGGAAGCCATTTGCCAGATATTTGCTCTCCTTATCAACAGCTAGCCAATATTTGTGGCCATATTTATCTGGTTTGGAAGGCATGTACTGCGTGAATGGACACCTAGTTTTGCTTGGGAAAAGTTGCTCATCCACCGTTATGTATGGGCCAGGTTTGTAACACGCAATACAATTTTCAATAAACCTGTCCCACACAGTAGAAAATAGAGCAAACTTGTCCGTTTGCAGTCTCTCCGATCGAGTAGATTTCTCATCAAATCTGAGAAACCTCATAATTTCAACAAAGCGGTCCCTAGACATTGTCGCTTTGCAAAACGGTATTCCCCAGTCATTACACCAAAGACTGCTAATCGAGTGACGGTTCGTGCCAGATATTCCACGAGCATAGAATATCACAATGAATGCATCTAGCTCCTCATCAGATAGAGTAAACTGTAAATTATTGTTCCTGCATGCTTCTGCAAGCGTACAGTTCTTTATATGTGTCAATATATATGAATCAAAAAATAAACGCCATGCGCTCAAAGGACTATCGATAATGATATTTCTTCTGGCGTATCCTGTAGGGCCAGGTGCTTCTCGAAGAATATTTTGGCTGTCACGCCTACCAGGCAAGTGTTGACCAATTTCAACAGGTTTCCATTGAATACCATCCGCTGAAACTAGTATTCCTTCAGATTCGCCTTCTCTGGTGTTTGTTGTTGCATTACCTTCGCCGCCATCGTTATCTGTTGTTCTTTCATTTCTGGGACGTTTTGCTGATTTTTTCTGTCCACGACCAGGAGGATGGTCACGAGGCAACATAACTGCATGAGCCCGATCCCCAGTTGATGTGCTTGGAATATCTGGAAAAAAGTTGATGAATATTTAGAATTTTTGTTTTGTAAGGGTCCGTGCACACTGGCTGGATTTGCGGCGGAATATCCGCCCGGATATTCTCACCACAATCCGGCACGTACCTGCCCGCTCAGGTACAGAGCGGAGTTTCATACCTGAAGCTCCGCTCCGAACCCCGGGCTGGAGCCGCTGTCTGAGACGGAGCCGTGCTCGCGCGTAAGCAAGCGCTGCTCTGTCCCTGACAGTGGCTCCAGCCCGGGGTTCGGAGCGGAGCTTCAGGCATGAGCGGGCAGGTACGGCCTGTATTGCGGCAAGAATATCCAGATGGCTATTCAGCCAGAATTCTGCTAGTGTGCACAGGCCCTAACTCAGTGTGTGGAAGAACAAATAAATACACATAACTACTTACCTTCTGGATTTGTTCCTTCTGAGTCTTCAGATTCACTTGATATGTTCTGAGGAATGAAATCTTCATCACTGTCAGAATCAAATACATGTTCCTGCAATTCGGATTCCGATTCATCCTCCGGTATGGATTGCAAACTAGCCAGAATATCCTGAGGCTTTATCAAACGTCTTCTTTCCATATTCCTCACAAATTCCATAATTCTGCTGAAAAATAGAAATGAAATGAAAACTAAAAGAAATAATAACTGTTCTGTCACCTTCAAAAGTAGGTGGGCTGAATCAGTTGACAGACAGCTAAACTATTTCATAACAATTCATACCTGTATGAGTCTTCAGAGCTCGTATGTCTGCGTCTGTTCTCTTTGTCTCTTCAGCTGAACTGAAAGTAAAGTTACTATCCAGAATACTGTCTCCTGCTAGGACCTTAGAAAAACACCACCCTTCATTAGCATAAGATAAGAGCCTAGAGTAAACAAGCTATTTTGTTCAGCATTACACAGTAATGCAAGCAGGTAAAACACAAGGAAAATGTGAAAAGTTGACATGTAAATTGAACTACATCTATATGAACATCAGGGTAAATAAAACAGAGTGAAAAAATTATGCACAAAACTTTATAGCAACATTTAGTGACAAAAGGACCTCAAAATATAGTAGGGAGTCAAAATGACTCCCTTCAGTAGTTCTTGGTAAATTTTGAAAAAAACGCGCAAATTTTTTACCAAAATAATTTATTCTCACAAAATCTTTTTTCACATCATATTTGAGGAAAAGTCACCGAGTTTCAAGCCGGAATTCTGAAAAATGTAGTCACAGAAGAGAAATAAAAAACGAAAGGAGTCAAAATGACTCCATCAGTAGTTCTAGTGTTAAAGTCTTCCTTCAACCTTAATAAGTATGTTACTATTACCATTGTATTGACATCCATATTTTTCTACACATATATGGCAATTAGTACAACTGCTGTTTAAACAGACTGAAAGCAAATGCATTTATAAAGAGGAAGTATAGATTAATGTGGGCCCTTTCTAGTACTGTTATAGCACCCCACATCTGATCATCTTTGATAGAAGCAATTAGTGCTTCTTTGTCCCCAATCTCCTTTCCGTAATTCTTGTGTTGAGTCTTCACATTGATAGATAGCAAAGCCACAAAAAAGGGCTAAAAATTCTCCAAAAATTCAAGAATTAATACAGCAGAAAAGGGGCAGCAATGTTTATCTGCCCAGGTCTCCGAACGAATGCACTCAGGACGCAGCAAAGCCATGTAGTAAAGATGATGGCAACACAGGTGCAAAATACTGATAAGACAACAACTCTCAGCTTACCAATTCATGGAGGGGTGATTGCTTAGTATATGATTGCACAAAAGCGGCTTGCATAGGGCGCTGTTCACATTCAAATAATGCACAGTATCTGGTTTACAGCCTATTAGAGACGCCCATACTATTAGATCTAAATGCATCCCATGTGAACTGACATGCCAGTTTACAAGACAAAAGATGCTGGGCTTGGCTGCACCATGAATAATAAAGTGCAGTATATACATATATAAATATGTGAGGTATTGGTTGATATTTTGGCCAAGATATGCAAACTCTAACCCGCATCAAGGGTCCTCACACTTGCGAGTCCTAACACTAAACTTGATAGCAAAGCCGCAAAAAGAGGACTAAAAATCATCCAAAAATTCAAGAAATAATACTGCAGAAAAGGGGCAGCACCGCTTACCTGCCCAGGTCTCAGAACTAATGCACTATCAGGATGCAGCAAACCCATGGAGGCAACACAGGTGCAAAATACTGATAAGACAACCATTCACAACCTACCAAATCATGGAGGGGGTGATTGCCTATAATATGATTGCATGAATCATATTCAACTCCTTGAATTTGTAGGTTGTGAGTGCATTCGTTCCGAGACCTGGGCAGGTAAGCATAATTGAGTCTTCACATAAGAGAAACTTGGGAACTCATTGAGACCTCTGGGTGTCAAGGTATTAAGTCACACTATCCAGTGGGCTTCCCGTTGTGCTAGGAGCCTCTTGCAGTTGCCCCGCCGATCCCTAAATGCAAACTCTCGATCCCCCTGACTGAAAGAGACCCAGTGTCACAATAATGCCAAGATTCAAAGAGACGGGGGATCGTCTTCAAGTCATAGGGATCAGCCACCATCTTGACTACTTCAAATGTCCCAAGCATGTTATCTCTACTTGATGTCAACCCTACATATATCAGAGAGCACCCACATGTAGCAAAGTATATGACATTAAAGAGAACCTGTCTTCCCCAAAATTGAAGATGAGCTAAGCCGACCAGCATCAGGGGCTTATCTACAGCATTTTGTAATGCTGTAGATAAGCCCCTGATGTATCCTGAAAGATGAGAAAAAGAGGTTAGATTATACTCACCCAGGGGCGGTCCCACTGCGGTCAGGTTTGATGGGCGTCGTGGTCCGGGGCCTCCCATCTTCTTACAATGACATCCTTTTCTTGTATTCACGCTGCAGCTCCAGCACAGGCATACTTTATCTGCCCTGTTAGGGTAGAGCAAAGTACTGCAGTGTACAGGTGGCGGGAAAGGTCAGAGAGGCCCGGCACCTGCGCACTGCAGTACTTTTCTCTGCCCTCAACAGGGCAGACAAAGTACACCTGCGCCAGAGCTTCAGCGTGAAGACAAGAAGAGGACATCATCATAAGAAGATAGGAGGCCCTGTACCGGACCGCAATGCCCATCGGATTGGACCGCCCACCCAGGTGAGTATAATCTAACCTCTTTTTCTCATCTTTCAGGATACATCAGGGGCTTATCTACAGCATTACAGAATGCTGTAGATAAGCTCCTGATGCTGGTGGGCTTAGCTCATCTTCGATTTTGGGGGTGACAGGTTCCGTTTAATAGTGCTACTTTTGACGTGCTGTCAGAACCAAAGGTAGAGCTGCGTAGGCAAGATAGAGGCCACACGGGAAGCACCCCAAAAGAGGACCCCTAGTATCAAATGGATTTTTAATAGGTGGAACATGATGACATCTAACCAGCAAACTACCCAAATTCGGTGACCTTCTAGAGGTCATGGAGGGGATGTCACCAAAACAGGCCCCAGGGAGGGCTTGGTCTTCAATATGGACCAATGTTTAGTCAGAATGTCTCTTATATTGGTCCATATATGGTTATAGGTAGATAAAAATCTGATTTTCTCCTCCACTCCACTCCTTTGCTTAATTTTTGTCGGCTATAACAGGTGATTCCATGGTGTTTTCCTAGACCTATCAGAGCCACGTTTGATGATCCTGCGGCTATAGCCGCGTGATTCAAACCATGATCGCAAATCATTGGCCTGGGCAAAAAACTTGTCTTCAGAGGAGCAAATCTGCCTCATCCTTAGAAACTGTCCAACCTGGACAGCCCTTATAGTGGCAGGATTATGTACAGAATCAGCACGAAATAAAGAATTAACCGAGGTTGACTTTCTGAAGACATTATTCTGAATACATCGAGCTGAGTCAATTTCCATAGTGACGTCTAAAAAATCAATTTTCTCAGAATCGTACTGACATGTCAGCCTGATGTAAGGATTCATGTTGAGCTGATCCATAAATATCTCGAGCTGCTGTGCCATCCCACCCCACATCAAAAGATGTCATCGATATATCTCAGCTAGCACAGCACATGGTCAGCGGCCTGTGTCCCCACATTGCCAAAAAGGAATCTCTCCCAGGAACCAAGGAAGAGATTAGCGTTCGAAGGCGCACAAGTCATGCCCATGGCTGTGCCGCACTTCTGTAGGTAAAACACATCTTTGAAAACAATAACATTATGGGTAAGTATGAAGTAAATCAGCTCAAGAATAAGATCACATAAGGAGCAGACCAGATTGGAGGTCTCCAAGAGAGGCGGCCGCCGAGACCTGGGCAGGTAAGCATAATTGAGTCTTTACATTGCACAAGAAATCGAATGTTATAATGCAGAGAGATCTGTTTCATAGGCTGACTGAGAAACACTTGAAAGCATGGCTAATAATTTTTAAATCACTGGGGTTCCCAACTCTCTTATTTTGATTGGTCAAGGGCCCAAGGGTAGTTTATACCTATACACAAATAGAAAGTTAGAGAGACATGTTAATTTAGCTCATCGAAGTAGTAAAAATCCTGTAGGAAAGATATCATTGATTGTCACCTGCATTGCCATATGTAGTATAAGGAAACCTTTCCTTAAAGTGAACCTGTCAGCAGGATTGTGCTCAGTAAACTACAGACAGTGTCAGGTTGGTGCTGTTATACTGATTAAAATGATATATTGGATGATGAAATCCATCTTGTGGTTGTTTAATCTTTATTTTCAGTTTTAAGTTAATTATATGCTTGTTGTTCGGCCCACCCTTGGGTGTGGCTTTATGTGGTGCTCTACTTAGATATTCATCTGTATGGGCTTATGACAGGCTACAGATCCTTCACTGACCTGCCCCCTAATTTAATATTGTTGATATAATTGTTGATGATTTTGTTGATATGCAATATTGTCGATAACATTGTTGGCTAGTGTGAGGCTTAGAAAAAATAATTTACATCATGGCGGTGCCATTTTGATGGAGGAAAAAATTTGGCTGCAGCAAAAAGGTGACGGTGGCAGCGCTTGCGCGGTAGCATCTATTAGAAAGACAGGTGCTGCCACCAGCGCCATTTTGCTAGATGCTATTTTTTTCTCTAAACCTCACAATAGCCAACAATATTATAGGTACAGTACTACCAACAACATTGCATATCAACAATATTATATGCATTACATTAAATAGGGGGTAGGTCTCTGAAGGATCAGTGAACTGTGATAAGCCAAAATGATGGATATGTACACAGAGCACCATATAAAACCCCACTTCACAGCCGCACCCAAAGTCTCACCCACAGCCCCACCCTGAGCACGAGAATCTCATTAACTGAAAACTATAAAGATTTAATAACAACTACAACATGGATTTCATCAACTAAGGAATCATTTTAATCAGCATCACAGCGCCAACCTGACAGTGTCTGTAGTTTACTGAGCACAATCCTGCTGACAGGTTCACTTTAGTTCATGCTGCACATTGCATTAATCACCTGCCAGGTTCCTCCAATGTTAATTTGGTCACTGCTGATGGTGAAGAGCCATCACCACACATGTGATGCCTCTTCTCCTTGTTCTCTGCTTGCCTGTAAGGTTTCAGTGTTTCAGAGTAAAGAATCGATTCCTGCAAGAAGGGAGACTGTTCCTGGTTAATGCTATCCATGCGTTATATCATTCTAAGGATTGACACGTACATTTCGGAAACAATTATAGTGTAAATCCATATGATATATTATACTGTACTATATATTAATTCAGAATTTTATTCATAAACTTACTTTCATTCAGTATTAAAATTACCAATGACTTTTACTTAAAAGTACCCATGTCTGCAGCTTATGTATGACTTACCGTGTTCAGCAGTATGGTAACCCATTATTGATACATCAATGTGACTGCTTAGGCTGGGGTTTCACACAGCGCTCAGCTAGTGCACATCCGGGGTGCATCTGCCAAGCAGTGAGTTTCTAAATGGAGCAATGTCATTCCCATGTATTATTAGAAAAGTATTACAAATTGTTCAATTATTATTCATGGCCATGCATTTTCTGCCATTAATAATAAGCAAACAGTTTGCAAGTAACATCTAATAATTCATCAAAAAGACTCTGCAACTGTTATAAAACGGTTTTGTACTTTTGGCCAGCTGTACGCTGAACTGCACAAGAATGTTGTAAAATGCATGCTTTAACACCTAAAAAAATATGTGGAAAAATTGTCCAAATGATTGGGCAATGCCCATTATCTTTACTCAAATTGCCTTGTCCACATTTCCTTGTTTTCAAGCAACCTACCTGCTGCTAAATTCAATGGTTCTCAGTTTAAACTCCCTGGTAAGCTAAATGTTCTTGTTTTTGATTTTTTATTAAATAAAATTATAAACAAAACAACTTCTGATGGGAACATTGGTTTTGGTTTCTTGTGCGATTTCATATAGCTTGCTCAGATTTTTATGCATCTTCCTCATATACCCATTTTTTTAAATTGTATCCATCATATTATGCATTTAAAGGACCACTCCACAGTGTCTTTTTTATTGCAGAACTGAAGTGGTGCTACTAAACTAAAGTTACTAAGTTACCCATTCCTGGTGCTAATAAACTAAGTTACCCCTTCCCGACATTTGCAGTACATATAAGTCACAGAAGGGAAGGACTTCCCGACCACTGATGTATATATACCTCATGTCATTCATGCAATCACCGTGACGGTGATCACATGAAGGTGCTTGTTGTTTCTGACAACAAAGCATCGGGGTTACGATCAATGTGATTCACTGTTCAATTTTGAGCAGCCAATTACAGCGTCTGTCATACAGCTGTTGAACACTGGTCGGTGATGCACATCACTGAGCGGCATCCGGTTGTTGGGGGTTTTTTGTGTGAAAAAGAATGAAAAGAAAAATCATTTAGATTAGTTGAAAGGACTAAATTATGGACAGTAAAAATATACCTAAGTTAACAGCATCTACTACAGTATTTTTTACTGAATTTAGTCAGGGTTAGGGTTAGATAGCAAAGCATAAAAAAAGAATCACATCCATGCGTGCATTCTATAGCTTTCGAGCACTGGTCAGTGACACATCTCTGATTGTTTTTTTTGTGTGAAAAAAGAATCAACCAAAAAATTTAGATTAGTTGATAGGACTAGATAAAGGACAGTAAAAATATACGATAGTAATCTGTGTCTAAAACTGTATTCTTTACTGACTTTGGTCAGGGTTAGTATTAAATATTTGTGGGCGCTCACTAATTTTTTTTTTACTGACATCCTTTTAGTAAGTTTGTTTTAATTTTACCAAATGTTTATGGTCTTTTTATTTTATTTTTATCTTTTCTTTCTGGATTATTTCCCTTTTTTTCTTTTTTATATAAAAAAGGTTACACCAAACACACACACCAGTGTTAGGACTGGCGGAACGCACCCAGAAAGATGATTTAGATGCGTTCGCAGTCCGAGGTCCACCGTGCAGGTGAAAACCCGCTGCTAGTAAATTGCAGACTATCTGGCGGTACACTAAAGTAAATACACATGGGTTCAACCTCACCCAGCGTGAAGGAAGCAATCCTGTTGCGTCACAGGACCGCGGTACCGCACCTAAAGTAACATAACATAGTTAGTAAGTAAGGCCGAAAAAAGACATTTGTCCATCCAGTTCAGCCTATATTCCATCATAATTAATACCCAGATCTACGTCCTTCTACAGAACCTAATAATTGTATGATACAATATTGTTCTGCTCCAGGAAGACATCCAGGCCTCTCTTGAACCCCTCGACTGAGTTCGCCATCACCACCTCCTCAGGCAAGCAATTCCAGATTCTCACTGCCCTAACAGTAAAGAATCCTCTTCTATGTTGGTGGAAAAACCTTCTCTCCTCCAGACGCAAAGAATGCCCCCTTGTGCCCGTCACCTTCCTTGGTATAAACAGATCCTCAGCGAGATATTTGTATTGTCCCCTTATATACTTATACATGGTTATTAGATCGCCCCTCAGTCGTCTTTTTTCTAGACTAAATAATCCTAATTTCGCTAATCTATCTGGGTATTGTAGTTCTCCCATCCCCTTTATTAATTTTGTTGCCCTCCTTTGTACTCTCTCTAGTTCCATTATATCCTTCCTGAGCACCGGTGCCCAAAACTGGACACAGTACTCCATGTGCGGTCTAACTAGGGATTTGTACAGAGGCAGTATAATGCTCTCATCATGTGTATCCAGACCTCTTTTAATGCACCCCATGATCCTGTTTGCCTTGGCAGCTGCTGCCTGGCACTGGCTGCTCCAGGTAAGTTTATCATTAACTAGGATCCCCAAGTCCTTCTCCCTGTCAGATTTACCCAGTGGTTTCCCGTTCAGTGTGTAATGGTGATATTGATTCCCTCTTCCCATGTGTATAACCTTACATTTATCATTGTTAAACCTCATCTGCCACCTTTCAGCCCAAGTTTCCAACTTATCCAGATCCATCTGTAGCAGAATACTATCTTCTCTTGTATTAACTGCTTTACATAGTTTTGTATCATCTGCAAATATCGATATTTTACTGTGTAAACCTTCTACCAGATCATTAATGAATATTTTGAAGAGAACAGGTCCCAATACTGACCCCTGCGGTACCCCACTGGTCACAGCGACCCAGTTAGAGACTATACCATTTATAACCACCCTCTGCTTTCTATCACTAAGCCAGTTACTAACCCATTTACACACATTTTCCCCCAGACCAAGCATTCTCATTTTGTGTACCAACCTCTTGTGCGGCACGGTATCAAACGCTTTGGAAAAATCGAGATATACCACGTCCAATGACTCACCGTGGTCCAGTCTATAGCTTACCTCTTCATAAAAACTGATTAGATTGGTTTGACAGGAGCGATTTCTCATAAACCCATGCTGATATGGAGTTAAACAGTTATTCTCATTGAGATAATCCAGAATAACATCCCTCAGAAACCCTTCAAATATTTTACCAACAATAGAGGTTAGACTTACTGGCCTATAATTTCCAGGTTCACTTTTAGAGCCCTTTTTGAATATTGGCACCACATTTGCTATGCGCCAGTCCTGCGGAACAGACCCTGTCGCTATAGAGTCACTAAAAATAAGAAATAATGGTTTATCTATTACATTACTTAGTTCTCTTAGTACTCGTGGGTGTATGCCATCCGGACCCGGAGATTTATCTATTTTAATCTTATTTAGCCGGTTTCGCACCTCTTCTTGGGTTAGATTGGTGACCCTTAATATAGGGTTTTCATTGTTTCTTGGGATTTCACCTAGCATTTCATTTTCCACCGTGAATACCGTGGAGAAGAAGGTGTTTAATATGTTAGCTTTTTCCTCGTCATCTACAACCATTCTTTCCTCACTATTTTTTAAGGGGCCTACATTTTCAGTTTTTATTCTTTTACTATTGATATAGTTGAAGAACAGTTTGGGATTAGTTTTACTCTCCTTAGCAATGTGCTTCTCTGTTTCCTTTTTGGCAGCTTTAATTAGTTTTTTAGATAAAGTATTTTTCTCCCTATAGTTTTTTAGAGCTTCAATGGTGCCATCCTGCTTTAGTAGTGCAAATGCTTTCTTTTTACTGTTAATTGCCTGTCTTACTTCTTTGTTTAGCCACATTGGGTTTTTCCTATTTCTAGTCCTTTTATTCCCACAAGGTATAAACCGCTTACAGTGCCTATTTAGGATGTTCTTAAACATTTCCCATTTATTATCTGTATTCTTATTTCTGAGGATATTGTCCCAGTCTACCAGATTAAGGGCATCTCTAAGCTGTTCAAACTTTGCCTTCCTAAAGTTCAATGTTTTTGTGACTCCCTGACAAGTCCCCCTAGTGAAAGACAGGTGAAACTGCACAATATTGTGGTCGCTATTTCCTAAATGCCCAACCACCTGCAGATTTGTTATTCTGTCAGGTCTATTAGATAGTATTAGGTCTAAAAGTGCTGCTCCTCTGGTTGGATTCTGCACCAATTGTGAAAGATAATTTTTCTTGGTTATTAGCAGAAACCTGTTGCCTTTATGGGTTTCACAGGTTTCTGTTTCCCAGTTAATATCCGCGTAGTTAAAGTCCCCCATAACCAGGATCTCATTATGGGTTGCAGCTTCATCTATCTGCTTTAGAAGTAGACTTTCCATGCTTTCTGTTATATTTGGGGGTTTGTAACAGACCCCAATGAGAATTTTGTTACCATTTTTCCCTCCATGAATTTCAACCCATATGGACTCGACATCCTCATTCCCTTCGCTAATATCCTCCCTTAAAGTGGACTTTAGACAAGACTTTACATAGAGACAAACCCCTCCTCCTCTCCGATTTTTACGATCCTTTCTAAACAGACTGTAACCCTGTAAGTTAACTGCCCAGTCATAGCTTTCATCTAACCATGTCTCGGTTATTCCCACTATGTCAAAGTTACCTGTAGATATTTCTGCTTCTAGTTCTTCCATCTTGTTTGTCAGGCTTCTGGCGTTTGCGAGCATGCAGTTTAGAGGATTTTGTTTTGTTCCAATCTCCTCACTGTGGATTGTTTTAGAAATGTTCTTACCTCCCTTCTGAGTATGTTTTCCTGGGTCGTCTTTGTTCGAGTCTAATGTTTTTCTTCCCGTCCCCTCTTCTTCTAGTTTAACGCCCTCCTGATGAGTGTAGCGAGTCTTCTGGCGAATGTGTGTTTCCCAGGTTTGTTGAGGTGTAGTCCGTCTCTGGCGAGGAGTCCATCATACCAGTAATTCACACCGTGGTCCAGGAATCCAAATCCTTGTTGTCTGCACCATCGTCTTAGCCAGTTGTTTGCATCAAGGATCCTGTTCCATCTCCTGGTGCCATGCCCGTCTACTGGAAGGATAGAAGAAAAAACTACCTGTGCATCCAGTTCCTTTACTTTCTTCCCCAACTCTTCAAAGTCCTTGCAGATTGTCGGTAGGTCCTTCCTTGCCGTGTCATTGGTGCCAACATGTATCAGAAGAAATGGGTGGACGTCCTTGGAGCTGAAGAGCTTTGGTATCCTATCGGTCACATCCTTGATCATCGCACCTGGAAGGCAGCATACTTCTCTTGCAGTTATGTCCGGTCTGCAGATGGCTGCTTCGGTGCCTCTCAGTAGTGAGTCTCCCACCACCACCACTCTTCGTTGCTTCTTGGCTGTACTTTTTGCTGTCACTTGTTGCTGTGTGCCCTTTTCTTTTTTGCTTGCTGGTATTGCTTCATTCTTAGGTGTGCCATCTTCATCCTCTACAAAGATTTGATATCGGTTCTTCAGTTGTGTGGTTGGTGATTTCTCCATGGTCTTCTTGCTTCTTTTGGTCACATGCTTCCACTCATCTGCTTTTGGAGGTTCTCTGACACTTTTTGCACCTTCTGTGACCAGTAGAGATGCTTCTGTTCTGTCTAGAAAGTCTTCATTCTCTTTGATGAGTTTCAAAGTTGCTATTCTTTCTTCCAGACCCCGCACCTTTTCTTCTAAAAGGGCCACTAGTCTACACTTCTGACAGGTGAAATTGGATTCTTCTTCTGGTCGATCTGTGAACATGTAGCACATGCTGCAGCTCACCATGTAGGTTGTCACATCTGCCATGTTGCTCCTAGATCCTGCTGACTTGCTGTGTGTTTTCCTTCTTGTGTAATCTACTCAGCCAAGCTCTCTTGCAATAATGTCCTACAGGCAAAAATTCGCGCGCCTTACGGCGCGCGGTTTGGTGATGCTTTCGAAGCAGCTGGTCCCGGCTGTACCCAACGATCTTCTAGCTTAGGGAGACTTCGCTTCTCCCAGAAGGCACCTGGAATATGCAAATTAGCCTCCTGAAGCTTGAATCCCTGGTTTGGTGATGCTTTCGAAGCAGCTGGTCCCGGCTGTACCCAACGATCTTCTAGCTTAGGGAGACTTCGCTTCTCCCAGAAGGCACCTGGAATATGCAAATTAGCCTCCTGAAGCTTGAATCCCTGGTTTGGTGATGCTTTCGAAGCAGCTGGTCCCGGCTGTACCCAACGATCTTCTAGCTTAGGGAGACTTCGCTTCTCCCAGAAGGCACCTGGAATATGCAAATTAGCCTCCTGAAGCTTGAATCCCTGGTTTGGTGATGCTTTCGAAGCAGCTGGTCCCGGCTGTACCCAACGATCTTCTAGCTTAGGGAGACTTCGCTTCTCCCAGAAGGCACCTGGAATATGCAAATTAGCCTCCTGAAGCTTGAATCCCTGGTTTGGTGATGCTTTCGAAGCAGCTGGTCCCGGCTGTACCCAACGATCTTCTAGCTTAGGGAGACTTCGCTTCTCCCAGAAGGCACCTGGAATATGCAAATTAGCCTCCTGAAGCTTGAATCCCTGGTTTGGTGATGCTTTCGAAGCAGCTGGTCCCGGCTGTACCCAACGATCTTCTAGCTTAGGGAGACTTCGCTTCTCCCAGAAGGCACCTGGAATATGCAAATTAGCCTCCTGAAGCTTGAATCCCTGGTTTGGTGATGCTTTCGAAGCAGCTGGTCCCGGCTGTACCCAACGATCTTCTAGCTTAGGGAGACTTCGCTTCTCCCAGAAGGCACCTGGAATATGCAAATTAGCCTCCTGAAGCTTGAATCCCTGGTTTGGTGATGCTTTCGAAGCAGCTGGTCCCGGCTGTACCCAACGATCTTCTAGCTTAGGGAGACTTCGCTTCTCCCAGAAGGCACCTGGAATATGCAAATTAGCCTCCTGAAGCTTGAATCCCTGGTTTGCGAGCAAGCAAGCAAGTGCGAGCATGCAGTCAGCGTACTTAACCCCAACAGGGATTGAAGTCCGATTAGACCCTTGCTGGCACTACACCACAACTGGGTGTGTAAGGAAACTAATTAGAAATATATAAATGCACAGGAGTGCGAGCAATGCCGCACTGTCGGACGCCACCAACCACACAGGCTTGTGTATGGAAAGCGCAAGGCAAGCGCACGGCGCCGTACAGGCGAACACAGCAAGAGGACGCTGTAATGTGTGTATCGTGCAGATGGTTAGTCGGGCGCTAGATAGCTACCAACATCCGCGAGCAGACAACAACTCTAGGGAGGGATATTTAGGAGCTTTCATCCATCGACATACATCCATCTACACACACACATATATCATTATGAGACAATACTAGCGCATGGCCGTGCGGTCATGCGCAGTTTATATAGTTGCAGCACAGGAAGTGGCTACAGAACTTTTGCCCTTCCAAGACCTGCCAAGAGGACCAATGGAATGTGCCGCAGAGCCTGAGCACCTGACCCTCGATCTCCAACGGGAGATCTTGCCCTGGGCATGCTCAGTATGTGCAGACAAGGACTTAGTCCCAGAGAAGTCCGCTTGCTGCTGACCAGTACTGGCTTTAATGGCAGGAGCTGGAGAAGCAGCAGTAACTCTTAGAACAGAGTGAGATTGAGCAAGACGCTGGGACCGACGTCTTTGCTGAGCAGACTCCACTGCGGCTGGAACAGAATGGGAGACCGCAGTGGAGATGGCTCGAGATTCCCCCTGTGCAGAAGTGGGAACTCGACCTCTAACATTACCCCCCCTCCTAAGGCCCCCCACTCCTTGGGCCTCGCTACGTTCGAAGGCAGCAATAAGCTGCGGAGCCCGAATGTGCTCAGCAGGCTCCCAGGACCTGTCCTCAGGGCCGTAACCCTTCCAGTCCACCAAAAAATATTTTTTGCCACGTACCACCTTGCACCCCAAGATAGCATTCACCTCGAAATCGTCCGTAGACGAACCCGATGTCTCGGCAGATGACTCAGAAAACCGGGACATGTATACGGGCTTAAGGAGGGACACATGAAAGGTGTCGGTGATACCAAGGCGTGGAGGAAGAGCCAGACGGTAGACCACAGGATTAACCTGTTCGAGGACCTTGAAGGGACCCAAGTAGCGAGGAGCAAATTTAGTGGACTCAACTCGCAGCCTGATGTTACGGGCGGAGAGCCACACCAAGTCGCCAGGAGCAAAGGTCGGAGCGGGGCGCCGATGAGCATCGGCGGAGGACCTCATTCTCTCCTTAGAGGCCCGAATGGCATCCTGAGTGCGGTCCCAAATATCCCGTGCCTCCACAGCCCAGTCTGCCACCCTGGAGTCTGCGGAGGACACGGGCATAGGCACAGGTACCCGTGGATGCTGACCATAGTTGAGGAGGAATGGGGTTTGTCCAGTGGAGTCGGCTACAGCGTTGTTCAGCGCAAACTCTGCCCATGATAGCAAGGATGCCCAGTCATCCTGCCTGGCTGAAACAAAATGTCGCAGGTATGTGACCAAGGTCTGATTGGCCCTCTCTACCAACCCATTCGTCTCGGGATGATAAGCGGAAGAGAGATTCAACTCAATACTGAGTAGACGACAAAGCTCTCTCCAGAACCGAGACGCAAACTGGGGACCTCGGTCACTGACAATTTTGTCAGGCATACCATGTAGGCGGAAGATGTGTTTTATGAACAACGCTGCCAAGGCCCGTGCAGAAGGTAACCGTGGTAGCGGCACCAAATCCACCATTTTTGAGAAATGATGGTACAGCCGCGAGATTTGGGTAAACCCACGACAAAGTCCATCCTGACCATCTCCCAGGGCCTATCTGCCACCGGCAAGGGATAGAGCAACCCAGCTGGCCTTTGACGCGGAGATTTATTTTTGGCGCAGGAGACACACGCCAGAATATAATCCCTGACATCCCGGACCATATGCGGCCACCAGTATGTCCTCGCCAGTAGCTCAGATGTCCTTTTTGTCCCAAAGTGTCCACCCACCCTGGACGAATGAGCCCAAGAGAGAACCTCCGGTCGCAAATTAATGGGCACAAAAGTCTTGCCCGGAGGCACAGACTCCAGTGAAACCGGCGCTACAGTTCTCAGGCTCTCAGCAGGGACAATAAGCCGAGGCTCCTCTTCCTCCTCCTCAGTTGACATAAGGGAGCGAGAGAGAGCGTCGGCACGAATATTCCTCTCCCCGGCGAGATAGTGAAGAGTAAAATGGAACCGGGAGAAAAATAAGGACCATCTGGCCTGACGAGAATTCAGCCGCTGGGCTGTGTGTAAATACACCAAATTTTTGTGGTCCGTGAAGACCTGGAAAGGAAACCGTGCACCCTCCAGAAGATGTCTCCACTCCGAAAAGGCCAACTTCATCGCTAGCAACTCCCTATCCCTGATGGAGTAATTTCTCTCCGCTGATGTAAAGGTCTTTGAGAAAAAGAAGCATGGATGCTTCCGACCTTGAGCATCCTTTTGATAGAGGACTGCTCCAGCACCAACGGATGAGGCATCCACCTCCATTAGGAATGGCTTATCAACATCGGGGCGACGTAAGATGGGAGCGCTAGCAAAGTGGGACTTAATAGAAGTGAAGGCCTTGGAGACCTCTTCCGACCACAATTTGGGATTCGCTCCCTTCTTGGTGAGGGCTACCAAGGGAGCTACCAGAGTTGAGAAGTGGGGAATGAACTGGCGGTAATAGTTAATGAACCCCATAAAGCGCTGCACCGCTTTAAGAGAATGGGGCTCTTGCCAGTCCATCACAGCCTGTAGTTTGGCAGGATCCATAGCCAATCCCTGGGCGGAGATGATATAGCCCAGGAAAGGTAAGGACTCCTGCTCAAACATACACTTCTCCAATTTCGCATAGAGAGAGTTTGCCCGTAGGAGGTCGAAGACTCTGCCAACATCTCTCCGGTGGGAGTCCATATCTGGAGAAAAGATGAGAATATCATCCAGATAGACTACAACTGAGGTGGAAAGCATATCCCGGAAGATGTCGTTGACAAAGTCTTGGAAAACGGCTGGAGCATTACAGAGCCCGAAGGGCATCACCAGATACTCATAGTGCCCATCTCTGGTGTTAAATGCCGTTTTCCATTCGTCCCCCTCACGGATGCGAATCAGGTTATAAGCACCCCGCAGATCTAATTTAGTAAACACTCTAGCTCCCCGAAGCCTATCGAAGAGCTCGCATATCAAGGGCAAAGGATACTTGTTCTTAACGGTGATAGCGTTAAGACCCCTGTAGTCTATGCATGGACGTAGTTCCCCATTCTTCTTCTGCACGAAGAAGAACCCTGCCCCAGCAGGTGACACTGACTTCCTGATGAACCCTCTTGCCAGATTCTCTTGAATGTACTGAGACATGGCCTCCGTCTCCGGGAGAGATAATGGATAAACTCGACCCCGGGGAGGCTCCGCACCAGGCAAGAGATCGATAGGACAGTCATAGGGGCGATGGGGCGGAAGGGTCTCCGCCGCCTTTTTGGAGAACACGTCTGCATAAGACCAATATTGCTTGGGGAGAGAGGATAGATCTGCGGGTACCTCTGTAGCAGCAACCTGAACGCACTCTCGGTGACACCTACCCCCACATGATTCACCCCATCCCAGAATTCTGCCAGAGGACCACTCGATGTGAGGAGAGTGGTACCGTAACCAAGGTATCCCCAACAGGACCTCATCAATCCCCTCAGGAATGACGAGCAGAGATATAATCTCCTGATGGGATGGTGACATGGACAGAGTAAAAGGGATGGTCTGATGTGTTATCTGTGCGGGGAGTGTCGACCCATTCACCACTCGTACCGTTACTGCTTGAGATAGCATAACCAGGGGTATTGCGTGACGTTGGGCGAAGGCAGAAGACATAAAATTGCCCTCCGCCCCAGAATCCACGCAGAGCTCTACCGAGTGGGAGGATGAGCCAAAAGTAATTGTCCCCTTGAAAGACAATTTGGAGGCAAACGTCGCAGTGTCTAGTGCACCTCCACCTACTACCACTAGACGCTGACGTTTCCTCGACCGCTGATGACATCTGGTGGCAAGATGTCCTGACCGTTGGCATACATGGCAAACCTGGAGTGCACGGGCGGTCCGGGACTTAGATCCCGCTCGTGACACCACCTTAGGTTCATGGGACTCAGGAGCCTGGACTGGAAATTCTAAAGGTTTGGCGAAGGTGGGAGCCAGCCGAAACCTCTGCCTACACTGGGCTCGCTCTAACCTCCGCTCGTGAAAACGGAGGTCAGTAGATACAGTTATTAATTCCTCCAGTGTGGCGGGAATCTCCCTAGTGGCCAGGGCATCCTTAACGTGGTCAGCCAGCCCCCTCCAAAATATAGGGATACGGGCTTTATCCGTCCACTCCAGCTCAGATGCTAGAGTGCGAAAGTGGACGGCAAAAAGGCTGACCAAGGACGAGCCCTGAGTCAATGCCAACAGTTGGAGCGCCGTATCATGGGTGACACGAGGTCCTAAAAAGACCTGTTTCAGAGTGGTCAGGAATAACGGAGCACTCTGCACCACAAGATCGTCACGCTCCCACAGCGGCGTAGCCCACTGCAACGCCCTGTCCGACAATAAGGAAATGATAAAGCCCACCGTAGCCCGCTCTGTAGGGAAACGAGAGGCCAGAAGCTCGAGATGTATTGAGCACTGACTCACGAAACCCCTACAGGACTTACTGTCACCAGAAAATTTCTCTGGTAGCGGGAGGCGAGATAGCGTCGGTACAGGAGCGGCAGTGGACAAGGTAGCTGCAGCCACACTTGCAGCCTGAACAGCGACAGCAGTAACATCCACAGCTGAAGTTGAACGCTCTAGAGCCGCCAACCTTCCCTCCAGCTGCTGGATGTACCGCTGTAAACGCTGATCGTCCGACATTTACTAGCCAGACCTTGGCGCTAGTATTATGTTAGGACTGGCGGAACGCACCCAGAAAGATGATTTAGATGCGTTCGCAGTCCGAGGTCCACCGTGCAGGTGAAAACCCGCTGCTAGTAAATTGCAGACTATCTGGCGGTACACTAAAGTAAATACACGTGGGTTCAACCTCACCCAGCGTGAAGGAAGCAATCCTGTTGCATCACAGGACCGCGGTACCGCACCTAAAGTGCGAGCAAGCAGTCAGCGTACTTAACCCCAACAGGGATTGAAGTCCGATTAGACCCTTGCTGGCACTACACCACAACTGGGTGTGTAAGGAAACTAATTAGAAATATATAAATGCACAGGAGTGCGAGCAATGCCGCACTGTCGGACGCCACCAACCACACAGGCTTGTGTATGGAAAGCGCAAGGCAAGCACACGGCGCCGTACAGGCGAACACAGCAAGAGGACGCTGTAATGTGTGTATCGTGCAGATGGTTAGTCGGGCGCTAGATAGCTACCAACATCCGCGAGCAGACAACAACTCTAGGGAGGGATATTTAGGAGCTTTCATCCATCGACATACATCCATCTACACACACACATATATCATTATGAGACAATACTAGCGCATGGCCGTGCGGTCTTGCGCAGTTTATATAGTTGCAGCACAGGAAGTGGCTACAGAACTTTTGCCCTTCCAAGACCTGCCAAGAGGACCAATGGAATGTGCCGCAGAGCCTGAGCACCTGACCCTCGATCTCCAACGGGAGATCTTGCCCTGGGCATGCTCAGTATGTGCAGACAAGGACTTAGTCCCAGAGAAGTCCGCTTGCTGCTGACCAGTACTGGCTTTAATGGCAGGAGCTGGAGAAGCAGCAGTAACTCTTAGAACAGAGTGAGATTGAACAAGACGCTGGGACCGACGTCTTTGCTGAGCAGACTCCACTGCGGCTGGAACAGAATGGGAGACCGCAGTGGAGATGGCTCGAGATTCCCCCTGTGCAGAAACGGGAACTCGACCTCTAACACACCAGAATAAAATTTGCATATGCATAAACACTGCATCCGTGAAAAAATGTCCCACTTGTCCCAAAACCGGTGTTCAAAGGATGAGGCATAAGCCTTCCTTCCCTCCGAAAGTTGAGGGCAAAGATCCCATCTTCCTTTATTTTTCCTCCTCTTCTTCCTCACCGAGGATACCAATCCATCATGCAGACTTTCCAGGAGAGAAAATGAACCAGGGCCTACCGTTAGTGAGTCCTTTTGGACTGCACCTTTCAAAAATTATGAACCACAGATTCCTGATTTTGTGGTGCAATCAGGAATCCAATTTGACAATACCGGCCTCTCAAAAATTGACTTTTTCAAAGTCTTTTTCTATGACAGTTATATAGATCTCATGCAGTCACAGACAAATTTGTACGCACAACAATTTTTATCCCAAAATCCCATCTCACAATTTGCCAACTGAACCCCTGTATACGACGAAGAAAATGTGAAGTTTTGAGGTCTTAATTTTTACATGGACATAGTGAAGAAGCCAGAAATTTATGAAGTGTTAACGTTTCGTATAACACTCCATGCATTGAGACCATCCCCAAATTTTTGCATTATGATGATAATGCACAATGTCCTCCCTGAGATTTCCCCAATTTTCAAATTTCAGCTGGTCATTGATCACTTCAGCAACAAATTTGCTGAGGTGTACGTTTCTCATCTGCATAGATAAGTCCCTAATACATTTAAAGGGAAGGTTCAAATTCTGTCAATAATTGTCCAGTAAGAGGGCCAGGTATGATATTAAACTGTGCGAGAGTACCTCAGGGTACATCCACAAGTTTAGGGTTTATGAAGGGAAGGACTCTTCAACGCCCTTCCTGTCCTGGGAGTGAGTGGGAAAATTGTGTGGGAATTAGTGCACCCACTGCTGGATCAAGGTTATCACATCTATGTAGATATCTTTTATACCAGCATCCTGGTCTTCAAGTCCCTCTCTGTGCGAGCTACCGCAGCATGCGGCACTGTCCACAAAAATCATAGAGGCTAATTGGGCAGCTGCTCAGAGTGGTTGATAGTAGAACGCAATGTAGTGACAACATGCTGGTGGTCAACTACAAAGACAAGAGGGATGTTCTTTTCTTGACCACCATACATGGTGATGGCATCACCACCACTGCCGTAAAAGGTTCCCTACACAGCTCACCAAACCAGATTGTGTCCTGAGGTACAACAAGAACATGGTGGGAGTTGATCTCTCTGATCAAGTCATTCAGCCATACAGTGCCATGAGAAAAGCCAAGATGTGGTACAAGAAGCTGGCAGTGCACATAATACACAAGGCAATGTATAACTTTTTGTGCTATCATGATGTGCAGGCCAGACTGGGACTTTGCTTCAGTTCCAGGAGGCAGTGATCAAGACCCTAATACAATATTTGGCAGTCAGGAAGGAGTGGACCCCAGTACTTCCATAACTGAAGGTGCCCTTGTTGTACCAGGGCAACATTTTCCCAGTGAACTCCCTCAATTTGTAAAGAAAGGAAGGTCGCAAAAAAGATGCAAAGTGTGTTACAGAAGGGCACCATTTATCATTAAAGCAAAGAAGGGAAAGGGAATTTAAGTCAGTTCACCACATCCAGAAGCACCTTGCTGTATCAGGTGCAGAGTCGTCCCAGTCCAGGACGTGTTAAGAAATCAAAGAAGAAAGAGGTCCTCCAGTGGCAAATATACACTATATAAATTGATGATCCATTTGGAATAAAAAATAGCCTTTTATTATCTCAACATAAGAAATATACAAACTGGTCACCTAGGAGGATGGCATGTATATTCTATATGGAAGTCGTATCAAACAAATTTAACACTATCATGAAGTGAAATAGATCATGAGAAAGCAATATCAGAATTACTAAGATCTGTTAAAGCATTCAGTGATTACCTCATAAACTAACATTGGTCAGAATTGTTAAATTTAGCCTGGTCATGAAGGTGAAAACAGGCTAGCGAGTGAAGGGGTTAAGAAGATGTGTTATTCTTAAAGTTATTATTCTTCTATGTACCTAGTGTGGAATTTAATTCCATCATATATATTACCAATCTTTTTAATTCCTGACTTACTCCAGGAATCGGATAGTGAAAAATTATAAATCGTGATTAATAGTTGAATAGGAAACTTCAAGATTTGTTCTGTTCTGTTAAAGTTCTTCCTTGAAGGTTTGAGCAATAACCTCCAAGCCTAAATAACAGCTCTAAAAATAGGATGAGAGGATTCCCTCTGTCTGTCTGTGAAATAAGAAGCTGAAAAAGATGTGTTGAGTAGACTGGGGGCTTTTCATTTAATTTTCAATTTGAAACCATGTTGGATAAGATCTGCCTTCAAACCAATACCAAGTTTGTTTAACTAATGAGGCTAAATAATAAGTATAGAAATTTGGTAACCCAGCCCCACCATTGCGTTTATGTTTACATAGAATATCTAAGGAGATCCTAGCCTTTTTCCTGCCCCATAAAAATGAATGTACCAAGTTTTGGAATTTATAAATAGATTGATATGAAAAGGTAAGAGGGGGTGTCCTGAAAAGATACAAAACCTTGGGCAAAACATAAGTTTTAATAGTCATTATTCTCCCAAATAGGGACAGTTCAGAATGAGCAAAATGTGTAATGTCACTAGTGATCGATTTTAGAGTTTTTTCTAGGTTGACTTTAATTATATTTTGTAGCTTATTAGAAATAGTTATTCCTAAATATTGTATTTCATCATTACCCCTATCGAAGTTTGTCTGTTCTGTTAATTTCCTTATATCAGAGTCCTTCATATTGAAGGTAAGATATTTTGATTTCTGGGGATTAATCTTAAAGTAAGATATATCAGCAAAATCCTCAAGTTCCAAAGATAAAGCTTTAATCGAGGTTATAGGGTCCAGAAGCCTGAAAAATAAGTCGTCGGCAAATAACCCTATTTTAAAATGACGAGACTTCAGGCTGACTCCCAAAATATCCATATTTGATCTTATTTTTTCTGCAAAAGGCTCCATTGCGAGGACGAACAACAGAGGGGACAGAGGACACCCCTGTCTCGTACCATTGGAGAAGGTAAATGGGTCAGACAAAAAATTATTAGAGTATATCCTGGCACTGGGTGCCGAGTATAGAGCAAATACAGTAGACATGAATCTGGAATCAAATCCAAACTTTTCAAGAGTTACTTTCAGGTAAGACCAGTTTAGCCTATCAAAGGCTTTCTCAGCATCCAGTGCCAGAAAAACGGCTTGTGAGTTCGTACTGTTGATAATATTCATTAAGTTGATTACTCTTCTGGTCCCGTCCGAGGCCTGGCGACCCTCGGCGAACCCAATCTGATCGTCTACTAGTAAACGTGGGAGGATAGATTTTAACCTGTCAGCTAATATTTTAGAATATATTTTAGAGTCACTATTGATTAAAGAAATTGGGCGATAATTCTGAATCCTCTCAGGATCCCCCCACTCTTAGGAATCATTATAATTACTGCTTCCTGCATTTCCTTAGGGAATGAACCTTGGGCGGAGGCTAGATTAAAAATGGGGACTAAATGAGGGGCTAAAATTTTTGAGAAGGATTTATAATAATCATTAGAAAAGCCATCTGGGCCAGGAGTTTGGGGGGATTTTAGTTTATTGA
The DNA here is from genome assembly GCF_032444005.1 of Ranitomeya imitator. Lineage (NCBI taxonomy): Eukaryota > Metazoa > Chordata > Amphibia > Anura > Dendrobatidae > Ranitomeya > Ranitomeya imitator. Next base: position 544,102,460 of record NC_091284.1, on the reverse strand, counting down.
TAGTATCGATAATTTCTTTTTCTTTAAATGGGCAGTTGATGGACTCCAAGTCAGATGGCGTAATCTTAGGTAAGCTAATACTAGATAGAAAAGAGTTTATAGAATCTGGATCAATGCAAGGGGAATTTGGATCATTTTTTAGGTTAAACAGACTATTAAAAAAATCAGCAAATGATTTAACGATATCTTTTGGGTGAACCAAAACCTTACCCGAGGGAGCAATAATTTTAGAAATTCTTTTGTTAATACGATCCTTTTTTATTTTTGCTAACATGTACCTGTTAGGTTTATTCAAGGATGTGTACACCTTGAACTTTGAAGCTTTTATGACAGAGTCATATTCTTGGAGGATTTCAGATTTTAGTTTTTGCCTTAACTCTAGAATTTCTTTTTGTATACTTGGGGAGGGAACTTGCAAATTATTTTGCTGTGATTCTTTAAAGTGTATTTGGTTCTACAAATCTACTATTTTTTCCCTGTTTTTCTTTTTATACCTAGCTGCCAATTGAATAAGTCCGCCTCTTAGGACGGCCTTGTGAGCATTCCATAATGTGAAAGGGTCTATATTATTAGTTGTATTTTCTTTGAAGTAATTGGATAGAAGAGATTCTATTTCTTGTTTATATTCAGGTATCTTGAATAGGGTTGGGTTACACTTCCATAAATATCTGTTGCCAAGGGAAGGACCTAGTAAAAATTCCACTAACACTGGGGTATGATCAGATAAGGATTTTTTAAGGAATTGAATACTCTTAAATTTGGGGAGGGTGAAGATATTGATAAGACCAAATCTGTGCGAGAGGACGTCTGATGTACGTCAGAAAAGTGTGAAAATTCATGAGAGGAAGAATTAAGACATCTAAAAATGTCAAATAATTCATTATTGATCAGCCATTTTTTAAAATTTTGATTTATGACGTACTAGAGATGAAGAGTCCATGGAACTATCTGGAACGATGTTAAAATTGCCTACCCAAATAGTGTCTCCTATTTTGATCTTATCAACTTTTTTTAATAGTTTATTTAAAAAGAAAATTTGATTCTTATTAGGAGCGTACACATTTACCATTGTGCAAGGCTGATTATTCACTAAACAAGCCAAGATGTGGAACCTGCCGAGATGGTCTGTTATTTCTTTCACCAGCTGAAAAGGAACAATGCCATTTACCATTGTAATAACTCCGGCTTTTTTTTTTTAATGCAGCGACTTAAAAGAATGGGGAAACTTCTTATGATGGAAGACCTGGCAATTATCTACTATTAGTCTTACATGCTGTAAACAAACAATCTCCGCATTAGCAAGATTAATTTCCTTCCGGATAGAAAATCTTTTGTTTGGGCTGTTAATGCCCCGAACGTTGTATGAAAGAATCTTCATCGGTATTTAAATACAAATAAAAACAAAACTAAGCAGAGAATAGTTAACCTCACTATAACCTGTCAAAAATGTTCAAAAAATTGTGAACCTTAAAGGTTCTCCTGAAGGACACCAAGTAAATGGGTCTCACCTACGAGGGGGTTTCAACACAAAATTAGTGGCAGAGATCCTCAAAAGACATCTCTGATTTTGAGGACAATAATTATTTTTAATATTAAAAGGCAAATTTTATATTTAGATTTGGAAAAAGGGACCCTTTTTAGTCTTTGTCCTTGAGGGCCATCTCCTCAAGGAGGAAGTTAATAAATCTAGAACCCTCCTGGGGAGAGCTAATTTGATAGTTTTTACTACTATACCAAACTATTAATTTAGTAGGAAACCCCCACCTATATGGGATGTGTAATTCTCTCAGTTTAGATGTTGCTTCTCTATACCTTCTTCTTAGGTCCATTGTGGCCTTTGAGAAATCTGAAAATAATTTAATGTTAATAAATGGCTCTGGGAAGGACGCTTTTTCTCTGATGATTTTAAGGATCTTTTCTTTCGTCTCAAAAAAAATGTATCCTGAGGATGACATCTCTAGGTTTATCCTTGGGAATCTCCTGGGGACGAGGGAGACGATGTATGCGATCTATGCTCAACTCTAAATCAGTAAGGTTTGGGATCAGTTGCTTAAACAAATTTTTAGAGTATCCCAAAAGATCTTTCTGGAGAACACTTTCAGGTACACCTCTCAATTTCAAATTAATTCTTCTATTCCGATCCTCAAGATCAGTTAGTTTATTCTTGAGGGATAAAATTTTGGTTTGGAGAGAATCATTCTGTTTAGAAAGAGAAGAGGTGTCTTTTTCTATAAGGGTAATTCGTTTTTCATTTTTTTCTAATCTTAGGTTAAAGCTGGCACAAGTTTCTTGGAGGGTTTTGTTTTGTATCTCAAATACTATTCTCATGGATTCACTAAAAGACTTAAAAAGAGTGGCAAGAAAACCCTCAGTAGCTTGCTGTTGGAATTAATGTAATCATCTAAATTAATAGATGGAGGCGAAATCTTTATTGGTAAAGGAGATTCTGTATGATCTTTCTTAAACCTCTGTCTATCAGGGCTGCCGTTGGGTGGGTGGTCATCCAGAGGAATTATCGAGTCCTCGAGGGAAGGGTCTAATTTGCTTTCCTGACTGACCAAACCCTTTCTTTTAGAGGAACTGGACATATCCATTTCCTCTGTTTTTGGAGCATTCCATATTGGTGGTTTTTTGAACGCCCCTTTATTATTCCCTTTTGGGGGGAATGTTAGATTGAGAATTGGAAGGTAAAGATTTCTGGTTACCCCCCATTTTTACAGCATTGCTATTTGAAGGGATGTGGGAAGGTCTTCCAGACATGAAATTTTGTTCCCCCTTACTGTGGGGAGATCTAGATTTTTCAGGACTATGTTGATTTGATATATCCCCACTTGAACTTGACTGAGTATTGTTGTAATGTTTAACACTTGCTCTTCTCCCCGACGACTCCATTTTGGATTAGAATACTTCCAAAATGAGTTTAGCCAAAATAAGGTGTATAGAGTATCACGACACAATACAGTACAATTAAATATAATATACCTTATAACTTGTAGAGTAACCTAAGGAATAGAAAGAAACAATACATATACATACACATATATGTATATATATATACATATGTCTCCTATCATTAGAATATATTCCAAACAGTAAAGTTCTATTTTGCGAGTTTAGAGAGGAGTATATCGCAAACCTGTGCACAAGTAATAATCTTATTATCGTTTTTGCAGTAGTAAGTCACTGAAAGTTCTAATAGATTATGTACAGGTAATAGTTTCCAGGAGAGAGTACACACACACACACACACACAAAATGGAATGAAAGGAAAAAAAAAAAAGGGGATAGGTGAATATCACCCCTGGATCCAAGTCTCAGTTCTTCTTCAGTGGTGTTGCTGAATGTCTTTATATCAATAAAGACACAGTTACACACCTTTTTCCTGAGTAGACCAATAAATCCCTGTAAAAAAAAATTGATAAGGCAGATGGTATGAAGATAGGTTTTCCGTAATCTTCCCTCACTCAGAGGCGCAGTCTGCTTGTTAATGAAGCGTCTATGGAGATGAGAAGCGGCCGGAACTTCTTTACAAGCGCTGTCACTGCTATCAATGCACCCGCTTCCCACCTGAGGTAACTTTCAAAAACAGCATTGTGCCCTTATTTAATTTGGCTATTATAATGCAAAATGCGTCGGGCCAAGCCTGTGACCTCCGCAAATGAAAAAAACCTGCACTTGCCTCCAAATTGTTATGTCAATATATAGATAGAGAGACACAAAAATCAGGACTATTTTTCCCCAAATGCTGTAACCCCGCTCTTGTGGTCCTGTTAATAGCCAGGTTTTACTGCTTAAATATTCTTTGTGACCCGTTATAAATACTAAATAATAGTAGAGAAAGTGACTGAAGGTCCAGTATATAAGTTTTTGTTCAGATAAATAAGTGGTAAATATCCTGTCGCCAGCCTTTGTAAAGCCACGGTTTACCTCAGCTGAGGCAAATGAATAAAATTTCTTGAATTAAAGTCTTATACTTGCATCCAATATGACCAGCCGTATTCAGGAGTGGGTTAAAACACTGGTTATTAATGAAATATCATCCTCTTGTATATTTAGGAGTCGCTTGTTGATGTCTTATTCAGGAGCTCTGAACTCTTGCCTCCTACATTGGCAGAGCTCAAGCCATGCCCCCGAAACTGCTTACATTCTGATCATGCAGAATTTCACCTGTGACTCTTAACTCCTTCACCCTGAAGCCTGTTTTCAACTTCCTGACCAGGCCATTTTTTTCAATTCTGACCACTGTCATTTTATGAGGTCATAACTCTGAAACGCTTCAACGGATCCTGGTGATTCTGAGAATGTTTTCTTGTGACATATTGTACATTATGATAGTGGTAAAATTTCCTCAATTTGACTTGCGTTTATTTGTGAAAAAAATGGAAATTTGGTGAAAATTCTGAAAATTTTGCAATTTTTTTAAATTTTTAGTTTTCATGCCCTTAAAATATCAGTCATATCATACAAAATAGTTAATAAGTAACATTACCCACATGTCTGCTTTACATTACCACAATTTTGGAGACATAATTTTTTTTTGTTACGAAGTTATAAGGGTTAAAAATTGACCAGCGATTTCTCATTTTTACAACAAAATTTGCAAAACCATATGACAGAAAATGCCCAAAAGTGACACCATTCTAAAAACTGCACCCCTCAAGGTACTCAAAACCACATTCAAAGAGTTTATTAACCCTTCAGGTGCTAAAAAAAATTGAACATTTAACTTTTTTTCACAAAATTTTTACTTCAGATCCAATTTGTTTTATTTCACCAAGGGTAACAGGACAAATTGGACACCAAAAGTTGTTCTTCAATTGGTCCTGAGTACGCTGATACCCTGTGTGTGGGGGTAAACCACTGTTTGGGCGCATGGCAGAGCTCGGAATGGAAGGTGCTCCTTTTGACTTTTCAATGCAAAATTGGCTGGAATTGAGATCGGACACCATGTTGCGTTTGGAAAGCCCCTGATGTGCCTAAACAGTGGAAACCCCATACAAGTGACACCATTTTGGAAAGTAGACCCCCAAGGGAACTAAACGAGATGTGTGGTGAGCACTTTGAACCCCCAAGTACTTCACCGAAGTTTATAATGTAGAGCTGTAGGAAAACCAACCATTTTTTTCACAAAAATGAATTTTCACCCCAAATTTTTTATTTTCCCAAGGGTAACAGGATAAATTGGACCGCAAAAGTTGTTCTTCAATTTGTCCTGAGTACGCTGATACCTCACATATGGGGGTAAATCACTGTTTGAGCGCATGGCATAGCTCGAAAGGGAAGGAGCGCCGTTTGACTTTTCAATGCAAAATTGGCTGGAATTGAGATCGGAACCCATGTCGCGTTTGTAGAGCTTCTGACGTGCCTAAATAGTGGAAACCCCCCACAAGTGACCCCAGATTGGAAAGAAGACTGCGTAAGGAACTTATCTAGATGTGTGGTGAGCACTTTTAACCCCCAATTGTTTCACTAAAGTTTAGAATGTATAGCCGTGAAAACTAAAAAATAATTTTTTCTTTCCACAAAATGATTTTTAGCCCACAATTTTTTTTCCCAAGGGTAACAGGAGAAATTGGACTGCTAATGTTGTTGTCCAATTTCTCCTGAGTATGCTGATACCCCATATGTGGGGGAACCACTGTTTGGGTGCACGGCAGAGCTCGGAAGGGAAGGAGTGCCGTTTGGAATGCAGACTTAGATGGATTGGTCTGCAGGCGTCACATTGCATTTGCAGAGCCACTGATGTACCTACACAGTAGAAGACCCTCCCAAGTGACCCCATATTGGAAACTAGACCGCCCCAAGGAACTTATCTAGATGTGTTGTAAGAACTTTGAACCCACAAGTGTTTCACTACAGTTTATAATGCAGAGCGATGAAATAATAAAAAAAAAATTCCACAAAAATTATTTTTTAGCCCCCGATTTTGCATTTTTCCAAGGGTAACAGGAGAAATCGGACCCCAAAATTTGTTGTCCAATTTGTTCTGAGTATGCTGATACTCCATATATGGGGTAAACCCCTGTTTGGGTGCACAGGAGAGCTCGGAAGGGAAGGAGCACTGTTTTAGTTTTTCAGCACAGAATTGGCTGGAATTGAGATCGGATGCCATGTCGTGTTTGGAGAACCCTGATATGCCTAAACAGTGGAAACCCCACAATTCTAACTGAAACCCTAACCCAAACACACCCCTAACCCTAATCCCAACCCTTATCCCAACTGTAAATGTAATTCAAACCCTAACTTTAGCCCCATCCCTAACTTTAGCCCCAACCCTAACCCTAACCCTAACTTTAGCCCCAACCCTAACCCTAACCACAACCCTAACCCCAACCCCAACCCTATCCCCAACTCTAACCTTAACCCTAGCCCTAAACCTAACCCTAGCCCTAACCCTTGCCCTAACCCTAACCCTAGCCCTAACCCTAGCCCTAACCCTAACCTTAATGGGAAAATGGAAATAAATATATTTTTTAAAATTTTATGATTTTGCCCTAAGGGGGTGATGAAGGGGGATTGATTTACTTTTATAGTGTTTTTCTAGCGGATTTTTATGATTGGCAGTCGTCACGCACTAAAAGATGCTTTTTATTGCAAAAAATAGTTTTTGCATTAGTACATTTTGAGAGCTAAAATTTATCCATATTTTTGCACACAGAGTCATGTGAGATCTTGTTTTTTGCGGGACGAGTTGACGTTTTCAGTGGTACCATGTTTATTTATATCCGTCTTTCTGATCGCATATTATTCCACTTGTATTCGCCGGTATGATAATAAAGCATTGTTTTTTGCCTCTTTTTTTATTTATTTTTTTGCGGTGTTCACTGAAGGGGTTAACTAGTGGGATAGTTTTATAGAGCGGGTCGTTACGTACGCGGTGATACCAAATATGTGTACTTTTATTTTTTTTTATTATTTACATAAATAAATGGATTTTTTGAATAATACAGTATATATATTTTTTTCCTTTATTTGGGGATTTTTTTTATACATTCTATTCTTTTTTTACTTTCTAACAGTGTCCCAGGGTGGGACATCACTATATTAGATCAGATCGCTGATCTGACACTGTGCATAGCACTGCGTCAGATCAGCGATCTGACAGGCAGTGCAGGAGGCTTTCCGGCTCCTGCTCTGAGCAGGTGTCGGCTAGCCACCTCACTTATGACCCGGAAGGAACACTACGGCCATCTTGGATCTGGGGACTCCTTCCGGAACACTAGAACAATGCGATTGCATCGCGTTGTTCCGGTGGGGGAGCACAGGGAGCCCCCGTCCCTGCGCGATGCCCCTCTATGTCGCTGTCACTATTGACAGTGGCGTCAGAGGGATTAAATGCCCACGATTGACGCTAGCACCGATCGTGGGCATTGCTGCGGGGTGTCAGATGTCATATACAGCTGACACCCAAACGCGATCACCGCGGCGCTTACTGTGAGGCCGCGTGATCGTGCCACCGTACTAGTACTGCGGTTTGCGGGAACTCAGTTCCCACAGAGCAGTACTAGTATGGCGCATGTCAGGAAGGGGTTAAAGACGTTGCCTTGTAAAAACGCTTCATTTAAATAGGTCCTATGAGGCCATAAGGATGTTGTAGACTTACAATCTTATATTTTTTGAAGCCACTCCTGCTCTACTAGACCAGGCCTATCCATACATTGCAAAACCTAAGACAGAAACAAAATGCACATGTAACCTTGCTGTAAGTAAATGAGTAAAAGCAATAGTGCATATAAATAACATAGGATATTTAGTTAACACCGTTTTTATTTAAAAACAGAAGCGTAAAAGCCATCCCACGAGATTCAAGGTGTACCCAGCAAAATGAGAAGTTATACAAATGTAATGTCCAGGTCAAAGAAAGGGAGACCATACCCTTACCTGCACTAACTGCAGAAACCTGAAACTTAACAAAAAAAATGGACTGGAGTATTAGTATATCACAAAATTCCCCTTAATAAGTCAAAGCACATAAAACTGACAATGTCAGAAAACACACATGAGAAAGATCAAGTATACTGTGCTATTTTTTAAAATATTATCTCTTTATTCAACACAACTACAAAACTACATAGAGTTAATGTAGCAAAATCACAGGAATGACGAAGGGACGAAACGGACAAAGGGACGAAACGGGGAGCTTGGGGATAACCACGCACAGCAGACCACCCCTCATGTAAGTGCTTGTGAACAACATGTCTTAATTTAATCCCGTATTAGCATGAGTGACTATTCTACAGGACACCACTTGGGATTAAAAGTCAGGATAGAATCGTGCACTCTATACATGAGTAGTAGATCAGTTGTGTGTTGGCGTATTTCCCCATCTAAATCAAGTAGTGACCTTAATGATTATACTTACTGATGTTGGATTTACAGTTATGTTTTTGTGATTTTGCTACATTAACTCTATGTTAGTTTTGTAGTTGTGTTGAATAAAGAGATACTTTTCTAAAAAAGTAGCACAGTATACTAGATCTTTCTCATGTGTGTATTTTGGAGCATTAGTATGCATGCAAGATGGGAAAATGTTCACATTGTCCATTAAACAGACAAAAACTAAGATAGAAACAAAATGAACATATACCCTGCAGTAAGTACATACTGTAAGTAAAAGCACTAATGCTTTTAACCCTAAAATGCGTATTGGGGGGTTTTTAGTCCCCCGTGCTTACTTTTTTGCTATTATCTGCAAAATTACTTTAGTTAGAATTTTGAAACTCTAGGCATTCCTCAAGTATGTCGTTGTTGGTAATATCAAGTTGTTCATATCATTTTTTTGATAGACATTTTGGTGTAACAATGCTTTTTGGGGATAGCCACATCTGTACGGAATGGGGGCCTTTTAGGCTTCTGCTATTTTTATCATGTACTCAGCAGTGTTTGTGTCTCAAGTTACTTTATTTGTATTCAGCGTTGCTGGTGGAGGGGCCAGGGGGTGGATCATGCCATGTGAGGATGTCATATGATTTTGAGAGCGAGTGATAAGGCCATGAGATCATCTCAGGTTCTCCTGAACACAGTAATGAGCTGTGTAGAGAGTACTGAGGACAGTATACAATGTGAGCAAATTGCTGAAGGACCTGTGATGACATGATGTTAGGAGTAAGTCTGACTCATTTTCAGTGTCTTTGTTTCTATAAGAAGCAACATGAAATGCTTGCCAAAGCAAACTAAAGATGCAATGAAACGGTGTGGCGTGCAGTTTCAGGATATTCCAGGGTCAGGAGAAAGAAAATGAAAGTGTTGTTTAATTTGTCCAAGAAAGTTAGAGAGGAAAACTGAGTGATATTGTACCACTTGTGGGGGAAATGTATGCAAAGAATATTCTTCAGAAAAGATGACATGTGAAAATTGTTTGGAAGACCAATTTAATTGAAAAGAAAAAATTAGAAAAGAAATGTAGCTGCAGCTAGTTTACTCTAGATTTATATACCTTTATGTATTTTTCATATCTTTGTCTGAAATTTTGAAAAAAAAAATGTTTTCTGGTGTTTTCTGCAATAAATTATAATTAAAATGTTGTGCATTATTCAGAACTTATTTTGCAATTTAATGAATTACCCTATGTTATTGATATGTACTAGTACTATTTATTTATTTAATTACTTACTCTAGGGTATTTGCTAATTTCTTATCCTAGATTTTATGTAAACCACAGGAGTCTGCACTGGTGGTTTCAGCACAATGTGAACAGTCTTTAGAAATGAAGGGTATATCAAGAAGTCTGAGGAGCAGTTCATGCAAGTTTTAGGATCCACCACATATTGCAATAAAATACGAGCAGACTCTAATAACCGTTTGCTAATGCTTACAGCAATATAGGTTAATCAGCAGGCCTCAGAAGCAGTTGGCAGTGTAGATGCTGCTAAAGGAACTGGATGACGACTAGTCCAAGAAACGATAAACAAACTGAACACAGCACTGCACTGTCTAAATTATTTTACACTTCATTGTCTTTAAGTTGATCTTCAAAGACCCTGGATGATGATGTCATTGAGGTATACTAGGCAATTTGTAATGCCCAAATGTGGAGGAGAGGTCTGAAATAAGTCTAATGTTGTAACTGAAACAAACGTCTCAAAACAGAAGCATTTGCAACACAAATCTTATGTGTACAGGTGTTTCTCACAAAGTTAGAATATCCTCAAAAAGTTAATTTATTTCAGTTCTTCAATGCAAAAAGTGAAGCTCATATATTAGATAGAGTCATTACAGACAGAGTGATCTATTTTGAGTGTTTATTTCTGTTAATGTTGATGATTATGGCTTACAGCCAATGAAAATCCAAAAGTCATTATCTCAGTAAATTAGAATACTTTATAACATCAGCTTGAAAAATTATTTTAAAATCTGAAATGTTGGCCTACTGAAATGTATGTTCAGTAAATGCACTGAATACTTTGTCTGGGCTTCTTTTGCATCAATTACTGCATCAATGCGGTGTGGCATGGAGTTGATCAGCCTATGGCACTGCTGAAGGGTTATGGAAGCCCAGGTTGCTTTGATAGCAGCCTTCAGCTCTTCGGCCTTGTTGGGTCTGGTGTCTCTCATCTTCCTCTTGGCAATACCTAAACAATTCTCTATGGGGTTAAGGTCAGACGAGTTTGCTGGCCAATCAAGCACAGAGATACTGTTGTTTTTAAACCAGGTATTGGTTCTTTTGGCAGTGTGGCAGGTGCCAAGTCCTGCTGGAGAATGAAATTTCCATCTCCGAAAAGCTTGTCGGCAGAGGGAAGCATGAAGTGCTCTAAAATTTCCTGGTAGACAGCTACGCTTTGGCCTTGATAAAACCCAGTGGACCTACACCAGCAGATGACATGGCTCCCTAAACCATCACTGATTGTGAAAACTTCACACTAGACCTCAAGCTGCTTGGATTGTGGCCTCTCCACTCTTCCTCCAGACACTGGGACCTTGATTTACTTTAATATGAAAACAAAACCTTGGACCACTGAGCAACAGTCCAGCTCTTTTTCTCCTTGGACCAGGTAAGACGCTTCTGGAGTTGTCTATTGGTCATGAATGGCTTGACACAAGGAATGCGACACTTGTAGACCATGTCCTGGATACGTCTGTGTGTGGTGGCACTTGAAGCAATGACTCCAGCAGCAGTCCACTCCTTTTGAATCTCCCCCAAATTTTTGAATTACCTTTTCTTAACAATCCTTTCAAGGCTGCGGTTATCCTGGTTGCTTGTGCACCTTTTTCTACCACACTTTTCCCTTCCACTCAACCTTCCATTAATATTCTTGGATACAGCACTCTATGAACAGCCAGCTTCTTTAGCAGTGATCTTTTTTACTTTCTCTCCTTTTGGAGTGTGTCAATGACTGCCTTCTGGACATCTGTCAAGTCAGCAGTCTTCCCCATGATTGTGGAGCCTACTGAAACAGACTAAGGGACATTTTTAAACACTTAGGAAACCTTTGCAGGTGTTTTTTGTTAATTATTCTAATTTATTGAGAAAATGACTTTTGGGTTTTCATTAGCTGTAAGCCATAATCATCAACATTAACAGAAATAAACACTTGAAATAGATCACTCTGTTTGTAATGACTCTATATAATATATGAGTTTCACTTTTTGTATTGAAGAATCAAAATAAATTAACTTTTTGATGATATTCTAATTTTGTGAGAAGCACCTGTACATATAATGCTCTGCTTGAGCTGTGGAACTGAGTTCCAGCAAACAGCAGTATATGTACGGCAGAACGATTGCGCAGCTTCATGCTGAGCACCACGGCAATCGGGTGCTGATGTCAGTTCTGTGTGTGAGCTGACACCCTGCAGCAACTCAATCCCTGTGCACTTCCATCAGGACAAAGTGATGTATACCGCAATGTCCTGATGGTCTTCATGGAGACCCCCTGCCACAAGATGGCCACGGGTCCTTAAGGGTCCTGCAGGGAGCTAGTGCTGACATGCCTCCTTCCCTGCCTGTCAGAAGCTGCTCCGATGCTCTGCAGTGCAGAAGCATTGCAAAATATCAGAGCAGAAATCTGATGCTATACAGTGATGTTCCAGGATGGGACAATGTAAAAAAGTAAAAAAAAATATTAAAAAGTGTAAAAATATATTTTTTTTAAATCCCCAAATAGAGAAAAAAAACAAATATTTTTCCAATAAATACATTTATTTATCTAAATAAAAAAATAATCAATAAAGTACACATCCATAACGACTCGCTCTATAAAACTGTCCCAGTAGTTAACCCCTTCAGTGAACACCATAAAAATAAATAAAAATGAGACAAAAAACAATGCTTTATCGTTATTCCGCCAAACAAAAAGTGCAATTAAATTCAATCAAAAAGACGAATGTAAATAAAAATGGTACCGCTGAAAATGTAATCTTTCCTGCAAAAAACAAGCATTCATACAGTGCCATTAGCAGAAAAATAAAATAAAGCGATGCAAAATTAATTATCTACTATATAATTGTCTAAGGGGTACTTCCGTCTTTCTGTCGGCAACTTCCGTCATGGAAATCCCATGTCGCTGATTGGTCTCGCCAGCTGCCTGTCCTGGCTGCCACAACCAATCAGTGACAGGCACAGTCCAGCTGAGAATTAGCCCGTCCCTACTCCCCGCAGTCAGTGCCCGGCGCCCGCATACTCCCCTCCAGTCAGTGCTCACACAGGGTGAATGCCACCGCTAACGGACCGCGTTATGCCATGGGTAACGCACTCCGTTAACGCTGCTATTAACCCTGTGTGTCTCCAATTTTTTACTATTGATGCTGCCTATGTAGCATCAATAGTAAAAAGATGTCATGTTAAAAATAATAAAAAAACAAAAAACCTGCTATTCTCACCCTCCGTAGTCCGCCCAGGCGCGCGCGGCTGCCGCCAGCTTCCGTTCCCAGAGATGCATTGCGAAATTACCCAGAAGACTTAGCAGTCTTGCGAGACCACTAAGTCATCTGGGTAATTTCGCAATGCATCCTGGGAACGGAAGATGGCGGCAGCCACGTGCGCATCGGCACAGTTTCGCTGGGTCCCGGCGGGTGAGTATATACAGTAACTATTTTTTATTTTAATTATTTTTTAACAGGGATATGATGCCCACACTGCTAAATACTACGTGGGCTGTGTTATATACCGCATGGCTGCTATATATACTACCTGGCCAGTGTTAGATACTATGTGGGCTGTGTTATATACTGCGTGGGCTGTGCTATATATTACGCGGCCTGTATTAACGCATTGGGTATTCTACAATATGTATGTATGTATATAGCAGCTACATAGTATACAGCACAGGCCACGTAGTATTGTCTGCTACATACTACATGGCTCCTATATACTACGTGACCCGTGCTATATACTATGTGGCTGCTATATACATACATGCATGCATATTCTAGAATACCCGATGCGTTAGAATCGGGCCACCAGCTAGTGTTTTCTATAAAATAGTTTTTATTGTGTAAAAGCACCAAAATATAAAACAACTATATAAATTGGGTATTGTTGTAATTGTACTGAACCAAAGAATAAAGCTGCTGTATGAATTTTACCACATGCCGAACATTATACAAAAACCTCCCAGAAGCAATTCTTGAATTGCAGGTTTTTGTTCATTCTGTCTCTCAAAAATTGGAATAGAAAGCGATCAAAAAATGTCATGTGCCTGAAAATAGTTCCAATAAAAACATCAGCTCGTCCAGCAAAATACAAGCCATAACATGACTTTGTCAGCTGAAATATGGAACAGTTATAGCTCTCAAAATATGGTGATGCAAAAACTAGTTTTCACAATGAAAAGCATCTGTTAGTGTGTGAAAGCAGCCAAACATAAAAACCCAATATAAATCTGGTATGGCTGTAGTCACACAGACCTGAAATATTATACATGAGGAATGGTGTTAAAATAATAAAACCAATTCTTCACATGCTGTTGATTTTTTCATTCTGCATCCCAAAGATCGCAGTAAGGCTCAGTGCACATTTATCCTACACTCTACGCTGAGCACTTACACCGAGGTTTCCATGTAAATCCCTGAAATACGTGTTTCAGACAGAACCCTGAGTGGAAAAATCCCTATAATGAGGCAGATGGAGGCACTGTTTGCACCATGGGACCTGTGATCCAGCAGTGTCTGTCTTTTTGGATTGCATAAAAGTGCTGTCCTGCAACACTACTACTACTACACACTACTACTCTCCATGTCCATGGGTGGGGGAGGGGACAGTTTAAGGCTGATCTAAGAGCTCAGCAAGGTACATGGCCTCGGAGACTACACTATTAGAGGTAATCTGGGGACCGGAGATAGCTAGAATACCCTTAGCCCCAGGATATCTGAGCCTTGACAAGAAATTAACAACCCATGACACTGTAGCTAATCTCCCTAGATGTGGATGGCAGAGAAAAATTGATGAAAGGATGCAACACAGGATAGTCTAGATGGTGGATAAGCAACCTCAATCAAGTTCCAAAGAAATTCAAGCTGTCCTGCAGGCTCAGGGTGCATCAGTGTCAGCGTGAACTTTCCATTGACATTTGATTTAAATGAAACACTATGGCTGGAGACCCAGGAGGACCCCACTGCTGACACAGAGCCATAAAAAAGCTAGACTGCATTTTGTCAAAATGTACATAAGCAAAAATACTTCTAGGAAAATGAACAGATGAGACCAAAATAGAGCTTTTTGGTAAAGTACATTATTCTACTATTTACCGAAAATAGCAGTACATACAGTCAAATATGGTGAGGGTTCAAAGATGTTTTGGGGTGGCTTTGCTGCCTATGGCACTTGGTGCCTTGATTGGCAAGCCATTATGACATCTGGAGGATTGCCAAATTAATTTGGGTCGCAATGTTTTGCCTAGTGTCAGAAAGCTGAGTTTGCATCCTAGATTATGTGCCTTCCAGCAGGACAATGACCCCAAACATACTTCAAGAAGCACCCGGAAATGGATGGAAACAAAGTTCTGGAGAGTTCTGAAGTAGCCTGCAATGAGTCCAGAGCTAAATCCCATTAAACACCTGTGGGGAGATCTTAAAATTACTGTTGTGTGAAAGCACCCTATAAATATGAGAGACCAGGAGCATTCTTTTTTTAAAAAAGAAGAATGGTCCGAAATTCCAGTTGAAAGGTGTAAGAAGCTTTTTGATGGTTATAGGAAGCGATTGCAGTTATTTATTCCAAAGGGTGTGCAACCAAATATTGAGTTGAGGATGCCAATAATTTTGTCCGGACCATTTTTGGGGTTCAGTATAAAGTTATTTCCAATTTGCCTTTTTCCTGTTTTTTTGTGCTGTTCCAATACACACAAAGGAAATAAACATGCTAACATGCTTATATAAATATATATATGTCTATTTTTGGGGGAAGGGGGAGGGGAGGGTTAAGTGGGTTGGCAATCTATTTTATGGTGCCTGAACAATGCTAATTCTTGGTAAATAATACTGGAGTTCCATTATTGGGGACACTTATACGAATAGAATGAGGCGGATTGAGAAGTTCAGCTGCCAAAAAACAGTGCCATTTATTTTATCCAGATGATATGTTACTAATTTAGTAAGGGAGATAACCTGGCTCAGTGACAAACTTGGCTAAAAATGTTACTTTCCCAGACATTCTCTTAGCAACACTATATTACCGAGCCCAGTGATTATATGGTCACAGGTTGTAGATCAACCATTTGGACAAAGGTGTCCACATCAGAGAGGCAGCAGTGGACCTGCAGAAGGTAAATAAATCTAATTTGCTATATTTTCCTATATTTATATGTCTATAAAATGGTAAAAAAAATACAAAACCACTGAAATTCAAACAAAACTACACTGCATGACGTAATAAAAATATATTTTTTAATTTTTTAACCCCTCTGTGACCTTAGACGTACTATCCCGTCGAGGTGCCCTGGGCTTATCTGACCCTGGACGGGATAGTACGTCATAGCGATCGGCAGCGCTCACGGGGGGAGCGCCGCCGATCGCGGCCGGGTGTCAGCTGCTTATCGCAGCTGACATCCGGCACTATGTGCCAGGAGCGGTCACGGACCGCCCCCGGCACATTAACCCCCGGCACACCGCGATCAAAGATGATCGCGATGTGCCGGCGGTGCAGGGAAGCACCGCGCAGGGAGGGGGCTCCCTGCGGGCTTCCCTGAGCCCCCCGCAGCAACGCGATGTGATCGCGTTGCTGCGAGGGTCTCCTCACCTCCCTCCCTGCTCGAGCCCCGGATCCAAGATGGCCGCGGATCCGGGTCCTGCAGGGAGGGAGGTGGCTTCACAGAGCCTGCTTAGAGCAGGCACTGTGAAGGCTGCAGCGCTGCATGTCAGATCAGTGATCTGACAGAGTGCTGTGCAAACTGTCAGATCACTGATCTGTGATGTCCCCCCTGGGACAAAGTAAAAAAGTAAAAAAAAAATTTTCCAAATGTGTAAAAAAAATAAAAAAAAATATTCCAAAATAATGAAAAAAAAAAAAAATATTATTCCCATAAATATATTTCTTCATCTAAATAAAAAAAAAAACCAATAAAAGTACACATATTTAGTATCGCCGCGTCCGTAACGACCCGACCTATAAAACTGTCCCACTAGTTAACCCCTTCAGTAAACACCGTAAGAAAAAAAAAAAAAAAACGAGGCAAAAAACAACGCTTTATTATCATACCGCCGAACAAAAAGTGGAATAACACGCGATCAAAAGGACAGATATAAATAACCATGGTACCGCTGAAAGCGTCATATTGTCCCGCAAAAAAAGAGCCGCCATACAGCATCATCAGCAAAAAAATAAAAAAGTTATAGTCCTGAGAATAAAGCGATGCAAAAATAATTATTTTTTCTGTAAAATAGTTTTTATCGTATAAAAG
The DNA here is from genome assembly GCF_032444005.1 of Ranitomeya imitator. Lineage (NCBI taxonomy): Eukaryota > Metazoa > Chordata > Amphibia > Anura > Dendrobatidae > Ranitomeya > Ranitomeya imitator. The sequence continues at coordinate 544,085,626 of NC_091284.1, read as the reverse complement.
CACCAAACCATAAAAAAATGATATAAATGAGGTATCGCTGTAATCGTACTGACCCGAAGAATAAAACTGATTTATCAATTTTACCAAACGCGGAACGGTATAAACGCCTCCCCCAATAGAAATTCATGAATAGCTGGCTTTTGGTCATTCTTCCTCACAAAAATCGGAATAAAAAGCGATAAAAAAATGTCACGTGCCAGAAAATGTTTTCAATAAAAACGTCAACTCGTCCCGCAAAAAACAAGACCTCACATGACTCTGTGGACCAAAATATGGAAAAATTATAGCTCTCAAAATGTGGTATTGCAAAAAATATTTTTTGCAATAAAAAGGGTCTTTCAGTGTGTGACGGCTGCCAATCATAAAAATCCGCTAAAAAACCCGCTATAAAAGTAAATCAAACCCCCCTTCATCACCCCCTTAGTTAGGGAAAAATAAAAAAAAATGTATTTATTTCCATTTTCCCATTAGGGCTAGGGTTAGGGCTAGGGTTAGGGCTAGGATTAGGGTTAGGGTTAGGGTTAGGGCTAGGGTTAGGGCTAGGGCTAGGGTTAGGGCTAGGGTTAGGGCTAGGGCTAGGGTTAGGGTTAGGGCTAGGGTTAGGGCTAGGGTTAGGGCTAGGGCTAGGGTTAGGGCTAGGGTTAGGGCTAGGGTTAGGGCTAGGGTTAGGGCTAGGGTTAGGGTTAGGGCTAGGGTTAGGGCTAGGGTTGGGGTTAGGGCTAGGGTTAGGGTTAGGGTTAGGGCTAGGGTTAGGGCTAGGGTTAGGGCTAGGGTTAGGGTTAGGGTTGGGGCTACAGTTAGGGTTGGGGCTAAAGTTAGGGTTAGGGTTTAGATTACATTTACAGTTGGGAATAGGGTTGGGATTAGGGTTAGTGGTGTGTCAGGGTTAGAGGTGTGGTTAGGGTTACCGTTGGAATTAGGGTTAGGGGTGTGTTTAGATTAGGGTTTCAGTTATAATTGGGGGGTTTCCACTGTTTCGGCACATCAGGGGCTCTCCAAACACGACATGGCGTCCGATCTCAATTCCAGCCAATTCTGCGTTGAAAAAGTAAAACAGTGCTCCTTCCCTTCCGAGCTCTCCTGTGTGCCCAAACAGGGGTTTACCCCAACATATGGGGTATCAGCGTACTCAGGACAAATTGGACAACTTTTGTGGACCAATTTCTCCTGTTACCCTTGGGAAAATACAAAACTGGGGGCTAAAAAATAATTTTTGTGGGAAAACAAAAAGATTTTTTATTTTCACGGCTCTGCGTTATAAACTGTAGTGAAACACTTGGGGGTTCAAAGTTCTCACAACACATCTAGATAAGTTCATTGAGGGGTCTAGTTTCCAATATGGGGTCACTTGTGGGGGGTTTCTACTGTTTAGGTACATTAGGGGCTCTGCAAACGCAATGTGACGCCTGCAGACCAATCCATCTAAGTCTGCATTCCAAATGATGCTCCTTCCCTTCCGAGCCCTCCCATGCGCCCAAACGGTGGTTCCCCCCCACATATCGGGTATCAGCGTACTCAGGACAAATTGGACAACAACATTTAGGGTCCAATTTCTCCTGCTAACCTTGGAAAAATACAAAACTGGGGGCTAAAATATAATTTTTGTGGAAAAAAAAATATTTTTTATTTGCATGGCTCTGCGTTATAAACTGTAGTGAAATACTTGGGGGTTCAAAGCTCTCACAACACATCAAGATGAGTTCCTTAGGGGGTCTACTTTCCAAAATGGTGTCACTTGTGGGGGGTTTCTACTGTTTAGGTACATTAGGGGCTCTGCAAACGCAATGTGACGCCTGCAGACCATTCCATCTAAGTCTGCATTCCAAATGGCGCTCCTTCCCTTCCGAACCCTCCCATGCGCCCAAACGGTGGTTCCCCCCCACATATGGGGTATCAGCGTACTCAGGACAAATTGGACAACAACTTTTGGGGTCCAATTTCTCCTGTTACCCTAGGGAAAATACAAAACTGGGGGCTAAAAAATAATTTTTGTGGGAAAAAAATTTTGTTTTATTTTTATGGCTCTGCATTATAAACTTCTGTGAAGCCCTTGGTGGGTCAAAGTGCTCACCACACATCCAGATAAGTTCCTTAGGGGGTCTACTTTCCAAAATGGTGTCACTTGTGGGGGGTTTCAATGTTTAGGCACATCAGTGGCTCTCCAAACGCAACATGGCGTCCCATCTCAATTCCTGTCAATTTTGCATTGAAAAGTCAAACGGCGCTCCTTCCCTTCCGAGCTCTCCCATGCGCCCAAACAGTGGTTTACTGCCACATATGGGGTATCAGCGTACTCGGGACAAATTGGACAACAACTTTTGAGGTCCAATTTCTTCTCTTACCCTTGGAAAAATAAAAAATTGGGGGCAAAAATATAATTTTTGTGAAAAAATATGATTTTTTATTTTTACGGTTCTGCATTATAAACTTCTGTGAAGCACTTGGTGGGTCAAAGTGCTCACCACACCTCTAGATAAGTTCCTTAGGGGGTCTACTTTCCAAAATGGTGTCACTTGTGGGGGGTTTCAATGTTTAGGCACATCAGTGGCTCTCCAAACGCAACATGGCGTCCCATCTCAATTTCTGTCAATTTTGCATTGAAAAGTCAAACTGCGCTCCTTCCCTTCCGAGCTCTCCCATGCGCCCAAACAGTGGTTTACTGCCACATATGGGGTATCAGCGTACTCAGGACAAATTGGACAACAACTTTTGAGGTCCAATTTCTTCTCTTACCCTTGGAAAAATAAAAAATTGGGGGCAAAAATATAATTTTTGTGAAAAAATATGATTTTTTATTTTTACGGTTCTGCATTATAAACTTCTGTGAAGCACTTGGTGGGTCAAAGTGCTCACCACACATCCAGATAAGTTCCTTAGGGGGTCTACTTTCCAAAATGGTGTCACTTGTGGGGGGTTTCAATGTTTAGGCACATCAGTGGCTCTCCAAACGCAACATGGCGTCCCATCTCAATTCCTGTCAATTTTGCATTGAAAAGTCAAATAGCGCTCCTTCCCTTCCGAGCTCTCCCATGCGCCCAAACAGTGGTTTACTGCCACATATGGGGTATCAGCGTACTCAGGACAAATTGGACAACAACTTTTTGGGTCCAATTTCTCCTGTTACCCTTGGTAAAATAAAACAAATTGGAGCTGAAGTAAATTTTTTGTGTAAAAAAGTTAAATGTTCATTTTTATTTAAACATTCCAAAAATTCCTATTAAACACCTGAAGGGTTAATAAACTTCTTGAATGTGGTTTTGAGCACCTTGAGGGGTGCAGTTTTTAGAATGGTGTCACACTTGGGCATTTTCTATCATATAGACCCCTCAAAATGACTTCAAATGAGACGTGGTCCCTAAAAAAAAATGGTGTTGTAAAAATGAGAAATTGCTGGTCAACTTTTAACCCTTATAACTCTCTAACAAAAAAAGAAATTGGTTCCAAAATTATGCTGATGTAAAGGAGACATGTGGGAAATGTTACTTATTAAGTATTTTGTGTGACATATCTCTGTGATTTAATTGCATAAAAATTCAAAGTTTGAAAATTGCGAAATTTTCAAAATTGTCGCCAAATTTCCGTTTTTTTCACAAATAAACGCAGGTACTATCAAAGAAATTTTACCACTATCATGAAGTACAATATGTCACGAGAAAACAATGTCAGAATCACCAGGATCCGTTGAAGCGTTTCGGAGTTATAACCTCATAAAGGGACAGTGGTCAGAATTGTAAAAATTGGCCTGGTCATTAACGTGCAAACCACCCTTGGGGGTAAAGGGGTTAAAGCATACACAAAACAACCTAAGAAATAATGAAAAAAATGAAAATAGCAATGAATCATTGTGTATATATTTTAAGTTTTATTATACATCAAAATATGTCACAGTTCTAGATATTTAATTTTCTGACTAATTTTCAAAACTTTATTATGTAAAAACTATGCTTACAAATACTAATATATGATGCAAAAATAAATTATTGAAAGAACATAAATGTTCAATAGCTTCAATTTACTGACTGCCAAAGTAACTCATAGGAAGGAGGTTTCACAAATCCCAGCATGTGTTCTTAATGGGAAATAACAAACATAATTTAGTCCTTGGCTTCCACTACTTTGTCGCAACTCAATAAATCATGCTACATTGGATTGGAGGCTCTCTTTTAATTGTGAACTCTACAAAGTGACTCCAGTCCCTCCTTTCTATTAATTTCCCCATCCTGCTTTCTTAACTTGTTCATTTAGACTTCTCGGAGTCTCCAACTTGCTTTATTGTTTTAGATTTGTAATTGACTTGTTACTTTCTGGAAGCATGAAAAAAATTTAAATTATGCAGAAATTTTGAAATTGACTTTTCTATTTCATACTTCATTAATTTATGGAAACTGTGATCCCATGAATGCAATTTTTGTAGGAACAGGAAAGCTAACGCCGTGACAAATTATGGGATTAACATCTGGAAATAACATATGTCTGAATCTGATAACCAGTGTGATGTAGCATCACTTTAAACAGGGACAATTATTGCTTTACAAATCGTTTATAAATATCTAGATGGCAGCCCGATTCTAAAGAATCGGGAGTCTAGAATCCATATATACTTTATTTATTCAAATGTAAGAATAATACAATTAATAAATAATAGTAAGAAAGAACAAAAATAATAGGCAGTATATGGAGAAAACACCAAACAAAAGTTCAAAATTGGTGTGAAAATGTCACTGAACCACTTCACAACTAAATATATATAGTTTTGGTAAATGGTATTATCATTTTTTTGACGAAATTCGGCAGGAGCTTGAAGAGCAACGTCACTGGGCCCGCCTCCAAGCAGTAGAAACTTGCTGTGAGGTAAAAATTCAAAAATCACACCAAAATGGCGGGCGGAGTGTGTCACAGTACGGCACGTTTCTGATTGGTCGCTCGCAGCAGGCGGCAACCAATCAGACACTGGACACTGTTGACGTCACTTATCTCCGGACATTAGCTCCGGACATTAGCTCCGGACATTAGCTCCGGACAAAGCCACGGAAGTTGGCACAAATTGCAGGAAGTAGTATTCTAGGCAATTATATATTAGATAATACCAGACATTAAAATCACCCAGTCGAATGGTGCACTCGGCTTTCAGGGGCAGCTCACACCGACTTCTACCCCCACATGCAATACTAATACCTACGAGGGGCATTCATAAAAGATTTCCCCTGACCCACTTCTATTTATCATGTAATGCTGAAACTGCACATGTGTAATGATATAAGTTGCAGGTGCTGAAGTGGTTTGAGGGTAGATAATGGACCCAGTGGAATACAAAGCAGTCATCAAATTCCTTTACTTGAAAAGCCGCACACCAATGGAGGCACTCAATGAGATGATGATTTTCCATCATATGATGTAGTCAAGAACTGGCATTGTCAATTCAAATGTGGTCGGAGTTCGGTGCAAACCGCTCCTCTCTGCTATTGATGAACACACCATCCATCAAGTGGAGGTCACCATTTTGGAAAATCGCAGCGTAACCATTCGCCACCTAGCCCAAAATGTCAAGATTAGTGAGGGGTCTGTGGAAAAAATTATCCAAGACCATCTTCGCATTCATAAGGTATCTGTCTTTCCAGAAGCAGGAATGAGTCGAATGCTCTCAGGCTCTATTGATAATGTGCCATGGAGACCAGGAGAACTTTTTCAATATACTAATCACACAGGATGAAAGCTGGGTCCATCACTACGATTCTGAGACTAAAGTTCAGTTGATGCAATGGAAGCATCATGACTCACCGCCTCCAAAGAAAGCACATGCCAAACATTTGGCAGGCAAGGTCATGCTTACAGTATTTTGGGACCAGCTCAGAGTAGTATTGAAGGATTTCCTAGCAAAGGGTACCATGATCACTGGGGCATACTATGCTTCACTGCTGCAGAACTTCGGGAGACCATCAAAGCCAAGAGACATGGTATGCTCACCAAAGGTGTCGGCCTTCTGCAAGACAATGCACCAGTTCACAACTCACATGTTGCCAAAATGGAAGCAGCTCCTGTGGCTTTGAAATTCTACACATCCCCTTATTCACCAGGCCTCGCAACATCGGACTTCCTCCTCTTTCCAACAATGAAGTTATTTTTGAAGGGCAAGCATTTTCCAGATGATATGATTTCTGAAGTTACAACGTGGCTTTTGGAGCATCCTGTCGACTTCTACAAGCGGGGTGTTTACAGTTGCTTAAAGAAATGGGAGAAGTGTGTCCCTAGGTGGCACCTACAGTATGTAGAAAGCTTTAATGGGAAATCTTACATGAACGCCCCTCGCATGTGGTTGCTGGCTGTCTATATAGAGTTTCAATTCACCTCTCTTGATATGTTATTTATTAAACAAAGGTCTTGACACTGAGATTTAGATCTTGCAATATACTATTAAATCAAAACACTGAATTACCAAATGTAAAATTTTATCATGAACAGTCTATATTATTTTTCAAATATTTATAATTAAAGGGAACCTGACACAAAGTTTCCTATTATAGACTACAGTCACCATGTTTCATGTCTCTTTTACAGTATTCTAGCAAGATGTAAATAAGGTCCACTTGTCCTTTTACATAAGCCAAAAAATACCTTTTATAATCTAGCCATACGGTCTTGCTTCAGCGCCTCCTCTCTCGTGGCAATCACCGTCCTCCTATTTGCTTCATGTGGATGGCATGTCCTAAGTCATCCATGCAATGGCTCCAATCATGTTCCTGTTCACGAGTATTTTCCTTTGCCCTGCTGAGTTCAGAGCACAGTACTGTAATGTGCATGCTCCGGGAAAGGCCAAAGGGCGCCAATGACATGGATATAAAGCTGAAACCTGCGCAATACAGTGCTTTGCTCTGGCCTGAGCAGGGCAGAAAGGAGCATGCCTGCACAGGAGTGCGATTGGGGGAAACTGTGTGGATGATGTAGGACTCGTCATCCACATTAAGCAAGCAGGAGGACGGTGTTTGCAATGAGAGAGAAGGCACTACAGAAAGATCAGCATTGCCCATCAAACCATGAATAGGAAAATTATAAAAAGTATTTTTAGGTTATGTAAAGGGCATATGGGACTTAAATACACCTTGATATAATACTGTAAAAAAAGCATTAAAGGTGCTGGTTGCAATTTATATTGCGGAAACCTGATAACAGGTTTTCTTCAAGTAATATGTGCTAAAATCTAAAAATAAACATTATATGTAATGGTGGTGGTGACATTAATGGTTATTTAATTAAATAGGTATAAATTAAATTTCAGGATCAGACAAATAGAATATGCCTTCAGTTTTATTTAAAAATGAAAAAATAATTAATTTATGATATGCAATATCATATATTTAAAGATACGCCATAAGTAAAGGTATGCCACAGTAAGGAGATACACATAAATGTGTAATGTGTGAGAGTGTGTCATTGGTGAAGAGACAGTTACTCCACTATAGTGATTAGCAGATATCTATCAGCCAACCAATACACTAATATGGCGATTGATTGTGTAGACAGAGCAAGCTCTCCATCTGGAATAATTGTCCTGGCACTCCTTCAATTGCATATTTGTGGATAAATAATTACCCTATATACTCGAGTATAAGCCGAGATTCTCAGCCCACTTTTTTGGGCTGAAATTGACCCTCTCGGCCTATACTCGAGTCATTGTCACCGGGGGGGGGTCGGCGGGGGAGCTGGGCGGTGACATACTCACCTGCTCCTGGCACTGTCCCTGCATGTCCGATGGTCTCCGGGCAGCTCTTCCTGTGTTCAGCGGTCACGTGGTACCGCTCATTAAAGTAATGAATATGGACGTATATTAATTACTGTAATGAGCGGTACATGACCGCTGAACACAGGAAGATGCCGCAGGCTCCCGGAGACCATCTTACAGTGAGACGCTGCCAGGGACCGCGCCGAGAGCAGGTGAGTATATCAGGGGAGGTGAGCATTGCGCAATTGTCATCTTCCTCGTTCCAATGCTGCGCGATCTGTCTTCCATCTTCTGCACTTACTGTTCAGGTCAGAGGGCTTGATGACGCAATTAGTGTGCACGCCGTCCTCTGTCTGAATAGTCAGTGCAGAGGATGGAAGACAAAGCAGCGTGCAGCGGTGGAATGAAGACGGTGACTATCGCAAGTGTAGGGGGCCTGAGGGAAGAGAGGTGAGTATGTGATTTTTTTTTATTTTAATTGCAGCAACAGCAAATGGGGCAAATGTGTAGAGCATCTTATGGGGCCTGTTGTGAATTCTGTTATCGAACTCCCTCCTGTGGTCATGAATGGTACTTCGGCGAGTTCTGTCCATGGACTCCCTCTGGTGGCTGTGAGTGGAGCTGCTGGTTCTGAGGTTCCTTCCACAGGTGAACTAGTTTATTCTTAGGCTGGCTGCTCTATTTAACTCCACTCTGATCGTTACTCCATGCCAGCTGTCAATGTTCTTGTACTGGTTCAGTTCGCTCTTGGATCTTTCTGATGACCTGTCTACTCCAGCAGAAGCTAAGTCCCTGCTAGTTAATTATTTGTTCATTGTTTCCTTGTCCAGCTTGCTATCATGATTTTGCCTTGCTAGCTGGAAGCTCTGGGATGCAGAGTGGCACCTCCGCACCGTGAGTCGGTGCGGAGGTCTTTTTGCACACTCTGCGTGGTCTTTTTGTAGTTTTTTGTGCTGACCGCAAAGATACCTTTCCTATCCTCAGTCTGTTTAGTAAATCTGGCCTCCCTTTGCTGAAACCTGTTTCATTTCTGTGTTTGTGACTTTCATCTTAACTCACAGTCAATATATGTGGGGGGCTGCCTTTTCCTTTTGGGAATTTCTCTGAGGCAAGGTAGGCTTTATTTTCTATCTCTAGGGCTAGATAGCTCTTAGGCTGTTAAGAGGCGTCTAGGCAGAGTTAGGTACGCATCTTATGAGGCCATCAACCTTTATGCAGCATTGTATGGGGCAAATGTTTCCATGGAGCATCTTATGGGGCCATTATTACCCTTTGTGCAGCATTATATGGGGCATATTTTAATATGGAGCATTATATGGGGCGTATTTTGTATGGAGCATCTTATGGGGCCCATCATGAACTGTATGGAGCATTATATGGGGCTCCTAATTCAATATGGATATTCAAAAACAATTAACCTACTGATGTCTCAATTAATTTTACTTTTATTGGTATCTATTTTTATTTTTGACATTTACCGGTAGCTGCTGCATTTTCCACCCTAGGCTTATACTCGAGTCAATAAGTTTCCCCAGTTTTTTGTGGCAAAATTAGGGGGGTCGGCTTATACTTGGGTCGGCTTATACTCGAGTATATACGGTAATATGCTGTATATGTGTACAACTTACCAAATATTACAGTGATCCAGGATTAAATAAGTATTTGCTGATGTTAGTTTTGGACTATATTCAGTGTTGCAATCCCTTTAAAATGAATAGATCCATTTTTTCAATCCTAGATGTATTTTGAAGACTTCTGAAGGACACTCTACAGTACATGGAGCGAAGTCCACACAGGATCTTGGACAAAACCTCCATTTTAATAATATGATGAATTGACGTATGCATTCGAAAATGTATTATTTTTATATGCAGGGGAAAAGAGTTGGAACTAAATGTATTAGTTATTATCTCAATCCAAGGCTATTATTAAAAGTGTGCTTCATTCTATGACCTTAGAAACAGTGTACAATATTAAGCAATCACTTATTACTCTTTCACTTCTTAATAAACACACAATTGATACCTGAGTCCCAAAATTAATTTGTCACAGATGTAACTCAATTCTATATATACTTCATGAACATTTGTATTCCAAAGAAGTTAAAATACACTTTGGGGAACTCCCAACAATAACATTTCCTTTCCAGAAAATACAAACTTTTATTGCAGTATTGTGTCCAGGATAACGGACACACCAAATCGTCAACTAAAGTGGAAATTACAGTCGGTAATAAAATGAAAGCAATTATATTTTTACATAGATTTTATTATGTATAAAAGAATATTGTCTAAGAAAACTCTCAAGGCCAGAACCTAAGCCAGAATGCTTTAGTCACTTCTTTTTACCAATTTAACAGAATGAGACAGGTTCCAATGCCTTTGGAGAGTAATAAACATACATGTGCACTTAATAATAGTTTAAAGCATTGAAAATAATTCCAACAAGGTATGCATTTGCACATCTACTGCCTATATTGATAACTGAGGAATATAATAAGAGTTATGAGTCCTGGAATTTTAATCCCCATCAATGTCAAACTCCTGTAAAGGTCAGAGTCGAAGCAACAGATGCAACTACAGTGACTTCCGGTATTGGACGGCGGAAATATGGGACAATGTTGGTGGTAGATGAGAGAAAAATCCTTCTATAAGAAACTTAACTGATGGGATACCCAGATTGGTAGTTACTCTAGCAATCAGGAAAGAAAAGCAAACGATGACTTGAGTTTAGGTGTAAGATAATTTTGGACAACATTTTGTGGTTTGGTTGCTATTTTCAAATGATAAATGTAAAAAAGTGGAAAAAAAACAAAACTATCAATATAAATAGATTTTGTAATAATCATGGTTCGAATTTAAATAATATCTATTCAAAAAGCCTTCCTCATGATCACAAAACATTGAAATGAACCAGACTAGGGTTCTTTAACAGAAAAACAACCTCTCTTTACTTTTTATGTCACAAAAAGTAACAAATTCTTTATATTTCTGTGAATTTTATGGGCTGGCTCAAACCACTATGGCCATTCAACCAGGCCTAGACTACCTTTCTACTGAGGCTGGAGTCACACTAGCGAGTTTTACGGACGTAAGAGCGCAGAAAATACGTCCGTAAAACTCGCCAAACAACGGTCCCAATGCTTCTCTATGCCCCTGCTCCTATCTGCCGTATTTTCCTGATCAGTATTATACGGCTTTTTACGGCCGTAGAAAATCGCAGCATGCTGCGATTGTCACCGTATTTCGCAAAAAAAACGCCAATGAAAGTCTATGGAAGCCCCAAAAATACGGATTACACACGGACCAGCAGTGTGACTTGCGAGAAATACGCAGCGCTGTTAGAGAGAAAAGCCGGCAATTCAGCGCGGTGTACAGTAAAATCACACTGACAGCTTACAATAGAATAGGTAGAATAAATGTGTACACATAGAATAGGTATATATATATGTCAGTAGACACATATATGTATATATATTATTATTTCATCCAGCGCTAGATAGCTTTAAAGCCGGTAATTCAATTGCCGGCTTTTGCTATCTCCTTCCTAAACCCGACATGATATGAGACATGGTTTACATACAGTAAACCATCTCATATCCCCATTTGTTAATGTTAGTAGTGTGTATATGCAAAATTTGGCCATTCTAGCTATTAAATTAAAGGGTTAAATGGCGGAAAAAATTGGCGTGGGCTCCTGCGCAATTTTCTCCGTCAGAGTAGTAAAGCCAGTGACTGAGGGCAGATATTAATAGCCTGGAGAGGGTCCATGGTTATTGCCCCCTTCCTGGCTAAAAACACCTGCCCCCAGCCACCCCAGAAAAGGCACATCTGGAAGATGCGCCTATTCTGGCACTTGGCCACTCTCTTCCGATTCCCGTGTAGCGGTGGGATATGGGGTACTGAAGGGTTAATGTCACCTTGCTATTGTAAGGTGACATTAAGCCAAATTAATAATGGAGAGGCGTCAATTATGACACCTATTGTAACAATTATAGTGGAACACACAGGAATCTCTTGGCTAGAGACAAAAAGCAGCAGAACCAAATATAGTGATAAGTCTGTATTATTCAAACAAACACTGGTGCAAAGCGTGAGCAAGTTCATAACACAGCAAACAAGGTGAAATCAGGATAAGTTCCTTGCAGCTCTGCTGCAGGCAAAGTCAGTATTCAAACGCACAAACGTGGGTGCAGCATGTGCACTACAGTTCAAGTGGATGGCAAACTGAGTCCTTTTTAGGAGTGGTGTATTTGCAGCTTTGCTGCAGGCAAAGTCTTATAGATGTAGCACCTTCTGGGGAAATGCAGACGATAAGACACAGTTCAAACCAGGGCTGACAGTTTTAGCAACGAGTCCAGAAGCAGAGCAGAGCTTCAAGTCCAAACAGTCCCATAAACCAACAGTGAAAAGCAAACAAACTAGCTGTAGCAGGATGAGCTTACATGTCCAGCAGGTAGGAGTGGAATGCAGAGAAATGCAGGTGAACCTCAGGTGGATATCCTTGCCATCTTATAAGATACTGAAGACGATTTCTGTGGATCCTTGAATCAATGATTTCGTCTACCAAGAATTGTTCTTGCCCATCAACCGATATGGGTCGTGGAGGGGGCACAGAGCATCCCTGAAAGCTATTGGGAGAAACAGGCTTCAATAGAGAGACATGAAATACTGGGTGTACCTTCATAGCTTTAGACGGCAGGCCACAGAACTCACGATACCGTTGATCTTGAAAGGACCAATGAACTTCTGTCCCAGTTTCTGTGAAGGAACGTTCAGTCTTAGATTCTTAGTAGATAACCATACTGAATCTCCTACCTTGAACATGGGAGCTGGCTTTCGGAATCTATCCGCCGACCTCTTGTAACGTTCCTGAGCTGAAGTTAAGGATTCCTTAACCCCTTCCCGACCTTTGATGCCACGTAGGCGTCATGAAAGTCGGTGCCAATCCGACCTGTGACGCCTACGTGGCGTCATGGCGGGAATGCTTCCCTGCGGGTCCGGTGACCGGGGTCATTTAAATGTCACCGTACCCGCAGGTGCAGGGGGACCTGTACTTCACCCCAGGGGGGGTGGCTTTGCCCCCCCGGGTGTACGATCGCTCCGGGTGACCTTTATTTCACCCCCTTCAGCTCTGATTGGAGCTAGCGTCCATGTGACGCTAGCTCTCCAATCAGATCTGTAGGGGCGGAGTAAAATATGTCTGTCCTCGTTCTCCAGACTCATCCCGTTGCTGGAAGCTGGAGAACGAGGACCCTGCGTTTATACTTGCCCCCGATCGCCGCCGATCGCCGCCGCTGCTGCTGCTCTGCCGCGGCTCCTGCCGCCTCTGCCGCTGCTCCTGCCGCCGCTGCCTGTGCTCCTGCCGCCGCCGCCGCCAGGTACTCCCCTCTCTGCCATCCACCTCTGCGCTCTGCCCCCCTGATCACCCTCCCCCCGATCTTACCCCCTGCCCCCCTTTTCACCCCCCCCCCCTGCTGCTGCTGCCAGCTCTATCACCTCAGCTCTCCCAGCTCCTGACAGCCCCCGCCTGCCCCCTGGTGATCACCCCCTGCCCACTTGAGCACCCCCTGCCCCCCTGATCACCCCTGCCCCCCTGATCACCCCCTGATCACCCCCTCCCCCCCCTTGCCCCCCTGATCACCCCCTGCCCCCCTGATCGCCCCCCTGCTGCTGCAGCAGATTTCATCTGCTCCTGCTGCATTGCCTCAGCCCCCCGTGCCTGACAGCCTCCCCCTGCCCCTCGGTGATCACCCCCTGCCCCCCTGATCACCTCCTGCCCCCTGATCACCCCCTGCCCCCCTGATCACCCCCTGCCCCCCTGATCGCCACCCTGATCACCCCCCTGCTGCTGCTGCCGATTCCATCTGCTGCTGTCGCATCGCCTCTGCCCCCCGCGCCTGACAGCCCCCTCCTGTCCCCCGGTGATCACCCTCTGCCCCCCTGATCACCCTCTGCCCTCCTGATCACCCTCTGCCCCCCTGATCACCCCCGTCCCCCAGATCATCCCCTGCTGCTGCCGCCGATTCCATCTACTGCTGCTACTGCATCGCCTCTGCCCCCCTGCGCCTGACAGCCCCCTCCTGTCCCCAGTGATCACCCACTGCCCCCCTGATCACCCCCTGCCTCCCTGATCACCCCCCGTCCCCCTGATCACCCCCCGTCCCCCTGATCACCCCCCATCCCCCTGATCACCCCCCGTCCCCCGATCACCCCTGCTGCTGCTGATTCCATCTACAACTGCATCGCCTCTGCCACCCCCGCTCCTGACATCCGCCCCCGCTCCTGACATCCGCCCCCGCTCCTGACATCCGCCCCCGCTCCTGACATCCGCCCCCGCTCCAGACATCCGCCTCCGCTCCAGACATCCGCCCCCGCTCCTGACATCCGCCTCCGCTCCAGACATCCGCCTCCGCTCCAGACATCCGCCCCCGCTCCTGACATCTGCCCCCGCTCCTGACATCCGCCCCCGCTCCTGACATCTGCCCCCGCTCCTGACATCCGCCTCCGCCCCTGACAGCCGCCCCCGCCCCTGACAGCCACCCCTGACATCCGCCTCAGCTCCTGACATCCGCCTCCGCTCCTGACATCCGCCTCCGCTCCTGGCAGCCGACCCCGCTCCTGGCAGCCGCCCCCGCGCCTGGCAGCCGCCCCCGCGCCTGGCAGCCCCCTCCTGCAGTAGAAAGTTTCACCAAACACTCGCACATACACACACGCACACTATAATAAAGTTTAGCTTTTTACACACACCACACACACAATGTCCCGCTCATCCCAGTCATCCCAGTCACAAAGGCTGTACACAGCTGAGGAGGCATATTCCTTTCTTGCCTCCGAAGCTGATAGTGAGGGAGAGGACCCCACTTTTCTGTATTCCTCCCACTCTTCCTCCTCTAGTGACACCGACTCGCCACCCCCAAGATGTCGCAGGTCGAGAAATCGTCCGGAGCCCAGGGGAGGAGAGCCGGAGCCCAGGGGAGGAGAGTCGGAGCCAAGTGTAAGTGACCCCCAACCTAGTGCTAGTGACGCCCAACCTAGCACTAGTGCCCCCGTCTGGACCCCTGTCCCTGAAAATTTTGCTCCACGGATTCCTGATTTCATTCCCCAATCAGGAATCCAATTTGAGACTGCCAACCTCCGGGAAATAGACTTTTTCAAAGTCTTTTTCTCGGAGTCAATCGTCAGTCTCATGGTGGAGCAAACAAATTTGTACGCCCTGCAATTTTTTGCCGAAAACCCAAGTTCATCATTTACTACTTGGAGTCCCGTTGACTCTGTAGAAATGATGAAATATTGGGGACTGGTCCTTCACATGGGAATTGTGAAGAAACCAGAAATTCGCCAATACTGGAGTACTGATATTTTATATCAAACTCCATTATATGGCATGGTTATGATACGCAAACGTTTTGAGGCGATTCATAAATTTCTCCACTTTAGGGACAACACGGACATCCTTCCTCGCGATGACCCGAATTTTGATAGACTGTTCAAAATTCGGCCGGTCATCGAACACTTCAGCAACAAGTTTGCTGAAGTGTACATTCCAGAAAAAGCAATAGTGTGCAAAAAACACACCATATATATACCCCCTGGCTCAAGACAGAATCAGCTGTGGAGGATATCCACTAATAAAACATAACTTTTAATATTAAATGCTAAAAACTGCACATCCAACAGGACACAAACGAAAAAAACATACAAAGTGCTCAGGTGAACCAGTGCTCAATAAAAAAGAATGGTTGGATCTCACCCAAGCTGCCGGACACTGTATACTTCCGTACGACACAGTAGAGATCCAATTAGATGAGGAGGGGCAGGGCTGAAGTAGTATGTCTACCCTGTAACCCCTCTGTAACTCCTGTCCTGACAAGGACAGGCCCCAAATGGACCTTGCTCTAAGGGACCAGCCCACCCAATATGTGTAAAGGCAGAGTCCCAAAACCTCTTGAAACGTAGAATCTTCCTCCCTACGCGTTTCAACTCCGGTCATGGAGAATCATCAGGGGAGTCATATGGAAAAAAGTGCCAACGGGCACAGAGATGTAAGTCCGTCTAAATTGTGGGGCCTGCAGTGGCTAGGTAACCCACGCTGGAGATGACCGTCTGTGTCCACAGTCTCTGGTAGAGTACTCTACTGTGTCGTACGGAAGTATACAGTGTCCGGCAGCTTGGGTGAGATCCAACCATTCTTTTTTATTGAGCACTGGTTCACCTGAGCACTTTGTATGTTTTTTTCGTTTGTGTCCTGTTGGATGTGCAGTTTTTAGCATTTAATATTAAAAGTTATGTTTTATTAGTGGATATCCTCCACAGCTGATTCTGTCTGAAGTGTACATTCCCCAAAGGGAAATTTGTGTGGATGAATCCCTCATCCACTTCAAAGGGAGGCTTCAGTTCCGTCAGTACCTGC
Source organism: Ranitomeya imitator (assembly GCF_032444005.1). Lineage (NCBI taxonomy): Eukaryota > Metazoa > Chordata > Amphibia > Anura > Dendrobatidae > Ranitomeya > Ranitomeya imitator. Next base: position 544,069,497 of record NC_091284.1, on the reverse strand, counting down.
CCAGCAAAAGGGCAAGGTACGGGATAAAACTCTATAAGATCTGCGAGAGTACCTCAGGGTACACTCTCAGCTTTAGAGTTTATCAAGGAAAGGACAGCAGTATCCAGCCCCCAGATTGTCCACCTGCTCTGGGGGTGAGTGGGAAAATAGTGTGGGATTTGGTCCACCCACTGCTTGATAAAGGTTACCATTAGGGTTGAGCGAAACGGGTCGAACATTTTCAAAAGTCGCCGACTTTTGGCTAAGTCGGGGTTTCATGAAACCCGATCCGACCCCTGTGCGGGGTCGGCCATGCGGTACGCGACTTTCGCGCCAAAGTCGCGTTTCAATGACGCGAAAAGCGCCATTTCTCAGCCAATGAAGGTAAACGCAGAGTGTGGGCAGCGTGATGACATAGGTCCTGGTCCCCACCATCTTAGAGAAGGGCATTGCAGTGATTGGCTTGCTGTCTGCGACGTCACAGGGGCTATAAAGAGGCGTTCCCGCCGACCGCCATCTTACTGCTGCTGATCTGAGCTTAGGGAGAGGTTGCTGCCGCTTTGTCAGAAGCAGGGATAGCGTTAGGCAGGGTCCATTAACCACAAAACCGCTTGTGCTGCAGCGATTTGCACTGTCCAACACCACCCTCGGTGTGCAGGGACAGTGGAAGTTTTTTTTTTTTTTTTCCCCTCAGCGCTGTAGCTCATTGGGCTGCCCTAGAAGGCTCCCTGATAGCTGCATTGCTGTGTGTACGCCGCTGTGCAAACCAACTGCTTTTTTCAAAGCACAAATCTTCTTGTTCCTTCCTTTCTGCACAGCTATCTTTTTTGTTTGTCCACACTTTTTATTTCATTTGTGCATCAGTCCACTCCTTATTGCTGCCTGCCATACCTGGCTGAGATTACTGCAGGCAGGGAGATAGTAGCTGCCTGCCATACCTGGCTGAGATTACTGCAGGCAGGGAGATAGTAATTGTAGGACATTCCCTGTATTTTTTTTTTTTTTTTTTTTGGTGGGAGATTAAGATTGGCAATTTGGCATTTCTGCTAGAGTGCCATCCCTGTGTGTGCCATCTCTCTCACATAGTGGGCCATAGAAAGCCTTTTCATTTTTCTGTATTTTTTTTTGTGGGGTGTATAAATTCTCCCTGATAAAAATACAGTGGGAGATTAATATTGGCCTTTGGGCTTGTGTGCCAGTCCTGAGTGTGCCATCTCTCTCACAAATAGTGGGCCATAGAAAGCCTATTTTATTTTTTTTTGGGTTTTATAAATTCTCCCTGAAAAAAGGGAGATTAATATTGGCCTCTGGGCTTGTGTGCCAGTTGTGAGCGTGCCATCTCTCTCACAAATAGTGGGCCATAGAAAGCCTATTTAATTTTTTTTTTGGTTTTATAAATTTTCCCTGAAAAAAGGGAGATTAATATTGGCCTCTGGGCTTGTGTGCCAGTTGTGAGCGTGCCATCTGTGCCAGCCCTGAGCGTGCCATCTCTCTCACAAATAGTGGGCCATAGAAAGCCTATTTAATTTTTTTTTTTGGTTTTATAAATTCTCCCTGAAAAAAAGGGAGATTAATATTGGCCTCTGGGGTTGTGTGCCAGTTGTGAGCGTGCCATCTGTGCCAGTCCTGAGCGTGCCATCTCTCTCACAAATAGTGGGCCATAGAAAGCCTATTTAATTTTTTTTTTTGTTTTATAAATTTTCCCTGAAAAAAGGGAGATTAATATTGGCCTCTGGGCTTGTGTGCCAGTTGTGAGCGTGCCATCTGTGCCAGTCCTGAGCGTGCCATCTCTCTCACAAATAGTGGGCCATAGAAAGCCTATTTAATTTTTTTTTTGGTTTTATAAATTTTCCCTGAAAAAAGGGAGATTAATATTGGCCTCTGGGCTTGTGTGCCAGTTGTGAGCGTGCCATCTGTGCCAGTCCTGAGCGTGCCATCTCTCTCACAAATAGTGGGCCATAGAAAGCCTATTTAAATATTTTTTTGGTTTTATAAATTCTCCCAGAAAAAAAGGGAGATTAATATTGGCCTCTGGGCTTCTGTGCCAGTCCTGAGCGTGCCATCTGTGCCAGTCCTGAGCGTCCCATCTCTCTCACAAATAGTGGGCCATAGAAAGCCTATTTTTTTTTTTTTTGGGGTTTTAGAAATTCTCCCTGAAAAAAAAAGGGAGATTAATATTGCCCTTTGGGCTTGTGTGCCAGTACTAAGCGTTCCATCTCTCTCTCTCTCTCAGTCAGTGGGCCATAGAACGCCTATTTTTGGTTTTATTTGTTTTCTAAATTCTCCCTGAAAAAATCATTTTATTTTATTTGGTTTCTAAATTCTTCCTGATAAAATCATATTTTTTTTATTATTTTTTTTTCTAAAGTCTCCCTGAAAAAAAAAAAAAAAAAAAAAAACCAGTGGGAGATTAATATTGGCCTTTCTGCTTGTGTGCCAGTCTTGACTCCTGGGTGCGTCATCTCTCAGTCAGTGGGCCATAGAACGCCTATTTTTGGTTTTATTTGTTTTATATATTCTCCCTGAAAAAATCATTTTATTTTATTTGGTTTCTAAATTCTTCCTGATAAAATCATATTTTTTTTATTATTTTTTTTTCTAAAGTCTCCCTGAAAAAAAAAAAAAAAAAAAAAAACCAGTGGGAGATTAATATTGGCCTTTCTGCTTGTGTGCCAGTCTTGACTCCTGGGTGCGTCATCTCTCAGTCAGTGGGCCATAGAACGCCTATTTTTGGTTTTATTTGTTTTATAAATTCTCCCTGAAAAAATCATTTTATTTTATTTGGTTTCTAAATTCTTCCTGATAAAATCATATTTTTTTTATTATTTTTTTTTCTAAAGTCTCCCTGAAAAAAAAAAAAAAAAAAACAACCAAAAAAAACAGTGGGAGATTAATATTGGCCTTTCTGCTTGTGTGCCAGTCTTGACTCCTGGGTGTGCCATCTGTCTCTCTCTCTCTCTCTCTCTCTCTCCAATTGTGGTCCATAGAAAGCCTATATTTTTTTTCCTTGATTTGGGTTCCAAAATCTACCAGAGAAAATAACTACATCAATCATTGGTAGAAAAATATTGGCCTCTGGGCTTGTGTGCCACTCCTGACTCCTGTGTGCGTCATCTCTCAGTCAGTGGGCCATAGAACGCCTATTTTTGTTTTTATTTGTTTTATAAATTCTCCCTGAAAAAATCATTTTATTTTATTTGGTTTCTAAATTCTTCCTAATAAAATCATATTTTTTTTATTATTTTTTTTTCTAAAGTCTCCCTGAAAAAAAAAAAAAAAAACAACCAAAAAAAACAGTGGGAGATTAATATTGGCCTTTCTGCTTGTGTGCCAGTCTTGACTCCTGGGTGTGCCATCTGTCTCTCTCTCTCTCTCTCTCTCTCTCTCTCTCCAATTGTGGTCCGTAGAAAGCCTATATTTTTTTTCCTTGATTTGGGTTCCAAAATCTACCAGAGAAAATAACTACATCAATCATTGGTAGAAAAATATTGGCCTCTGGGCTTGTGTGCCACTCCTGACTCCTGTGTGCGTCATCTCTCACTCAGTGGCCCATAGAAAGCATATAGTTTGTTACATTTGTTTTCTAAATTCTCCCTGCAAAAATCTATTTTTTTTTTTTTTGCGGTTTCTAAAGTGTTCCTGAAAAAAAAAAAAATAAAAAAAAAATAATAGTGTGACATTAATATTAACATTTGTGCTTCAGTGACAGTCCTGCGTGTGGGGCATCTCTCTAATTTGCAGCCACCAAAAAAAGAGTGTGTAACATTGGGCCTGATTTTCGCTGTGGTCTCACCAACCTGTAAAGGGGTAGCTAAATCATACTGAAGTTATAGCTCACCGTGTAAGTTGTGTGACTGCAACAAATAACGTTAGTTTGGTTACGTTTTTAAAACAATGAGGAAGTCTAGTGGAAGAGGTCGTGGCCGGGGGCGTTCATTGTCAGCTGGTAATGAGGGTAGTGGTAGTGGTGGAGCATCAGGTGGTCGTGGGGAAAAAAATATTGCACCTAAGTCTGGAGCTGTGGAGCCAGGTTCGTCGTCCGGGTACACAAGGCCTCGAACGCTCCCTTTTCTGGGATTAGGAAAACCGCTTTTAAAGCCGGAGCAGCAAGAGCAAGTTTTGGCTTATCTTGCTGACTCAGCCTCTAGCTCTTTTGCCTCCTCTCGTGAAACTGGTAAAAGTAAAAGCAGCGCGTCGTTAGTGGATGTTCACGGTCAGGGACAAGTCACTTCCTTGTCCTCTTCAGCAAAAACAACAACAGAGAAGAATGCAGCAGGCGACACAACGGGTTACTCCATGGAGCTCTTTACACATACCGTCCCTGGCTTAGAAAGTGAAGCAGTTAACAGTCCATGCCCATTACAAATTGAATCTGACATGGAGTGCACTGACGCACAGCCACAGCCAGACTACTATGCTGGTCCTTTGACTCAGACCACAACATTGCCCTCGCAGGGTGCTGATCAAGAATCAGACCCTGATGAGACTATGTTGCCCCATCACGAACGCTATACCACCGAACGACACGGTGACACAGACGAAGTTGCGCAGGAGGTACAAGAAGAGTTATTAGATGACCCAGTTCTTGACCCCGATTGGCAGCCATTGGGGGAACAGGGTGCAGGCGGCAGCAGTTCTGAAGCAGAGGAGGAGGAGGGGCCGCAGCAGGCATCAACATCGCCACAGGTTCCATCTGCCGGGCCCGTATCTTGCCCAAAACGCGTGGCAAAGCCAAAACCTGGTGGAGGACAGCGTGGCCATCCGGTTAAAGCTCAGTCTGCAATGCCTGAAAAGGTATCCGATGCTAGAAAGAGTGCAGTCTGGCATTTTTTTAAACAACATCCAATTGATCAGCGCAAAGTCATCTGTCAAAAATGTTCTACTTCCTTAAGCAGAGGTCAGAATCTGAAAAGTCTCAATACTAGTTGCATGCATAGACATTTAACCACCATGCATTTGAAAGCTTGGACTAACTACCAAACGTCCCTTAAGGTTGTTGTACCCTCGGCCAATGAAGCTAGTCATCAACGCAACATCCCTTCCGGCAGTGTAGGACCACCATTTAGCGCACCACCTGCTGTATCTGTGCAGGTATCTTTGCCAGGCCAAAGCAGTCAGGGTCAGGGAATCACCAGTTTCGTAGTAGGAAACACTGCATCTAGGGCACCGGCGGCAACAATACCATCTCCCACCGTCTCTCAGTCTGCCATGTCCACCGGCACCCCCGCTAGTTCCACGATCTCCAGCTCTCCAGTCCAGCTCACCCTACATGAGACTATGGTTAGAAAAAGGAAATACTTAGCCTCGCATCCGCGTACACAGGGTTTGAACGCCCACATAGCTAGACTAATCTCGTTAGAGATGATGCCCTACCGGTTAGTTGAAAGCGAAGCTTTCAAAGACCTGATGGACTACGCTGTACCACGCTACGAGCTACCCAGTCGACACTTTTTTTCCAGAAAAGCCATCCCAGCCCTCCACCAGCATGTTAAAGAGCGCATCGTCCATGCACTCAGGCAATCTGTGAGCACAAAGGTGCACCTGACAACAGATGCATGGACCAGTAGGCATGGCCAGGGACGTTACGTGTCCATCACGGCACACTGGGTAAATGTGGTGGATTCAGGGTCCACAGGGGACAGCAAGTTTGGGACAGTTCTGCCTAGCCCACGGTCTAGTAAACAGTTGTCTGTAGCCGTTCGCACCCCCTCCTCCTCCTCCTCCTCCTCGTCCTCCTGCAGAAGCAAGAGCTCGTCCACAGACCGCAGTCGCACAAACACTCCATCCGCACCTGCCACAGTTGCACACCAGGTCTCCCATTATGGGGCAGCTACTGGCATACGTCAGCAGGCTGTATTGGCTATGAAGTGTTTGGGCGACAATAGACACACCGCGGAAGTTCTGTCCGAGTTCTTGCAGCAAGAAACGCAGTCGTGGCTGGGCACTGTAGATCTTGAGGCAGGCAAGGTAGTGAGTGATAACGGAAGGAATTTCATGGCTGCCATCTCCCTTTCCCAACTGAAACACATTCCTTGCCTGGCTCACACCTTAAACCTGGTGGTGCAGTGCTTCCTGAAAAGTTATCCGGGGTTATCCGACCTGCTCCTCAAAGTGCGTGGACTTTGCGCACATATCCGCCGTTCGCCTGTACACTCCAGCCGTATGCAGACCTATCAGCGTTCTTTGAACCTTCCCCAGCATCGCCTAATCATAGACGTTGCAACAAGGTGGAACTCAACACTGCACATGCTTCAGAGACTGTGCGAACAGAGGCGGGCTGTAATGTTTTTGTGGGAGGATACACATACACGGGCAGGCAGTAGGATGGCAGACATGGAGTTGTCAGGTGTGCAGTGGTCGAAGATTCAAGACATGTGTCAAGTCCTTCAGTGTTTTGAGGAATGCACACGGCTGGTTAGTGCAGACAACGCCATAATAAGCATGAGCATCCCCCTAATGCGTCTGCTGATGCAAAGTTTGACGCACATAAAGGATCAGGCGTCTGCACCAGAGGAAGAGGAAAGCCTTGATGACAGTCAGCGATTGTCTGGTCAGGGCAGTGTACATGACGAGGTACCGGGCGAAGAGGAGGTGGAGGATGAGGAGGATGATGGGGATGAGTATATTTTTAATGAGGAAGCTTTCCCGGGGGCACGGGAAATTGGTGGCGTGGCAAGGCCGGGTTCTGGTTTTTTGAGGGACACAAGTGACGTAGATTTGCCTGCAACTGCCCCTCAACCAAGCACAACCGCAGATTTGACAACGGGAACTTTGGCCCACATGGCGGATTATGCCTTGCGTATCCTCAAAAGGGACACACGCATTACAAAAATGATGAACGATGACGATTACTGGTTGGCCTGCCTCCTTGATCCTCGCTATAAAGGCAAATTGCAAAATATTATGCCACATGAGAACTTGGAACTAATATTAGCAACAAAACAATCAACTCTTGTTGACCGTTTGCTTCTGGCATTCCCTGCACACAGCGCCCGTGATCGTTCTCACACGAGCTCCAGGGGCCAGCAGACCAGAGGTGTTAGAGGGGCAGAAATCAGAAGTGGCGTTGGCCAGAGGGGTTTTCTGACCAGGTTGTGGAGTGATTTTTCTATGACCGCAGACAGGACAGGTACTGCAGCATCAATTCAAAGTGACAGGAGACAACATTTGTCCAGTATGGTTACAAACTATTTTTCATCCCTTATCGACGTTCTCCCTCAACCGTCATTCCCATTTGATTACTGGGCATCCAAATTAGACACCTGGCCAGAATTGGCAGAATATGCATTGCAGGAGCTTGCTTGCCCGGCAGCTAGTGTCCTATCAGAAAGAGTATTCAGTGCTGCAGGTTCAATACTAACAGAAAAAAGGACTCGTCTGGCTACCCAAAATGTAGATGATCTAACCTTCATTAAAATGAACCACAACTGGATTTCAAAATCTTTTGCCCCACCCTGCCCGGCTGACACCTAGCTTTCCTATGAAAAGGTCTTGCCTGTGGACTATTCTGAATGACTTTTCCAATCTCGTAATTTTCTTCACCTGATTGTCCAGCATACGACATGTTTCCACCTCACGAAATGGCCAAACTCCCCACACGGGGCCGTGCTATCGACACTTTGCGCTTGGACCCTTGAGAGTGCTGTTTGTCTGAAGAGGTGGGTGTGGCCGCTTTTGGTCGACGGCACTGCCACTGGGTCCCTCATAGTACAATAAAGTGTCTCTGGCGGTGGTGGTGCGCACCCAACGTCAGACACACCGTTGTAATATGAGGGGCCCTGTGCCTGTACCGCCGGCCACAAGACAGTTCCCCCCCCCAGCTCAAACAGTGCTCTACCACTAGCAAAATTATCTCTCACAGCTTCACCAATGTGTAGTCTAGGCGCTGACATCCTTCAATGCCTGGCACTGACAATACCATTGTTTTGACATTTTTGTTATGTTAGGCCTTCGAAGCCTGTCTGCGGTCCCTTCTTTCTACAACTACTACACTGACCAGGCCACTGCTGGCCGTGTTACCCTGGAACCAATTTAAAAGTGCCTACAGTCAGCCCAAGTTTGTTATGTTAGGCCTTGGAAGCCTGTCTGCGGTCACTCCTTCCACTAGACTTCCACTGACCAGACCACTGCTGCCCGTGTACCCCTGGAACCAATTTAAAAGTGCCTACAGCCAGCCCAAGTTTGTTATGTTAGGCCTTGGAAGCCTGTCTGCGGTCACTCCTTCCACTAGACTTCCACTGACCAGACCACTGCTGCCCGTGTACCCCTGGAACCAATTTAAAAGTGCCTACAGCCAGCCCAAGTTTGTTATGTTAGGCCTTGGAAGCCTGTCTGCGGTCACTCCTTCCACTAGACTTCCACTGACCAGACCACTGCTGCCCGTGTACCCCTGGAACCAATTTAAAAGTGCCTACAGCCAGCCCAAGTTTGTTATGTTAGGCCTTGGAAGCCTGTCTGCGGTCACTCCTTCCACTAGACTTCCACTGACCAGACCACTGCTGCCCGTGTACCCCTGGAACCAATTTAAAAGTGCCTACAGCCAGCCCAAGTTTGTTATGTTAGGCCTTGGAAGCCTGTCTGCGGTCACTCCTTCCACTAGACTTCCACTGACCAGACCACTGCTGCCCGTGTACCCCTGGAACCAATTTAAAAGTGCCTACAGCCAGCCCAAGTTTGTTATGTTAGGCCTTGGAAGCCTGTCTGCGGTCACTCCTTCCACTAGACTTCCACTGACCAGACCACTGCTGCCCGTGTACCCCTGGAACCAATTTAAAAGTGCCTACAGCCAGCCCAAGTTTGTTATGTTAGGCCTTGGAAGCCTGTCTGCGGTCACTCCTTCCACTAGACTTCCACTGACCAGACCACTGCTGCCCGTGTACCCCTGGAACCAATTTAAAAGTGCCTACAGCCAGCCCAAGTTTGTTATGTTAGGCCTTGGAAGCCTGTCTGCGGTCACTCCTTCCACTAGACTTCCACTGACCAGACCACTGCTGCCCGTGTACCCCTGGAACCAATTTAAAAGTGCCTACAGCCAGCCCAAGTTTGTTATGTTAGGCCTTGGAAGCCTGTCTGCGGTCACTCCTTCCACTAGACTTCCACTGACCAGACCACTGCTGCCCGTGTACCCCTGGAACCAATTTAAAAGTGCCTACAGCCAGCCCAAGTTTGTTATGTTAGGCCTTGGAAGCCTGTCTGCGGTCACTCCTTCCACTAGACTTCCACTGACCAGACCACTGCTGCCCGTGTACCCCTGGAACCAATTTAAAAGTGCCTACAGCCAGCCCAAGTTTGTTATGTTAGGCCTTGGAAGCCTGTCTGCGGTCAATCCTTCCACTAGACTTCCACTGACCAGACCACTGCTGCCCGTGTACCCCTGGAACCAATTTAAAAGTGCCTACAGCCAGCCCAAGTTTGTTATGTTAGGCCTTGGAAGCCTGTCTGCGGTCACTCCTTCCACTAGACTTCCACTGACCAGACCACTGCTGCCCATGTACCCCTGGAACCAATTTAAAAGTGCCTACAGCCAGCCCAAGTTTGTTATGTTAGGCCTTGGAAGCCTGTCTGCGGTCACTCCTTCCACTAGACTTCCACTGACCAGACCACTGCTGCCCATGTACCCCTGGAACCAATTTAAAAGTGCCTACAGCCAGCCCAAGTTTGTTATGTTAGGCCTTGGAAGCCTGTCTGCGGTCACTCCTTCCACTAGACTTCCACTGACCAGACCACTGCTGCCCATGTACCCCTGGAACCAATTTAAAAGTGCCTACAGCCAGCCTAAGTTTGTTATGTTAGGCCTTGGAAGCCTGTCTGCGGTCACTCCTTCCACTAGACTTCCACTGACCAGACCACTGCTGCCCATGTACCCCTGGAACCAATTTAAAAGTGCCTACAGCCAGCCCAAGTTTGTTATGTTAGGCCTTGGAAGCCTGTCTGCGGTCACTCCTTCCACTAGACTTCCACTGACCATACACTGCTGCCCATGTACCCCTGGAACAAATTTAAAAGTGCCTACAGCCAGCCCAAGTTTGTTATGTTAGGCCTTCGAAGCCTGTCTGCGTCCCGTTCTTTCAACTACAACTACACTGACCAGGCCACTGATGGCCGTGTTCCCCTGGAACCAATTTTAACTTGCCTACAGCCAGCCCTATGTTATTATGTTAGGCCTTCGAAGCCTGTCTGCGTCCCGTTCTTTCAACTACAACTACACTGACCAGGCCACTGATGGCCGTGTTCCCCTGGAACCAATTTTAACTTGCCTACAGCCAGCCCAATGTTAGGCCTTTGATGCCTGTCTGCCGTCACTCCTTCCACTAGGCCTCCACTGACCTGTCTATTGCTGCCCGTGTACCCCTTGAACCAACCTAATAAAATATTTTAAAAATTAATTTGATTATAAAAAATAAGATCGTGTTGAGATCTCAAATGCAGACATTTTAACAATCAAAACAAACACACATCAAATATCTGGAACTGTACTACAAAGGTCCAACAGCTACAATTTCTTTCTCCTGCAAGAAGTTAACTGAAAGTTTTTTGGAGTTGTTAACACAGATATGGCATCCACCGAGTGTTGTCCTGTCGCGTCTCCTTTAAATTATTTCCAATAAGATGTTAAACTATTAATTTAATAAAATCAATAATTAAAAAATTAATTGAGTAAGTCAAAAGCACATTGCAAATAAACATTAATTACAAATCAAGAAGCATGGCGCGTCCGAGGGTGAGTAGATACCGAATAAGAATATAATCACCCTCGGACGCGCAATGCTTATTTAAAACAGCCTTCCTTCCTAAGAATCAGCCCTTCCGTGGTGTAGAGAGAGGTTGTGTTACACTCCAAGGTGTTCCCCAGGTTGCCTTTCCTGAGCTTCGATCTTCCGGCTCTCGTTTAGTAGCTGTTGGAAACTACGCTGCATTAGGCCTACTAATTGTGTATGGGTGAAACAGTGGCGCATCTGCGGTCCCTCCTTCCACTAGGCCTCCACTGACCTGTCTACTGCGGCCCGTGTACCCCTTGAACCAACCTAATAAAATATTTTAAAAATTAATTTGATTATAAAAAATAAGATCGTGTTGAGATCTCAAATGCAGACATTTTAACAATCAAAACAAACACACATCAAATATCTGGAACTGTACTACAAAGGTCCAACAGCTACAATTTCTTTCTCCTGCAAGAAGTTAACTGAAAGTTTTTTGGAGTTGTTAACACAGATATGGCATCCACCGAGTGTTGTCCTGTCGCGTCTCCTTTAAATTATTTCCAATAAGATGTTAAACTATTAATTTAATAAAATCAATAATTAAAAAATTAATTGAGTAAGTCAAAAGCACATTGCAAATAAACATTAATTACAAATCAAGAAGCATGGCGCGTCCGAGGGTGAGTAGATACCGAATAAGAATATAATCACCCTCGGACGCGCAATGCTTATTTAAAACAACCTTCCTTCCTAAGAATCAGCCCTTCCGTGGTGTAGAGAGAGGTTGTGTTACACTCCAAGGTGTTCCCCAGGTTGCCTTTCCTGAGCTTCGATCTTCCGGCTCTCGTTTAGTAGCTGTTGGAAACTACGCTGCATTAGGCCTACTAATTGTGTATGGGTGAAACAGTGGCGCATCTGCGGTCCCTCCTTCCACTAGGCCTCCACTGACCTGTCTACTGCGGCCCGTGTACCCCTTGAACCAACCTAATAAAATATTTTAAAAATTAATTTGATTATAAAAAATAAGATCGTGTTGAGATCTCAAATGCAGACATTTTAACAATCAAAACAAACACACATCAAATATCTGGAACTGTACTACAAAGGTCCAACAGCTACAATTTCTTTCTCCTGCAAGAAGTTAACTGAAAGTTTTTTGGAGTTGTTAACACAGATATGGCATCCACCGAGTGTTGTCCTGTCGCGTCTCCTTTAAATTATTTCCAATAAGATGTTAAACTATTAATTTAATAAAATCAATAATTAAAAAATTAATTGAGTAAGTCAAAAGCACATTGCAAATAAACATTAATTACAAATCAAGAAGCATGGCGCGTCCGAGGGTGAGTAGATACCGAATAAGAATATAATCACCCTCGGACGCGCAATGCTTATTTAAAACAGCCTTCCTTCCTATGAATCAGCCCTTCCGTGGTGTAGAGAGAGGTTGTGTTACACTCCAAGGTGTTCCCCAGGTTGCCTTTCCTGAGCTTCGATCTTCCGGCTCTCGTTTAGTAGCTGTTGGAAACTACGCTGCATTAGGCCTACTAATTGTGTATGGGTGAAACAGTGGCGCATCTGCGGTCCCTCCTTCCACTAGGCCTCCACTGACCTGTCTACTGCGGCCCGTGTACCCCTTGAACCAACCTAATAAAATATTTTAAAAATTAATTTGATTATAAAAAATAAGATCGTGTTGAGATCTCAAATGCAGACATTTTAACAATCAAAACAAACACACATCAAATATCTGGAACTGTACTACAAAGGTCCAACAGCTACAATTTCTTTCTCCTGCAAGAAGTTAACTGAAAGTTTTTTGGAGTTGTTAACACAGATATGGCATCCACCGAGTGTTGTCCTGTCGCGTCTCCTTTAAATTATTTCCAATAAGATGTTAAACTATTAATTTAATAAAATCAATAATTAAAAAATTAATTGAGTAAGTCAAAAGCACATTGCAAATAAACATTAATTACAAATCAAGAAGCATGGCGCGTCCGAGGGTGAGTAGATACCGAATAAGAATATAATCACCCTCGGACGCGCAATGCTTATTTAAAACAGCCTTCCTTCCTAAGAATCAGCCCTTCCGTGGTGTAGAGAGAGGTTGTGTTACACTCCAAGGTGTTCCCCAGGTTGCCTTTCCTGAGCTTCGATCTTCCGGCTCTCGTTTAGTAGCTGTTGGAAACTACGCTGCATTAGGCCTACTAATTGTGTATGGGTGAAACAGTGGCGCATCTGCGGTCCCTCCTTCCACTAGGTCTCCACTGACCTGTCTACTGCGGCCCGTGTACCCCTTGAACCAACCTAATAAAATATTTTAAAAATTAATTTGATTATAAAAAATAAGATCGTGTTGAGATCTCAAATGCAGACATTTTAACAATCAAAACAAACACACAACAAATATCTGGAACTGTACTACAAAGGTCCAACAGCTACAATTTCTTTCTCCTGCAAGAAGTTAACTGAAAGTTTTTTGGAGTTGTTAACACAGATATGGCATCCACCGAGTGTTGTCCTGTCGCGTCTCCTTTAAATTATTTCCAATAAGATGTTAAACTATTAATTTAATAAAATCAATAATTAAAAAATTAATTGAGTAAGTCAAAAGCACATTGCAAATAAACATTAATTACAAATCAAGAAGCATGGCGCGTCCGAGGGTGAGTAGATACCGAATAAGAATATAATCACCCTCGGACGCGCAATGCTTATTTAAAACAGCCTTCCTTCCTATGAATCAGCCCTTCCGTGGTGTAGAGAGAGGTTGTGTTACACTCCAAGGTGTTCCCCAGGTTGCCTTTCCTGAGCTTCGATCTTCCGGCTCTCGTTTAGTAGCTGTTGGAAACTACGCTGCATTAGGCCTACTAATTGTGTATGGGTGAAACAGTGGCGCATCTGCGGTCCCTCCTTCCACTAGGCCTCCTCTGACCTGTCTACTGCGGCCCGTGTACCCCTTGAACCAACCTAATAAAATATTTTAAAAATTAATTTGATTATAAAAAATAAGATCGTGTTGAGATCTCAAATGCAGACATTTTAACAATCAAAACAAACACACAACAAATATCTGGAACTGTACTACAAAGGTCCAACAGCTACAATTTCTTTCTCCTGCAAGAAGTTAACTGAAAGTTTTTTGGAGTTGTTAACACAGATATGGCATCCACCGAGTGTTGTCCTGTCGCGTCTCCTTTAAATTATTTCCAATAAGATGTTAAACTACTAATTTAATAAAATCAATAATTAAAAAATTAATTGAGTAAGTCAAAAGCACATTGCAAATAAACATTAATTACAAATCAAGAAGCATGGCGCGTCCGAGGGTGAGTAGATACCGAATAAGAATATAATCACCCTCGGACGCGCAATGCTTATTTACAACAGCCTTCCTTCCTAAGAATCAGCCCTTTCGTGGTGTAGAGAGAGGTTGTGTTACACTAAGGTGTTCCCCGGGTTGCCTTTCATGAGCTTCGATCTTCCGGCTCTCGTTTAGTAGTTGGTGGAAACTACGCTGCATTAGGCCTACTAATTGTGTATGGGTGAAACAGTGGCGCATCTGCGGTCCCTCCTTCCACTAGGCCTCCTCTGACCTGTCTACTGCGGCCCGTGTACCCCTTGAACCAACCTAATAAAATATTTTAAAAATTAATTTGATTATAAAAAATAAGATCGTGTTGAGATCTCAAATGCAGACATTTTAACAATCAAAACAAACACACAACAAATATCTGGAACTGTACTACAAAGGTCCAACAGCTACAATTTCTTTCTCCTGCAAGAAGTTAACTGAAAGTTTTTTGGAGTTGTTAACACAGATATGGCATCCACCGAGTGTTGGCCTGTCGCGTCTCCTTTAAATTATTTCCAATAAGATGTTAAACTACTAATTTAATAAAATCAATAATTAAAAAATTAATTGAGTAAGTCAAAAGCACATTGCAAATAAACATTAATTACAAATCAAGAAGCATGGCGCGTCCGAGGGTGAGTAGATACCGAATAAGAATATAATCACCCTCGGACGCGCAATGCTTATTTACAACAGCCTTCCTTCCTAAGAATCAGCCCTTTCGTGGTGTAGAGAGAGGTTGTGTTACACTAAGGTGTTCCCCGGGTTGCCTTTCATGAGCTTCAATCTTCCAGCTCTCGTTTAGTAGTTGGTGGAAACTACGCTGCATTAGGCCTACAAATTTGGTATGGGGTGTAGAGACAGGTTGTGTTACACTCCAAGGTTTTCACCAGGTTGCCTTTCCTGAGCTTCGATCTTCATGCTCTCGTTTAGTAGTTGTAGAAAAGTACGCTGCATTAGGCCTACAAAATGGGTATGGGGTGGAGAGAGATGGTGTGTTACACTCCAAGGTGTTCCCCAGGTTGCCTTTCCTGAGCTTCGATCTTCATGCTCTCGTTTAGTAGGTGTCGGAAAGTAGGCTGCATTAGGCCTAAAAAATGGGGAATGGGGTGGAGAGAGATGGTGTGTTACACTCCAAGGTGTTCCCCAGGTTTCCTTGCCATTGCTTCGGTCTTCCGACTCTCGTTTAGTAGTTGTAGAAAAGTACACTGCATTAGGCCTAAAAAATGGGTATGGGGTGGAGAGAGATGGTGTGTTACACTCCAAGGTGTTCCCCAGGTTGCCTTTCCTGAGCTTCGATCTTCATGCTCTCGTTTAGTAGGTGTCGGAAAGTAGGCTGCATTAGGCCTACAAATTGGGTATGGGGTGGAGAGAGATGGTGTGTTACACTCCAAGGTGTTCCCCAGGTTGCCTTTCCTGAGCTTCTATCTTCAGGCTCTCATTAAATTGTGGTTAAATGGAACAACTGCATTTGGCGTACTAGTTGGTTTGGGGCCTACTATCGGTGTCTGCCACTCCTTGCTGTTCTCCTGGTTTCCTGTCCTGAAATTCCATTTTCAGGCTCTCGTTAAGTAGTTGTTAATGTTAGACTGCATTTGGCCTACTAGTTGGGGCCTACTATAGGTGTCTGCCACTCCTTGCTGTTCTCCTCCACTGAACAAAGCTGTGCCGCCTGTTTACTACGGTTGCCAATTTTGAACTGCATTTCGACTACTTACTGATTTGGCCCTACTCTCTGTGTCAGCCTCTCATTCCAGTTGTCCTCCACTGCAATGCCCCCTGGTTATTCCTGTGTTACCAATTTTGAACTGCATTTAGCCCACTTTCTTCTTTGGGCCTATATCTGTGTTTCCACTTCATCGTGCCCATTGCCCAGCCAGTGATAGATGAGTCTGCTGGTACATTGACCCATAACGCAACATTCCCCGTGCACGCTACACAACAACATTGTGACCCTGCTGAAAGTCAGGTTGCTCTTCCCGCATACCATACCACCTTACACGGGGACAAAGAGGAAGGTGCAGATGAAAGTGCAGGTTCCTTCATCAGGTGGGGGGAGGAATACTAGTTGGCGACGTCACTGGCACAGGGCCTCTCATAGTACGCAAAAGTGTTGCTGCCGGTGGGAGGCGCCCCCGCCGTGCAAACACACCGCTGTACTTTGAGGGGCCCTGTGCCAGTTCCAATGCCAACGAGTGGGCCCCCCCTGCTTGCTCAGGTTCACAGCACTTGCAAAGTTGAAATACTTACCTCTCCCTGCTCCACTGCCGTGACGTGGTCCAGATTTCCTGGGCCCACTAATTACTTGAACCAGCCCTACCCCCCACAACTTTAGCCAAATGACCCCCAATTTCAAATGCCTTCCAATTATTATAAGGTAAATTACGCTTGACAAGCTTCATTAAGAAGAATGGATGGTATTGACATTAAAATGTGTACTCTAGGTGTTTTCCTGGCCCCCACTCACTGCCGACTATGCTGCCCCATTGACTTGCATTGGGTTTCGTGTTTCGGTCGATCCCGACTTTACGTCATAATCGGCCGATTTCACTCGACCCGACTTTGGACATAGTCGGGTTTCGCAAAACCCGGCTCGACTCTAAAAAGGTCAAGGTCGCTCAACTCTAGTTACCATCTGTACGTTGATAACTTTTATACAAGCATCCCACTCTTTCAATCCCTCTCTGCCAGAGCTACCGTCGCTTGCGGTACCGTGCGCAGAAACAAGAGGGGTCTCCCTTTGTCACTAATTGAGCAGGTTCTCCCAAAGGGTGAGAGCCGGGCCCAATGTAGAGGCAACATGCTTGCGGTCAAGTTCAAAGACAAAAGGGACGTCTTTTTCTTGACCACAATCCATGGTCCCGGCACCACGGCCAGCACTGTTCGAGGTACCCCAGCACAGGTCCACAAACCGGACTGTGCCCTGGGGTACAACAAACACATGGGGGGAGTTGATCTTTCTGATCAAGTCCTCCAGCCCTATAGTGCCATGCGGAAGACGAAGGTGTGGTATAAAAAACTGGCTGTGCACATCGTGCAAATGGCACTGTATAACGCATACGTGCTATCACGATGTGCAAGCCAGACCAACAACACCTTCCTTCAGTTCCAGGAGGCGGTGATAAAGGCCCTAATGTTTGGAGGCGAGGAAGGAGCGGGCCCCAGCACCCCTGGAACTCAAGTCTCCCGTATGGTACCAGGGCAACATTTTCCTTGTGAGGGGAGAGCAAAAAAAAGGTGCCGGGTGTGCTATAAAAGGGGGATTCGAAGGGAAACTCGTTTCCAATGTGAAACGTGTCCCGACAAACCTGGACTGTGTTTGAATGAATGCTTCAGAATTCATCACGCGTCCGTGGACTAAACACATCCTGACATTCCCCTACAGAACTCACCCACACCAGGCTGATATACACAACACCACACACACACACACCAACCTGACATACACTACACCACACCCCAACCTGACGTACTCTACACCACACACTCCAACCTGATGTAGTGTGTCAGGTTGGTGTGTATGGAGTAGTGTACGTCAGATTGGTGTGTGGTGTGGTATAGTGTACGTCAGGTTGGTGTGTGTGTATGATGTACACTACACCACACACACCAACCTGACGTACACTACACCACACCCCAACCTGACGTACACTACACCACACACTCCAACCTGACGTAGTGTGTCAGGTTGGTGTGTATGGCGTAGTGTACATGAGGTTGGTGTGTGGTGTGGTATAGTGTACGTCAGGTTGGTGTGTGTGTATATGGTGTACACTACTCCACACACCCCAACCTGACGTACACTACACCACACCCCAACCTGACGTACACTACACCACACACTCCAACCTGACGTAGTGTGTCAGGTTGGTGTGTATGGCGTAGTGTACATGAGGTTGGTGTGTGGTGTGGTATAGTGTACGTCAGGTTGGTGTGTGTGTATATGGTGTACACTACTCCACACACCCCAACCTGACGTACACTACACCACACCCCAACCTGACGTACACTACACCACACACTCCAACCTGACGTAGTGTCAGGTTGGTGTGTATGGCGTAGTGTACGTCAGGTTGGTGTGCGGTGTATAGTTTACGTCAGATTGGTGTGTGTGTGTATGGTGTACACTACACCACACACACCAAACTGACAAACTACACCACACCCCAACCTGACGTACACTACACCACACACTCCAACCTGACGTAGTGTCAGGTTGGTGTGTATGGCGTAGTGTACGTCAGGTTGGTGTGTGGTGTATAGTGTACGTCAGATTGGTGTGTGTGTATGGTGTACACTACACCACACACACCAACCTGACATAAACTACACCACACCCCAACCTGACGTACACTACACCACACACTCCAACCTGACGTAGTGTGTCAGGTTGGTGTGTATGGAGTAGTGTACGTCAGATTGTTGTGTGGTGTGGTATAGTGTACGTCAGGTTGGTGTGTGTGTATGATGTACACTACACCACACACACCAACCTGACGTACACTACACCACACCCCAACCTGACGTACACTACACCACACACTCCAACCTGACGTAGTGTGTCAGGTTGGTGTGTATGGCGTTGTGTACGTCAGGTTGGTGTGTAGTTTGGTATAGAGTACGTCAGGTTGGTGTGTGTGTGTGGTGAATACTACACCACACACAACAACCTGACATACACTACGTACCTTCCATACGCAACATGGTGTCCGCTAATGAATGGAGCTAATTTTCCATTCAAAAAGTGAAATGGCGCTCCTTCCCTTCCGAGCCTTGCCGTGCACCCAAACAGTGGTTTACCCCCACATGTGAGATATCAGTGTACTCAGGAGAAATTGCCCAACAAATTTTAGCATCCATTTTAGCCTGATGCCCATGTGAAAATGGAAAAAATTGAGGCTAAAATAAAATTTTTGTGAAAAAAAAGTACTTTTTCATATTTATGGATCAATTTGTGAAGCACCTGAGGGTTCAAAGTGCTCAATATGCATCTAGATAAGTTCCTTGGGTGGTCTAGTTTCCAAAATGGGGTCACATGTGGGGGAGCTCCAATGTTTAGGCACACAGGGGCTCTCCAAACGCGACATGGTGTCCGCTAAAGATTGGAGCTAATTTTCCATTCAAAAAGTCAAATGGCGCTCCTTCCCTTCCGAGCCTTGCCGTGCGCCCAAACAGTGGTTTACCCCCACATGTGAGATATCAGTGTACTCAGGAGAAATTGCCCAACAAATTTTAGCATCCATTTTAGCCTGATGCCCATGTGAAAATGGAAAAAAATTGAGGCTAAAATAAAATTTTTGTGAAAAAAAAGTACTTTTTCATACTTATGGATCAATTTGTGAAGCACCTGGGGGTTCAAAGTGCTCAATATGCATCTAGATAAGTTCCTTGGGTGGTCTAGTTTCCAAAATGGGGTCACATGTGGGGGAGCTCCAATGTTTAGGCACATAGGGGCTCTCCAAACGCGACATGGTGTCCGCTAAAGATTGGAGCTAATTTTTCATTCAAAAAGTCAAATGGCGCTCCTTCCCTTCCGAGCCTTGCCGTGCGCCCAAACAGTGGTTTACCCCCACATGTGAGATATCAGTGTACTCAGAAGAAATTGGCCAACAAATTTTAGCATCCATTTTAGCCTGATGCCCATGTGAAAATAGAAAAAATTGAGGCTAAAATAAAATTTTTGTGAAAAAAGTACTTTTTCATATTTATGGATCAATTTGTGAAGCACCTGAGGGTTCAAAGTGCTCAATATGCATCTAGATAAGTTCCTTGGGTGGTCTAGTTTCCAAAATGGGGTCACATGTGGGGGAGCTCCAATGTTTAGGCACACAGGGGCTCTCCAAACGCGACATGGTGTCCGCTAAAGATTGGAGCTAATTTTCCATTCAAAAAGTCAAATGGCGCTCCTTCCCTTCCGAGCCTTGCCGTGCGCCCAGTGGTTTACCCCCACATGTGAGATATCAGTGTACTCAGGAGAAATTGCCCAACAAATTTTAGCATCCATTTTAGCCTGATGCCCATGTGAAAATGGAAAAAATTGAGGCTAAAATAAATTTTTTGTGAAAAAAAGTACTTTTTCATATTTATGGATCAATTTGTGAAGCACCTGGGGGTTCAAAGTGCTCAATATGCATCTAGATAAGTTCCTTGGGTGGTCTAGTTTCCAAAATGGGGTCACATGTGGGGGAGCTCAAATATTTAGGCACACAGGGGCTCTCCAAACACGACATGGTGTCCGCTAAAGATTGGAGCTAATTTTTCATTCAAAAAGTCAAATGGCGCTCCTTCCCTTCCGAGCCTTGCCGTGCGCCCAAACAGTGGTTTACCCCCACATGTGAGATATCAGTGCACTCAGGAGAAATTGCCCAACAAATTTTAGCATCCATTTTAGCCTGATGCCCATGTGAAAATGGAAAAAATTGAGGCTAAAATAAATTTTTTGTGAAAAAAAAGTACTTTTTCATATTTATGGATCAATTTGTGAAGCACCTGGGGGTTCAAAGTGCTCAATATGCATCTAGATAAGTTCCTTGGGTGGTCTAGTTTCCAAAATGGGGGCACATGTGGGGGAGCTCAAATATTTAGGCACACAGGGGCTCTCCAAACACGACATGGTGTCCGCTAAAGATTGGAGCTAATTTTTCATTCAAAAAGTCAAATGGCGCTCCTTCCCTTCCGAGCCTTGCCGTGCGCCCAAACAGTGGTTTACCCCCACATGTGAGATATCAGTGCACTCAGGAGAAATTGCCCAACAAATTTTAGCATCCATTTTAGCCTGATGCCCATGTGAAAATGGAAAAAATTGAGGCTAAAATAAAATTTTTGTGAAAAAAAAGTACTTTTTCATACTTATGGATCAATTTGTGAAGCACCTGGGGGTTCAAAGTGCTCAATATGCATCTAGATAAGTTCCTTGGGTGGTCTAGTTTCCAAAATGGGGTCACATGTGGGGGAGCTCCAATGTTTAGGCACACAGGGGCTCTCCAAACACGACATGGTGTCCGCTAAAGATTGGAGCTAATTTTTCATTCAAAAAGTCAAATGGCGCTCCTTCCCTTCCGAGCCTTGCCGTGCGCCCAAACAGTGGTTTACCCCCACATGTGAGATATCAGTGCACTCAGGAGAAATTGCCCAACAAATTTTAGCATCCATTTTAGCCTGATGCCCATGTGAAAATGGAAAAAATTGAGGCTAAAATAAAATTTTTGTGAAAAAAAAAGTACTTTTTCATATTTATGGATCAATTTGTGAAGCACCTGGGGGTTCAAAGTGCTCAATATTCATCTAGATAAGTTCCTTGGGTGGTCTAGTTTCCAAAATGGGGTCACATGTGGGGGAGCTCCAATGTTTAGGCACACAGGGGCTCTCCAAATGCGACATGGTGTCCGCTAAAGATGGGAGCTAGTTTTTCATTCAAAAAATCAAATGGCGCTCCTTCCCTTCTGAGCCCTGCCGTGCGCCCAAACAGTGGTTCCCCCCCACATATGAGGTTTCAGCGTACTCAGGACAAATTGGACAATAACTTTTGGGGTTGAGTTTCTCCTTTTAACCTTGGGAAAATAAAAAAAATGTTGCTAAAAGATCATTTTTGTGACTAAAAAGTTAAATGTTCATTTTTTCCTTCCATGTTGCTTCTGCTGCTGTGAAACACCTGAAGGGTTAATAAACTACTTGAATGTGGTTTTGAGCACCTTGAGGGGTGCAGTTTTTAGAATGGTGTCACTTTTGGGTATTTTCTCTCATATAGACCCCTCAAAGTGACTTCAAATGTGAGGTGGTCCCTAAAAAAAATGGTGTTGTAAATTTTGTTGTAAAAATGAGAAATCGTTGGTCAAATTTTAACCCTTATAACTTCCTAGCAAAAAAAAATTTTGGTTTCAAAATTGTGCTGATGTAAAGTAGACATGTGGGAAATGTTATTTATTAACTATTTTGTGTCACATATCTTTCTGGTTTTACAGAATAAAAATTAAAAATTTGAAAATTGCGAAATTTTCAAAATTTTCGCCAAAATTCCGATTTTTTTAGAAATAAACGCAAAAATTATCGGCCTAAATTTACCACTAACATGAAGCCCAATATGTCACGAAAAAACAATCTCAGAACCGCTAGGATCCGTTGAAGCGTTCCTGAGTTATTACCTCATAAAGGGACACTGGTCAGAATTGCAAAAAACGGCAAGGTCTTTAAGGTCAAAATAGCCTGGGTCATGAAGGGGTTAAGGACTTCTAGATTTTCCTTCAAAGCAGTCAATCTCTCCTCCACTGCCGGAACTGGAACATCCATTGGAGATCTAGGAAAGATGCTTGGGTGATAACCTAGATTAGCGAAGAAAGGCGTTACCATAGTGGAGGCATTCTGAGAATTATTGTAGGAGAATTCCGCTAAAGGAAGCAGTTCCAACCAGTCATCCTGAAGATGGCAGACGTAGCATCGTAGATATTGCTCCAGAGTCTGATTGGTTTGCTCAGTCTGACCATTCGTCTGAGGGTGAAATGCGGAAGAAAGACGAACATCAATATTAAGCGCAGAACAAAACCCCTTCCAGAATCTTGACGTGAACTGAACTCCACGATCAGAAATAACTTCATCTGGGACCCCATGCAGCCGAAAAATATTCTGTATTACTAAATTTACAGTCTCTTTAGCTGAGGGGAGGCCGGCACAAGGAACAAAATGAGCAGCCTTAGTCAGACGATCAACTACCACTAGAATAGTGTTCATGCCACCAGAAGTAGGAAGATCCACAATGAAGTCCATAGAGATTGAGCCCCACGGGCGAGATGGAATAGGTAGTAGTTGAAGTAGACCCGTAGGAGAAGCACGAGGAGTCTTATAACGAGCACATACCTCACAAGAGAGCACATAGTCCTTAGTATCCTTCAGGCAAGTTGGCCACCAGAAAATCGGCTCAGGAACTCTTGCGTCTTCTGTACCCCCCTATGACCAGCCAACTTGGAGTCATGTACCAACTTGAGGATCTGCAGACGTACGGCCTCAGGAATGTAGATGCGTTGGTCACGGAACCACAAGCCTCCCCTAAGGGCAAGATTGATATCCACAGGCGGGTTAGCAAGAAATACATCACCATCATAGGCCTCTTTGATCCTTGTCCATAGATCTGAATCATGGATTACTCCGATGAAGTTGGCATCCGAAAGAATGGTCTTGAACGGGGCTCCAGGTACGGAATCCGCAGAATGGATTCGGGACAAGGCATCAGCCTTCCCGTTACGTGAACCTGGACGGTACGAAATAATAAAGTTAAATTGGTTCAAAAACAAGTTCCACCGAGCCTGACGTGGAGACAGACATTTAGCAGATCTGAGGAACTCCAAATTGCGATGATCAGTGAGCACTACGATCTGTTGTGCGGCCCCTTGCAGATGATGTCTCCATTCCTTAAAGGCTGCAATAATCGCTAGGAGTTCCTTATCTTGCACGTCGTAGTTCCTTTCTGCAGGGGTAAGTCTACGAGAAAAGAAAGCACAAGGATGTAATAGAGCCTTCTCTCCAGTTCTCTGAGAGAGAATGGCTCCCAGTGTCCAATCAGAAGCGTCCACCTCCACGATGAAAGGCAGTGCTGGGTCTGGATGAATCAAAAGCGGAGCTGAGGTAAAACAAGACTTAAGCCGATCAAAAGCCTCCTGAGCCTGTGAAGACCACTTAAAGGATCTTTCCTTCTTAGTCAGAGAAGTGATGGGACGGACAATCTCTGAAAAATTTCTTATGAAACGTCTATAAAAATTTGCAAAGCCGATAAAGCGTTGAACCTCCTTAATGTTCTTTGGCACCGGCCAATCCAGGATTGCTTGAATCTTACTGGATTCCATGTTTATCCCCTGAGGAGAGATGAAATAACCTAAGAACTGAATTTCTGAACGATGAAACTCACATTTCTCCGGCTTGATATAAAGATGGTTCTCTTGCAAACGCTTCAAAACCATTTTGACGTGTTCTTGATGCTCCTGTAGAGAGTCAGAAAAAATTAGAATGTCATCCAGATAGATTACAACAAACTGGTCCAGTAAATCTCTAAAAATATCATTGGCGAGATGTTGAAACGTTGCTGGGGCATTGCACAGCCCAAAAGGCATTACCAAGTACTCAAAATGTCCATACCGACATCTGAATGCCGTCTTCCATTCATCACCTGCTCGGATACGTATCAGATTATACGCCCCGCGAAGATCCAATTTAGAGAATACCTTGGCATGACGGATTCTTTCCAACAGTTCTGGGATCAAAGGCAAGGGATAACGATTCCGGATGGTCACCTTATTGAGTTCCCGATAGTCTATGCAGGGTCTTAGGGTCCCATCCTTCTTCTTTACAAAAAAAATACTGTAGGTGCCCCTGCTGGCGAGGAAGAAGGACGTATAAAGCCTTTAGCCAAATTTTCATCAATATACTCTTTCAAAGCTTGGAGCTCGGGAGCTGCCAAAGGGTAGACGTTACTGAAAGGAATAGCTGCCCCTGGAAGCAGTTCAATGGGACAATCATACTCCCTATGTGGAGGAAGCTGATCTGCCTTTGTCTTATCACAGATGTCAGAGTATTCCTTATATACAGCAGGTAAAGTAAATACCGGTTCAGAGGGTTCCAAATCAAGAGACTCCGGAACAGTTTCGTTTACGGTTGAATCACTCCTGGTTGGGAATGTAATCTCCTTGGTCTCCCAGTTGATTGTTGGATTCTGTGAGCGCAGCCAAGGAATGCCTAGAATCACAGGAAAATGAGGAGAAGAAATTACTAAAAATGAGAGCTGCTCCTGATGGTCCGGTTCCAATAAAATGGCAAGCGGTACAGTCTCCTGATCAACAGGCCCAGAACCTAAAGGTGAGCCATCTACCGTCTCCATAGCAATTGGAGAAGCTCTATGCTGGATCTCTATGCCGTGTTTCTTGGCAAATGCAATGTCCATAAAATTACCCCCTGCGCCGGAATCAATCATGGCTGCGCTAGGGATCCACTGTCCAGAACATAAGATATTTATAGGGAGTGAGCAGTGAGAGTCTTTTTCCTTCTGCTCCCTGGAAGGAGTAGTCATGGAGAGAGAATGAAAAACAGCATTCAATGGTAGGCTAAATTCAGAGACATCAGATTCATCGTCATCATTATCGTATTCCCCTACCGCTGCTAACACCTTGCTAGGCCGCTTCGGACAGTTGATTAAGAAGTGATCAGATTGGCCGCAATAAAAGCAAAGACTCTCCCGGAGGCGACGCTCCCGACGTTCATTACTCTCACGTCTCTGCACCGAGTCAATTTGCATAGGCACTACCTCAGTCTCCCGAGTGGCTTTACCTGCAGGTTCTTTGGGAGAAAGGGAATAATTAGACATACGATTAAATACCGCCAATTTCTCCTGTCTACGCTCAGTAAGGCGAATATCAATGCGTACACAATGTTGGATAAATGTTTCTAGCTCTTGTGGAGACTCTGAGCGGGCTAATTCATCCTTTATAACACTAGACAGACCTCTCCTAAAAATAGGCAATTGTGCATAAGAATCCCAGTTAGTATCCACAGCTAGCCTTCTAAAATCAGTGGCATATTCAATAACTGAACGTTTACCCTGACGCAAGGACAGTAAGGCGGTCTCAGCAGAGGCGCGGCGGTTAGGGTCATCGAACATTAATGCCATGGCAGCCAAAAAATCATCCAATACATTTAAACGTGGATCACGAGACTCGATCATCGGATTCGCCCAGGCGAGCGCTCGTGATGTCAATAGCATAATAATACACAACACTTTAGATCGATCTGTGTGGAAGCGGTCAGCATGCACATCAAAATATAACAAACATTGATTTACAAAACCACGAAATTTATCACGATCACCATTGTATCGGAATGGCGGCAGCTTAGGAGGACTGACTGCCTGCGGCTGTCCCGGGGGTAAGACCACTTGTGTGGCCATCTGAGCACTTAAGTCCTGAAAAGCCTGTCCATACTTGGACTCCATGTCTTTAAATTTATTTTCCTGAGCGTCCATTCGAGTACTCAGATCCTGCAGAGTCTGTCCAAACAACTGCTGATTATGTTCCAAGCCTCCAACCTTACTCTGCAGACTGCCCATCTCTTTTTGCAGAGATCTCATCATAGTTGTTCAATCCTAGGTTCAGTAGCCATTGTCTCAGCAGATTCCTTATTTGGCTTGTGTATCCTGTAACAATTATAGTGGAACACACAGGAATCTCTTGGCTAGAGACAAAAAGCAGCAGAACCAAATATAGTGATAAGTCTGTATTATTCAAACAAACACTGGTGCAAAGCATGAGCAAGTTCATAACACAGCAAACAAGGTGAAATCAGGATAAGTTCCTTGCAGCTCTGCTGCAGGCAAAGTCAGTATTCAAACGCACAAACGTGGGTGCAGCATGTGCACAACAGTTCAAGTGGATGGCAAACTGAGTCCTTTTTAGGAGTGGTGTATTTGCAGCTTTGCTGCAGGCAAAGTCTTATAGATGTAGTACCTTCTGGGGAAATGCAGACGATAAGACACAGTTCAAACCAGGGCTGACAGTTTTAGCAACGAGTCCAGAAGCAGAGCAGAGCTTCAAGTCCAAACAGTCACATAAACCAACAGTGAAAAGCAAACAAACTAGCTGTAGCAGGATGAGCTTACATGTCCAGCAGGTAGGAGAGGAATGCAGAGAAATGCAGGTGAACCTCTGAGAGCTGAGAAGGTTTAGCTGAATAGGCGGAGCCGGAGAATCTGGAGAGGGGAAGTCTCTTGCAGCACAAGCCAGGGATTCAGGCTGAATACACAAGCAAAGAGAATGAAGCAAGCCAGGCTTATAAAGACAGGGCAGTCAGATCACATGAGCAGATTTGAGGCAGCAGACACCATCTTGGAAAATGGCGATAAACCAGGAATTCAGAGTCCTTACACCTATCCATTATTAATCCTATAGTAGTAAAGGGTTAAAAAAACAAACACATTATTAAAAATTATTTTAATGAAAAAATCACAAAGGTTGTTGTAATATTTTATTCTACGCTCAATCCACTCACTGAAGACCCTCGATCTGTAACAAAAAATAAAAAATAAACCAACAATATCCATACCTTCCGAAGATCTGTAACATCCAACGATGTAAATCCATCTGAAGGGGTTAAAATATTTTGCAGCCACGAGCTCTGCTAATGCAGCGTTGTTCGTGGCTGCAAAAGCCCGGGGAATGAAGGTAAAGTAGGTCAATGACCTATATTTACCTTCATTTGCGGTGAGGCACCCTCTGCTGGTTGTCCCTAGATCGTGGGAACTTTCCTAGAAAGCTCCCAGGCTCGAGTTCATAAGAGGGCGCCTGTTGTGAATTCTGTTGTCGGGCTCCCTCCTGTGGTCATGAATGGTACTTCGGCTGGTTCTGTCCATGGACTTTCTCTGGTGGCTGTGGGTGTTTCTGAGTTTCCTTCCACAGGTGATGAGGTTAATTCGTTAGCTCGCTGCTCTATTTAACTCCACTTAGATCTTTGCTCCATGCCACCTGTCAATGTTCCAGTATTGGTCTATTTCACTCCTGGATCGTTCTTGTGACCTGTCTTCCCAGCAGAAGCTTAGTGACTGCTTGTTTTTCTCTGGTTTGCTATTTTTCTGTCCAGCTTGCTATTTTGATTGTTGTCTTGCTTGCTGGAAGCTCTGGGACGCAGAGGGAGCGCCTCCGCACCGTGAGTCGGTGCGGAGGGTCTTTTTGCGCCCTCTGCGTGGTCTTTTTGTAGGTTTTTGTGCTGACCGCAAAGCTTCCTTTCCTATCCTCAGTCTGTTCAGTAAGTCGGGCCTCACTTTGCTTAATCTATTTCATCTCTGTGTTTGTATTTTCATCTTTACTCACAGTCATTATATGTGGGGGGCTGCCTTTTCCTTTGGGGAATTTCTCTGAGGCAAGGTAGGCTTTATTTTTCTATCTTCAGGGCTAGCTAGTTCCTTAGGCTGTGCCGAGTTGCATAGAGAGCGTTAGGAGCAATCCATGGCTATTTCTAGTGTGGTTGATAGGATTAGGGATTGCGGTCAGCAGAGTTCCCACGTCCCAGAGCTCGTCCTATATTATCAGTAACTATCAGGTCATTCCGTGTGCTCTTAACCATCAGGTCCATTATTGTCCTGACCACCAGGTCATAACAGGCGCCCTCTGCTGGTTGTCCTCATATGAAGTAATAATATATATACATATATGTGTCTACTGACATATACAGTGGGGCAAAAAAGTATTTAGTCAGTCAGCAATAGTGCAAGTTCCACCACTTAAAAAGATGAGAGGCGTCTGTAATTTACATCATAGGTAGACCTCAACTATGGGAGACAAACTGAGAAAAAAAAATCCAGAAAATCACATTGTCTGTTTTTTAACATTTTATTTGCATATTATGGTGGAAAATAAGTATTTGGTCAGAAACAAAATTTCATCTCAATACTTTGTAATATATCCTTTGTTGGCAATGACAGAGGTCAAACGTTTTCTGTAAGTCTTCATAAGGTTGCCACACACTGTTGTTGGTATGTTGGCCCATTCCTCCATGCAGATCTCCTCTAGAGCAGTGATGTTTTTGGCTTTTCGCTTGGCAACACGGACTTTCAACTCCCTCCAAAGGTTTTCTATAGGGTTGAGATCTGGAGACTGGCTAGGCCACTCCAGGACCTTGAAATGCTTCTTACGAAGCCACTCCTTCGTTGCCCTGGCGGTGTGCTTTGGATCATTGTCATGTTGAAAGACCCAGCCACGTTTCATCTTCAATGCCCTTGCTGATGGAAGGAGGTTTGCACTCAAAATCTCACGATACATGGCCCCATTCATTCTTTCATGTACCCAGATCAGTCGTCCTGGCCCCTTTGCAGAGAAACAGCCCCAAAGCATGATGTTTCCACCACCATGCTTTACAGTAGGTATGGTGTTTGATGGATGCAACTCAGTATTCTTTTTCCTCCAAACACGACAAGTTGTGTTTCTACCAAACAGTTCCAGTTTGGTTTCATCAGACCATAGGACATTCTCTCAAAACTCCTCTGGATCATCCAAATGCTCTCTAGCAAACTTCAGACGGGCCCGGACATGTACTGGCTTAAGCAGTGGGACACGTCTGGCACTGCAGGATCTAAGTCCATGGTGGCGTAGTGTGTTACTTATGGTAGGCCTTGTTACATTGGTCCCAGATCTCTGCAGTTCATTCACTAGTTCCCCCCGCGTGGTTCTGGGATGTTTGCTCACTGTTCTTGTGATCATTCTGACCCCACGGGGTGGGATTTTGCGTGGAGCCCCAGATCGAGGGAGATTATCAGTGGTCTTGTATGTCTTCCATTTTCTAATTATTGCTCCCACTGTTGATTTCTTCACTCCAAGCTGGTTGGCTATTGCAGATTCAGTCTTCCCAGCCTGGTGCAGGGCTACAATTTTGTTTCTGGTGTCCTTTGACAGCTCTTTGGTCTTCACCATAGTGGAGTTTGGAGTCAGACTGTTTGAGGGTGTGCACAGGTGTCTTTTTATACTGATAACAAGTTTAAACAGGTGCCATTACTACAGGTAATGAGTAGAGGAAAGAGGAGACTCTTAAAGAAGAAGTTACAGGTCTGTGAGAGCCAGAAATCTTGATTGTTTGTTTCTGACCAAATACTTATTTTCCACCATAATATGCAAAAAAAATTATAAAAAAACAGACAATGTGATTTTCTGGATTTTTTTTTCTCAGTTTGTCTCCCATAGTTGAGGTCTACCTATGATGTAAATTACAGACGCCTCTCATCTTTTTAAGTGGTGGAACTTGCACTATTGCTGACTGACTAAATACTTTTTTGCCCCACTGTATATATATATAAATAGACGGTATATATGTTTTTTTTTTACACATGGATTCCTTGTATAGCCATATGTCGGTTTTGCAAGCCTGCGATAAAAACACGCAGTACGGATGCCATATGGATTACATACGGAGGAGATGCCATGCGCAAAAAACGCTGACACACTCTGCCTACGGAGGAGCTACGGACCACTATTTTGGGGACTTTTCAGTGTATTACAGCCGTAATATACGGACCGTATTGTCTTACGCTGAGTGTGACTCCAGCCTTATAGTAATAAAAAAATACATTTTTGCATACTTAATGCAAGGTTAAAATCTGTATATAAATTATTAGAGCCGGATTCATCAAGGCCAGCGTTGCCCATGCTTGTCTTTATGAGGAGGTGTGCTTTAGTCGCCTGGAGGCATGCACGCCTCTTCATGAATCTGGAACATCTAATGAGTGGTGAGCGTCTCCATGAGGCATGACAGAAGTCTTACTACAGATAGGTACTGGACTGCAATCTCTGGTGTAGGTATTGCTACAGTTCATCATGAATTCAACCCTTGCCATTGCCCCCACCAACCTACCCATCTAGTAAAAGCTGGGAGAAACTGGCATGAAACCACCAAAAAGTTGCAAATTTTGGGCCAACTCCAAGTCCAATTTCAAATTACAGATACTTTTGTTCTCCTTGAGGTAAGCCACCACCAGACATGTCTAAAGGTACCTTCACACTAAGCGACGCTGCAGCGATACCGACAACGATGTCGATCACTGCAGCGTTGCTGTTTGGTCGCTGGAGAGCTGTCACACAGACAGCTCTCCAGCGACCAACGATGCCGAAGTCCCCGGGTAATCAGGGTAAACATCGGGTTACTAAGCGCAGGGCCGCGCTTAGTAACCCGATGTTTACCATGGTTACCATCGTAAAAGTAAAAAAACCAAACACTATATACTTACCTTCAGCTGTCTGTCCCCGGCGCTCTGCTTTCCTGCACAGACTGTGAGCACAGCGGCAGGAAAGCAGAGCGGTGACGTCACCGCTGTGCTTTCCGGCTGGCCGACGCTGGCACAGGATGCAGGAGGAGTGCAGAGAAGCAGAGCGCCAGGGACAGACAGCAGAAGGTAAGTATGTAGTGTTTGTTTTTTTTACTTTTACGATGGTAACCAGGGTAAACATCGGGTTACTAAGCGCGGCCCTGTGCTTAGTAACCCGATGTTTACCCTGGTTACCAGTGAAGACATCGCTGAATCGGCGTCACACACGCTGATTCAGCAATATCTGCAGGAAGTCCAGCGACGAAATAAAGTTCTGGACTTTCTGCAGCGACCAACGACATCACAGCAAGATCCTGATCGCTGCTGCCTGTCAAACACAACGATATCGCTAGCCAGGACGCTGCAACATCACGGATCGCTAGCGATATCGTTGTGAAGTTGTTTAGTGTGAAGGTACCTTAACAGTGGTCCTCTCAGGTACACAGGTACAAGCGAACATTCCTTTCCATGTGAAAGCTGACAGACATTCTAAAGTGTATGGGGCTTAATGCTCATTCCCTTCATATAAATGAGACAAGATAACCAGCTTAGCACAAAAAAGGCATGATTCTGCTGTAGTCTTGGAAAATATTAATGCTATATTTTTCTATATGTGGTCACTCAGTGATTTTCATGTAAATTGCTTAGTTTGAGATAATGCAAAACATAGCTCCTACTTGCTGCGTAGCATACCAAATATAACATGGAGTAATTAGTGTCCAAAAATGCTAAATATAATCATATGCCTATCTCTCTGATGTGACTGCTCTGATATTTGCCATTTTCCCTTTAGCATGTTTGTTTCATGATTGCACATTTATGATCTAGGCAGTGGTGGACATACTGCTTGTGCAGACGGTGCAGCTAAAATGGGGTCCAGAGTTGAAGGGGTCACCAATACCTATTTCAGCTGGATGAGTGTATAAGGATGCACATTCAACTGAAATATATTGCGGAACAGAGGCAACTGACATCAACATGCCCATCATGGACAGCGCATGGTAGTGAAGTCATGTGCCACAGCAGGCAAAGTCAGCTTTCGGCTCCTGGACCAACTATAAAAGAAGTCACTGCGCATCCTGGGAGCAGAGAGCAGTAAGAAGAATCATTTTTGTTGGAAAAGAACTAAGTATATTATTATTAGATTGGGCTCAGGATGGGGGGAATTATACCAGTAAAAGGAGACACTATATCAAGATGAGGGATATTATTATGGGAAGAGGCTCAATATGTGGAACATTATACTATGAAAGGGCTCAGGATGTGGGACATTATACCAGGAAGGGGCACAGAATGGGAGGCATTACATCAGTAAGGGGCCCAGGATAAAGGGCATTATACAGGAAAAGCCCAAAAGATGGTGGAAATTATACCAGAAAGTGGCTCAAGATGGGGGGCATCATTATTTGGGGGGCATACAGATATGTCTTTAAAGGATCTAGAATGCTACAAGTGCCCATACATCTGACCAACATGCTGGTGGGGGCCCTGATCCAAATATTGCTAAGCACCTGATAGCATCCTCTCCTGTCCCCTCCTATATTGTATCTTACAGTTATTAGGTTCTTTAGAAGGACGTAGATCTGGGGATTTATTATGATGGAATATAGGCTGAACTGGATGGACAAATGTCTTTTTTCGGCCTTACTAACTATGTTACTATTTTACTATGTTATGTTACTATCCCCCCTTCATTATGAGACTCTGATATCATCTTCCCCCCAATTCAGAATGACACTATCAGGAACATATAATTAATGAGGGAGAACAGGACAGAGACAAAGGCTATGTGTATGTGCACAAGTTCAAGATTAGTAGTTGAATATTCTGCTGCAAATTTCAATATGTTGACAGGAAAAATGCTGCATAAAATACGTGTCTCTGCCATGTTTGATTACAGGAAAGGTATATATCTAGAATTGAGAGACATCAGTGGTTGATACCTTTTAATGGCTAATGTGTTTGTTAACATGCATTTTTGTTGCAGATTTTTTCCCACTCATTACTATGTGTGCAATGCGCTGCAAAAACGCAGATTACAATCTGCTGCAAATCTGCAAAGAGAAAATAAGCAATGGGTACATGAGAATTCAGAAGACTTTGCTTGTACTGTAAACCGCTGCATATTGTCCTCAACAATTCCATACAGAATAAAAGCAAATTGTCCACATAGCCTTAAAATGAATTAGGGGGGAGAGTCACCGACTGATTAAATTATAGTGGGTAAGGAAAGTATTCAGACCCCTTTAAATGTTTCACTCTTTGTTTCATTGCAGCCATTTGGTAAATTCAAAAAAGTTCATTTTTTTCTCATTAATGTACACCCTGCACTCCATCTTGACTAAAAAAAACAGAAATGTAGTAATTTATTAAAAAAGAAAAACTGAAATATCACATGGCCATAGGTATTCAAACCCTTTGCTCAGTACTGAGTAGAAGCACACTTCTGAGCTAGTACAGCCATGAGTCTTCATGGGAATGATCCAACAAGTTTTTCACACATGGATTTGGGGATCCTCTGCCATTCTAACTTACAGATCCTCTCCAGTTCCATCAGGTTGGATGGTGAATGTTGGTGGACAGCCATTTTCAGGTCTCTCCAGAGATGCTCAGTTGGGTTTAGGTCAGGGCTTTGGCTGGGCCAGTCAAGAATGGTCACAGAGTTGTTCTGAAGCCACACCTTTGTTATTTTAGCTGTGTGCTTAGGGTCATTGTCTTGTTGGAAGGTGAACCTTCGGCCAAGTCTGAGGTCCAGAGAACTCTGGAAGAGGTTTTCCTCCAGGATATGTCTGTACTTGGCCGCATTCATGTTTACTTCAATGACGACCAGTCGTCCTGTCCCTGCAGCTGAAAACACCCCCATAGCATGATGCTGCCATCACCATGTTTCACTGTTGGGTTTGTATTGGAGAGGTGATGAGCAGTGCCTGGTTTTCTCCACACATACTGCTTAGAATTATCACCAAAAAGGTCTATCTTTGTCTCATCATACCAGAGAATCCTTTATCTAACAGTCTAGCAGTCCTTCATGTGTTTTTTTTAGTAAACTCTATGCAGGCTTTCATACGTCTTGCACTGAGGATAGGCTTCCGTCGGGCCACTCTGCCATAAAAGCCCGACTGGTGGAGCGTTGCAGTGATAGTTGACTTTGTTGAACTTTCTCCCATCTCCCTACTGCATATCTGGAGCTCAGCCACAGTGATCTTGGGGTTCTTCTTTTCCTCTCTCTCCAAGGCTCTTCTCCCATGATTGCTAAGTTTGGCTGGATGGCCAGGTCTATGAAGACATCTGGTGGTCCCAAACTTCTTGCATTTAAGGACTATGAAGTCCACTGTGCTCTTAGGAACCTTGAGTACTGTAGAAATTCTGTTGTAACATTGGCCAGATCTGTGCCTTGCCACAATCTGTCTCTGAGCTCCTTGGCCTGTTCCTCTGACCTCACGATTTTCATTTCGTCTGACATGCACTGTGAACTGTGAGGTCTTATATAGACAGGTCTGTGCCTTTCCAAATCAAGTCCTACCAGTTTAATTACACACAGCTGGACTCCAATGAAGGAGTAGAACCATGTCAAGGAGGATCACAAGGAAATGCACAGCATGTGACTTAAATATGAGTGTCTGAGCAAAGGGTCTGAATACTTCTGATCATCTGATATTTCAGTTTTTTTTTTATTAAGTTTGCAAACATTTCTATTTTTTTCAGTCACGGTGGGGTGCAGAGTGTATATTAATGTGAAAAAAATGAGCTTTTTTGAATTTCCCAAATGGCTGAAAAATTTAAAGGGGTCTGAATACTTTCCGTACCCACTGTATATTTACTGGTCAGCAGAAAGGATAGTTAATGGGGGGCTATAGTGCCTGCTTATCAATCTATATTTTTAATGATCCATGGCTGATTTATATTGATGTTGCAGTAGATACAGGTGGTTCTCACAAAATTAGAATATCATCAATAAGTTATTTTTTTTCAGTTGTTCCATACAAAAGTGAAACATATATATTATATAGAGTCATTACAAACAGAGTGATCTATTTCAAGTGTTTATTTCTGCTAATGTTGGTAATTATGAATTACAGCCAATGAAAACCCAAAAGTCATTATCTCAGTATATTAAATTACTTCATAATACCAGCTTGAAAAATTATTTTAAAATTTGACATGTTGGTCTACTGAAAGTATGTTCAGTAAATGCACTCAATACTTGTTTGGGGCTCCTTTTGCATCAATTACTGCATCAATGCGGCGTCGCACGGAAGCGATCAGCCTGTGGCACTGCTGAGGTGTTATAGAAGCCCAGATTCCTTTGATAGCAGCCTTCAGGTCGTCTGCATTGTTGGGTCTGGTGTCTCTCATCTTCCTCTTGGCAATACCTAAACAATTCTCTATGAGGTTAAGGTCAGTAGAGTTTGCTAGCCAATCAAGCACAGTGATATTGTTGTTTTTAAACCAGGTATTGGTACTTTTAGCAGTGTGAACAGGTGCCAAGTCCTGCTGGAGGATGAAATTTCCATCTCCAAAAAGCTTGTCGGCAGAGGGAAGCATGAAGTTCTCTAAAATTTCCTGGTAGACAGCTGCGCTTTGGTCTTGATCAAACACAGTTGACCTGCACCATTTGATGACATGGCTGCCCAAACCATCACTGATTGTGGAAACTTAACACTAGACCTCAAGCAGCTTGGATTGTGTGTCTCTCCACTCTTCCTCCAGACTCTGGAACCCTGATTTCCAAATTAAATGCAAAATTTACTTTTATCTTAAAACAACACCATGGACCACTGAGCAACAGTCCAGTTCTTTTTCTAATTGGCCCAGGTAAGATGCTTCTGGCGTTGTCTATTGATCATGAGTGGCTTGACACAAGTAATGTTACACTTGTAGCCCATGTCCTGGATATGTCTGTGTGTGGTGGCTCTTGAAGCAATGACTCCAGCAGCAGGCCACTCATTGTGAATCATTCTCAATTTTTTGAATGGCCTTTTCTTAACAATCCTTTCAAGGCTGCAGTTATCCCGGTTGCTTGTGCACCTTTATCTACCACACTTTTTCCATCCACTCAACTTTCCAATAATATGCTTGGATACAGCACTCTGTGAACAGCCAACTTCTTTAGCAATGACCTTTTGTGGCTTACCCTCCTTGTGGAGTGTGTCAATGACTGCCTTCTGGACATCTGTCAAGTCAGCAGTTTTCCCCATGATTGTGGAGCCTATTGAAACAGACTAAGGGATGTTTTTAAATGCTTAAGAAACCTTTGTAGGTTTTTTATGTTAATTATGCTAATTTACTGTGATAATGACTTTTGGGTTTTCATTGGCTGTAAGCCATAATCATTAGTGATCAGCGAGTGTACTCGTTGCTCGGGTTTTCAAGACTGACCAATGCAGTGTGGGGGCTCTGTGTTATGTGGCTCCACCAGCATTTCCTCAAAGCCCGTAGGCACCGGCAGCTCTATTGCTGTGATGCGGTGGCCTCTGGGAAAATGGCTGCTGGGGGAGGTGTATGCTCAGATTCAGATCTCGTCTCCCAAGATCTTGGGACGAGATCTGGATCTGAGCATGGACTGCCCCCAGTGGCCATTTTCCCAGAGGCCACCGCATCGCAGCAATGTTGCTGCTGGTGCCTTGGGGCTTTGAGGAAATGCCGGCGGAGCCCCGATGCTGCACAGAGATACGGCAACGCCGCCCCCCCCCAGCACAGAGAGCATCGCTGCTTTGCTACAATGAGGTAATGGGGAATACTCCACTTACACCTTCCCAGTGAGACGCCCCCTCTCTTTGTCATCGGGACAACTACCCCCCACCCACCATATGCACCCGCCCTATAAGACGAGACCCGGCGTATAAGACGACCCATCACTTTTAAGAAGATTTTAAGGGTTTAAAAGGTCATCTTATATGCCGAAAAATATGGTACTAAAGGACTGAGTGCAACTAGTTCAGTAATATGATGCAGTATATATGGTAATAAGCAAAGTTGCTTGAGAGCCTTATAACAAAATATTCCTCTGCACATCATAGTCATACATAGAAATAAAGTAAGAGAGAGTTCATAATAAATATTTGGCTAATGAATACACATACTTACCCAGAGTCCAGGCTGCCACAACGTACCCCCTGATGCGCATTTCGAGAATCTCTTCCTCAGAGAATCTGCACCCCTTCTGAAGAAGAGATTCTCGAAACGCCCATCATCCTTCAGAATATATCCATTAATACAGTATATTCTGAAGGATGATGGGGGTTCTTTGCTCACCTTTCCTAAAAAGATCTCGGACTTGTGAGTACCGTGGTTGCAACATTAAATAGTATGCAGAGACAGATATGTGATTGGTAGAGGCAGCTCAGCAACAGTATCCCCCACCAATTACTATCCATCCCTGCAGGAGGAGAATCGCTCTTCTCTCCGTCCTCAGCTTTAGGCCTCTTTCACACATACGTGTCTCTGGCATGTGTGGTGACAGTTTTTACACATACCGGAGAAACTGACACACACAGACCCATTCAAATGAATTGGTCTGTGCACATGTCAGTGTGTTTCCATGGACTGTGTGTCCGTGTGCCCCACACATAGACATGTCCTTTCATTACTGTCAGCACGGGAGGAAAAATGTGCACGCGTGCACACGGAAAACACAAATGGATGTCATCCATGTGACACGCATCAGCGCTTCAGTAAGTGCTGTTCATCGGCGCCGGATGCTGAAGACAGCTCTCATCATTCTCCCTTGCTATGTTGGCAATCGGCATGAGCAGAGGAGAATCATGAGAGTTATATTCAAGTTAGAACAATGACAGTAAGTGGGGCATTTTGGACTATTACTCCCATCAACCTACAACTGCTGCCACTAATAACTGTGGCAGCAGGAGCAGATGATGGGGGAATTCCTCACCTGCCACCTGCTATATAACTAAATTAATGAAAAACCCGGTGTGGGTTCCCCCGTATTTTTTATAACCAGACAGGCAAATTTTACGCTGGGGGCTGCACAACCCTCAGCTGTCAGCTTCAGCAAGGTTGGTTATCAAGAATAAAGGGGTCCCCATGCCATACTTTTAATTATTTAAATAAATAATTGTAAAAAATGGCTTTGCTAAAGCTCACAGCTGGAGGATGGTATTCTCAGGTTGGTAAGGGGTCATGGATATTGCCCCCCCCCCCTAGCTAAAAAATAGCAGCCCACAGCTGCCCAAAAAAGCCGCATCTATTAGATGTGCCAATTCTGGCGCTTTGCTTGCTCTTCCCACTTGCCCTGTAGCGGTAACAAGTGGGATTTATATTTGTGGGGCTGATGCCACCTTTGTATTGTCCGGTGACATTAAGCCCATGGTTTAGTAATGGAGAGGCATCTATAAGACGCCTATCAATTACTAATCCTATTGTTGTATTGTAAATATAGACACAGCCAGAATAAAGTCTTTTAATTGAAAAAAATTACACAGACTCCTTTAATAATCATAATTAGACCATACTTACGACCTATCCTAATTCCACCAAAGCCCTCGATCTCCTGTAAAAAACAACAACAATATACCATACCTCTTCGTCATTCTGTCCCATGCCGTTAGCCATGTCTGCGGGTGAAAAACAGTTTTCATGGTGCCAAGATGCGACCATCCAGGCTGAAAACCACTGGTGAATGAGCTGCTGTGAGCGCAGCATCATTCACTGGCGGTGACATCATCAAGGTTGGGCTGATAGCTACATTTGTGCCTGTGCCGCATCCGTGACCATTTTCCTGGAGACATAGTGGAGAGGCAGGCATGGATAAAGACCTCGGCTTTCCTCCATCTGCATCTGCGCTGATGGATCAATCTGCGGCTTGCCACCGCTCACAGCCGTACCACCACCGCTTGCCACTGTACCACCACCGCACTTCAGGACCGCAGCACCACCACCGCAACACCCCAGCTCCAGGCCCGCAGCATCGATAAGAACAGTGTTCAGTTTATAAGACACCCCCCCATGTCCCCCCCTAATTTTGGGGATCATAAAAGTGTGTCTTATAATCTGAAAAATGCGGTAATATATGAGTTTCACTTTTTGTGTTGAAAAACTTAAATAAATTAACTTTTTGATGACATTCTAATTTTGTGAGAAGCACCTGTATTTGTATTCAGAGGCGAAGGTTGGAGATTTTTTATTCAGGAGACAAATATATACAGTGCCTTGCGAAAGTATTCGGCCCCCTGGAACTTTTCAACCTTTTCCCACATATCATGCTCCAAACATAAAGATACCAAATGTAAATTTTTGGTGAAGAATCAACAAGTGGAACACAATTGTGAAGTTGAACAAAATGTATTGGTTATTTTAAATTGTTGTGGAAATTCAAAAACTGAACCGTGGGCATGCAATATTATTCGGCCCCTTTACTTTCAGTGAAGCAAACTCACTCCAGAAGTTAATTGTGGATCTCTGAAAGATCCAATGTTGTCCTAAATGCCTAATGATGATAAATATAATCCACCTGTGTGTAATCAAGTCTCCGTATAAATTCACCTGCTCTGTGATAGTCTCAGGGTTCTGTTTGAAGCATAGAGAGCATCATGAAGACCAAGGAACACAACAGGCAAGTCTGTAATACTGTTGTGGAGGATTTTAAAGCCGGATTTGGATACAAAATTATTTCCAAAACTTTAAACATCCCAAGGAGCGCTGTGCAAGCAACCATATTGAAATGGAAGGAATATCATACCGCTGCAAATCTATCAATGCACGGCCGTCCCTCTAAACTTTCATCTCAAACAAGGAGAAGACTGATCAGAGATGTAGCCAAGAGGACCATGATCACTCTGGATGAACTCCAGAGATCTAGAGCTGAGGGGGACGGTCTGTCCATAGGACAACAATCGGTCATACACTGCATAAATCTGGCCTTTATGGAAGAGTGGCAAGAAGAAAGCCATTTCTAAAAAGATATCCATAAAAAGTGTTGTTTAGTGTTTGCAACAAGCCACCTGGGAGACACACCAAACATGTGGAAGAAGGTGCTCTGGTCAGATGAACAACAATGCCAAATGATATGTTTGGCGTAAAGGCAACACAGCTCATCACCCTGAACACACCATCCCCACTGTCAAACATGGTGGTGGCAGCATCATGGTTTGGGCCTGCTTTTCTTCAGCAGGGACAGGGATGATGGTTAAAAATGATGGGAAGATGGATGGAGCCAAATACAGGACCATTCTTGAAAAAAATCTGTTGAAGTCTGCAACAGACCTGAGACTGGGACGGAGATTTGTTTTCCAACAAGACAATGATCCCAAGCATAAAGCAAAATCTACAATGGAATGGTTCACAAATAAACGTATCCAGGTGTTAGAATGGCCAAGTCAATGTCTAGATCTCAATCCAATTGAGAATCTGTGGAAAGAGCTGAGAACTGCTGTTCACAAACGATCTCCATCAAACCTCACTGAGCTCGAGCTGTTTGCCAAGGAAGAATGGGCAAGAATTTCAATCTCTCAATGTACAAAACTGATAGAGACATACCCCAAGCGACTTGCAGCTGTAATCGCAGCAAAAGGTGGTGCAACAAAGTATTAAGTTAAAGGGGCCGAATAATATTGCACGCCCCACTTTTCAGCTTTTGAATTTCCACAAAATCTAAAATAACCAATACTTTCCATTGAACTTCAGAATTGTGTTCCACTTGTTGATTCTTCACCAAAAATTTACATTTGGTATCTTTATGTTTGAAGCATGATATGTGGGAAAAGGTTGAAAAGTTCCAGGGGGCCGAATACTTTTGCAAGGCACAATATATGTGCACTTTTATTTTCAGGGCTGCGGTGATCATTGGGGAAAGACGGATCGTGGTGGGAAATATCGACATGAAGGTCTGACCAGATGGAGAAGAAATAACAGAAAACTACTCTAATCAGAAGAGATATTGGCAATAAGTCAGTGAATATAAATAGTTATTATGTATTTGTCAATAGTAAATAGAAAATGGCACTCAGCAAATACAAAAGGATTTGGACTCGTAGAAGTGCCTTGACAGCCTGAAACGGCCATTGTCCTGCACATTCTCCTTGCTCACTCCCTGTCTGCCATCTTGTTTGTATTTCTAATGGATTAAAGCAGAGGTCCCCAACACCAGTCCTCAAGGCCCACCAACAGGTCATGTTTTCAGGATTTCCTTTGCATTGCACAGGTGATGCAATTATTACCTGGGCAAGACTAAGGAAATCCTGAAAACATGACATTTTGGTGGGCCTTGAGGACTGGAGTTGGGGACCCCACGATTTAAGGATACTTATTTTTCAGTACTTGTTGAGTACCATTTTCTATGTACTATTTGAATGCTATCATTTGATCGCTAAGTAGTGCACCACTAATAAGTGCTGCGGTAGGCTGATTATTCCTTACATGGGAAAAGATAAGTGCAAGTATACTAAGAGCTGGTGTCAAATAATCTTCGCTTCAATTTTTGATTTATTCTGCATTTATACTGTATGACTTGCAGTAATTCTGTTGTTTGTAAAGCAACCTCCCTTAAGCTACATTCTCACATTCGTTTGATATGTCTGTGTGCTGCCAGATTTTGTTATGGGAAGACATACTCAGACTCATAGAGTTTTATAGATCCATTCATATATCAGTGAAAATCATGGAGCTGAGATACAGGAATGTAACCTTATTATATATAGCACAGTCCCTTAGTATATAGTGTACTTTTCTGTTAAGTATAGGGTCATCCTTCATTCTTTATTACAGTTCTCTCTTGTTAGATATAAAATAAAATGACTGCTGATGGATAGTATCTGACTAGAAGACCCGTCCATCAGTCGCCTCCATTAGAAAATAAGCTTTACCTTGTTTCTTCAGCAGTCATTTAATTTTATATCTAACAAGAGAGTGTCATGGTTTGGACAGGGTTAAAGCCCTGCCCTCTCAGGGTTAATTGATGTGGCCTCCTTTTGGATCTGGGATGGATATTTATACCCATGCTGGACTTGGATTCTCTGTCAGTTATACTTTCATTTTGTCTGTGTGCCTGACCCCCTGAAGTGCATGTGCATACTTGGTTGCTTACTTTGCTCTCCATGCTTGATCTGGTATGTTTGATCCAATCAGCTTTCTGACCTCTGGCTTCCATCTATCTTTCTGTTTCACCCTCCAGCAGGGCCTGACTGGCCATCGGGCATTTCTGGCAAATGCCAGAAGGGCTGGAGGCAGTCGTGGGCCGCTTGCCAGTACTGACTCCCCCCCTGCCGCCGACTCACCCCACCACCAGCGCATTCAACTATACCGGCATCTATGATGCTGGTACAGTTGAATGCAATGATGGAGGATAGAGCATCCGCTGTCGCTCCCTCTCCCATCAATTCCTGCTCTGCCTCTGACACTGCGGTACGCGATGACATCATATCATCGTGCACCTGCTGTGTGTCGGGCGGGCAGACTGCAGCCGCTGAGACTGGAGCCGGGAGCAGGAGAGGAGAGGTGAGGAGAGTGTTTTTTTTTAAATATATCACTGAGTGATAACTGGATTGTGGGGTTATTGGGGGGGCTGTATTACATTCTATGGGGCTGTGCTGTATTACATTCTATGGGGGCTGTGCTGCATTACATTCTATGGGGGCTGTGCTGCATTACATTCTATGGGGGGCTTTATTACATTCTATGGGGATGGCTGCATTACATTCTATGGGGACTGTGCTGCATTACATTCTATGGGGCTGTGCTGCATTACATTCTATGGGGGCTGGCTGCATTACATTCTATTGGGGCTGGCTGCAGTACATTCTATGGGGGCTGTGCTGTATTACATTCTATGGGGGCTGTACTGTATTACATTCTATGGGGTGGCTTTATTACATTCTATGGGGGCTGGCTGCATTACATTCTATGGGGGCTGTGCTGTATTACATTCTATGGGGGTTGTACTGTATTACATTCTATGGGGGCTGGCTGCATTACATTCTATGGGGGCTGGCTGCATTACATTCTATGGGGGCTGGCTGCATTACATTCTATGGGGGCCAGCTGCATTACATTATATGGGGGCTGGCTGCGTTACATTCTATGGGGCTGGCTGCATTACATTCTTTGGGGGCTGGCTGCATTACATTCTATGGGGGCTAGCTGCATTACATTCTATGGGGGGCTGGCTGCATTACATTCTATGGGGGGATGTATTACATTCTATGGGGGACTGGCTGCATTACATTCTATGGGGGTTGGCTGCATTACATTCTATGGGGGCTGGCTGCATTACATTCTATGGGGGCTGGCTGCATTACATTCTATGGGGGGGCTGTATTACATTCTATGGGGGGCTGTATTACATTCTATGGGGTGCTGTATTATATTCTATGGAGGGGCTACATTATATTTTATGGGGGGCTGCATTATGCTCTATGGAGGGGCTACATTATATTTTATGGGGGGCTGCATTATGCTCTATGAGGGGGCTACCATATGTTATATATGCAGGGGCTGCATTATACTATATGAGGGGGCTGCATTATATTCTCTGGGGGTTACATTGTACTCAGGGGGCTACAATATATTCTGTGGGATGGCTGCATTATACTCTGGGGTGGCATCATTATACTATATGTGGGCTGCATTATACTGTATCGAGGACTATGGGGAATACATTATACTATATGAAGAACTATGGGGTGCATTATACTATGGGAAGTAAATTGTACTACATGGATGACAATGGCGGGGCATTTTACTATATGGAGCACTATGAGGAATGTATTATACTATTTGGAGGACTGAGGAGTGTATTATACTATATGGAGGACTGTGGCAGTACATTATACTATATGGAGGACTGAGGAGTTTATCATACTATATGGAGGAATTGCAGTGTATTTGAATATATGGAGGACTATGAGGAGTGTATTATACTATATGGAGGACTATGGGGAGTGTATTATACTATATGGAAGACTGAGGAGTGTATTATACTATATGGAGGACTATAGGGAGTGTATTATACTACATGGAGGACTGAGGAATGTATTATACTATATGGAGGGCTGAGGAGTGTATTATACTATATGGAGGACTGAGGTGCACATTATAATATATGGAGGACTATGGGGTGTATTATACTAAACAAGCAAAATGCTGCCTATTCATTGAGTGATTGGATTGTTTATGTGGGAACAGAAATCCTTGTTCTCAGCAGTACATCACCGGTGTAAACTGTAGATGTGCTGCTGATAACATGATATTGTATGGGGACAGATTGATCTAATTGTGATTGTTCTGTTCCCTTCATTCTTTCTCAGTTGGTGTAAAGAGGTTGGGAAACAAGCGAACGACTTCAATATTGTTGATCACACTCGTTTAGTGGCCTGAGATCAGCGCATGTAAATACAGCAGAAATGCTTCGCAGGGAGACCAGGCAAGGATGATCAC
The DNA here is from genome assembly GCF_032444005.1 of Ranitomeya imitator. Taxonomy (NCBI): domain Eukaryota; kingdom Metazoa; phylum Chordata; class Amphibia; order Anura; family Dendrobatidae; genus Ranitomeya; species Ranitomeya imitator. Next base: position 544,025,249 of record NC_091284.1, on the reverse strand, counting down.
AGTTACAAAACTCTTATAGAACAAAACCACATGCTATTGCTATAGATCCTGATTAAGAATATGGTCCATGTGTATGCAAGACAGGACTAATCACACCCTATCATTATACTAACATAAGAAACTCTACACAACAAAATGATACCAGGGTCCATAGTATGTAGAAAATTGCAAAACTTTATTCATTAAAATAGCCAATAGTTTAGCCAATAGTTTACGTGCAAGGAAGAGATGTGTAATAGATTTAAAATACAAAATAAAACATTGCAAAAGTATGGGCGCGCACAGGAAATTGGTATGGAAATGAGGAAAGAATTTTACCTCACTTATAAACAAACAATGTTTGACCAATCATATATTTAATACTAATAGGGATTAATTGTTGTCTGAGCCCTATAGGAGTGCCATAGTAAGTATATGGAACAACATGTTATGCTCAAAATGACCGCCTTGTAATCAATATGAATCCATAATTACCCATAAACAAGGACAATCAGGGCCACAATCCACACCACTGTCCTAGCGCGTCCGCCCGGGTGCATTATACTATGGGAAGTGAATTGTACTACATGGATGACAATGGTGGGGCATTATACTATATGGAGCAATATGAGGAATGTATTATACTATTTGGAAGACCGAGGAGTGTATTATACTATATGGATGATTGTGGAAGTACATTATACTATATGGAGGACTGAGGAGTATATCTATAATATAATGCTAGGAGAGTCACTCTGTCCGAAGCCTTTATAGATTGCGCAAGAGCGATGCGCCTGCGCAGTATGGACCCCACAGATTTACACATCATAGGATGAGGATTGTGGCCCAGGAGGGTTGTGGCGCTGAAATCGGCGCCTGCGCAGTCCGTGCTTTCCAGCACCATTTTTATACTGAATCTATATATAATGCGTCAGGGGAGCAATCCAGCCACTTTCTACTGAATATATATAGAAAATACATCAGCGCAGCAAGCCAGTGACTTTTTACTGCACATGACAGAATGGGGGCGCAGGATGGGAGCAGCACATGACAGAATGGGGGCGCAGGATGGGAGCAGCACATTACAGAATGGGGCGCAGGATGGGAGCAGCACATGACAGAATGGGGGTGCAGGATGGGAGAAGCACATTACAGAATGGGGCGCAGGATGACAGTAGCACATGACAGAATGGGGGCGCAGGATGGGAACAGCACATTACAGAATGGGGGTGTAGGATGGGAGCAGCACATGACAGAATGGGGGCGCAGGTTGGGAGCAGCACATGACAGAATGGGGGTACAGGTTGGGAGCAGCACATGACAGGATTGGGGCGCAGGATGGTAGCACATGACAGGATTGGGACGCAGGATGGGAGCACATGACAGGAATGTGGCGCAGGATGGGAGCACATGACAGGATTGGGACGCAGGATGGGAGCACATGACAGGATTGGGGTGCAGGAAGACAGTAGCACATGACAAGATGGAGGAGCACAAAACAGGATGAGGGCGCAGGATGGGGGCTGCACATGACAGGAAGGGGGCGCCAGATGATAGCAGCACATGACAAGATTAGGGTGCAGGATGGAAGCAGCACATACCAGGATGGAGACCATATCCCAATATTAATGCTCGCCACCCGGGCGTAGAACGGGTTCAATAGCTAGTTATACTATATGGAGGAATTGCAGTGTATTTTAATATATGGAGGACTATGGGGAGTGTATTATACTATATGGAGGACTGAAGAGTGTATTATACTATATGGAGGACTGAGGAGTGTATTATACTATATGGAGGACTGAGCTGCACATTATAATATGTGGAGGACTATGGGGTATATTATACTAAACAAGCAAAATGCTGCCTATTCATCGAGTGATTGGATTGTTTATGTGGGAACAGAAATCCTCGTTCTCAGCAGCACATCACCGGTGTAAACTGTAGATGTGCTGCTGATAACATGATATTGTATGGGGACAGATTGATCTAATTGTGATTGTTCTTCATTCTTTCTCAGTTGGTGTAAAGAGGTCAGGAAACAAGTGAACAACTTCAGTATTGTCGATCACACTCATGAGATCAGCGCATGTAAATACAGCAGAAATGCTTCTCAGGGAGACCAGGCAAGGATGATGACAGTTGTAGTTAGTACCCGGCGCCTGGGAATAGCGCTAACTCTTCTGCTTTTCCTAGCCACCGGAGCATTTAATTCCGGTATGTGTAATGATTTTTTGGGTTGATCTTAGCTGCGTAATGTCAGCTGCTATCAATCCCTGGTGTAAGTAATGGAACGGTGTCTATCAGACATCCCCACTACAATCCCAGATCTGGTGAGATCCAGCGACTCTGAAGAGCGGTGACGGTAGTAACAATACCGCTCTTCACAGTCGCCGAGCTCAGCGCAAGACCCGGAATATCTGAAAAGCGGTGACGTTACTGATGTTACTGCTCTTCAGAGTCACCGGGTCTCGTCGTGCTGTGCAGCGGAACCAAAAGTGGCTGCAGGCAACGATTATGGAGCATCAGAATGAGGTTCTATATATATATATATATATATATATACGGTACATAGAATTTGTAGCTTTGTCACCGTAAAAGGAGGGAGGCCCAAGCACATATCTTGCACAGGGGTCTCAAGCTGTCGTTGTCCGCACCTGGATCTAAGGTTGGGATCCTGATGGTATGCCGTGAGGAAAACAGTAGACTAGGCTGTTTATAATGGCTGGCCAGTCTATGAGGGACATGCAACACCAGTCTATCATGGTTGTGTACCCTGTTTGTTGTTGCATAGAACTAGATTTTACTCTAAATACAATTTATATCTTTATGAGTTTGGTATACATGCACACCTGTTAATTAATTAACCCCTGTTTTCTCTTATATTGACTTATTCTATATAGCTATATGGGCATGTCACAAGATACATCAGTATTCTAGGTTTTGCCTGCCTATTTGCACTAGACATTTCTAAGAAAAAAAAACAAACACAGGTCAAGCATCAGAAATCCCCTGGTAACAAGCTGCTAACAGAGGAGCTGCAGGAAGCCACATATTCACCTTGCAGTGATGAATAGTGTTGAGCCACCTCCCTAGTGTTCGGGTTCGGTTCATCCAACAGGGACGTGTTCGACGAACTGTTCATCGAACGTTCGACGAACACCGTCAAACCCCATTGAAACCAATGGCAGGCAAACACAAACACAGACAAACACATAGAAAACACATAGAAAACACCTTAAAAGGTGTCCAAAAGCTGACAAACTGCTCAGAAGACACAACAAACACATGGAAAAGTCACAACTACATATAGTCATGCGAAAAGAAAAGAGTTGGAGGAGTAAAAGGAGGAGGAGACACAGATATAGGCATGTCATGCCCTTCTAAAATCAAGAAAGTCTGGAGTAAAAATCTAAACTCACTATACCAACACCCAGACGTCTTGACAAAAAAAAAAAATATCTTTAGGTAGAATGGCGGCAGGTCCATTCAGAACACTTTCCTTAGAAGACGTAGTGGTACCCCTGTTGGGAGTTGTGCCAAAAAATTAACCCAATACATTCAGACTAATCCACCATTTGTCATATCCAAGGGGCAGGTCAGTAAACGACAACATCGACGCGGAACCAAGTACAGTACTATGTACTGTACCTCCTTTGACGAGGCAATCAGGAGGGTCAAGAAGTTGGTAAGGGGCAACCTAATGGCCAAAACAGACATTGAGGGGGGCGTTCCGGTTACTACCTGTGCCTCTGAATAGTGTCCTCCCATTGGGCTGCTTCTGTGAAGGAGCATACTACATAGATCGCTGTTTGCCCATGGGGTGCTCCATATCCTGCTCACTATTTGAGGCGTTGAGTTGCTTCCTCGAATGTGTCGTCATGGACGTTTGTAAGGCGGCACATATATCCATTACCTCGAAGACTTCTTATGCCTGTGCCCAAAAGATTCGCCACAGTGTGAAAACACGCGATAGTCCACCTGTGAGAAGGAGACAGCTGGACGGAGAGTGGACACCCCAGAGCCGAGGGGTTAGATTGAGAAAGAAAGAAGGTGGTGTAGCTTGCTTCATGGGTGGGGTACTCTGCTGATTAGCAGAAATTGCTACTAGGCCCAAAAGGATTTCCTGGGCCAGATGCCATTAAAAAATAGTACTTTGGTAAACAGGTGGTGTAGCTTGCTTCATGGGTGGGGTACACTGCTGAGTTGCACCAAATTCTACTAGGCCCAAAAGGATTTCTTGGACTAGATGCCGTTAAAAAATAGTACTTAGGTAAACAGGTGGTGTAGCTTGCTTCATGGGAGGGGTACGCTGCTGAGTAGCAGAAATTGCTACTAGGCCCAAAAGGATTTCCTGGGCTAGATGCAATTAAAAAATAGTACTTAGGTAAACAGGCGGTGTAGCTTGCTTCATGGGTGGAGTACGCTGCTGAGTAGCAGAAATTGCTATTAGGCCCAAAAGGATTTCCTGGGCCAGATGCCGTTAAAAAATAGTACTTAGGTAAACAGGCGGTGTAGCTTGCTTCATGGGTGGGGTACACTGCTGAGTTGCACCAAATTCTACTAGGCCCAAAAGGATTTCCTGGGCTAGATGCCGTTACAAAATAGTAGTTAGGTAAACAGGAGGTGTAGCTTGCTTCATGGGTGGGGTACGCTGTTAAGTAGCACTAAATTCTACTAGGCCCAAAAGGATTTCCTGGGCTAGATGCTGTTACAAAATAGTAGTTAGGTAAACAGGCGGTGTAGCTTGCTTCATGGGTGGGGTACGCTGCTGAGTTGCACCACATTCTACTAGGCCCAAAAGGATTTCCTGGGCTAGATTCCATTAAAAAATAGTACTTAGGTAAACAGGCGGTGTAGCTTTCTTCAAAGGTGGTGTACGCTGTTAAGTAGCAATAAATTCTATTAGGCCCAAAAGGATTTCCTGGGCTAGATGCCGTTACAAAATAGTAGTTAGGTAAACAGGCGGTGCAGCTTACTTCATGGGTATGGTACGCTGCTGAGTTGCACCAAATTCTACTAGGCCCAAAAGGATTTCCTGGGCTAGATGCCGTTACAAAATAGTACTTACGTAAACAGGCGGTGTAGCTTGCTTCATGGGTGGGGTACACTGCTGAGTTGCACCAAATTCTACAAGGCCCAAAAGGATTTCCTGGGCTAGATTCCGGTAAAAAATAGTAGTTAGGCCATTGACAATGGCCACTCTAAGCTGAATGTGCTTACCCTTGTCAGATCGCAAATGCAAAGCAGCTTGAGGCTGGGCAAGTACCAGCGTGGGACACTGGCTGGGAATCCCTGGTGCCATTGACAAAATAGTAGTTAGGTAAACCAGCGGTGTAGCTTGCTTCATGGGTGGGGTACGCTGCTGAGTAGCACTAAATTCTACTAGGCCCAAAAGGATTTCCTGGGCCAGATGCCATTAAAAATAGTACTTAGGTAAACAGGCAGTGAGTGGCTGGGCTACTCTGCTGACTAGCAGACACTGAAGCTTTGGAGCAGACCTCTGAATCCCAGGCCATAGTATGAGTAAACAACTCTGCAGACGACCCCAACCATCTGGAATTGACGATGGCAACATCATGTAAAACACAGCAAGGGGACTAAATAAAGAGTCTCCATTTTTTCCAAAAAATCGGCCATAGACACCACTTAAGTGGCATCAATTTCGCCAGAGTTTTTTTAAAACAGTTGGTGAGGTGATTTTCAAAAATGATCAAACTTTTAGTCTCCCCAAGATGACACAGGGATAGAAAAGTCCTTGCAGATCCAGGATTTGTTCATCTTGATGAACGTTAGTCTGTCTACGTTGTCACTGGACAGCCGCGTGCTCTTATCTGTCAGCACACCCCCAGCAGCGCTGAACACTTGTTCAGAGAGAACGCTGGCTGTGGGGCACGACAAGATCTCCAAGGTGTGAGTGGCGAGCTCAGGCCATTTTTGAAGATTGGAAGCCCAAAATGAGCAAGGGTCCAGTTCCACAGTCATGGCATCGATGTTAACTTGGAGATACTCTTGTACCATCCTCTCTAGGCGTTGGCTATGCGTCAGACTTCTTGTTTCCTGTGGCCTTGCAAAGGATGGTCTAAAACAATCTTGAAACGATTGGAAAAAGTTCCTGTTACCACCAGATACGATGTTACTGTTGCGGTTTGAGTGATGACTTGATAGTCCCACGGTTGGCAAGTTAGAACTCAGAGATTCACTTCGTGCACCACTGGTGTTTTGTGGAAAAACAAATGTTAGATTCTGTAACAGTCTCTACTGCATGCATGAATCCCTGTCTATGGCAGGAATTATTTTGCCAAATTTGCTTTTGTACCAGGGATCTAAGAGTGTAGCAACCCATTAGTCAGCATTACTTTGGATTCTGACAATCTGAGGGTCATGTTGCAGGTAGTGCAGCAAGAAGGCACTCATGTGTCTTGCGTATCCAGGAGGACCAAGTCCTTGTTGTCTTAGTGGTGGTGAGGTGAGAATCATGCTTCCTTCGTCTGCCCTCTCCCCCCAACCTCGAACAACAGAAATTTGATCAAGGTCTCCCTCATCTGAAGAGTCTTCCATGCCCAGCGCCAGTTCATCCTCCACTTCTTCCTCGTCTCCTGCACCTTCCTCAACATGAAAACCCAATCACAATATGGCGGAATCCCAGAAAAATATATTAACCAAAACAGAAAAACAGAGATCCCTAAAAAATAACTTTTATTAATACAATTAAAAAGACTATATTTATCCACAATACCAATACAAAAGTATAAAATGTACCTAATAAACCCTAGATCGAACTACAATGAGTCCTGCCTAGCAGTGGAGGTTGGCACCCTACTTTTCTGCGGTAGGCGCCCCCACTCCGCGACGGCTCGCCCTTACATGCCCTATACAGACCTACAATCAAAGAAAAGCTAATAAGCCCTGCTCAAAATATCTATGATAGTCACCTGCCTAACAGTGGAGGTAGACACCCTAATTTTCTGCGGTAGGTGCCCCCACTCCGCGGCTGCTAGCCCTAGGGTCCCTAATAATCCCTAAAATTCGAGATAGACAAAAGGATTTTGTCCCACAAACACCACTAATACCCGTAAGAGAGAAAAAACAAAACAAAATAGAAAAGTAACCTAAGCAAAAAAATATAAACAACAAAAAAAAAAATATATATATATATATATATATATATATATATATATATATGTAATAACACTGTACTATACCAGTGTACCAAAGAGAGCAAAATAAGATGCTGTGATGAAACAAATGCTCCCTTATAGGTAATGTACAATGCAATACCTTAACCCAAATACGGGTATACTGGGTGCAATAATATTTTGTCCACAAGAAGATACCCAGCACTTAGATAAGGTCCAATCTTGTAACACTATATAGTATGCAAATGCTTGATGTAAAGTAATAAATAGTGTATATCCATAAATATGGCGACCATGACAAGAAATGGACAAAAAAGAGGAAAAAACTTCCAGGTAGCAAACCCACCAAGACCACAATAACCACTCCGTAACAATATAAGGAGGGCTACTCCAAAAATGTATAATGAGGATTTAAGGACTAAATAATCCTACTAATACAAATAGGCAGTCAGATTTATCAGTGTACTCATCTATTTGCTGAGGTTTCATGGTCTGGATCCAGCTGCTACCAAAGATACAGAGCGGTTTCATGTAAATGAACATAACCAGCGTCTGTCAGATAGTTCCCAAACAGTGCCCGACGCGTTTCCCCCCATGGGAAATGGCGGGGGTTCATCAGGGGTGATGCAGTCACACACAGAATGAAGGCCTATTTGTATTAGTAGGATTATTTAGTCCTTAAATCCTCATTATACATTTTTGGAGTAGCCCCCCTTATATTGTTACATCAAGCATTTGCATACTATATAGTGTTACAAGATTAGACCTTATCTAAGTGCTGGGTATCTTCTTGTGGACAACATATTATTGCACCCAGTATACCCGTATTTGGGTTAAGGTATTACATTGTACATTACCTATAAGGGAGCATTTGTTTCATCACAGCATCTTATTTTGCTCTCTTTGGTACACTGGTATAGTACAGTGTTATTACATATATATTTTTTTTTTTTGGTTGTTTATATTTTTTTGCTTAGGTTACTTTTTCTATTTTGTTTTGTTTTTTCTCTCTTACGGGTATTAGTAGTGTTTGTGGGACAAAATCCTTTTGTCTATCCCGAATTTTAGGGATTATTAGGGACCCTAGGGCTAGCCGCCACGGAGTGGGGGCACCTACCGCAGAAAATTAGGGTGTCTACCTCCACTGTTAGGCAGGTGACTATCATAGATATTTTGAGCAGGGCTTATTAGCTTTTCTTTGATTGTAGGTCTGTATAGGGCTTGTAAGGGCGAGCCGTCGCGGAGTGGGGGCGCCTACCACAGAAAAGTAGGGTGCCAACCTCCACTGCTAGGCAGGACTCATTGTAGTTCGATCTAGGGTCTATTAGGTACATTTTATACTTTTGTATTGGTTTTGTGGATAAATATCGTCTTTTTAATTGTATTAATAAAAGTTATTTTTAGGGATCTCTGTTTTTCTGTTTTGGTTAATATACCTTCCTCAACAGTTTGGCTGTTACCATGCGCCCTCGGTTACCCCTTTCCCCCAGCCTCCAATGCCAGCCGCCTTGGTGCTGCCAACCTTCTTGACCTTGGAGATATGATCCCTTCCGCATACAACTCCTCCTGTTCCTCCTCCTCCTCCTCTTGTTCCACCACCTGACTCCGAACACTGTGTAAGGTGTGCTCCAGCATGTAAATCATCGGAATGGTCATGCTGATAATGGCATCGTCAGCACTAAACATTTTCGTTATTATTTCAAAACTGTGCAGAAGGGTGCATAGGTTCCTGATCTGAGACCACTCCTGCAACGTGATTTGCCCCACCTCTTGATCTCGTTGGCCCAGGCTATACGTCATAACGTATGCAGGATTCCTTCTGCCCAGTTACAACGCGGGTGGCATTACCAGACAGGCTTTGGGTGCAGGTGGAGGACCGAGAGGAGGTTGAGGAGGCAGAAGCAGTGGAGGAACTTCTAAATACGAAGGATCGACGAGCAACTCGTGGGGACGGCAAGACTCGGACAGCAGCCCCTTCTCCTGATGTCGCCATAGTTACCCAGTGCCCAGTCACCGACATGTAACGCCCCTGTCCATGTCTACTCGTCCAAGTGTCTGTGGTGAAATGCACCCTGTCACACACAGAGTTTCTCAAGGAAGCGGTGATGTTGTGTGCAACATGCTGGTGTAGCGAAGGCACAGCTTTCTTTGAGAAGTAGCGGCGACTGGGCATCTGGAATTGGGGCACTGCGACGGACATAAGGTCTTGAAAATCCTCTGTGTCCACCAGGCGGAAAGGCAGCATTTCTGTAGCCAACAGCTTGCAGATGGATAAATTCAACCTCTTAGCTTTGCCATGGCTAGGAGGAAATGGTTTTTTACTTGTCCACATCTGAGGGACTGAGGGCTGGCTGCCATGCTTAGACGGAGTTGAGTAGGGTGTCCCCGGCAAACTGCTGGTCTGTGAGGAAGGTGCAGGCGGATATGTTATGTTGCCTTGATCAAAATGTGGTGTCGATGTCGGAGAATGCTCAACACCAGCAGGTGTTTCCACATGCAAATGTCCTGATGACCTGCCAATCAAACTGGCTAGGTAAAGAGGTGGAAGGTCTGCATCCAAAACCATGTGCGACTGCTGTCCCCACAGTCACAGAGGATGAAGAGGACGTGGATGCACTTGATGGGGCAGACGGTGGTTGACCCAGCCCACTAGGCCACGACTGAAAAGTCAAGTTTTCGTTCCAATCAGGTATCTCAGTCTCATCATCATCTTCCTCATTGTCTCCACCAACAGAAGTTACAGATTTGGGAACAAGGGTCTACATTATGCACAGAACCTTCTTCATCTGGGCCTGGATCCGACTCACAAAGATTCTGGGCAACAGTGCAGATCATTTCCTCGTCTGGATTCACAGAAGCTCTGGAGTAGACCTCTGATTCCCAGGCTATAGTATGCGTAAACAGCTCTACAGACTCAACCATGTGTGTTACCCCATGCTCAGACAGGCAGCTGGAGACTTGGAAGCTGTGAGGAAGCAAGTGCGATTGGGGTGACAACTCTGAGGACTGGAGTAGTTGTGATGTTGAAGTTGACATGGAGGAGAGCCCACTTGAAAGAGCACTTGATATCCGTTCAAGCACCTGCTGTTTTTGTGCCTCACCTGGAATTTTTGGCGATGCTTGTAGCAATGGTCATAAGAAAGGGATCATATCAGATTGTCCACGAAAAGAAGTAGACATCTTACTTTGGCTGGAAGATGGTCTCTCTTCTGCAGATGTTACTGTTGCTATACCAACTACCCCATGGACACAACCGTTTTTTCCCTTTCCAACATGCCTATTCCCCTTTCCACCAGCAGCAGGCCTTTTGCCACTCATTTTAGTGCTTAACTAATTGGCAACTCTGTATCTGTAGTTGTTTTGCACAACAACCGATGGATGAAAACCGAGCAAAACTGAGTGGCCAAACTATGGTACTAGGCCCAAAACTATTAACTGGGTTAGATGCAGTAAAAATTTAGATACACAGGCAGTGTAGTTAGTTTCACAGGCGGGCTACTCTGCTGACGTGCAGACACTGCTCCTAGGCCCAAAACTATTAACTGAATTAGATGCAGTAAAAATTGAGATACACAGGCGGCATAGTTAGTTTCACAGGCGGGCTACTCTGCTGACGTGCAGACACTGCTCCAAGGCCCAAAACCATTAACTGGATTAGATGCAGTAAAAATTGAGATACACAGGCGGTATAGTTAGTTTCACAGGTGGGCTACTCTGCTGACATGCAGACACTGCTCCTAGACCCAAAACTATTAACTGGATTAGATGCAGTAAATATTTAGATACACATGCAGTATAGTTAGTTTCACAGGCGGGCTACTCTGCTGACGTGCAGACACTGCTCCTAGGCCCAAAACTATTAACTGGGTTAGATGCAGTACAAATTGAGATACAAAGGTGGTGTAGTTAGTTTCACAGGCGGGCTACTCTGCTGACGTGCAGACACTGCTCCTAGGCGCAAACTATTAACTGGATTAGATGCAAAATAAATTCAGATACACAGGCGGTATAGTTAGTTTCACAGGCGGGCTGCTCTGCTGACATGCAGGCACTGCTCCTAGGCCCAAAACTATTAACCAGATTAGATGCAGTAAAAATTGAGATACACAGGCGGTATAGTTAGTTTCACAGGCGGGTTACTCTGCTGACGTGCAGACACTGCTACTAGGCCCAAAACTATTAACTGGATTAGATGCAGTAAAAATTGAGATACTCAGGCGGTATAGTTAGTTTCACAGGCGGGCTACTCTGCTGACGTGCAGACACTGCTCCTAGGCCCAAAACTATTAGCTGGGTTAGATGCCGTAAAAATTCAGATACACAGGCGGTGTAGATAGCTTCACAGGCGGGCTACTCAAATGACTATCAGACAATGCTACTAGCCCAAAAGGATTGGCTGAGCTAGATTAAACCAAATGCTGTGACAAACACTTGCACACCACTGGCACAGACCTGCCTGGCAAACAGTGCTATGAACTGCTGTAACCTACCCTGAAAAGGGCTGATATTACAACTAGTCCCGACTCCTCCCGACTCCCTAAACCTATCTCTCTGAAAATTTGCTCCAAAAAACCCTCTTAGACTGTATAGCGCCCACAGCAGCAGCAGTGCCGTCTAACACTAAGCTGCAGCAGTGAGGAAATGATGGCGACGGGGCAAATGGCTGGTTCTTATAGGGCAAGGACATGTGACATACACAGCCAATGACACATACCTTTGCTTGCGTGCATCACATGCACATTGCTGTGTGTGTGTGCACTGCTGATAGGCTGAGAGACTGCACCACCCCCCTGTAAATGTGGGAAAGAAAAAAAAATGGAGATCGGCGTTATTTCAGCACAGATCTATCTCCCACCTCCCCCCTGCCCACTATACACTGAAACAGTCTATTAACAATGATAAACAGTTTTAATGTGCAAATCAAGTTAGGCTTTTGGTGAACGAACAGTTATCGAACAGAAACTCGAACAGACGAATTTTAAGCAAATTGTTCCAGTTCGTCGAACGATTCGAACACCGCCTAAAACAGCCAAATTTGAAATTGGCAAACAGTTTGACTCGAACACCACTCATCTCTAGTCTTAATTTTCTAAAGCTGTTATAAATTGTACAGTTGATGAAATCCAACACAAAAAAATATTAAAAGCATCAAATATTATACTAATCCCAAATTTGCATCCAGATCCAAAATATTAAAATATCAAAATAGTAATTGAAATAAAAAATTTTTTCTAGAAGAATGTATTAATTGTATAATGGAAATAAACATAACATTTTTGGTAGTGTGTTAGATGTAAAGCCTTTATCCTATTGCCATTTTATGATGTCAATAGCCGCTGCCCTACATATCATGGTGCCAGAAAAATGAGATGCTACAGGGGAAGTTGTCATTCTTCTACGGGAAACATGACAGCTCTTTTTATATATAAGAATTGCTCCTAACTACACGTATATCATTATTGTTACTATCCCTTGAACATGCAACTGCATCAGAAGAACTACTGGTTAAGAATCTTTCTTCCCTTGGGCATTTGCTTCAGCTATAAGACATCTCTTTGATATCATCTAAAACCAAAAGCAAACATCTTCCATCCATGGGGCATTCATAGGGACTAACGGAAAGATTCTATATTTACAAATATACTGTTTACAGGCTTCATTTCACGCACCTAGATATGACCTCAAATATGTAGCTTTAAAATATACTTCTTGAGGGCAGACAAGGTAAGCACCAGACAGACTGAAAAAAATCTTTTTTATGCCTTTTCTTTTTTTATACTCTCTTTTCTTCTTAAATTATTGACATAGACTATTTTAAAACCAATATTTAGAACACTGGACACATTTATCCGGCACTCAAAATGACTATTTTTCAAATTGGCTCTACAATATTCAATGTGTTTAGCTGAAAAAAATCTATTCAATATCTTAATAACTAAAGAATATGAAACATTGTATACTTTTCAATATTATAAGTACCATATTTAAGAGGTCTTTGAAAATAAGCCCAATTTGCTTGTGAGTTATTATACTGTTTTTGGAGTCTTTAATTGGAAAAACATAAAACAATAGTAATGTGTATGTGGATTAACAGAAAGGAGAATGATATATGCTAATGTACAGGTACAGATGTAACAAAGGTTGACACTAAGTGGAAAATTTATAATGAAAAGATTATTTTAAATTAGCTTTGGTTGTGGCTACCTTGCGATTATTTTCACTAAATTTATCAAAATGTCACAAAATGATACATTTTGTAGATCAATTCGTATAAAGAGCAGATTTTGCGACTTTTTAAACATTTACAAATTCATTAATCTGGCTATATTCACATTTGCATAGCTAACTACATTCCGGTTCCAACCACTTTTTATAAAAGCAATGTAATTAAACTTTTAGACATATAATAAATCAAAATAAGTCAAATTTCTTATGTTTATTAAATTGAAAGTCCATGCATCAAAGCAATTAAATATATTATAACTAATCAAAATGACAATTGGAAGTATCCAGAATTTCAGTCTGAGTTAACTTTTAAAGAATAAGTAAAAGGTTGTTTATCCTTCAAAGCTAATTAAGTCTTTTGCCCTAAATCGAAAATTCAAACATCATTTCAAAATGAATGAGAGGTCATCTAAGGTGGCCACTGCAGGGGAACTGTTTGTCTTATATGATATACCTGTGATGTACAATAACAAATTGTATTGTGGTACCGTGTTAGCCAGAAAAATCAATGTGAATACTTTTCTGCCCAATGATGACAGAAGTATTCTAGGAGTGATACCTTTATTGGCTAACCAATTTTCTGGTTAGCCAATAAAGGTATCACTCCTAGAATACTTCTATCATCATTGGGCAGAAAAGTATTCACATTGATGATATACCTGTAACATCTCTTCAAACCTGTGTTATCCATTTTGCTTATCCAGTGGACAAGTAGGAAAGTTCCTGTGAGAGCATGTGCAAGGGATTAATTGCATAGCTGTAGGAATAAGTTCAAGGGTAAAGGGATCTAAGTACTTTTATGCCAAAAAAGACAAAAGTATTCAAGGAGTGATACCAAGGGAAAAAGCAATCTCAGTGGTACAAGGATGTGAGTGTTCCAAATACAGTTGATTTTTGATAAGATTTCATTCAACCAAGGACTGACTTTGTCACATGTCCACCAGCCATAGAAAGAAGTGCCAATTCTCTCTGACATCTCCAATATGTGTAAAAGTTACTGCTCTGTACAAAGCAGTTTTATATGACATCTTATACCAAGAAACCCAGTATGGATTAAACATCTAGTAGTCTTCTGTAGAGTTCTAAGAGTTTGAGTTTAGTGTAAAGTTATTTTCTAGATCCTTTTACCATAATCTGAAAAAGACATGGAGAGTCTATGGGGAAGGAATTATGAGATGCTTGAGACTAGTTTGGGTACACCTACCAAGATAGCATTTCCTCAAACCTCGAGAGGAAGAATCTGGTAATTTTAAAAATGTTAATACCTTACTCTGAATGGATGATAATGGTTAATGATTCATATAATTAATAATTATTTAAAGAAATATATATGCCTACTTTTTAAATAGTTTTGAGAGAGCATTTCCTCAACTTTCAAGAGGGAACGAAAAATATATGGCAATTTTACAATTATAAAAACTTATTCTGAATGAATTTTGATAGCAAATAATTTATAATGAATAACTATTTAATTAAACATTTGCACCTGTTTAAAAATATATGAGTCAAGTTTAGTGCTAAACAGCTTACAGCCAAGTTTGCCACTTCATGATGCAAAATAACTGGTGTAAAACCCTTGATACATTTCCCCCAGTTGATGAACTGCGATACAATATTGCAACAAATAAATTTGCAAAGGAAAAAAACTGTATAAGTACCATAAAAAATTCCTTTTTATTAAATAAGCAATTAAAATAGCTATATAGAACATACAAGGATAATTTCAGAGGCTGCAAATACCATATATTAGTCACAGGAGACGCCTCCTGAGGAAGTGACCACACGAAACGTGCGCTGGGGTGGTGGGAGTGACATCACTATACACTATCCTCCAATGTAAGTCCTTTTATCATTACTGTATTGAACTTTGCATGCACACTATCAGGCAGCACTTTGCCCTGTATGCACTTTTATTTATATTTAACTATAATTAGACCCACTCTTATTTATGTGGACATGTGGTAGGATTTAAATAGGGTTAAATACATGTTGTTTGGTCTCCTGTGACTAATATATGGCATTTGCAGCCTCTGATATTATCTTTGTATGTTCTATATAGCTATTTAAATTACTTATTTAGTAAAATGGATTTTTTTATGGTACTTATACTTTTTTTTCTTGGTGAATTTATAAATGTTAAGTTATAGAGTTATGTACATTTTTCTGCAAGTTTTCGAGACTACTCTCTTCATCAGCCATAGACATAGAAGAAACCTGAGTAGTCTTGAAAGCTTGCAATTTGTTATCATCTGTTCAGTTACCCATTAAAAAGTATCAACCACTGAGGACTCTCAATGCTAAATATTTTTCTATCAACTGGCTAACACGGTACCAAGATATATATCTTTCCTGTACATTTTTCTATAATTTTGGGTGCCAATTATTGCTCATAAATACTGCAACAAATGTATTCTTCTGCTATGCTAAATGTCAAATTACTGTTCACTGCATCATGGTATTTTGCTGCATCATACTATTATTCAAGTCAAGATTTACTTCACGTGTAACATTAGTAAAATTAGAAAAGAAAAAGGAATCTAACAGAATACATTTATGCACTATGATTAAAAGTAAAAACATGTTAAAACAATACATTATCATTTAACACAATACATTTAGATGCTAGTAATGTATCATGTAATATGCTAGCATGGGATTTCCCACTACACTGCTTATTCATGATGTTTCTTAAGGTACTAATGTACAATGCAGTGCACAATCAGTGCACATAGATAGTATGATATTTCTGGCAAGTAACTTCAGGATACAACATGCTTAATATTTTACAAAATTGTAATCACAGATTTGTTTATTTTATTGGGTGGTAATACAATTTTGGCAAATAATGAGAATATGGACTATCGCTATGCTTAGTTATAATCATTGACTTGGAACAGATTAGACATACAGAGAGATAACATTTAGAACTTCTCTATTTCAGCCAATGTTTGTTGTAACAGTGGTTTATAAGTAAAGCAGGGTGGGACCAATAAGTTAAAATGTAACTTTTAATAAATTGTATTTTAAAATAGTGTTAAATAAACACCTGAAAAACAATTAGTTAAACTCACTAATTCACACTCAACTGTATGCTGACACAACTGGATAGATTAATCCACAATTAAATATTAATCAAGAAATAACAGTAGTAGAATTACCAAAACCTGTGTGCTGACACAACTGGATAGATTAATCCACAATTAAATACAACAGGAGCAGAATTACCAAAACACATATTCTCAATAATGCTCCTGTGTGAAGACTCATATAGGAACCGACATTTAGAAAATCTTAAATCAATGAATCATCAGGGCAGATGATTTTATATACTGCTCAAATATAACAGATCATTTGCGGACCAAGGATTAAAAAACCATGTTCAAAATTAGCTAAAGGAACGATCTCACCTCATATTCCTTTGTTCACCCGGTAAAAATGGGGACTTGGTATCATATGTGTGGGGGAGGCACATCTTATTCATACATACATTACCCAAAAATGAATCACCATCCAGGACCCATACAGTCACCCCAAGGCTTTTGCTTCTTTTCCCCATTTTTCCCACCCTGCTTTACTTACAAATTGTAACAGTGGTTTATGCACAATTACAGTATAAATTATATCAATTACAAAAGATCTAAAATATTTCATGCAACTAAGATGATCAATCTTGATTTAAACAATTTAAATAGTCTACACCTCTCATTTAGCTTAAATATTAAACACTATAAAAGTTTTAATATATCTCCATCATATCTAATATATGCCCTAAGATAAGTTTGCAGTGGTAAATTTCTTGACAAACTGGGACACATGAGAATATTCACTAAATAAGGTATTATTAGTATGTAGAGCACAAGAGCAGAAGCTATTGTTACATCCATAATGGTGGCAGAAGGCTCTTAACAACTGAGCAATGTGAATGAAGTAGTCTTACATCCTTTAGTCAGTAATGTCAGACATTTTGATCTACCCAGTTAACTGCCCTGAAAAATTTTCTTGTATCCCATCAAGCTTGGGAAAGTTTTGGACCAATTGATATAGTGTTAAAACACATGGAACATACATAATATGTACTGTAACACATCTCTAAGGATGCCATAACAACATTCCATGAGGTAAAAAAGCAAAAGACAAATAATTGTTAAAAATAAATGATATGACCATACAACTTTGAAATTATTGTTCGATTGTGTTGTACCATGTATTGTCAAAAAAAATATAATTCTGTTATAAAATATTTGACTTTTCTGAAACGATATGTATATTTTGTATATATGTTAGAAACATATAAATTGTAAGTATAATTCTAAAAATGTAATAGGAGAGAATAGAGATCTTCAAGATCTTCATGCTTTACATTTGGCAGGAAAAAGTAACCAAATTCCCCTACTAACTATGCACTGACACTATTATCAACAGAGGAATGGATTGAAGTCAATTATTTGTCAAGTTGGAACATACAGTAAAATACCTAATGCACACCCAAGAAGATTTCCATATGCCAAAAATCTTACACTTGACAGACAAAGTCCCTGAAGCTAGAAAACATGATGTTGCTTTGTAATTAGGCATAGTTATCCAATATGGAAATTAGCTCTCAAATTGCTCAAGGTTACACTTTAAGCCTGCTCCTGTAATGGGACATTTACTCTAGAAGAAAAGGGAATAATAAATTAATACTATGAAAAAAACGATGGAAAGGAATAAATATAACCTTCACCTCAACGAAGTGTGAGCTGACATGTAGTCTGTAAAAAAAAATGGAACTGTGAATGATTGAAAGACCCAAGCCGAGATATACATCAAGTGACATTATTTCTCTTCCCACTTTAATCATGCATTCGCGCTCTGAAAGAATCCAAATGTAGGTTGCTATAGAAGAAATTTCTTTACGATTAGTGTCTCTGAACAAATGCAATGAGCCAAGGGAAAAAGAGAGAGAAAGAGAATGAAATGTAACGGGGGTTAAAGCACGGTTTAATAATTCCAATCTCAGTCATTTTTTTCATATGTATTGTATGTGTGAGTCCATAGTACAGCATAATGTGTCATAATTTGGCCTTCCATTCTGACAGCAGTGCTTGAGTTGGGCATTAAATCATTGCCCCGAGGAATTCTCATTCTGGCAATTCCTGGCGGTAGGACTGTCATCTCCTCCCACACATTACCTATCATTTTTGACATGATTGGATCAAAATTAGTCAGTACATTTAGATGTAAATTGGGACATCCAAGAATAATAATGAGCACAAAAATATAGCCCTGTGTAATTGACATGGCAACAGCTTAGTACAGTCTTCCACAGCATCTCTGAGATTATTAATACGGTGATGATAACAAAAGTACTATATCAAAAAAGTGAAGAAAGTTTTTTTTTTATTGAGGTGGATATTTACTTAAAGCTTAAAATGATTGAAAGTTGTTGTGATAGTGCTCCTGCAGATAAACAATCGAAAATGTCACACAGTAGAATGTTGTGGAATCCCTTGGTGACCATTCATAGAAAAGTAGTACTTAACATAATCTCTTTTACTAACATACAGTGGGGCAAAAAAGTATTTAGTCAGTCAGCAATAGTGCAAGTTCCACCACTTAAAAAGATGAGAGGCGTCTGTAATTTACATCATAGGTAGACCTCAACTATGGGAGACAAACTGAGAAAAAAAAAATCCAGAAAATCACATTGTCTGTTTTTTTATCATTTTTTTTGCATATTATGGTGGAAAATAAGTATTTGGTTAGAAACAAACAATCAAGATTTCTGGCTCTCACAGACCTGTAACTTCTTCTTTAAGAGTCTCCTCTTTCCTCCACTCATTACCTGTAGTAATGGCACCTATTTAAACTTGTTATCAGTATAAAAAGACACCTGTGCACATCCTCAAACAGTCTGACTCCAAACTCCACTATGGTGAAGACCAAAGAGCTGTCAAAGGACACCAGAAACAAAATTGTAGCCCCGCACCCGGCTGGGAAGACTGAATCTGCAATAGCCAACCAGCTTGAAGTGAAGAAATCAACAGTGGGAGCAATAATTAGAAAATGGAAGACATACAAGACCACTCATAATCTCCCTCGATCTGGGGCTCCACGCAAAATCCCACCCCGTGGGGTCAGAATGATCACAAGAACGGTGATCAAAAATCCCAGAACCACGCGGGGGGACCTAGTGAATGAACTGCAGAGAGCTGGGACCAATGTAACAAGGCCTACCATAAGTAACACACTACGCCACCATGGACTCAGATCCTGCAGTGCCAGACGTGTCCCACTGCTTAAGCCAGTACATGTCTGGGCCCGTCTGAAGTTTGCTAGAGAGCATTTGGATGATCCAGAGGAGTTTGGGGAGAATGTCCTATGGTCTGATGAAACCAAACTGGAACTGTTTGGTAGAAACACAACTTGTCGTGTTTGGAGGAAAAAGAATACTGAGTTGCATCCATCAAACACCATACCTACTGTAAAGCATGGTGGTGGAAACATCATGCTTTGGGGCTGTTTCTCTGCAAAGGGGCCAGGACGACTGATCCCGGTACATGAAAGAATGGATGGGGCCATGTATCATGAGATTTTGAGTGCAAACCTCCTTCCATCAGCAAGGGCATTGAAGATGAAACGTGGCTGGGTCTTTCAACATGACAATGAACCAAAGCACACCGCCAGGGCAACAAAGGAGTGGCTTCGTAAGAAGCATTTCAAGGTCCTGGAGTGGCCTAGCCAGTCTCCAGATCTCAACCCTATAGAAAACCTTTGGAGGGAGTTGAAAGTCCGTGTTGCCAAGCGAAAAGCCAAAAACATCACTGCTCTAGAGGAGATCTGCATGGAGGAATGGGCCAACATACCAACAACAGTGTGTGGCAACCTTGTGAAGACTTACAGAAAACGTTTGACCTCTGTCATTGCCAACAAAGGATATATTACAAAGTATTGAGATGAAATTTTGTTTCTGACCAAATACTTATTTTCCACCATAATATGCAAATGAAATGTTAAAAAAACAGACAATGTGATTTTCTGGATTTTTTTTTCTCAGTTTGTCTCCCATAGTTGAGGTCTACCTATGATGTAAATTACAGACGCCTCTCATCTTTTTAAGTGGTGGAACTTGCACTATTGCTGACTGACTAAATACTTTTTTGCCCCACTGTACGTGGGCTTCGGGTAAGACTGATGTATTAATATTATTGGAACAGTCACAGCATATTTTATCGTATATTTTATTATTATTTGTTACAAAATATACTGTTATCAACACATGTTGTTCCATTTGTAAAACTGTACATGGCTCATATCTTTACTCTCACTATTAGTAAATATATTTTTACATCTCGATAGATCCTTTCATAAAGCTAACAAATAGTTGTGTTCCATATCCTCTCTTAGATTTTAACCATCCATGTAAAGTTTAGCTAAAGAAGCATTCCCATCAATGTTTTTATCCTCTTAATATATTGCAGTCATCAAAATATATGGCACTGTGTACTTACAATTGCTCATTTTGCCTTTCTACTCAATTAATTATTTTCTTTTCTCTGCTCTATATAGAAATAGTAAGTCTATTTTCCCTGCATAAATCATCTACCACTTCAACTTCTGAACTGACTGCTCCCTCCTCCCCATGCCAGGGGCTATTACAGTAACTCAAGAGTCATGCAGGGAAAATTGACTTCTTTTGTATAAGGCTTAGAAAGATTCAGCTAGTCTGTTTTTAATCACGTGATGTCATAGACCTAATAGAAAATAGGGCAAAATGAGCAATTGTAAGTACACATTTCTAATTAATATAATAATTTCAGTATATTAGGAGGATTAATATTGTGATGGGAATTCTTCTTTAAGTAAAGTTGGCCATTGACCCTAGATATTTGTTAACTGTATATTCATTTGACTGATAGCTAATCATCCTGTTCCCCCTCCCCACTTATGTAATCTCAGCCAAGTGTGCTTGTTTTCTCAATGGATAGAGGTTAATAAGTCCCTGACAGACACTTTTGGAAATGGTTCATCCTCCATGGGAACAAAAATAGTCCAACATGCCCAATTCTTTATTCACCCAGCATTTATTTAGAACTCCCCACTTCACATTGAATGTTTAGCTACTTCTGCATAAATCAGCGGTTTCAGCCAACATCCAGTTGAAAAAAACTTGCTATTTTTGAAGTACATACATCCATTGTATTAAATAACTAATGGCAGCTATGCATGAAGTTGTATAATATTTCATGTGCAGAAAATTTTGAACATTCACATTAGTTAAAGTAATAGGGGAAATAGAGTTCTAAAAATGTACCCCAACTGTTCCCTTCATGTACACTAGTGTTTCCCAAACCCCAGACCTCCCAGCCACCAACTGACCATGCTTTCTAGGATTTCATTAGCATTACAGAGAGGAGAGGAGGCAGTTTCTGATGCCTTGATAATAATTGTATCATCTGTGCAATAGTAAAGAAATCCTGAAAACATGATGTGTTGGGGAGCTGTGATGACGAGAATTTGGGGAACACTGATCTACATCATCTCCCATCCTCTAGTTTTACGAGTTATATATTAAGCTAAAATCACAATTTTATTGTTAAAGTACTTATACAGGACTAGAAAAACAGAATCAACACCATATATGTCCTAAAGTTGTGCATAGTTTTTTCAGTTCAACTCCATAAATTATAATAGAGTCTGAGCTATACAAAACTGTGACAGATGGTCACAGATGGGAAGAAAGCAGATCTAACATTGAACCATTTAATATATTTGTAATGACACTTTCAAGTTCGGTAGTTACAATTTGTATTTTATTAATCATATGTTTTAATTATCTTATTCAGTTAAAGATCAGTTATTCAAGTTAAATCCAAGTAAATTAATTTGTTTTTAAATCCCACTATGTTTGGTATTTTATTGTTGGCATCTTTATGGAATAACATTTACAGATATGTTATATTAACTTTTTGCAAAAATACAGAATTTGTAAAACTAAGTTGTAAAAATCATTACACATGTCCATTGCTCTATACTACACATACTCGATATGGGAAATTATATATGTAACATTTACACCAAATTGTTTGTATGATATTTAAATATGATTTTACAACTTTTACAAATACAAATATAATATTAAACCTTTGTTTCAATGGATTGAACCTTTATTTGTTTACTCTGCTATTAGATCTGATGTTAATTATGTTAATTTTCTAAAACAGCCCCACGTATTGTGACATTTTAACTTGAAAAGTAAAATGTTGAATGAAGACTCCAATCACTTAAAGTCACTTTTAAATAACACCTGAAATTAAACAATTTCCTGATATGTACAGAAAAATAGCAAATGCGCAGAGATATACTTTTATTTAATTGCTTTCTTTTCTAATCATTATATGGTTTTCTTACTTGCTTTTATAAATCTACAAATTGTTCTTTCTTTGTCAAGGCCATTTAGGAGTGATCGTAAGGGCTATTTTTGTTTAACAACATTGGTCAACTCTAATAAAAAATTTAAAATTGTTGGCAAATATGAGCAGAGTTACTAAAATAAGTGGTTTACATCCCAGTCATAAACTACAGTACATTGGAGTAAAATATCCAAATTTATTAGTAACAACATTTCTCTTAGAAAATGTGATGCATTTTGGATGGTCTTTGAGCCATAAAATTTAATACACTCTGCCATGAGCAGATATAGATTCTCACCTCTTTTAATACCAGTTTTAGCATCAAATTCCCCTTTTAGGCAAACCCTGTCCACTTTTTTAAATTCTTCGGAAAGATGGTAAGGGTGAGATTTTTTAAAATTAAAGCACGAATATGGCTTATGCCATAATCTGCAACATTACTATTCCATAAAAGAGTGATAAGTAAGAGGAACAATGACCTCCATAGTGTATAGTGACCTCCATTCCTAAACACTGTAAAGGCTTTATACTTTTATTTTTAAATGTAACAGCTAGTGGTTGCTACTTCCATATCATTGATTTTTTTTTCACACAGATAATCTCTAGCTAAGGTACAGTCATGAGAAAAACTAAGCACATCAAATTCTAAAGTTTTACTAATCAGTGCATATTATAAAAAAGTCATAAAATTTCATAAAATTAGATAAATAAAACCTAATATTAACAACATATGTCAAATTATATTATGTCATTATTAATTCATTTCACTAGGTTTTTGTCCTGATAAAGAAGTCCTACGTTGACCTCGAAACATGGTGACTTTTAAACCTTAAAGATAAAGTTTTCAAGGATATCATTTGTTTGTCAGATTCATCAATGCATCAAGTGACACTTCACCCGGATATGTTTGTTTTCTAAGTCCTATGGACTCGTGTCCTGCAGCAGCTACTACATGCAATTTTTACATGTTGCTTAGGTGTAACACTACCAGGTGGGCAGATCCATTTCTGTTTTCTGTGCTTGTTTTATAGTTAAAGCCCTATTTTGTGCTCCTTTATTTCCCAGTTTTCCACAATTATTAATTTAACAAAATCTGTGTGTCCAGTTCAACATGAAACGTTCGGTGAAAGGTTCATTTTAAGTACGTAAGTAGCAGACAGTCATTGCTATTCATATATGCTTAATTAAATGTTCATTAGTAATTGTGACCACCTATATAAAAGCAGAAGCTTTGGTAATTTACTGGTCTGGATGATTTAGGTGTCTGTTAATACAGTGTAAAGAAGATATGACAATAGCAATAATCATAAAGAAGCAATTGCTACTGCCCATCAATCTAGGAAAGGCTACCGTATGAGGCCATTTCCATTCACTTTGTAGTCCACCATTCTACAGAAAAATAACTCACATGTAGATGTTCCAGCAAAATCATTCCAAGGTTAGACTGTGCAATGCTTTGAAATATTGCAAAGAAAAATAAGTAGCTACAGCTTAAACGCTTTAGGCCTCAGCATTGTGATTGTTCATATTCATGACAATAGAACTAGAAAAGGTCTGAACAAGCATGGAGTTTTTAGAATGGTTGTTAGAAGAAAAAGTACATTGCATCATGGGTCAAGTCTCAACAAACCACAAAACTTCAGGGACAATGTCTTTTTGAACAGATGAGATAAAATTGGAGACATTTGGCCATGATTCACAACTTCTCAGCACTATTATGGAGGGGTAATCATATGGATTTGTTTTTCAGTAACAGGACCAGGTTACTTTGCTGTCATTGAGTAGACCATAAAATCCTTTGTATAGCAAATTAATCTAGGGTCTATCCAAAAGCTAAAGCTTTGCCAAAACTGGGTCATGCAAGAGGACAATGACCCCCAGCATGCCTGCAAATCAATGTCAGAATGGCTAAAAAATGGAATATAATCAAGGTGTTGCAGTGGCCAAGTCAAAATCCAGACCTCAGCCCAATGTAAATGCTGTGTGGGAACCTTAAGAGAGGTGTGCATAAATGAATGTCCACAAATCTCAATAAACTTAAAAAAAAACATTAGAGTGGGCCAAAATCCCTACAGAATGATGTGAGAGACTGAAACAGTCATATAAAAAATTATTATTTCAAGCTACTTCTACTAAAGACTTTTTACACTCTATGGAAATTTTTTGGTTAAAAAATGACATGATGTGTCATATTGTGTTGTTCACCTGAGGTTGAACTTGCCTTACTGTTAAGACCTTCTAAGGACCTGATGTGTTTTTATTATGTCCTGATAAGTAAATCTGTAGAATTCATGGAGGGTATGCTTAAACATTGGGCTGTAACATACAAGAAAATATATGAGTTTACATTAGACTGTGGATTAAAAGAAAATAAAAGCAAAGAGGAATGCTTGACGGCTTTAGTCACCTTTGGTGTAGGAAATATATTTATACTGTTTTAGTGTTGGTAAGGCTGAAAATTTACAAAAAGCAAAAAAAGAATATCCAGCTCAACGAGACAGTGAAAAGTAAAAACTTGGTACTTTATTCACTTCATATAGAAGCAGAGGATAAAAACATCAGCACAATAAGGATAAGAACTAACTATTTATCTACGAGTTTCAGGTGGCAAAGCACCCTTAATCATGATATCAGGCTGAAAATTTACACAAAGTTCAAGGAATAATAACCAGAAAGGGTATCACTTTGCTATGTAAAACTTCATGCTATCCATTAAGGTTGGCAATTTATTGGTGCAAATTTTATCAGCAGCACAACAATCTAAAAACTTTGGGGCGGACATATCATTGGTGTAACCTGTGCGGCTGCACAGGGGTCAGAGTGACAAGAGGGCCCATTTATACATCCAAACCAGGTGGAATTATGCATTGTGATAAACTATTGGGCTGCATGGGGCCCACAGGGACCCTCTTCAGACTGTCCATCAGTGTAATAACTATTTATTATAAAATATCATAAACTGGATTTCTATTTTTGAATAATTGACTCGCACAATTACCAGATTTAAATCATATTAAGCAATTGTGGTTACAGTTGTATTTATAGGTTCTGCTGTCTTAGCTCTAAACCTAACTATGCCCCATTTTAGCAGAGATCTTCAGAGCCTCTAGAAATTAACTATGAATGAATAGAAAAATGAACAGTAATTTAAGTGACCTCATACTGTCTCGGCTCATAAAAATAAAATGACTTTTTAATAAAGATTCAGCCAACACAGATAGTGACTAAGCAGATTGTAATGGTTCCACTATTTCTGTTAACTAGAACAGTCTTAAAAGTGAATCCTGTCCATCTTAAAGGAAACCTGTCACCATTTTTTTGTCCGATAAGCGTCCTCCCTGCAGCATCTGCAGCTCCAATCTGCTAGTAAAAGCCATCCTCCGGCTCTGACTGATGTGGATGACGTGTCCTGCATCCAGTAACAGAGCAAAGCACTGTGGGGATGCGCATTGATGTCCTTTGCTCGGACTTCAATGCATACTAACAGCAGAAAAACTGGGGGCATTTGTGGGGATTCTAAAAAACTGGTTCAGACAGCTGAATATCACGATGCATGTGCAGACCTCAATGGCCAGGCTAACCACAAGTCTCATGACATAAACTGAACAGCATCATACATGGCTATTTAATTTGGGTCACGAAACCCATTGTCAGTCCATGCATTGTGATCTGTATACGCTGGTAGAATGGCTTTTATGCTTTTTTTAAATCAAAAACGGTGTTTACTAAGTACCTTATGTCATTTATATGCACTATTGCTTTTACTTACAGTAAATGTTCATTTTCTTTGTGTCTTAGGTTTTCTCTGTTTATTGGCCAGTGAGAACATGCTCCTATTTTGCATGCATACCAAGTTATACTCCAGTTCCTTTTTTTTTCAAACAGCAACCACAAACCACCATCTCCTAAACATGCAGCATATGCTAGCTCTGGCAATGAGTGTTTGCCAGGGCTCAGATTATTTAGCAGGTGTGAGTGGCTAACAGTGAACAGCTAAGAGCCTTAATGTAGGAAAGCATCCAAGAGCAGCTGACATCGGCATGCTCGCCATGGAGCATGACGTCAGTGCCATTCTCCCCAGTCATGCCAACATCAGCTGCTGGACTCTGAATAGCTGGTGGTGTGTATTACAGTGCAGGGAGCTGTCGAGTCCTCTGCGCATTTCATTTCAGCTGAAATGCAAGCATGCACATCCAGCTGAAAAAGTCTCTGGTGTGGGTGGCCCAATACAGCTCCAAGTCCCAGTACAGCTGTAATGACTGCTCTGGCGATATGACGGCCCCTCGACAACAGTATGGGCAACAAGACAAATTTCACTGTTAAACAGTTTGATATATTAGGCCCCTTCGTGGGTTTGCTGTGATGATGGCAGCCACCTGGGGATTCATATCAGAAGAAAGTATTGCACTATTTTCTTGGTTGATGATGACGATATTGGACCTTATATAAGAAACATTAATAGTAAGTCATATGCAGGAAAATGAGGTTCTATTGGTGTTTCTATGTGACTTTACTGCTTTAAGGACATGAAACTGCAGGGATCTTTTTACTGGTTTTCAGCTAATATAAGAAGAATACATTATGATAATTGCTATGGTAAAGACAGCCATTTTAGCAGAAAGTATCCTAAGCACTGGATATTATAAATGATAAGGAAATAACAACCTGCTATTGATGGAGAAAATCATTTACATTATAGATGAAGAATACACAATGATGAGATGGGTTGGTACAGTTTATCTAGAGGTCAGAAGGAAAGTTTACATAAAATATTGTTTGTGACAAATCACACCAAAGCACAATGCATGATAAATTAACGCCTTTGTGACATGGCTATTTTCCATTTTTGCATTTTGTTTTTTCCTCTCCTTTCAAGAGCCATAACATTTTTTTTTTATCTCAACATAGCCACATGAGGGCTTGTTTTTTGCAGGACAAGTTGTACTTTTAAATTACACCATTTTATCATAAGATGTACAAGAAACTGGGAAAAAAATGCAAGTTCAGCGAAATTGAAAAAAAAATCGTAATTGCTTTTGAATTTTTTTATTTACAGTGTTCATTGTACAATAAAAATTACCTTCCAATATGATTCTCTAGGTCAGTACTATCTCTGGAAATATGCATTATTTGGAAAAAAAGAAAAAAAAATGTTGCTTCTGCCACCATATTCCAAAACCCTTAAAAACTTTCAGTTTTCACTCAATGGGACTATGTGAGGACTTGTTTTCTGCACCCTAAACCAATATTTTTATTGATAACATTTTGGTGTAAACACAGTATTTTGATCATGCCTTGCATTACATTGTTTTGTGGAGTTACAGCGGCAACATTTCTGGCAGTTTAATTTTTTTTTTGTCATTCCAGAATTTACAGGTCTGGTTAATTAATTTCTAAATAGTTATTTATTTACATCAAACATTTATGGACGGAATGATAACAAGGAAGTATTTCTCCCAGAAAATTATTGCAAATACACATGTTTTGTTATACACATGTTTATTTTGTTTGTGTATATTGAAACAACTAAAAAACAGAGAAAAAAAGGCAAATTAAACATAATTTCCCACAAAACCCCCAAAATGGGCCAGACAAAACTGTTGACACCCTCAACTTAATATTTGTTTGCACACCCTTTGGAATAAATAACTGCAATCAATTGCTTCCTATAATCATCAACAAGCTTCTTACACCTCAACTGGAATTTTGAACCACTGTTCTTTTGCAAACTGATCTAGGACTGTCCTATTTGAAGGGTGCCTTCTCAACAGCAAATTTAAGATGTCTACATAGGTGTTCAATGGGATTTTGATGCAGATTCATTGCTGACCACTAGTGATGAGCGAATATACTCGTTACTTGAGATTTCCTGAGCACGCTTGGGTGACCTCCGAGTATTTTTTAGTGCTCAGAGATTTAGTTTTTATTTCCGCAGCTGAATGATTTACATCTGTTAGCCAGCATAAGTACATGTGGGGATTCCCTAGCAACCAGGCAACCCCCACATGTACTTATGCTGGCTAACAGATGTAAATCATTCAGCTGCAGCAATAAAAACGAAATCTCCAAGCACTAAATAATACGCGGAGGTCATCCGAGCGTGCTCGGGAAATCTCGAGTAAGGAGTATATTTGCTCATCACTACTGACCACTTCTCAACTTTTCAGTACTTTGATTCCATCCATTTCTGGGTACTTATTGAAGTATGTTTGGGTTTCATTGTTCTGCTGGAAGACCCATGAACTAGGATGCAAACCCAGCTTTCTAATATTGGGCACTACATTGCGAGCCAAAATCCTTTGGTAATCTTCAGATTTCATGATGCCATGAACACAGTTAAGGCACCAGTGCCAAAAATAGCAGAAAATCCTCAAAACAGCTTTGAACTTCCACCATATTTGACTGTAGATTCTGTGTTTTTTCCTTTTTAGACCTCATTCCGTCATCGGTAAAAAAAATTATGTGGTTTATCAAAAAGCTCTATTTCAGTCTCATCTGTCCACAAGACACTTCACCAAAAGGATTTCAGCTTACATACATTTTGCCAAACTGCACTCTAGCTTTTCTATGCCTCTGTGTCAGCAGTGGGATCCTCCGTCTCCTGCCATAGGTTTTCATTTCATTAAAATGTCGACAGATAATTTGCGCTGAGCCTGCAGGACAGTTTAAGCTTCTTTGGAGCTTGATTGGGACTGCTAATTCACCATCTGGACTATCCTGCATTGCAACTTTTCATTATTCTCTGTGCCAACCATGTCCAGGGAGATTAGTTAGAGTGCCATGGGTTATAAACTTCTTGATTATTTTATACATTGGGGAGAAAGGAACATCAAGATCTCTGGAGATGGACTAATAGACTTGAAAATGTTGATATTGCAACAATTTTGGTTCTCAAGTCCTCAGATAGTTCTCTTCTTCTCTTCCTGTTCTCCATGCATAGCATAGCTCACACAAACACAAAATGCAAAGATTAAGTAAAGTTCTCCCCTTTAATCTGATTCCAAGTGTGATTTTTATAATGTCCATACCTGTTACTTGCTACAGGTGAGTTTGAATAATCACAATATGCTTGAAACAAAATTGGTTATCCACAATTTTGGAAAGATGCCAAAAATTTTGTCTGGCCCATTTTTGAGGTTTTTTTGTGAAATGATGTCCAATTTGCCATTTTTTCTCATTTTTTTGTGTTCTTTCATTACTTGCAAAGGAAATAAACATGTGCATAACAAAATATGTGCAATTGCAATAATTTTCTGGGAGAAATATTTTATTTTTTTTATCCCTTGTAGATTGTGAGCCCTCGCGGGCAGGGTCCTCTCTCCTCCTGTACCAGTTGTGACTTGTATTTTTCAAGATTATTGTACTTGTTTTATTATGTATACCCCTCCTCACATGTAAAGCGCCATGGAATAAATGGCGCTATAATAATAAATAATAATAATAATAATTTTTGGAACAATTTAAAGAGTGCCAATACTATCGACCATGACTATAGTTTGCATTTTTTATTTGTATCATTATTTGAAATTATTCATATGTTATTTTATTTTGTTTCTGTATTTTGATATTCACCAGTAGGTGGAACATGTAACTTCCTTGGATCGAGTCTTTTAAAAGTTGTTTTATATACTTATTAGCCTGAGGAAAAAATCACGAACAAAAAAGAAAGATCAGACACATAACAGGTGTGCACATCTGTTTCATTACTACTCTAATCATAGTTGTGCCTGACCTGCATAACTCCACCAGGTGAGCAGATTCCATCATTCTTCCCTGTTTCTTATCACTGGGACTTCACCATTGTGCGCTCCTATTTTGTCTTCTAGGCATGGATGTCACAGCATTTTCATGACATCTTTAATAGATTTGCATGCTTGATTTGAACTCTACAAAGCTCCTGCTCAATTCCGGCTTGTAGTGAGGACAAAGAAGGGTTATGCGATTGGTGGGGATGCCAGCTGAAGGTGTCAAATAGCCTGCGTGTGATCAATAGATTAAAATTTGTTTTTAGATAAACTCATTTCAAATGTTCTCACGGATGGTAGATTATGTTGCAGAAATTTCTTTTACTCAAAATCAATTCCATAAATCTAAATGCTTTTGCTTTAGAATGAAGCTCTAGAAACCACTGGAGACTAGACGGAGGTGGACATGTCTTGGGTATGGGTGGACTGAGAACTCCTGCAGCCCTTGTTTGTATTGCGGTGTAGATTTTAAACAAGAGAGTTGTTACTTTAAGAGGAAGTTTAGATGTTTGTGCCTGGTGTATTACTGTGAGGAGGGTGGGGCTTATATTGGGGAGGCAACTCTGGCTCTCCCTCTTTCTCTCACAGGATGGACAGGAGGAAACATGTCTGCAGTTTCAGGGAGTATAATACTGGGGTTATCACTTCACATTATAGCTGATAGGAGTACATTCACCTCACACATCATGTATTAGTGTAGTATCGGCTCCTACATCATATATGGGATCAATTTTACCTCAGAAATTCATGTAGCCGCCATGTTCCCTCATGTGTACCTCCCTGCAGACATGGCTGATATACTACTCCACATTCATCGTGTGTTAGTATAGTCTCAGCTCTTACATCTTATTTGGGAGTAATATTACCTCAGAGATTCAAGTAGCTGCCATGTGCCTTCATGGGTCTCTTACAAGTTGCCTCACACACTGCAGAGACAGCTCCTGTGTGACATCCTTACAGACATGGCTGTTGTATCACGTTTCTGCTGTATTATACAGAGTCTTCATGAGTTTTGGGTATATGTGTGATAGGTCAGAGCATTGACACATACAGTGTCTGCTATTGCTAGCGTAGAGCTGGGCAGTTACAGGGACTGGTAAGAGGGAACAGTAACGGGATGGCTTGTATACGCCGTATATATATATATATATATATATATATATATATATATATATATGATGGTAAGAGGCTGCACTTCATGTCTTTGCATTGCATGCTGCTGTGTGCTGATTCCCTCCCTTCCCATTTTTGGAGTCTGGTGACCGTATGTGACCTCATCTCTGCTACAGTACAGTCTGATGATGCTGGGTGTACAGATCCAGCATAACCAGGTGACTCAATATATATATGTTGTGATGGTGTGATATGCTATGTGGGTATCATTTTGTGTATATTTCTATTTTACTTATTTTCATGGTGTTCTCTTGCAGAAGGAGTTATTTGCTAATTGAATTGAATGGCTGGTGCTGCCACCTGATATCAGCCCCCACAGTATTGTATTGTATGCTAATGACATGTTGACCTAACTTGTTGAAACAATGAGCCCCTGAGACCTTCCCCCTCCTGACCAATGAAGGAGGAGGGAGACTGCACATATAATCTGGGCATGACTTCTAAATCCATGCTTTATTTCTGGAGATATGGCAGCCTTTAGTCCTATTATGTTGCATGCTGTCCTTCCTGATATATCCACCCCTTTTTCTGTATATTGTCCCCCTCATATGTTTGCAGGATCGGGTTATAGCCACTGAGCGCTTTTTTATATTACCTAAGATGGTGGATAGCACTAGCCTGAGTGGATTACCTGGAGCCTTACTATATATATTTTATCAGGTGTCAATAATTATTCGGGGAGTAATTCAGCACATGGCGGTATGGTGAGTGGGGCAGTAATAACGCAGCATATGGCAGGCAGTGAGTGGGCACTACTAACGCAGTCATGGCGGGCAGTGAGTGGGCACTAATAACTCAGCACATGGCGGGCAGTGAGTGGGCACTCCTAGTGTGATGCTGCACCTTGCTCTGGAGAACACATCATGGGCCCAGTTTTCAGCCCTGTCTCTCGTCTATTGTATGTAGGTAGTGTGACTGACTGACACAGACCTTGCAGTTTTCTGCACATACACTTATGGCTGCAGGCAGCTTATACTAGACCTACATATTATACTTTCTTACGATGTATGTGCAGCTGGTGATTAGAGAGCCTGTCTGTAACTGCTGTAGAGGAGCAGGCGGCTTCTTTATTGTTACAGGAAAACATACTCAGAAGGGAGGTAAGAACATTTCTAAAACAATCCACAGCGAGGAGATTGGAACAAAACAAAATCCTCTAAACTGCATGCTCGCAAACGCCAGAAGCCTGACAAACAAGATGGAAGAACTAGAAGCAGAAATATCTACAGGTAACTTTGACATAGTGGGAATAACCGAGACATGGTTAGATGAAAGCTATGACTGGGCAGTTAACTTACAGGGTTACAGTCTGTTTAGAAAGGATCGAAAATCGGAGAGGAGGAGGGGTTTGTCTCTATGTAATGTCTTTTCTAAAGTCCACTTTAAGGGAGGATATTAGCGAAGGGAATGAGAATGTCGAGTCCATATGGGTCGAAATTCATGGAGGGAAAAATGGTAACAAAATTCTCATTGGGGTCTGTTACAAACCCCCAAATATAACAGAAATCATGGCAAGTCTACTTCTTAAGCAGATAGATGAAGCTGCAACCCATAATGAGGTCCTGGTTATGGGGGACTTTAACTACCCGGATATTAACTGGGAAACAGAAACCTGTGAAACCCATAAAGGCAACAGGTTTCTACTAATAACCAAGAAAAATTATCTTTCACAATTGGTGCAGAATCCAACCAGAGGAGCAGCACTTTTAGACCTAATACTATCTAATAGACCTGACAGAATAACAAATCTGCAGGTGGTCGGGCATCTAGGAAATAGCGACCACAATATTGTACAGTTTCACCTGTCTTTCACTAGGGGGACTTGTCAGGGAGTCACAAAAACACTGAACTTTAGGAAGGCAAAGTTTCACCAGCTTAGAGATGCCCTTAATATGGTAGACTGGGACAATATCCTCAGAAATAAGAATACAGATAATAAATGGAAAATGTTTAAGAACATCCTAAATAGGCACTGTAAGCAGTTTATACCTTGTGGGAATAAAAGGACTAGAAATAGGAAAAACCCAATGTGGCTAAGCAAAGAAACAAAGAAGTAAGACAGGCAATTAACAATAAAAAGAAAGCATTTGCACTACTAAAGCAGGATGGCACCATTGAAGCTCTAAAAAAACTATAGGGAGAAAAATACTTTATCTAAAAAACTAATTAAAGCTGCCAAAAAGGAAACAGAGAAGCACATTGCTAAGGAGAGTAAAACTAATCCCAAACTGTTCTTCAACTATATCAATAGTAAAAGAATAAAAACTGAAAATGTAGGCCCCTTAAAAAATTGTGAGGAAAGTATGGTTGTAGATGACGAGGAAAAAGCTAACATATTAAACACCTTCTTCACCACAGTATTCACGGTGGAAAATGAAATGCTAGGTGAAATCCCAAGAAACAATGAAAACCCTATATTAAGGGTCACCAATCTAACCCAAGAAGAGGTGCGAAACCGGCTAAATAAGATTAAAATAGATAAATCTCCAGGTCCGGATGGCATACACCCAAGAGAACTAAGTAATGTAATAGATAAACCATTATTTCTTATTTTTAGGGACTCTATAGCGACGGGGTCTGTTCCGCAGGACTGGCGCATAGCAAATGTGGTGCCAATATTCAAAAAGGGCTCTAAAAGTGAACCTGGAAATTATAGGCCAGTAAGTCTAACCTCTATTGTTGGTAAAATATTTGAAGGGTTTCTGAGGGATGTTATTCTGGATTATCTCAATGAGAATAACTGTTTAACTCCATATCAGCATGGGTTTATGAGAAATCACTCCTGTCAAACCAATCTAATCAGTTTTTATGAAGAGGTAAGCTATAGGCTGGACCACGGTGAGTCATTGGACGTGGTATATCTCAATTTTTCCAAAGCGTTTGATACCGTGCCGCACAAGAGGTTGGTACACAAAATGAGAATGCTTGGTCTGGGGGAAAATGTGTGTAAATGGGTTAGTAACTGGCTAAGTGATAGAAAGCAGAGGGTGGTTATAAATGGTATAGTCTCTAACTGGGTCGCTGTGACCAGTGGGGTACCGCAGGGGTCAGTATTGGGACCTGTTCTCTTCAACATATTCATTAATGATCTGGTAGAAGGTTTACACAGTAAAATATCGATATTTGCAGATGATACAAAACTATGTAAAGCAGTTAATACAAGAGAAGATAGTATTCTGCTACAGATGGATCTGGATAAGTTGGAAACTTGGGCTGAAAGGTGGCAGATGAGGTTTAACAATGATAAATGTAAAGTTATACACATGGGAAGAAGGAATCAATATTACCATTACACACTGAATGGGAAACCACTGGGTAAATCTGACAGGGAGAAGGACTTGGGGATCCTAGTTAATGATAAACTTACCTGGAGCAGCCAGTGCCAGGCAGCAGCTGCCAAGGCAAACAGGATCATGGGTTGCATTAAAAGAGGTCTGGATACACATGATGAGAGCATTATACTGCCTCTGTACAAATCCCTAGTTAGACCGCACATGGAGTACTGTGTCCAGTTTTGGGCACCGGTGCTCAGGAAGGATATAATGGAACTAGAGAGAGTACAAAGGAGGGCAACAAAATTAATAAAGGGGATGGGAGAACTACAATACCCAGATAGATTAGCGAAATTAGGATTATTTAGTCTAGAAAAAAGACGACTGAGGGGCGATCTAATAACCATGTATAAGTATATAAGGGGACAATACAAATATCTCGCTGAGGATCTGTTTATACCAAGGAAGGTGACGGGCACAAGGGGGCATTCTTTGCGTCTGGAGGAGAGAAGGTTTTTCCACCAACATAGAAGAGGATTCTTTACTGTTAGGGCAGTGAGAATCTGGAATTGCTTGCCTGAGGAGGTGGTGATTGCGAACTCAGTCGAGGGGTTCAAGAGAGGCCTGGATGTCTTCCTGGAGCAGAACAATATTGTATCATACAATTATTAGGTTCTGTAGAAGGACGTAGATCTGGGGATTTATTATGATGGAATATAGGCTGAACTAGATGGACAAATGTCTTTTTTCGGCCTTACTAACTATGTTACTATGTTACTATGTTACTACAGGCCTAAGAACTTACAGGTAGGTAGTTGCTAACTAACCGCTTGTTGTATACCCAAAATTAGTGACCAAAAAGAATAATTCAGTACACTTCCTAACTGCTTGTTGTGCCTGCTACCAATCTCTGCTGGCACAAAGCAGTCACAGACTCTCCTGCTGTTGATTCAGCGGCTTGCGCTAATGTCTCATCAATAGAGCAGTGGCTTCTCTATCATTCTGCTCTGTTGACGCGGTGAGACTGCGAACATCATGCTGATTACCAGCTGTCAATCAGCTTGAAGCCTGCAGTCACACCCCGTAGAGAGAGCAGAATCACCGGCAGGAGCAGTCAGTGAGCAATCTGAGGCAGCGCTGGGCAGATCAGGCAGGTAGTTGCTTCTTTTAATCAGCTACCTGCCTATTAGTTTTTAGGATAATAAAAAAATGACGTTGGTTTGGATAACCTCTTTATGGTTCGTTAACACTGATGTATAATACAGAGCAGTACAATGTAAGAATATATGGCATTGTACTCTGACCAAAGTTATTAAATGAGTCAGTGCTCATCTCTGATTTTTTTTCTCAGCTCAAATCAAACTGAAGAAAAAAATTGCACTATACTGCTGTTGGATTGGATAATTGAATCACACAAACCAATGCGAGTCAATGCGTACAAGAAAAAAATAGATTTTTATGCACACATCTAAAAGGAAACCCGACATTACATCACCGAAGTACAGCAAATTCACAGCCCGAACAGTCAGAATAGGATAGTATAGAGATAAAGATAGATTTATAGATAGATGACAGAGAGATGTCATGTAGACATTTAATGTCACAAACCCCCTACATATGATAAACTACCGTATATACTCAAGCATAAGCCGAGATTTTCAGCCCAAAATTTTGGGCTCAAAGTGCCCCTCTCGGCTTATACTCGAGTCATGGTAGCGGTGGGGTCGGCGAGTGAGGGGGAGAGGGTGCTGAGGTATACTTACCTAGTCCCAGCGATCCTGGCGCTCCCCTTGCCTGTCACACTGTCTTCGGTGCTGCAGCTCTTCCTGTGAGCGGTCACGTGGGACCGCTCATTAGAGAAATGAATACGCGGCTCCACCTCCCATAGGGGTGAAGCCACATATTCCTTTCTCTAATCAGTGGTGCCGGTGACCGCTGACAGGAAGAGCTGCGGCACCGAAGAAAGTGTGACAGGCAGGGGGAGCGCCAGGATCGCTGGGACTAGGTAAGTATGTCATATTCACCTGTCCGCGTTCCACCCACCGGGCGCCGCTCTGTCTTCGCATCTCTCCGCTCTGACTGTTCAGGTCAGAGGGCGCGATGACGCATATAGTGTGCGCGCCGCTCTCTGCCTGATCAGTCAGTGTGGAGAGACGCCGGGACCGGACGCTGGGAGCTGCAAGCAGCGAGGTGAGTATGGATTTTTTTTTATTGCAGCATCAGCAGCAGCAATGGCACAGCTTTCTATGGCACAGCTATAAGGGAAATACTGAACGGCGCAGAGCACTATATGGCAGCTATGGAGCAATACTGAACGGCGCAGAGCACTATATGGCAGCTATGGGGCAATACTGAACGGTGCAGAGCACTATATGGCAGCTATGGGGCAATACTGAACGGCGCAGAGCACTATATGGCAGCTATGGGGCAATACTGAACGGTGCAGAGCACTATATGGCAGCTATGGGGCAATACTGAACGGTGCAGAGCACTATATGGCACAGCTATGGGGCAATACTGAACGGCGCAGAGCACTATATGGCAGCTATGGGGCAATACTGAACGGTGCAGAGCACTATATGGCACAGCTATGGGGCAATACTGAACGGTGCAGAGCACTATATGGCAGCTATGGGGCAATACTGAATGGTGCAGAGCACTATATGGCACAGCTATGGGACAATACTGAACAGTGCAGAGCATTATATGGCAGCTATGGGGCAATACTGAACGGCGCAGAGCACTATATGACAGCTATGGGGCAATACCGAACGGCGCAGAGCACTATATGGCAGCTATGGGGCAATACTGAACGGTGCAGAGCACTATATGGCAGCTATGGGGCAATACTGAATGGCGCAGAGCACTATATGGCACAGCTATGGGGCAATAATGAACGGTGCAGAGCACTATATGGCTCAGCTATGGGGCAATAATGAACGGCGCAGAGCACTATATGGCACAGCTTTATATGGCACATCTATGGGGCAATGATGAACGGTGCTGCGCACTATATGGCACAGCTTTATATGGCGGCACGGTGGCTTAGTGGTTAGCACTGCAGCCTTGCAGCGCTGGGGTCCTGGGTTCTAATCCCACCCAGGACAACATCTGCAAAGAGTTTGTATGTTCTCTCCGTGTTTGCGTGGGTTTCCTCCGGGCACTCCGGTTTCCTCCCACATTCCAAAGACATACTGATAGGGATTCTAGATTGTGAGCCCCATCGGGGACAGTGATGATAATGTGTGCAAAATGTAAAGCGCTGCGGAATATGTTAGCGCTATATAAAATAAAGATTATTATATGGCACATCTATGGGGCAATAATGAACGGTGCAGAGCACTATATGGCAGAGCTTTCTATGGCACATCTATGGGGCAATAATGAACAGTATGGATCATTATATATGGCACACCTTTATATGGAGCATCTTATGGGGCCATAATGAACGGTATGGAGCATCTATTTTTATTTTTGAAATTCACCGGTAGCTGCTGCATTTCCTACCCTAGGCTTATACTCGAGTCAATAAGTTTTCCCAGTTTTTTGTGGCAAAATTAGGGGGGTCGGCTTATACTCGGGTCGGCTTATACTCGAGTATATACGGTAGCACCCCTTAGCACCTTTCATGCGGCACAAAAGAGTGTTTAGCTTTATTTAACCTATTAAATAAAAAAAATAAAAAAATGGCATAGGGCCCCCTCTATTTTTAATAACCAGCCAAAAGAAAGCAGACAGCTGTGGGCTTATGTTATCAGGCTGGGAAAGGCCAGATAACCATGGTCCATCCCAGCCTTTTAACCCCTTAGTGACATTTTTTTAAAAATCTGACCAGTTTCACTTTATGTGGCAATAACTCTAGAACGCTTCAACATATCCCAGTGATTTTGAGATTGTTTTTTCTTGGTACATTATAATTTATGATAATGGTAAATATAGGTCAATATGTTTTGTTTTTATTTATAGAAAATATCAGAAATTTGACAAAAATGTAAAAATAATGTGCAATTTTCAAACTTTGAAGGATTATCCGCTTTAATCCAGATAGTCATACCATAAAAAAACCATTAATAAATAGCATTTCCCTCATGTCTGCTTTACATCAGGAAATCTCCCAAGAGTGATACCATTTTAAAAACAGCAACATATTCAAAATTGCTGTCAGGTAGTTTATTAACCCTTCAGGTGCTTTTCAGGAATTAATGGAAAGTGATGTGACAGAAATGAAAAAGTGTATTTTTGCCACCTAAATGTCGGTAACTTCTGTACAAGCTGCTATAGCCGGCAAACTCTAAGGCTGCTATTTGACCATGAACTGCCATGGCAAACATCAGGGCCACACAATCATAATCTCAGAGTGCTGATGGAGTTAAAGAGAGAGACCCCACACTCTGTTAACTATTTATGTGATGTAGTCAATATTGACAGCTGCCTCTAAGGGGTAAAACAGGTATGGACTGTGCCCACACTGATCATGGCTGATGCAGCACGTTGTTAGCTATAGTGTACAGCTTAAAGCTGCTGGATTGTCACCTGTATGATATTGTGATATCTGTAATGATATTCTCTTATATCTTAGGTCAGTAAAAAGACATATTGGCAGTCATTAAGGGGTTAGTGTCAGCTTGCCATTGTCTGTTTTGCCTTTGCTGGTTATAAAAATGGGGCGGGGGGCCTAGAAAAATTATATGGGGTCTCCCCATTTTTCTTCACCAGCAAAGGCAAAGCTGACACCTGTGCACTGATAATAATAAGCTGGGAAGATTCATGGTTATCTGGCCCTTCGCAGCCTAAAAAATACCAGTTCGCAGTTGCCCCAAAATTGGCGCATTCATTAGATGCGCCAGTTCTGTCACTTTACCTCAGCTCTTCCTGATTGCCCTGATGCAGTGGCAATCAGGTTAATAGTTTATGGGGTTGATGTCAGCTTTGTATTGTCAACTGGTCTCAAGCTTAGGGGTTAGTAATTGAGAGGTGTCTATCATTCATTTTCATTACGAACCTGGTGATAAAAAAAATACACACATGCATTTTATAAAAAAAAATTAAGATCTGACGCAGTCCAACAAATTTGAAGTAGTCCACAAATGGGAACCTGAAAGACATAAAAAGAGAGTTAAAGAAATAAAAATAAGAAACACCTCCTCATTCACCACTTTATATTTATAAAAATTCCCCACAGAGCTGACAAAATTCATGGGGGTTCCCACGACATCCAGCATTTCTGTACGGTAACCTATGGAGTCCCTTTAAAGTGTTTGAGTTTTTAACTCAGCACTTGTAAAAAAAATACATTTTGGCACACATACTTTTTTAATTTCCCATACATAATGGCTCCATCTCTTGTGTGAATGTTAACAGATGAACACACCTGCACACCTTTTTGGAAAATGCAACAGCAAGCATGTGGCCAAATATTAGTTCATAAAAATGTTATCTTATAGTTAACTATAAAAGGGTGTTACTTAATAAAGAAAACCACTTCCAATTTCATTATGTAAGCCATGGCACAACATGAAAGATTAATGTCACAAACCTTTTCTTGTCAGACACAATGCTGTAATAAAAGTGATACAAAAATGTAACAATGGTGGAACTGCAACCATCTCACATAAACGTCCAGTACAACCACAGACGTTAACACCTAAACAGAAGAACACTCAGATGGGAAGGGTTGAAGAAAATAGACGAACAAGTTGACTTCAGTTAGCTTAATAAGTAGAAAGCCAAACTGGAGTGAGTGCTTCCCTTGACACAATATGACGTACACTGCAGAGAAATGACGTGCATAGACAGAAGGGAGCTTCATCAAAAACCCATGCACAAAAAGCCCATCTACAATTTGCACCAGAATCTGAGCTAAAAAGTATAAAGACTACTTGGACTCTATACTCTGAAATGATGAGACCAAGATAAGTTTTGGAACTAATAGCTTGAAAATTGTAAAGTTATATGGTACTGCAAAGGGGAAGAGTAGAAAGGAAAGTGTATGGTGCCTACATTGAGGCATAGTGGTGGCAGTGACCTTATGTGGCGCTGTATAAGTGTTCGTGAAGTCAGGGAGCTACATTTCATTGATGGTTGAAAGAGAAGATGTTATAATCATTCCGTTACCTTGGTAGACATGCACTTTGCCAACATGACAATCTAAAACACACATCTAATGCCTCTTTGGCATTTCTGTAGAAGAACATGGTGAAAATGATTCAGTGGCTAAGCATAATTCCTGATCTGAACCCAATTGAACACCCGAAGAAGCAAGTTTTTCATGACTCTCCATCCAGCATCCAGGCTCTGAAAGAATTACTTCTGGAAAAATTGAAGATGTTCCAATATGTCACCAACTTGTTCATTCCATGCCTACAAGACTTGGTACTGTCCTTAAAAATCACAGAGGTCAAACCAAAATACTAGCTGTAGCAGTTGTTTGCATTCATTTTTGCATCAACTAAGTTGAATAAAAAAGCATTTAAATTATTAACCTTATTTCCATGTTATGGGTTAAAAGATATTCTACAGGGTGGGCCATGTATATGGAAACACCTAATTAAAATGGGAATGGTTGGTGATATCAACTTCCTGTTTGTGGCACATTAGTATATGGGAATGGGAAAACTTTTCAAGATGGGTGGTGACCATGGCGGCCATTTTGAAGTTGGCCATTTTGGATGCAACTTTATTTTTTCCAATGGGAAGAGGGTCATGTGACACATCAAACTTATTGAGAATTTCACAAGAAAAACAATGGTGTGCTTGGTTTTAACTGAGTTTTATTGTTTCATGAGTTATTTACAAGTTTCTCTTTGTTTACAGGCACTGACATGTCGCAGAGGTTAATACGTGAGGAGTGGATAGAAATTGTGATGATGTCTGGTGAACGCAGTACCTGGATCATTGCAGAAGATTTCAATGCAAGACACCCTACACAAGAAAACTGTCACCATTCCCATGTTATTTAGGTGTATCCATATAAATGGCCCACCCAAAAAAGTTTGCCTCATCACAGAAGATAATATTCTGTGTAAAGTGAGGGTCCTGTTCCAATTTTTGTTTTGCCCATTCTGCAAATTCAGCGCGCTGATCTGGGTCGTCCTCGCTGAAATGCTGCAGCAGCTGGATTTTGTAAGGGTGCCATTTGTGAGTAGCTAATAACCGCCGAAGGGATGATCGACTGATGCCAGATCAGCGCACTCAATTTGCAGCATGGGCAAAACAAAAATTGG
The DNA here is from genome assembly GCF_032444005.1 of Ranitomeya imitator. Taxonomy (NCBI): domain Eukaryota; kingdom Metazoa; phylum Chordata; class Amphibia; order Anura; family Dendrobatidae; genus Ranitomeya; species Ranitomeya imitator. Next base: position 543,983,101 of record NC_091284.1, on the reverse strand, counting down.
AACAGGACCCTCAGTTTACACAGAACATTATGTTCAGTGATGGAGCAAACTTTTTTGGGTGGGCTACTTATATGGATACACCTAAATAACATGGGAATGGTGACCGTTTTCTTGCGTACGGTGTCTTGCATTGAAATCTGCTGCAGTGACCCAGGTACTGCGTTCACCAGACATCAACACAATTTCTATCTGCTCCTCATGTGTTAACCTCTGCGACATGTCAATGCCTGTAAACAAAGAGAAACTTGTAAATAACTCATGAAAGAATAAAATTCAGTTAAAACCAAGCAGACCATTGTTTTTCTTGTGAAATTCTCAATAAGTTTGATGTGTCACATGACCCTCTTCCCATTGGAAAAAATAAATTTGGATCCAAAATGGCCGACTTCAAAATGGTAAATTTCACAGAAAAAATATATTGTAGAGCTCCATATCTATGGGGGATCGGCCCGATGGTGGTACGGACTACATCGTTTGCATGCACCATCTATGGAGAAAGCTAAGTAACCCTTGTATACCTGTATGACTCCTGATGAACCTCCTGCAATAAAAGGAGGGGAAACACGTTGAGTTAGAAAAAGGGAATCACTTTGACTCTTTAATGATGGCGTTTATGATTTGAGTAATGAGGTTATGAGTTAGAAAAAGGGAATCACTTTGACTCTTTAATGATGGAGTTTATGATTTGAGTAATGAGGTTATGGTATCCGTAACTTATTGTATTTTGCATTTGCCCTCATTTACATATGTATCTGGAAATTATATTATGTGTGGAGTCTGAATGATGAGCACATTAAGTAAATGTCTACACATACAAAAAAGACATCTTTATAACAACTGTGGATTATAATCCTCCTGATACATTTATATGTCTATAAAGCACCTTACCTATCTTCTTTTATATAGGGTCAGATTAGTGGATAGTCGACGTGGAGTGGGGGCGCCATTTGTGTTTTACTAGGGTGCCAACCCCCGCTGACAGGAAGGGAAAGTTCAGCTAGTGAAATAGGTCCATTGAGTCATTGCTGCTGACCCACCACCTTTTCCAGAGGGGCACTGTTTGTGTGATTTTTTTATTTCCCTGTCCTAGCAGGGCACATTAGGGGTAGCAGGGAGAGTCGACGAGGAGCGGGGGCGCCATTGCGCAGGACAATAGGGTGCCAACCTCCGCTGGTAGGTAGGGCTGTTTAGTTTAGTGTAGGGATTGGCACCATCTTGGCCTTTCCAAGTCATGTGGTCAAATGAGACCAAAATAGAACATTTTGGTAACAACTCTGGGGGGGCTTTTCTGCGAAGGGGACAGAACGACTGCATAGTATTGAAGGAAGGATGAATGGGATCATGCATTGCAAAATTTTGGCCAACAGCCGGGTGGGTCTTCCAGCATGACAATGATCCAAAACACACAGCCAGGGCAACTAGGGAGTGGCCCTGTAAGAACCATTTTGAGGTCCTGGAGTAGCCTAGTCAGTCTTCAGACCTAAACCAAATAGAACATTTTTGGATGGTGTTGAAACTCAATCTTGCCCAGTGACAGCCTTGAAACCTTAAAGATCTGGAGAAGATCTGTAGGGAGGAATGGGCCAAAATCCCTGCTGCAGTGTGAGGTATGCAAAATCTGCAGGAACCTTTGTAATTGCAAACAAAAGTTCTGTTTTTCCACTGTATCAAATATGAATTTCATGCAATAAAATGCAGATTAATTACGGTTTGCATTTTCTGGATTTTTTATAAGATTCTCTCTCCCACAGTTGAAGTGTACCTAAGATAAAAAATTACACATCTCTCCATTCTTTGTAGGTGGGACAACTTGCAAAATCAGCAGTATATCAAATACTTATTTTCCCCACTGTAAGTGGTATCAATTAGAAGATAAGTAACAACTGCCATAAGCATGCTTGTACTACCTTTATATATCTAATATATAAAGCTGAATGTGTGTGTGTATGTGTGTGTGTGTGTGTGTATGTGTGTGTGTGTGTATGTCCGGGATTGGCATCTGCACCGTCACAGCTACAGCCACAAAATTTTGCACAGTCACACGTCTGGACCCCGAGAGCGTCATAGGCTATGTTGTGAGGTGAAATTTTAACCCCGCGCTTTCCAATTCACAAAACAATTTTGCCCCTATCTACATAATGGGAAAAAATGAAAGGAAAAGTGTAGGAGGCAAATTGACAGATGTGAACAAGGGGGACTTAAAGAATGAGAGCGATGGCGCCAAAGAGTATATACCGTACAGTTGCTAAGGTGGGGCCCCGACATGGGATACTCACCACACACGGGGATATGAACACACACACAAAATGCGCCACACACTACCACGTGCTTGAACACATATTACCCTCAGCACACATTTCACCACAAATACACCAACCTCGCCACATAAAAGTCGAAACACAAAAGTCGCCACTCAAAACTCGCCACGCGCAGAACTTGTCACATGCAAGAACTAGGCTCACGCAAAACTCACCACAAGTGCAAAACTCACCCCATGGAAAACTCGCCACACGCAAAACTTGCACACGCGGAAAAATTGCCACATGCACAAAAGTTGCAACACATGCAAAAGTTGCCTCACACAAAACTTGCACATACTCAAAAGGCACCACACATAAAACTTGCCACGCGCAAAACTCGCCATGCGCAAAACTTGCTGCACACAACTTGCTACATTAACCTGTCACATGCAACTCGACACACAAAAAGTTGCTACACGCATGTTGCCGCACAAAACTCATCTCACAAAAGTCGCTACATGCATGTCGCCACACGCAACTCAACACACACAACTTGACAAACAAAACTCGCCCTAAAACACACACAAGTCTGGTATTATCCTTCAAAAATAAAAATCTGATTAATAAGCAGACAAACTACAACAAATGTAGCATATAGGAAATACGGCAGCTGTCAGTCACATGACCTGTCTATTATGTGTATGTGTGAGCTAATATATACTGCCAGGGGGAGGGCTTCCTGTTGGCTGGGGATTTATCAGGCTGCCAATTTAGGTTACAAATACTGAGGTAAAAATACTGAACAAATAACGTGTGAACGAGGTCTAATAAAGGAGGAGATGACACACAGGTATATACTATATACAGGGGAGATGACACACAGATATATAATATATACAGGAGAGATGACACACAGGTATATACTATGTAGAGGAGGAGATGACATACAGGTACATATATATATACAGGAGGAGATGACATACAGGTATATACTATATACAGGAGGAGATGACACACAGGTATATACTATATACAGGAGCAGATGACCTACAGGTATATACTATATACAGGAGGAGATGACACACAGATATATACTATATACAGGGGAGTTGACACACAGGTATATACTATATACAGGAGGAGATGACATACAGGTATATACTATATATAGAAGGAGATGACATTCAGGTATATACTATATATAGGGGAGATGACACACAGCAGGTATATACTATATACAGGGGAGATGACATACAGGTATATACTATATACAGGAGATGACATACAGGTATATACTATATACAGGAGATGACATACAGATGTATACTATATATAAGGGAGATGACAAACATGTATATACTGAGGTAATGAGGTGAAAATGAGAGGTTTGAGGTGAAAATGAAAAGGTGTGAGTGCAAAATGAGAGGAGTGAGGAAAAATAGTGGAGTGATCAGAAAATGACAGATGTGAGGTTGAAATGACAAGTGTTTTAGGGGGGAATGAGAGGAGTGAGGGAGAAAATGAGAGGTGTGAGGGAGAAAATGAGAGATGTGAGGGGGAAAATGAAAGATGTGATTGGGAAAATGAGAGGCGTGAGGTGCTGTAACTAACCACAGATATTTACTATGCCCAGGCAACGCCGGGCTCTTCAGCTAGTCAGTCATATATTTTGAAAAATGTTAAATACATTAGTTTACTGGTTTATAATTTCTCCCAGGTCATAGCATTTCTTAGACACCAGAGAACAATTAATATACCAATGGTTAACATTTGATGACAAGATGACCCATACTGTCTAGGGTTTAGTCACCCAGTGAGCTCTTATCATAGCTTTTGCCTTTTTTGTCCCATTATAATAAATACTATACCTTGACAAATTTACATATGAACCAATAGAAGGTTCATGGTTGAACGTGTCGACACCTGTTCTGACTCCATAACTAACCTGAAAGTGTAGGGCACTGAGACACCGTTTCTATGCTTCCTCTTTCACTGTTACTCACATGTAGTGATGTCCTCAGATAACTTGAGCTTGACTGTAGGAGGCACGTATGAAGAGTCCAGAAGGTTTATTTTTTCCAGATGAATACTTGTAGATATGCACACATACAGCAGGTAAAACATACTTTTCTGACCAGAACTGCAAACAAATGGGCTTTTAAGATGGCTGATAGACTGTAATGAGGAAAAAGAATGGGGAAGAAGAGAGGGGTTACTGACATCAGAGCTACATCAGAGATAGACAGGGTCCTCCTGGTTCTCTTACCATAGCGTTTCATTTCATTCAAATGTCGATGGATAGTTCACACTGACATTTATGCACCCGGAGTCCATAGGACAGCTTGAATTTCTTTGAACTTTATCGGTCATCTGGACTATCCTGCGTTGCAAACTTTCATGATTTTTCTCTGCTGTCTATGTCAGGGACATTAGCTACAGTGCTATTGGTTATAAACTTCTTGATTATGTTGCACACCGTAGACAAAGGAACATCAAGATCTCTAGCGATAGAGTTGTAGCCTTGAGATTGTTGATATTTTTCAACAATATTGGTTCTCAAGTTCTCAGGCAATACTCTTCTCTTTTAGTTCACCATACTTAGTGTGGCACACACAGACACACAATGCAAAGATTGGGTCAACGCTTCCCCTTTTTAAGTGATTTCAGGTATGATTTTCATATTGCACACATCTGTAACTTGCCACAGGTGAGTTTGAACAAGCATCACATGCTTGAAACAAAGTTTTCTACCCCGATTTTTGGAAAGATGCCAACAATTTTATCCAGCCCATTTTAGGGGTGTAAAATGATGTCTAAATTGATTTTTTTTCTCATTTTTTGCATTGTTCCATTACACACAAAATAAAATAAACATGTGTATTACAAAACATGTGTAATTACAATAGTTTTCTGTGAGAAATACTTCATTTTCTGGATTAATTTCAAGACTACCAACACTTTCGGCCATGACTGTAGGCAGGGTATATTCACAAAAGGATATATTTGCTGCAGGATGCATTTTCAGAAATTAATATTCTAAGTCTAATTGACATAGTGTACAGTCTTGACAACTTTTGAATGAGATTTCCAAATCTACAGCATATCCAACGCATGTGTACAAGCCCTAAATTATCAGACATTCTTCAGTAATTTATGAAACACATTTTTATTGACCCCATCTGCTGTAAATGTAAGCATTGACATGAGGAGAATTTTTTAAAGGGATTTCCAGACTTCTGTTTTTTCCCCAATGGGGCTAAGAACTTAGAAGAAAGTAGTTGCTAACTACCTGCCTGTTCTGCCCGGCAACAATCTCCTGCTTCATGTGATGTTACATTGACATAGCAGTTCCTTTTCTTCTGTTCTGCTCTGTCGACAAGGTAGAGCAGAAGAGAAAGAACTGCTCTGTCAACGTGAGATCAAAAGAAAAGAGGAAATTGTCACCTGAGCTGGGAGATATCCCCACAGGGCAGAACAGGCAGATAGTCAGCATCTACCTGCCGATAAGGTATTCATCCCAAAAAGAGGTCCACAATAACCCCTCTAACGTCTACTATAAAAATCCTTGTGTAGTTTTGCTGGCAATGCATGTGCATTCTTTCCTATCCTGATCCTTTTGTTTTTCTGAAAATATCATTTTAAGATATATTATATTTCTATGCAGTTTCGAAATTAGGTGTGATATATGAATATGCTTAAAGTCTGCCCTGTAAAATTGTGAATGAAATGCGTTAATGTGTATTGGAGCATTCAATTGTACAGAGCAATGCTGTAATATATTTAATATGTTTTCCCTCTATGCTGATGTATGAAAGCCAAGTGCCAGACTGTGATTTTAGCAAAAGCTAGTTACCTGTAGTAAAATAGAATTACTGTCTATATGGTCTCATGACAAAATAATGAATATACCTCATGAAGACATATTCATTGTATCAGCTATTCTCTCACATCAATTCTCTCCAGCACATTATTTTATTGTATTGTCCCATTACCATGGAATATAAAAAAAGTATATTAGCAGATGTCTTTAAATTTAGACAGTTAACGGTGTACATTTTGTCAGGGGATCAAGTTGAAAAGGTCAAATGCCTGAAGCCACATATGTCACAGTCTCTTACTACCTGGCAACTATCTTCCATCCACACTGACTACGAAATGTGCAAACTGAAATGCAGTCATTTATTTAGCTCTGCATTATAGGCCAACCAGTAATAAGCTAACCAGACACAATGAAATGACACTTTCTTGTTTACTTTTTCCAGCACCAGTTATCTAGATACAGTAGCTGATGTTTTGTTAATGATAGTATATTATTTTATCCACATAAAAACATATATTATCATCATTTTCAAAGTGTCATTTGAGAATGTACCATATATGATCGGCACCTACTGTATATGTTTTAAAAAAAAACTGGTTAAAGAATGAACCAGAATTTCTTCACTGGTAAGCTAAAGGTACCGTCACATTAAGCGATGCTGCAGCGATATAGACAACGATGCTGATCGCTGCAGCGTCGCTGTTTGGTCGCTGGAGAGCTGTCACACAGACAGCTCTCCAGCGACCAACGATGCCGGTAACCAGGGTAACCAGGGTAAACATCGGGTTACTAAGCGCAGGGCCGCGCTTAGTAACCCGATGTTTACCCTGATTACCATTGTAAATGTAAAAAAAAAAACACTACATACTTACATTCCGGTGTCTGGTCACGTCCCTCGCCTTCAGCTTCCCGCACTGACTGTGAGCGGCACGCCGCCCGGCTGTAAAGCAGAGTGGTGACGTCACCGCTGTGCTCTGCTTTACGGCCGCCCGGCGCTCACAGTCAGTGTGGGAAGCTTGTAGTGAGTGAAGGACCTTCGATGATGTCGCGGTCAGGTGAGCGGTCACGTGAGCGGTCAGGTGATCGGTCACCTGACCGCGACGTCATCGAAGGTCCTTCACTCTCTGCATTCTCAGGAACAGAGGTGGACGCTTGCAGCGGTGACAGTCAGGGTTCTTCGGAGGGGTGAGTATAGCCATATTTTTTATTTTTATTCTTTATTTTTTACATTAATATGGATCCCAGGGCCTGGAGGAGAGTCTCCTCTCCTTCAGACCCTGGGAACCATCCAGGATACATTCCGATATTTGTGTCCCATTGACTTGTATTGGTATCAGATATCGGTATCGGCGAGATCCGATATTTTGCCGGTATCGGCCGATACCATCCGATACCGATACTTTCAAATATCGGAAGGTGTCGCTCAACACTACTCACCATATCTCCACCTCTAGGGTGTGGTGGGCGTGAGTTAAATGTCCTGCCAGTGTTTTTTTTTGCTTTATAACTTTTTTTGCTGTCTGTTTTGTTTTGACGGAAGGAAGCCTCAAGGCTGAGCTCCAAAGACAGCTGCCATGCGTGTTTGTCCCAGAAGGCAAGAGCCATACTGGGAAGGACGTTGTATGGACTTTTTATTTTCATTTGTGCCAGGCAGGCAGTTTTTGTTACTATTTTGGGCTTAATGGTTTATTAAGTAATAAACCACCCAGAGACTTTAAACTAAAAGTGTTCCTGTGTCTACCTCGGGGAGCAGCTTAGTGAGCTGACCTTCCACAACCCTCTTTTTTTTTTTTTACTAACCTCAAAGACCCTATGAGATCTTTCCAATGTCCCTTTTTTCCAGATCTCTGCTAGAAGTTCTACCTGGATTACCCTGATGTCAGCCTGCTTGACACAGTACAGATCCTAATCTTTTGGAATATGCAGAATAAACAATTTGTATAAATATTCACTTGATTTGCGCCACTGCAACTGTACAACTTTAATTTCTTAACACTTTTTCAACAAATTAACTCAAATGAAGTAATTCATAAATGATCACTAACTCATTAGCCATATAATGGTAATTGAATTAGAAAATAAATAATGTTAAATACAAGCAAATATTCATAGCAACTATGACAATAGTTTTGCTCCAAGGTTTTGGTTCAATAATTAAAAATCTGTGTTACTTTATTTTTCCATTAATGATAAGAGTGTTATATGTTAATGGGATTCCCAAACCTGGATACAAAAGTTCATCATCTTTATTTTTTTATTTAGTGCAGACGTTATTAATAAAAATGTCAATGTTGTACTAGGTAAATAAAATTACATGTGGGATTAATAATATATTATTTTGTTTTAATTCAAAAAGCCATTAGCTGCCTGCGAAAGAATAAGCTAGTCAATGGCTATTATATGTCATAGACAGCATTAAGGAGTATACTGTCCGCTGCTCTGAACTTGAAATATCTTCACACTCTCTGAAAAACAAATGACAAACAGGTGCAGAGTCATGATTGCATGTTGTGTATCATTATCTCGTATCTATTTCCACTCCTCTTCTGTTACATTGCATTGTACATTTTAAAGCATGATAATAGACAAGCTAAGTGACTTGATTAATAGTATGAACTTCTTGGTCTCTTTAATTAATGTGTATTATGCAGCAAATGTAGAAAAGCTGCAATTGTATTTTAAAGGGGTTTCCTGAAGGTCAAATACATTTTAATCTAACTCCCAATCAATTTAGTGCCGTAATCTAAACTATTTTCCAATATTCTTCCATTAAAAATTCCCTACTGTTCCCTTGGAACAATATCTAACCGCTATTGCATTTTTTAACTGATTTCTGTGTGGCGATGCTTTGCTTGAGTATCCCAGTACATATTGGGATACTCAAATGAAATGTCATTGGGAGGCAGAGGCTATGGTCACTGTTACAGCCCCTACCACCTCCCTGAAATAAAAAGTCATCAGTGGCTGGGCTAATCCCTGTGTGCTGGTATTGTGCGATGTGCACAGTGACAGTGCTCACTTTGTGTTTCCAGCTCAGATCAGTATTAAAGGGTGGGCTGTGCTGAGATTTATTGTTTTTTATACAATACAGGGCAAAAGTTTGGACACACCTTCTCATTTAAAGATTTTTCTGTATTTTCATGACTATGAAAATTGTACATTCACACTGAAGGCATCAAAACTATGAATTAACACATGTGGAATTATATACTTAACAAAAAAGTGTGAAACAACGGACATTATGTCTTATATTCTAGGTTCTTCAAAGTAGCCACCTTTTGCTTTACATAGTAACATAGTAACATAGTTAGTAAGGCCGAAAAAAGACATTTGTCCATCCAGTTCAGCCTATATTCCATCATAATAAATCCCCAGATCTACGTCGTTCTACAGAACCTAATAATTGTATGATACAATATTGTTCTGCTCCAGGAAGACATCCAGGCCTCTCTTGAACCCCTCGACTGAGTTCGCCATCACCACCTCCTCAGGCAAGCAATTCCAGATTCTCACTGCCCTAACAGTAAAGAATCCTCTTCTATGTTGGTGGAAAAACCTTCTCTCCTCCAGACGCAAAGAATGCCCCCTTGTGCCCGTCACCTTCCTTGGTATAAACAGATCCTCAGCGAGATATTTGTATTGTCCCCTTATATACTTATACATGGTTATTAGATCGCCCCTCAGTCGTCTTTTTTCTAGACTAAATAATCCTAATTTCGCTAATCTATCTGGGTATTGTAGTTCTCCCATCCCCTTTATTAATTTTGTTGCCCTCCTTTGTACTCTCTCTAGTTCCATTATATCCTTCCTGAGCACCGGTGCCCAAAACTGGACACAGTACTCAATGTGCGGTCTAACTAGGGATTTGTACAGAGGCAATATAATGCTCTCATCATGTGTATCCAGACCTCTTTTAATGCACCCCATGATCCTGTTTGCCTTGGCAGCTGCTGCCTGGCACTGGCTGCTCCAGGTAAGTTTATCATTAACTAGGATCCCCAAGTCCTTCTCCCTGTCAGATTTACCCAGTGGTTTCCCGTTCAGTGTGTAATGGTGATATTGATTCCTTCTTCCCATGTGTATAACCTTACATTTATCATTGTTAAACCTCATCTGCCACCTTTCAGCCCAAGTTTCCAACTTATCCAGATCCATCTGTAGCAGAATACTATCTTCTCTTGTATTAACTGCTTTACATAGTTTTGTATCATCTGCAAATATCGATATTTTACTGTGTAAACCTTCTACCAGATCATTAATGAATATGTTGAAGAGAACAGGTCCCAATACTGACCCCTGCGGTACCCCACTGGCCACAGCGACCCAGTTAGAGACTATACCATTTATAACCACCCTCTGCTTTCTATCACTAAGCCAGTTACTAACCCATTTACACACATTTTTCCCCAGACCAAGCATTCTCATTTTGTGTACCAACCTCTTGTGCGGCACGGTATCAAACGCTTTGGAAAAATCGAGATATACCACGTCCAATGACTCTTTGATGACTGCTTTGCACACTCTTGGCATTCTCTTGATGAGCTTCAAGAGGTAGTCAGCCGGAATGGTTTTCACTTCACAGTTGTGCCCTGTCAGGTTTAATAAGTAGGATTTCTTGCCTTATAAATGGGGTTGGGACCATCAGTTGTGTTGTGCAGAAGTCTGGTGGATACACAGATGATAGTCCTACTGAATAGACTGTTAGAATTTGTATTATGGCAAGAGAAAAGCAGCTAAGTAAAGAAAAATGAGTGGCCATCATTACTTTAAGAAATGAAGGTCTGTCAGTCCAAAAAATTGGGAAAAATTTGAAAGTGTTCCCAAGTGCAGTGGCAAAAACCATCAAGCTCTACAAAGAAACTGGCTCACATGAGGACCGCCCCAGGAAAGGAAGACCAAGAGTCGCCTCTGCTTCAGTGAATAAGTTTATCCGATGGTCTGATGAGTCTAAATTTGAGATCTTTAGTTCCAACCACCGTGTCTTTGTGCGACGCAGAAAAGGTGAACGGATGGACTCTACATGCCTTGTTCCCACCGTGAAGCATGCAGGAGGAGGTGTGATGGTGTGGGGGTGCTTTGCTGGTGACACTGTTGGGAATTTATTCAAAATTGAAGGCATACTGAACCAGCATGGCTACCACAGCATCTTGCAGCAGCATGCTATTCCATCCAGTTTACGTTTAGTTGGACCATCATTTGTTTTTCAACAGGACAATGACCCCAAACATACCTCCAGGCTGTGTAAGGGCTATTTGACCAAGGAGAGTGATGGGGTACTATGACAGATGACCTGGCCTCCACAGTCACCAGACCTGAACCCAAATGAGATGGTTTTGGGTGAGCTGGACCACAGAGTGTAGGGCCAACAAGTGCTAAGCATCTCTGGGAACTCCTTCAAGATTGTTGGAAGACCGTTCCCGGAGACTACCTCTTGAAGCTTATCAAGAGAATGCCAAGAGTGTGCAAAGCAGTCATGAAAGCAAAAGGCGGCTACTTTGAAGAACCTAGAATATAAGACACATTTTCAGTTGTTTCACACTTTTTTGTTAAGTATATAATTCCACATGTGTTAATTCATAGTTTTGATGCCTTCAGTGTGAATGTACAATTTTCATAGTCATGAAAATAGAGAAAAATCTTGAAATGAGAAGGTGTGTCCAAACTTTTGGTCTGTACTGTATATCAGGGTAAGCAAGGAAAAAACAATAGTAGGAAACAACAGTAGCTTAGGTATCCATGGATACGACCACTTATATAGCAACAGTTAGTTGTTAGTGGTCATAACGGGGCAGCACGGTGGCTCAATAGTTAACACTGCAACCTTACAGCGCTGGAGTCCTGGGTTCAAATCCCACCAAGGACAACATCTGCAAGGAGCTTGTATGTTCTTCCTGTGTTTGCGTGGATTTCCTCTGAGTACTCCAGTTTCCTCCCACATTGCAAAGACATACTGATAGGGAATCTAGATTGTGAGCTCAATCGGGGACAGCGATGGTAATGTGTGCAAAAACTGTAAAGCGCTGTGGAATATGTTGGTGCTATATAATTAGATTATTATTATTATAACCATGGAAACCCAATCTACTACAATGCCCTGCACATGGGGTAAGCAACATGGAGAATCATAAAAACTATACTACACTTCTAATTGGAGGCATTTGCTAATGTTATTATTACACCCATATCTTATTGGGATAGGATCTTGGAGATGGGAATACCTTTTTAAGTTAAATGTACCAAAGATGTTCATGTCCTTTACCCTACTGAAACTGATGGGAAAAAAATATTTGAGTTAATACATTCATGGCTGAAAGTGTTGGCACACTTGAAATAGCTCCACAAAATGAATTATTTCTTCCAGAAAATTATTGAAATAACACATTCTGTTATAAAAATAATTATTTTATTTCTGTGAATTGTAACAACACAAAAAAATTGGATGTAATTTCACACAAAACTCCAAAAATTGGCCAGACAATTTGGAATAAATAACTTTGGAATAAATAACTGTAATCAATCACTTCATATAAACATCAACAAGCTTCCTACACCTCTCAACTGGAATTTAGGATCACTTTTCATTAACAAACGGCTCCAGGTCTCTCATGGTTGAAGGGTGCTTTCTCCCAACAGCAATTTTAAGATCTCTCCACAGGCGTTCAATGGGATTTAGATATAAACTCATTGCTGGCCACTACAGACGTCTCCACTGCTTTGTTTCCATCCATTTCTGGGTGCTTCTTGAAGTATGTTTGGGGTCATTGTCCTGCTGACAGATGCATAAACTAGGATGCAAACCCAGCTCTCTGACACTGCGCAATACATTACGACCCAAAATCCTTTGGTAATTTTTGGATTTCATGATGCCTTGCATACAGTCAACGCACAAGTGCCAAATGCAGCAAAACAAACCCTGTTATGACCTGGTGGTCAGGACAATAATGGACCTGATGGTTAAGAGCACACGGAATGACCTGATAGTTACTGATAATATAGGACGAGCTCTGGGACGTGGGAACTCTGCTGACCGCAATCCCTAATCCTATCACACACACTAGAAATAGCCGTGGATTGCTCCTAACGCTCCCTATGCAACTCGGCACAGCCTAAGGAACTAGCTAGCCCTGAAGATAGAAAAATAAAGCCTACCTTGCCTCAGAGAAATTCCCCAAAGGAAAAGGCAGCCTCCCACATATAATGACTGTGAGTAAAGATGAAAATACAAACACAGAGATGAAATAGATTTAGCAAAGTGAGGCCCAACTTACTGAACAGACCGAGGATAGGAAAGGTAGCTTTGCGGTCAGCACAAAAACCTACAAAAAGACCACACAGAGGGCGCAAAAGACCCTCCGCACCGACTCACGGTGCGGAGGCGCTCCCTCTGCGTCCCAGAGCTTCCAGCAAGCAAGACACAAACAAAATAGCAAGCTGGACAGAAAAATAGCAAACCAGAGAAAAACAAGCGGGCACTTAGCTACTGCTGGGAAGACAGGTCACAAGAACGATCCAGGAGAGAACAAGACCAATACTGGAACATTGACAGGTGGCATGGAGCAAAGATCTAAGTGGAGTTAAATAGAGCAGCCAGCTAACAAATTAACCTCGTCACCTGTGGAAGGAAACTCAGAAACACCCACAGCCACCAGAGGAATTCCATGGATAGAACCAGCCGAAGTACCATTCATGACCACAGGAGGGAGCACGACAACAGAATTCACAACAGTACCCCCCCTTGAGGAGGGGTCATCGAACCCTCACCAGAGCCCCCAGGCCGACCAGGATGAGCCAAATGAAAGGCACGAACCAGATCGGCAGCATGAACATCAGAGGCAAAAACCCAGGAATTATCTTCCTGACCATAACCCTTCCACTTGACCAGGTACTGGAGTTTCCGTCTCGAAATACGAGAATCCAAAATCTTCTCCACCACATACTCCAACTCCCCCTCAACCAACACCGGGGCAGGAGGATCAACGGATGGAACCACAGGCGCCACGTATCTCCGCAATAACGACATATGGAACACATTATGGATGGCAAAAGAAGCAGGAAGGGCCAAATGAAATGACACAGGATTGATAACCTCAGAAATCTTATACGGACCAATGAAACGAGGCTTAAACTTAGGAGAGGAAACCTTCATAGGAACATAACGAGACGACAACCAAACCAAATCCCCAACACGAAGTCGGGGACCCACACAGCGCCGGCGGTTAGCGAAACGTTGAGCCTTCTCCTGGGACAATGTCAAATTGTCCACCACATGAGTCCAAATCTGCTGCAACCTATCCACCACAGTATCTACACCAGGACAGTCCGAAGACTCAACCTGCCCTGGAGAGAAACGCGGATGGAAACCAGAATTGCAGAAAAACGGCGAAACCAAAGTAGCCGAGCTGGCCCGATTATTAAGGGCGAACTCAGCCAACAGCAAAAAGGACACCCAATCATCCTGATCAGCAGAAACAAAGCATCTCAGATATGTTTCCAAAGTCTGATTAGTTCGTTCGGTTTGGCCATTTGTCTGAGGATGGAAAGCCGAGGAAAAAGACAAATCAATGCCCATCCTAGCACAAAAAGATCGCCAAAACCTCGAAACAAACTGGGAGCCTCTGTCAGAAACGATGTTCTCCGGGATACCATGCAAACGAACCACATGCTGGAAAAATAATGGCACCAAATCAGAGGAGGAAGGCAATTTAGACAAAGGTACCAAATGGACCATCTTAGAAAAGCGATCACAAACCACCCAAATGACCGACATCTTTTGAGAGAAGGGGAGATCCGAAATAAAATCCATAGAAATATGCGTCCAGGGCCTCTTCGGGACCGGCAAGGGCAAAAGCAACCCACTGGCACGAGAACAGCAGGGATTAGCCCGAGCACAAGTCCCACAGGACTGCACAAAAGAACGCACATCCCGTGACAAAGACGGCCACCAAAAGGATCTAGCCACCAAATCTCTGGTACCAAAGATTCCAGGATGCCCAGCCAACACTGAACAATGAATCTCAGAGATAACTCTACTAGTCCATCTATCAGGGACAAACAGTTTCTCCGCTGGGCAACGGTCAGGTCTATCAGCCTGAAATTTTTGCAGCACCCGCCGCAAATCAGGGGAGATGGCAGACAAAATTACCCCCTCTTTGAGAATACCCGCCGGCTCAGGAACACCCGGAGAGTCAGGCACAAAACTCCTTGACAGGGCATCAGCCTTCACATTCTTAGAGCCCGGAAAGTACGAAACCACAAAATCAAAACGGGAGAAAAATAACGACCATCGAGCCTGTCTCGGATTCAACCGTTTGGCAGACTCAAGATGTTAGGGCTAGCGGAACGCACCAAATAATGATACAGATAGAGTATGGTGCGTTCGCAGCCCGGGGTCCACCGTGCAGAGATGGAACCTGCTGCCAAGTAATGACGGACTATATGGCGGTACTCATAAGTATACACACGTGGGTTAGACTTCACCCAGCGTGAAGGAAGCGATCCTGTTGCGTCACAGGATCGCGGTACCGCACATAGAGCGCGAGCAAGTAGTCAGCGAACTCAACCCCAACTAGGATTGAAGTCCGATTAGACCCTTGCTGGCACAACACCGCAACTGGGTGTGTAAGGAAAATAACAATGTTTAGGGCACAAGAGTGCATGCGGTGCCGCACTGACGAACGCCACTAACCACCCAGGCTTGGGTAAGGAAAGCACAGAGGAAGTGCACGGCGCCATACTGGCGGTCACAGCAACTGGACGCTGTAATGTGTGATTTGTGCTGTAGGATAAGTCAGGCGCTAGATAGCAACCATACACCTTCCGCGAACAGACATTCAATAGGGAAGGGGTATCCAAGGACGACTTGCACTCACAACAAACACACGTATGCAAATGTACACTAGCGCATGGCCGTGCGGTCATGCGCAGTTTATATAGTTGCAGCACAGGAAGTGGCCACAGAAACTTTGCCCTTCCAAGACCTGCCAAGAGGACCAATGGAATGTGCTGCAGGGCCTGAGCACATGACCCTCGATCTCCAACGGGAGATCTTGCCCTGGGCATGCTCAGTGTGTGCAGACAAGGACTTAGTCCCAGAGAAGTCTGCTCGCTGCTGACCAGCACTGGCTTTAATGGCAGAAGCTGAAGAAGCAGCAGTAACTCTCTGTACAGAGTGAGACTGAGCAAGATGCTGGGACCGACGTCCCCGCTGAGCAGACTCCACTGCGGCTGGATAAGAATGGGAGACCGCAGCGGAGATGGCTCAAGATTCCCCCTGTGCAGAAGTGGGAACTCGAGACCTAACATTACCCCCCCTCCTAGGGCCCCCCCCCTCCTTGGGGCTCGCTACGCTCGAAGGCAGCAATGAGCTGTGGGGCCCGAATGTTTTCAGCAGGCTCCCATGACCTGTCCTCTGGGCCATAACCCTTCCAATCCACCAGATAGAACTTTTTGCCGCGTACCACCTTGCACCCCAAAATAGCGTTCACCTCGTAATCGTCCGTAGACGAACCCGATGTCCCGGCAGATGACTCGGAAAACCGGGACATGTATACGGGTTTCAAGAGGGACACATGAAAGGTGTCGGTGATACCCAAGCGTGGAGGAAGAGCCAAACGGTAGACCACAGGATTAACCTGTTCGAGAACCTTGAAGGGACCCAAGTAGCGAGGAGCAAACTTAGTGGACTCAACTCGCAGCCTGATATTACGGGCGGAGAGCCACACCAAGTCGCCAGGAGCAAAGGTCGGAGCGGGGCGCCGATGAACATCGGCGGAGGACCTCATTCTCTCCTTGGAGGCCCGAATGGCATCCTGCGTGCGGTCCCAAATGTCCCGTGCCTCCACAGCCCAGTCTGCCACCCTGGAGTCAGCAGAAGACACAGGCATGGGCACAGGAACACGCGGATGCTGGCCGTAATTTAGGAGGAATGGAGTCTGACCGGTGGAGTCGGCTACGGCATTGTTAAGTGCAAACTCTGCCCACGGTAGCAAGGATGCCCAGTCATCCTGCCTGGCAGAAACAAAATGTCGTAAATATGTGACCAAGGTCTGGTTGGCCCTCTCTACCAACCCATTCGTCTCGGGATGATATGCCGAAGAGAGATTCAACTCAATACTGAGTAGACGACAAAGCTCTCTCCAGAATCGAGACGCAAACTGGGGACCCCGGTCACTAACAATTTTGTCTGGCATACCGTGTAGGCGAAAGATATGCTTGACGAACAAGACAGCCAACGCTCGTGCAGAAGGTAGCCGTGGAAGAGGCACCAAGTGCATCATTTTGGAAAAATGGTCGGTGATCACCCAGATAATGGTGCAGTTACGAGACTTGGGTAAGCCCACCACAAAGTCCATCCCGACCATCTCCCAGGGCCTGTCCGCCACCGGCAGAGGATAAAGCAAACCAGCTGGCCGTTGCCGAGGAGTCTTGTTCTTGGCGCAAGAGACACACGCCCGAACATACTCTGCGACATCACGAGCCATATGCGGCCACCAGTATGTCCTCGCCAGTAACTCAGATGTCCTTTTGGTACCAAAATGTCCACCCACCCTGGACGAGTGTGCCCAAGAGAGAACCTCTGGTCGCAAACTGGATGGTACAAAAGTCTTGCCCGGAGGCACAGACTCTAGCGAAACCGGGGCCACAGTTCTCAAGCTCTCGGTGGGGACAATAAGCCGAGGCTCCTCCTCCTCCTCCGCAGATGACACAACGGAGCGAGAGAGAGCGTCGGCCCGAATGTTCTTCTCCCCAGAAAGAAAATGGAGGGTGAAATGAAACCGGGAGAAGAATAAGGACCATCTGGCCTGGCGAGAATTCAACCACTGGGCTGTCTGCAGGTACACCAAATTTTTATGGTCTGTGAAGACTTGGAAGGGAAAACGTGCTCCCTCCAAGAGATGTCTCCACTCCGAGAAAGCCAACTTCATGGCTAGCAACTCCCTGTCCCCGATGGAATAATTCCTCTCTGCTGGTGAGAAGGTCTTGGAGAAAAAGAAGCAAGGATGCTTCCGACCTTGAGCATCCTTTTGGAAGAGGACTGCTCCAGCACCAACAGAAGAGGCATCCACCTCCATGATAAATGGCTTATCAACATCGGGGCGATGTAGGATGGGAGCGCTAGCGAAGTGTGACTTTATAGAGTTAAAGGCCTTGGAGACCTCCTCAGACCACAATTTGGGATTCGCCCCCTTCTTGGTGAGGGCAACCAAGGGAGCTACCAAAGTTGAGAAGTGCGGAATGAACTGGCGATAATAATTAATGAACCCCATAAAGCACTGCACCGCTTTAAGAGAATGGGGTTCCTGCCAGTCTATCACAGCCTGTAGTTTGGCAGGATCCATAGCCAATCCCTGGGCAGAGATGATGTAGGCTAGGAAAGGTAAGGACTCCTGCTCAAACATACACTTCTCCAACTTGGCATAGAGGGAGTTTGCCCATAGGAGGTCGAAGACTTTGCAAACATCTCTCCGTTGGGAGTCAATATCTGGAGAGTAGATGAGAATATCATCCAGATAGACTACGACCGAGGTGGAAAGCATATCCCGGAAGATATTGTTCACAAAGTCTTGGAAAACGGCTGGGGCATTACAGAGCCCGAAGGGCATCACCAGATATTCATAGTGCCCATCCCTGGTGTTAAAAGCCGTCTTCCATTCGTCCCCCTCACGGATGCGAATCAGGTTGTAAGCACCCCGCAGATCTAGTTTAGTAAATACCCTTGCTCCCCGAAGCCTATTGAAGAGCTCAGATATCAAGGGCAAAGGATACTTATTTTTAACGGTGATGGCGTTAAGACCCCTGTAGTCTATGCATGGACGCAATTCCCCATTCTTCTTCTGCACGAAGAAGAACCCTGCCCCAGCAGGTGACACTGACTTCCTAATGAATCCTCTTGCCAGATTTTCTTGGATGTACTGTGACATTGCCTCCGTCTCCGGGAGAGATAGCGGATAGACTCGACCCCGGGGAGGCTCAGCACCAGGCAAGAGATCAATAGGACAGTCATAGAGGCGATGGGGCGGAAGGATCTCCGCCGCCTTTTTGGAGAACACGTCTGCATAAGACCAATACTGCTTGGGGAGAGAGGAAAGATCTGCGGGTACCTCTGTAGTAGCAACCTGAACGCACTCCCTCTGACACCTACCCCCACAAGATTCACCCCATCCCAGAATTCTGCCTGAGGACCACTCGATATGAGGAGAGTGGTACCGTAGCTAAGGTATTCCCAACAGGACCTCATCAATTCCCTCAGGAATGACGAGCAGAGATATAATCTCCTGATGAGATGGCGACATGGACAGAGTAAAAGGGATGGTCTGGTGTGTTATCTGTGAGGGCAGTGTCGACCCATTCACCACTCGTACCGTTACTGGTTGAGCTAGCATAACCAGGGGTATTGCATGACGTTGGGCGAAGGCAGAAGACATAAAATTGCCCTCCGCCCCAGAATCCACGCAGAGCTCTACCGAGTGGGAGAATGGGCCTATAGTAATTGTCCCCTTATAGGACAATTTAGAGGCAAACGTCGCCGTGTCTAGTGTACCTCCACCTACTACCACTAGACGCTGACGTTTCCTCGACCGCTGAGAACATCTGGTGGCTAGATGTCCTGACTGCTGGCAAACATGACAGACCTTGAGTGCACAAGCGGTCCAGGACTTAGATCCCGCTTGTGACACTTCCCTGGCCTCATGTGACTCAGGAACCAGGACCGGAGATTCCAGAGGTTTGGCGAAGGTAGGAGCCAGCCGAAACCTCTGCCTACACTGGGCTCGCTCTAACCTCCGCTCATTAAAACGGAGGTCAAGTCGAGTGGAGACAGTTATTAACTCCTCCAGTGTGGCAGGAATCTCCCTAGTGGCCAGAGCGTCCTTAACGTGATCAGCCAGGCCCCTCCAAAATATGGGAATAAAAGCTTTATCCGACAAATCCAGCTCAGCAGCTAAAGTGCGGAATTGGACGGCAAAATGACTGACCAAGGACTCACCCTGAGTTAATGCCAGCAGTTGGAGCGCAGTATCATGGGTGACTTGAGGTCCTAAAAAGACCTGTTTCAGAGTGCTCAGAAACAGCGGAGCACTCTGCACCACATGATCGCCACGCTCCCACAGCGGCGTAGCCCATTCCAACGCCCTGTCCGACAAGAGAGACACTATAAATCCCACCTTAGCCCGCTCTGTGGGAAAACGTGCAGTCAGGAGCTCGAGGTGAATAGAGCACTGTCTCACAAATCCCCTACAAAATTTGCTATCACCAGAAAATTTTTCTGGCAGCGGGAGGCGAGAAAATGTCGGAGCAGGGGTGGCAATGGACAGGGTTGCTGCAGCCACGCTAGCAGCCTGTACAGCAACTGCGGTAACATCCACAGCTGAAGTTGCGCTCTCAAGTGCCGCCAACCTACCCTCCAGCTGCTGGATATACCGCAAGGATTGCTGTTTGTCCATCATTACTAGCCAGACCCTGGCGCTAGTGTAATGTTAGGGCTAGCGGAACGCACCAAATAATGAGACAGATAGAGTATGGTGCGTTCGCAGCCCGGGGTCCACCGTGCAGAGATGGAACCTGCTGCCAAGTAATGACGGACTATATGGCGGTACTCATAAGTATACACACGTGGGTTAGACTTCACCCAGCATGAAAGAAGCGATCCTGTTGCGTCACAGGATCGCGGTACCGCACATAGAGCGCGAGCAAGTAGTCAGCGAACTCAACCCCAACTAGGATTGAAGTCCGATTAGACCCTTGCTGGCACAACACCGCAACTGGGTGTGTAAGAAAAAAAAACAATATTTAGGGCACAAGAGTGCATGCGGTGCCGCACTGACGAACGCCACTAACCACCCAGGCTTGGGTAAGGAAAGCACAGAGGAAGTGCACGGCGCCGTACTGGCGGTCACAGCAACTGGACGCTGTAATGTGTGATTTGTGCTGTAGGATAAGTCGGGCGCTAGATAGCAACCATACACCTTCCGCGAACAGACATTCAATAGGGAAGGGGCATCCAAGGACGACTTGCACTCACAACAAACACACGTATGCAAATGTACACTAGCGCATGGCCGTGCGGTCATGCGCAGTTTATATAGTTGCAGCACAGGAAGTGGCCACAGAAACTTTGCCCTTCCAAGACCTGCCAAGAGGACCAATGGAATGTGCTGCAGGGCCTGAGCACATGACCCTCGATCTCCAACGGGAGATCTTGCCCAGGGCATGCTCAGTGTGTGCAGACAAGGACTTAGTCCCAGAGAAGTCTGCTCGCTGCTGACCAGCACTGGCTTTAATGGCAGAAGCTGAAGAAGCAGCAGTAACTCTCTGTACAGAGTGAGACTGAGCAAGACGCTGGGACCGACGTCCCCGCTGAGCAGACTCCACTGCGGCTGGATAAGAATGGGAGACCGCAGCGGAGATGGCTCGAGATTCCCCCTGTGCAGAAGCGGGAACTCGAGACCTAACACAAGATAAGTCAAATTCTTGTGATCTGTCAAGACCACCACGCGATGCTTGGCTCCCTCAAGCCAATGACGCCACTCCTCGAATGCCCACTTCATGGCCAACAACTCTCGATTACCAACATCATAATTGCGCTCAGCAGGCGAAAACTTTTTAGAAAAGAAAGCACATGGCTTCATCACCGAGCCATCAGAACTTCTTTGCGACAAAACAGCCCCAGCTCCAATCTCAGAAGCATCAACCTCAACCTGAAACGGGAGCGAACCATCTGGCTGGCACAACACAGGGGCAGAAGAAAAACGACGCTTCAACTCCTGAAAAGCCTCTACAGCTGCAGAAGACCAATTGACCACATCAGCACCCTTCTTTGTCAAATCAGTCAACGGTTTAGCAACACTAGAAAAATTAGCGATGAAGCGCCGATAAAAATTAGCAAACCCCAGGAACTTTTGCAGGCTCTTCACAGATGTCGGCTGAGTCCAATCGTAAATGGCCTGGACTTTAACAGGGTCCATCTCGATAGTAGAAGGGGAAAAAATGAACCCCAAAAATGAAACCTTCTGAACTCCAAAGAGACACTTTGACCCCTTCACAAACAAGGAATTTTCACGAAGGACCTGGAACACCATTCTGACCTGCTTCACATGAGACTCCCAATCATCCGAAAAGACCAAAATATCATCCAAATACACAATCAGGAATTTATCCAGGTACTCTCGGAAGATGTCATGCATAAAGGACTGAAACACTGATGGAGCATTGGAAAGCCCGAATGGCTTAACCAGGTACTCAAAATGGCCCTCGGGCGTATTAAATGCTGTTTTCCATTCATCGCCTTGTTTAATACGCACAAGATTATATGCCCCTCGAAGATCTATCTTGGTGAACCGACTAGCCCCTTTAATACGAGCAAACAAATCAGACAGCAACGGCAATGGATACTGAAATTTGACTGTAATTTTATTGAGAAGGCGGTAATCAATACAAGGTCTCAAAGAACCATCCTTCTTGGCCACAAAAAAGAACCCTGCTCCTAACGGTGATGACGACGGGCGAATATGGCCTTTCTCCAAGGATTCCTTTATATAACTCCGCATAGCGGCGTGTTCTGGCACAGATAAATTGAACAATCGGCCCTTAGGAAACTTACTACCAGGAATCAAATTAATTGCACAATAGCAATCCCTATGAGGAGGTAGGGCACTGGCTTTGGGCTCATCAAATACATCCCGATAATCT
The DNA here is from genome assembly GCF_032444005.1 of Ranitomeya imitator. NCBI lineage: Eukaryota > Metazoa > Chordata > Amphibia > Anura > Dendrobatidae > Ranitomeya > Ranitomeya imitator. The sequence goes on along the minus strand of NC_091284.1, from coordinate 543,960,355 downwards.
GACAAAAAATCTGGAACTTCAGAAGGAGTGGAAGACGAAATAGACAAAAATGGAACATCACCATGTACCCCCTGGCAACCCCAGCTGGACACAGACATAGATTTCCAGTCCAATACTGGATTATGGACCTGTAGCCATGGCAACCCCAAAACGACCACATAATGCAGATTATGCAACACCAGAAAGCGGATATCCTCCTGATGTGCAGGAGCCATGCACATGGTCAATTGGGTCCAGTACTGAGGCTTATTCTTGGCCAAAGGCGTAGCATCAATTCCTCTCAATGGAATAGGATACTGCAAGGGCTCCAAGAAAAAACCACAGCGCCTAGCAAACTCCAAGTCCATCAAATTCAGGGCAGCGCCTGAATCCACAAATGCCATAACAGAATAGGATGACAAAGAGCAAATCAGAGTAACAGACAATAGAAATTTAGACTGTACCGTACCAATGGTGGCAGACCTAGCGAACCGCTTAGTGCGCTTAGGACAATCGGAGATAGCATGAGTGGAATCACCACAATAAAAACATAGCCCATTCCGACGTCTGTGTTCTTGCCGTTCAGCTCTGGTCAAAGTCCTATCACATTGCATAGGCTCAGGCCCATGCTCAGATAGTACCGCCAAATGGTGCACAGCTTTACGCTCACGCAAGCGTCGATCGATCTGAATGGCCAAAGACATAGACTCATTCAGACCAGCAGGCATAGGAAATCCCACCATGACATCCTTAAGGCCTTCAGAGAGACCCTTTCTGAAGATTGCTGCCAGGGCACATTCATTCCACTGAGTGAGCACAGACCCCTTTCTAAACTTCTGACAATATATCTCCGCTTCATCCTGACCCTGACACAGAGCCAGCAAGATTTTCTCTGCCTGATCCACTGAATTAGGTTCGTCATAAAGTAATCCAAGCGCCAGGAAAAACGCATCAACATCACGCAATGCCGGATCTCCTGGCGCAAGGGAAAATGCCCAGTCTTGAGGGTCACCACGTAACAAAGAAATAATGATCTTTACTTGTTGAACAGGATCACCTGAGGAGCGAGGTTTCAAGGCAAGAAACAATTTACAATTATTTTTGAAATTCAAGAACTTAGATCTATCACCAAAAAACAAATCAGGAATAGGAATCCTAGGCTCTGACATCGGATTCTGAACCACAAAATCTTTAATGTTTTGTAGACTTATAGTGAGATTATCCATCAAAGAGGACAGACCTTGAATGACCATGTCTACACCTGTGTTCTGAACCACTCAGATGTAAAGGGGAAAAGAGAGACAAAACACACTGCAAAGAAAAAAAAATGGTCTCAGAACTTCTCTTATCCCTCTATTGAGATGCATTAGTACTTTGGGCCACCTGTACTGTTGTGACCTGGTGGTCAGGACAATAATGGACCTGATGGTTAAGAGCACACGGAATGACCTGATAGTTACTGATAATATAGGACGAGCTCTGGGACGTGGAAACTCTGCTGACCGCAATCCCTAATCCTATCACACACACTAGAAATAGCCGTGGATTGCTCCTAACGCTCCCTAGGCAAATCGGCACAGCCTAAGGAACTAGCTAGCCCTGAAGATAGAAAAATAAAGCCTACCTTGCCTCAGAGAAATTCCCCAAAGGAAAAGGCAGCCCCCCACATATAATGACTGTGAGTAAAGATGAAAATACAAACACAGAGATTAAATAGATTTAGCAAAGTGAGGCCCAACTTACTGAACAGACCAAGGATAGGAAAGGTAGCTTTGCGGTCAGCACAAAAACCTACAAAAAGACCACGCAGAGGGCACAAAAGACCCTCCGCACCGACTCACGGTGCGGAGGCGCTCCCTCTGCGTCCCAGAGCTTCCAGCAAGCAAGACACAAACAAAATAGCAAGCTGGACAGAAAAATAGCAAACCAGAGAAAAACAAGCGGGCACTTAGCTACTGATGGGAATACAGGTCACAAGAACGATCCAGGAGAGAACAAGACCAATACTGGAACATTGACAGGTGGCATGGAGCAAAGATCTATGTGGAGTTAAATAGAGCAGCCAGCTAACGAATTAACCTCGTCACCTGTGGAAGGAAACTCAGAAACACCCACAGCCACCAGAGGAATTCCATGGATAGAACCAGCCGAAGTACCATTCATGACCACAGGAGGGAGCCCGACAACAGAATTCACAACAAAACCCAAAACATCTTTGAACCTCCACCATATTTGACTGTAGGTAATGTGTTTTTTTTCTAGGTCTCATTCCATTTTTGTTAAACAGTAGAATGATGTGCTTTTTAAAAAAAGTTGTATCATTTGTCTACAAGATGCTTTTCCAAAAGGATTTTAGCTTGTTCGTATATTTTGACAAATCGCAGTCTAGCTTTTTTATGTCTCTGTATCAGCAGTGGGATCATCCTTGATCTCCTGCTATAGCGTTTCATGTCATTCAAATGCCGATGGGTAGTTCACACTGACACTGATGCACCCTGAGCCTGTAGAACAACTTGAATTTCTTTGAAACTTTATTGGGGCTGCTTATCCACCATTCAGACTGTCCTGTGTTGCAACCTTTCATCATTTTTTTTGTCGTCCACGTCCAAGGAAGTTAGCTACAGTGCCATGAGTTGTAAAATTCTTGATTACGTTGTGCACCATTGACAAAGGAACATCAACATCTCTGGACTTGTAACCCTGAGATTGTTAATATTTTTCCCAAATTTTGTTTCTTATGTCTTCAGGTAGTTTTCTTCTCCTTTTTCTGTGCTCCATGCTTAGTGTGGAACACAGACACCCAATCCAAAGATTGAATCAACTTTTCCAGTTTTTATCTGGTATCAGGTGTGATTTTCATGTTGCCCACACCTGTCACTTGCCACATGTGAGTTTGAACAAGCATCACATGCTTAAGACAAAGTTGTTTACCCAAAATTTTGGAAAGGTGCAAACAATTTTGTCAAATCGATTTTGGTAGTTTTATGTGAAATTATTTCCAAATTGTCTTCTTTTTCCTTTGTTTTTTTGTGTTGCTCCAATAGACACTGTCATGATACTGTAGCAAGAGTTCCTGGTACAATGGGCTTCTTTCCTGTCCCTCAAGCTAAGAGGACCCTAGGCTATCCTTATTACCCAGATTACCCCTGATGGTGGAGATGCTGGGGTATTGTACCTTGCTATTTTCCTATATGCACACCGATCTGTTTCCTACCCCACGCGGGGAGGTATGGGACAGAAGTGTATAGGAAAACATAAACCTGACAGACAGGTGAAACAGACAAGGATAAAAGAAAACTACAATCATACAAATACACTCACAACACAACCAAGTGGAAATCGAGGAAACAGAAGAAGGGACAAAACAAGTGGGAAAAGGATTGGGATAAACACACAATACCAAATCCACACAAAAACCTTGTGGAAACAACACCAACCGACTGCTACTAATTCAGGCTACTTCTTCAACACTAAACCAGGAAGTTGTGAACTATCACCATCAATTTCCTAGTGCAAGTGGTGAGCATATATGCCTGAGAGGAGTGGTCTACACAGATCAGCTGAAACAACTCCTGACTGAGAGCTCCAAGAGATAGACAGAACTGATTAACCCTTGCAATAACAGAGCAAGTAAGACCTGTGTTTCTAAAAAGAAAGTGATGCAGATCTAATACATGAATCTTCTGGCCTCTCTCTGTCACAGTATCTCCATGACACACACACAAACAAAATAAACATGGGTATAACAAGACATGTGTAATTGCAATAATTTTCTGGGAGAAATACTTCATTTTCTCTAACAATTTCAAGTGTGGCAACAGTTTCGGCCATGACTGTAGAAAACTTCCAAGAAACATAACTTTACAGAATTGCTGTCTCGTCTTACTTTTCTGCTTTACTTCTATGTTCCAAAAAGGCAGCAGCAAGCAATTTCTCTAATTGTTAAGTAATGCTCAGCAATAGGTCTGCCTTGACTTTTTAAATGTATATTCTATGGTTAAATGCATTGTTAAAGGGAACCTGTCACCTGAAAAAATGCTAGTAACCTGCAGATATGGAGGTTAATCTGCAGGTTAATAGCGTTATTATGCTAGCTGGAACCTGTACGTAGCCTAACGCTGCAGGGAGAAAATTAACTTTGAAGTGAAAAGTGAAAAGCAGCACTCACTGAATCCTTGTGGCTAAAATTCCTTTATTCCAAATTGTGTGGACATAATTTTGCAGTATGCAGGTGTGTTGGGAAAATGGATAATGCAGCCATAGAGGCGTCAGGGAGATGCAAAACGATCGTTGTTCAATCTTTTCTTCTCCTGCACCCACTTCCCCGGCACACTGGCATGCTGCAAAATTATGGCCACATAATTTGTAATAAAGTACTTTTACCTACAAGGATTTGGGGAGTGCTGCTTTCCACTTTTCTATAAACTGCATACCTCGGTCTAAGCACATGCACCAACATAATAATCCTCACATAGCTGTTATAGTCTGTGACAATATATTCAAGCTTAGGAATACTGGTGCCTAAATACTTCTAATCTTTATTATTAGAACATTAACTTAATTCTCTCCAGAAGCGTTCCCATTTCAATCACAGAGAGGAGTCGGAGCTGGTTCAATCACCGCTCTGAGTACACAGAGTGGTGGCGGTAACCGCGCCCCTGGCCCTGACAGACAACCAGCCCTAAAGCAGAGCCAGTGTCAGTCAGAGCCGAGGGCACAGTTTCAGTCACGGGGGTGTCGCCGGCGGTGGTTCAGTAACTGCTTTGAGTATACAGAGCGGCAGCTGTAATTGCATCCCCGGTCCTGACAGACAGCCGACCCTAATGCAGAGCCAATGTCAATCAGTGCAGTGACTAAGCAAGTGCCGGTGCCGCCCCGTGACTGAAACGGGAACATTGACAGGAAGAATAAGTTCATTTTCTCCCCATAGCATTAGGTTAAGTTCAGGCGCGTGCAGCATAATAACATTATTAACCTACAGATTAACCCCATATCTGCAGATTAATAGCCTTTTTTCTAGTGCAAGTTCACGTTAAGCCTGGGGACAACCGTAAAAATCAATTAGATATAGCTTTGTTGTGTGACAGCAGTTGAAAGAAAGACATTGTGTTACGTGTACTGTACGCTCAACTTTAAGGAGTTTTTTAATGCTATTGTTGCAGTGTGTATTTATCCTCAAAAATGCATGGGGCCAATTCGATACAGGAAAGAAATATATCTTGGTACCGTGTTAGCCAGTGGATAGAAAAATATTTAGAATTGAGAGTCCTCAGTGGTTGATACCTTTTAATGGCTAACTGAAAAGATGGTAACAAATTGCAAGCTTTCGAGACTACACAGGTCTCTTCATCAGGCAAAGACTAAAACAAATTCTGAAGAATCACATATTTATGCACAACATAGTATAGGGAAAAAAAAAAAAAAAAAAAAAAAAAAAAAAAAAAAACCATGGATAAGCCAGGTGACATGAAGCAGAATTACCATGGGTGATAAACAGTTACGTCCATAAATATTGGGCCAATTCTTAGATAAGGATTGTTTTATTGTCCTGTGATTAGGGTCTCTGTTTTAATGACCCTTCATGGTCTGAGGGGCAAGTTCCTTAGTTGATGTAAAAAGACATAAATCCATGTAAATCCATTTATGTCTTTTTACATCAACTAAGGAACTTGCCCCTCAGACCATGAAGGGTCATTAAAACAGAGACCCTAATCACAGGACAATAAAACAATCCTTATCTAAGAATTGGCCCAATATTTATGGACGTAACTGTTTATCACCCATGGTAATTCTGCTTCATGTCACCTGGCTTATCCATGGTTTTTTTTTTTTTTTTTTTTTTTTTTTTTTTTCCCTATACTATGTTGTGCATAAATATGTGATTCTTCAGAATTTGTTTTAGTCTTTGCCTGATGAAGAGACCTGTGTAGTCTCGAAAGCTTGCAATTTGTTACCATCTTTTCAGTTAGCCATTTGGGGCCAATTCATCAGTTATCATCAGAATTCTGGCATAAAACTGTTGGAAACATTAACTGCAGGTAAACAGCATTTCCCAAGGTGACATGTTCCCTATAAAGATGACACCAAGTCAGATATATGGTCATTTTTCTTATAACATATCCTGTAGGCTATGGGATATGTTAAATTATGAACTAATTGATAATATTAACGTTTATAGTGTCTATTTATGCTGACACATGATTTATTATTTTACGAATACACCTAAACATGAACAGAATTATCTAATGATGTCACTGGGATTAAAAAGTAATATATTGTATTAAAAATTATAAGACCAGTTAAGTGGAGCTATAAATTCAAATGCCAAGACCATATGCATAGATTTACTAGTTAATACTAACTAAGGCCCCTTTATCCATCATCATATGATTGCTCATATAACTTTCCCAAGCTCTATATATTAACTTGATTGCCTTTGACATTTCAGCAACTTTAAATAACCACCTGCCATCTAGTGACTAAAGTTAAGATTAATCTTTAGTAATTTGATACACCAATTTCATCCACATCAATAGGCCATTGCACTTAACTGACAGATAACTGAGAGAGTTGCTATAGAGGACAAAAACAAACATTACACTGTATGTTCCCGAAGTCTGTATGTGTCCCTTTGTAGTGTCATTAAGTGGCGTTCACTTACATAATATTCCTTGATGTAGAAATTCTAAACTATTGGGTCACAAAAACATTTGAAATATGTATAAAATTTAATTTTAAAAAGTTTTAAAATGACAAGATGTAAGAGACTTCATGATTGATGGTTCAACCTACTGTCTATAACATAATAAAGCACAACTTACAGTTGCTCCATTTGAGCATTGCAAATCTCATTCATTTAGTCTTTTGGCACCTTGAACATGCTTCAACTCTTCCATATACCTCACTTCAATGTGCATGCCTTTCAGCACATACTGTATGCCTTTTTCTAGGAATAGCACCGCCCAGATGACTAGTAGCAAATAATTTGATTAATACTTTGAACTAAATAATATTTTGTGCTGTAGTTATTACAAAATGTATAATATACATTTTGGTGAATACGTTAAAGAGGACCTTTTGCCTAATTTTTCATGCTCAATTGGACACACAATGTAATAGTGGCTGCACAGTGGAATAAAAATTTTTATTTTTTATTTTTTTTAATTTTTCACTCCATTGCAGAGATATTAGCAATCAAAGCAAGTATTTGACATCTACTGAGTTAACATTTGTTAAGTCCAAGTGGGTGTTAACAGGTAGCAACTCATACAGGGAGAAGAAGTTCACGCCCCTGTGAAAACACCCACGTGGACTTAGCTTATAAGGTGCCAAATAAGTTGAAAGATAATATCTCCATAACGGAGAGATGATATTTAAAAAAATGTTTTATTCTGCTCTGCTGCCACAACTACATAGTGCATTAAGTTTAACATGTAAAATTTGGCGAAAGGTTCTCTTTAAAGCTCAACTTCAGTTATCTGTTCATTATGAATGTGCAGATTGATCTGCTGCAGATCTACTTCAAATCAAATTTTCTGAAATTCCCAGGGTTCTCATGAATTCTCCTTCCATGAATCCCTTTGATCCCAGCCTGTTTTCACCTTCATGACCATGCCAAATTTTACAATTCTGACCAGTGTCATTTTGAGTGAAAATAACTCTGGAACGCCTCAACAGATTCCATTAATTCCGAGACTTTTTTTTGTGACTTAGTGTGCCTCATGATAGTGGTGAAACTTGTTTGATATGACTTGCATTTATATGTGAAAAAAATCGCAAATTTGGTGAACATTTTGAAAATATTTATCAATTTTCATACTTTGAATATTTATGCCCACACATAATAGTTAATAAATAACATTTCCCACCTGTCTAGTATAAGTCAGTACAATTTTTGAAGCATAATTTTTTTTTATAGGAAGTTAGAAAGGTTAAAGGGACACTGTCAGCTGAATTTGGAGGGAACAATCTTCAGCCATGGAGGCGGGGTTTTGGGGTTTTTGATTCATCCTTTCCTTACCTGCTGGCTGCATGCTGGCTGCAATATTGGATTGAAGTTCATTCTCTGTCCTCCATAGTACACGCCTGCACAAGGCAAGATTGTACCTGGCATGGGGACCTATTTCTGCTTCCAAGCATGACATCACCCTACAGAGGGAGGCAATGTCACCGTGGCAACTGGACTTTGGGGTGCCACACATGCTCTGCGCATAATCTAACTAACTTGCTAGCCTTGGTGACACGGATGTCGTCATGACAATATCGTGTCACCATGGCAGTGGTCGACCCCTTGCAATGATGTCGTGGGGGAACAGATCAGAGGGCAGCAGAGCCCCCTCCTTCACCCTGCCTTGCAAATGCTGCGAATGATATCTGTCGCAGTATTTACAGGGTTAAACTGTTGGGAGAGGTGCAGGCAGGCAATGAGTGTCAGGTGTTAGTTGTCATGTGAGCTGAACACCTGGCAATGATCACTCGCACACAGAAAAGTACAAAATTGCCAGGACATATCCATACATCCAGGATTGGGAAAAACTTGTACATATGAATACATCTAAGGTCATGAAAGGGTTACAGTAAGCTCTAGAGAGAGTTATCTTTCAGACAACATCCTCCTCATATCCTGAAATAAGTAATTTATATATAGTGATAAAAGATGTTTTATCAGGAACAAGGCATCTGATATGAGGCATACAAGTAGGACTTCTTCAGCAGTCTATGATCTGTATTCCCATACTAATAGTTTAAATAGGTCAAATCTGGTGACAGATTCCCTTTAATGCCTTTCAGTTGTCGCATCACATGGTCTAGCGTCTCCTATCAGGGAGGAACTATTACAACCACAATAAAGGATGAAAGAAGGCCAAGCAGCACCATGTTGGAAATTTTACAGGATAGGAGGTCAGAGCTCAAATAAGAATAGGAAAAAGGCTTTATCTGATTGTGCAGTGCTACTGCAGGGTTGAAAATCTTTGAAAATGGGAGTTGTAGTCTCAGTCCAAAAATTCAATTTATAGGAAGGTGCTGCATCTGCATAATCAGCGTGACTGAATTGATTGCTCTGTGATATTAAACAGCAACAGCACCATAATAACAGCATTTATTTTATTCTTCTAACACTCTAAACATGGAGGATATACCACTCTGTTCTATTTTTGCTACTAAAGAAAATGCTGAAACCAAGACTTGTCTGTCAGAGAAAATGTGCTTCCTAGTTTGTGAGACAGACAAGCCATAATTCTCTTTCTTTTTCTTTAAAAGACAAAAGAAAAATCTCCACATGTCAGAAAGGTAAATGCAACTGTCTACCTCACACGGTGGCATTTCATGTCGTGGCTTATGTTGGTGTTCAAAGCTCAACGGTGTCTAAAAGCTTTGGGCGCAGACATGGTGGAGATTCCTATGTGCAGATATCTTGGGTGTGGGAATTCTTTTCCAAATTGCTGGACGACCAATCTATCAGTGTGCAGACTGTACTATTGGAATATAAGGCATGTATATTAGGGTGGTCCTTACTTTTGAAAGTGTCTTTTCTTCAGTAGGCACTCCTTGATTCTGTTTCTGTATGTGAACTAAAAATGCAAAAAATAATTCAGCCAGATACACACAGATTTAGGGGTCCCTACCTACTATCAAATTTTCTGGATTTTGACCATGGCCGAGTCCCATTTGCACCTCTTCTAAAAGATCTGGTTGTGGCAGGATGGCACAAATTTGCCTAAATATAGCCTAACATTAATAACACCCTCCTTCTCCAGCTTGCTTAGCCAATCTGCACTGCCTTCTTCTGTTTGCATCAGTTCCTGAACACCATACTCCCTCTTCAGGGGTTACAAAAATAAAACTTCCAACATAGCAGCTAGCACTGCAGTATGTCAAACCCAACAACCAGAAGCAAAATACACTTGTGGCTTATTGGACAAATGTCTGATAGCAGTTTATCTTTAACTTCAATCTCGGCCATCCAATGTCAATGTTCTACTACTACAAGAAAATTACTAAACAGACAGACCTTATGCAGCACGCTTAACAGCTAATGATGTTCATGATGTCTGGGCAAAAGCAGGCATCCCAACGAGAATGAAAACACATGTGGTTGAAGATGTGGAAGGCCTGTTCAAAGAATATGACAGACTGAAGAAAAACAAAAAAACTAAATTAAACGTTCGGATAGTCTGAAGAAGTGGGAGGAAGAATGGAACACAGGCAGCGTTGGACTGGAGCACCTTGGGCCCACCAGAGAAAATCATTCTTGGGGCCCACTATGTAGCTACATAGAAATAGATACAAGACCATAAACTGTGCGGTATAAAGCGCTAATATCAGGGTATAATATAAGGTAGTTCACGTCTTAATTATGTAGCAAGGGTTGGGGTTGCCCCCTCACAGAATATAATGTAGCCCCCTCATAAAATATAATGCAGTCCCCTCTCATAGAATATAATTCAGCACCCCACAAAATATAATGCAACCCCCTTCAGGTATAACACAGTCCCCACCATAGAATATAATGTAGCAACCTCATAGGGTATAATGCAGCCCACCACATAATATAATGCAGCCCCCCTATAGAGTATACTGTAACCCCCTCATATAGTATGATGTAGCCCCAATAATACAATGTAGTCCCCTGAGAAAAATGCTGTGCCGCCACAGAATATAATGCAGTCCCTCTCCACCCCATCATTGTCCTCATCACCACCTCCATCACTGCCTTCTCCCCCACCATCCCATCACTGCCCATTCCATCACCTGCATCATTGCCTCCTCCCCACCATCATTGTCCATTTCATCAACTCCATCATCACCTCCATCATTGCCTCCCCCACCACCATCATTGCCCATAACCTCCATCATTGCCTCCCCCACCACCATCATTGCCCATCGCCTCCATCATTGCCTCCCCCACCACTATCATTGCCCATCACCTCCATCATTGCCTCACTCCACCACCATCATTGCTCATCACCTCCATCATTTCCCCCCACCACCATCATTGCCCATTTCCTCACCTCCATCATTGCCTCCCACCACCATCATTGATCATCACCTCCATCATTGCCTCCCCCACCACCATCATTGCCTCCCCCACCATCATTGCCTATCACCTCCATCATTGCCCATCACCTCCATCATTGTCTCCTCCACTATCATTGCCCATCACTTCCATCATTGCCTCCCCTCACCCTCATTGCCCATCACCTCCATCATTTCCTCCCTCACCAACATTGCCCATCACCTCCATCATTGCCCATCACTTCCATCATTGCCTCCTCTCACCTCCATCATTGCTCCCCCCACCACCATCATTGCCCATCACCTCCATCATTGTCTTCCCCCTCATCATCATTGCTCATTACCTCCATCATTGTCTCCCCACCACCACCATCATTGCCCATCACATCCATCATTGTCTCCCCCCACCATCATCATTGCCCATCACCTCCATCATTGTCCTTCACCACACACACAGCACAGCTCACCGCAGCAGCAGCTCATCATGCACGCATGCAGGCACACAGCACAGCTCACCTTCCCGCAGCAGCAACACATCCCAGCAGCCTTTTCCTCACTGGAAGCTTTCTGTCTGAGACAGCGCACTGGATGATGATGTCATCCAGCTGGGCTGTCTCAGACAGGAAGCAGGATGCCAGGAGGTGAACTGCTCTGTGAGTCTATGTGCCTGCATGTGTGTATGTGTGCGGTGCTGTGTGTGTATGTGTGTGTATGTGTGCGGTGCTGTGTGTGCGGTGCTTTGTTCGTGTGTGTGGTGCCATAGGGGGTTTACATGCGGGCAGTGTTAGCTGCAGCCTGCGGCTAACGCTGTCCGCTATTAAAGAGAAATGGTATTCACGCCTCTCCACACCCATAGGGGCGTGGGGAAGCGTGAATATTCATTTTGCTTTAGCTTTAGGGACAGGATCCTGTCTCCTGCTGCAGCTACTGGCACAGGGCGGGCCCCCTTGACTCAGGGGCCCCATAGCCACTGGCTAGGGGCCCCTGGAGCAGTGGGGGCCCTAAGCAGCTGCTGGCCAGTATGCCAGCAGGTGTCAGTGCCTGAGCCCACTGGAGAATCCTCCTGTTCTCCGGTGGGCCAGTCCGAGCCTGAGCACAGGTTTCGATAACTTGTTTGATATTACACATCCTAGGACTATGGATATGACAAGAATACCAGAAGACAAGGAGTTTTTGCTAGCTCCGAGAGAAAGTGGAGGCCATGAAAAATTAAGAGGTGTTCACAAAGAGTTCGAGAAAAAACATAGAACTTTTGAAGAAAGAGAAGCAAATTACAAAAAAAGAATTGAGAGACTCAAGAAAGAAGTCTTAGAGAGGAAAAGGTGGTGCTGCAGTCGTCATCTGATGAAGTAGATACAATTATGGAAGACGATGATACATATGAAACATCAGAGGTACTGCCATCAGCAAAACAAGCCAAAAGAGGAAGAGTGAGTGAAATAGATGACAAACTGTCAGCAAGTCTTGACGTGGCCAAAGTTCGTGACAGAAATACAGCATTAATTCTCACACAAACCCTTCAGCAACTTGGCCATGAGCCTGCTGATTTCAATGTAAATCTTTCATCAGTTTGTAGATAAAGAATAAAATGCCATCAGACAATGGCTATAAACCTGAAACGGGAATTTCAGTAAACTGTACCTTTAACAATTCATTAGGATGGAAAGACATCAGCAGCAGGAAAAATGTAGACTGTCTTCCCATTCTGTCATCAGAAGTTAGCATTGATTAATTCCAAAACTTGCCAAAGGAGCAGGTGAAGCTTATGCTAATGCTGTTTATGCTGCAGCAGTGATCTGGAATGTTACTGACAATGTGAAGTGCGTGTGTTTTGTTACCAAATCTGTCACCATGGGTCTCAGGAAAGGCACCTGCAAACTTCTAGAGCAGAAGCTTGGCAAGGACATGCTGTGGTTTGCATGTCATCACCATATTCTAGAAATAGTGCTGGAAGCAAAGGTTCTTCATTGCCTTGATCCGTCGAAAGGTCCAGGAAACATTATCTCTGGCAGGTTCAAGAACAACTATCATTGACTTGACTATCATTCAGACAGCACTATCAGACCAGATCATGTGAACAACAATTTCCCACATTGCAGCTGAAATTATAGCCTTTGCAGAGATGCAACTGTTTCAGTATCCAACCTATGAGGACTACTGAGAATTATTGGAGCTAAAAATAATTTTTCTGGGTGGTGTTCCATCTAGATGAACTTATTCAGAGCTCCAACTGGACTGCACCGAGCCAGATAGATGACAAAGGCCTTCTATGCACTAAAAATGTGGATGATCAGGAGTCAGTTTGGGCTGACAAATGAGGAAGAAAGGCTATCACAGACATCTATCAGTTCACTGTTTTGATCTATGTGAAGGTGTCGTTCCTGACGCCGTCAGCATCATCAGTTCCACGCATTGATCTCCAGCTGCTCAAGGACATCTATCTGTAAATGGAATAGAACAACTCAGTGTCAGAAGTCGCGATTAAAAAGATGAAAAGACACTTACGGAACTTGTCCGAGAAACTGATCGCTCTATCCAAGTTTGATGATGCTGTGTTAAATGACACAAAAACACTGATGTTGACAGCCCTACAAAAACCAGCTGCATAACATCCTCTCAAGAAGATAACTGTTGATTCAGCATCAGTTGTGACTAAAAACCTGGAAGACTTTGTTACTCAGAAAACCTACAGGTTCTTTAGCATCACCGCCATGTCATCGGCGTTCCTGCCCAAAGATGTAGATCTATGGTCTGCAGATGAAGAATATCAGGCTGTCAAGAAAACAGTCAGTGGTCTCAGAGTGACTAATGATATTAAAGAACAAGGAGTAGCACTGATGGAGGAATACAACAAGTTGCACACAACAAATGAAGAACAGAAACAATTTCTGTTTCTGGTAGTCAAGGAATATCAAGAACAATATGAAGATATGCACGAAAAAGACACTCACGGATTGCAAATATTGAAGTGATGCAATCAAACAAGAATTTTACCATCAGGAAAAAAAAGTTAATTTTCGCTGATAAATAAACATGATTTTTAATTGCCGATCATAATTGTAAATTTTTACCAAGATATGTTAAAACGACTACATAAAGTTATATGAAAAAGTTTGGGCACCCCTATTAATCTTAAGCTTAATGTTTCATAAAAATTGTTTTTTTGCAACAGCTATTTCAGTTTCATATATCTAATAACTGTTGGACACAGTAATGTTTCTGCCTTGAAAGGAGGTTTATTGTACGAACAGAAAATGTGCCATCTGCATTCAAACAAAATTTGACAGGTGCATAAGTATGGGCACCCAACCAGAAAAGTGACATTAATATTTAGTAGATCCTCCTTTTGCAAAAATAACAGCCTCTAGACGCTTCCTGTAGCTTTTAATGAGTTCCTGGATCCTGGATGAAGGTATTTTTGACCATTCCTCTTTACAAAACAACTCCAGTTCAGTTAAGTTTGATGGTCGCCGAGCATGGACAGCCCTCTTCAAATGATCCCACAGATGTTCAATGATATTCATGTCTGTGGACTGGGATGGCCATTCCAGAACAGTGTAATTGTTCCTCTGCATGAATGCCTGAGTAGATTTGGAGCGGTGTTTTGGATCATTGTCTTGCTGAAAGATCTATCCCCTTTGTCACTGATTCATGAACATTATTGTCAAGAATCTGCTGATACTGAGAGGAATCCATGCGTCCCTCAACTTTAACAAGATTCCCGGTGCCGGCATTGGCCACACAGCCCCAAAGTATGATGGAACCTCCACCAAATTTTACCATGGGTAGCAAGTGTTTTTCTTGGAATGCTGTGTTTTTTGGCCGCCATGCATAACGCCTTTTTGTATGACCAAACAACTCAATCTTGGTTTCATCAGTCCACAGGACCTTCTTCCAAAAAGAAATTGGCTTCTCCAAATGTGCTTTTGCATACCTCAGCCGACTCTGTTTGTGGCGTGCTTGCAGAAATGGCTTCTTTCGCATCACTCTCCCATACAGCTTCTCCTTGTGCAAAGTGCGTTGTATAGTTGACCGATGCACAGTGACACCATCTGCAGCAAGTTGATGCTGCAGCTCTCTGGAGGTGGTCTGAGGATTGTCCTTGACTGATCTCACCATTCTTCTTCTCTGCCTTTCTTATGTTTTTCTTGGCCTGCCATTTCTGGCCTTAACAAGAACTGTACTTGTGTTCTTCCATTTCCTTACTGCGTTCCTCACAGTGAAAATTGACAGGATAAATCTCTGAGACAGCTTTTTGTATCCTTCCCCTGAACAACTATGTTGAATAATGTTTGTTTTCAGATCATTAGACAGTTGTTTTGAGGAGCCCATGATGCCACTCTTCAGAGGAGATTCAAACAGGAGAACAACTTGCAAGTGCCCACTTTAAGTAGCTTTTCTCATGATTGCATACACCTGGCTATGAAGTTCAAAGCTGAATGAGGTTAGAAAACCAAAAAAAGTGCTTTAGTAAGTCAGTAAAAAGTAGGTAGGAGTATTTAAAACAAGAAAATGATAAGGGTGCCCATACTTATGCACCTGTCAAATTTTGCTTGAATGCAGATTGCACATTTTCTGTTAGTACAATAAACCTCATTTCAAGGCAGAAACATTACTGTGTCCAACAGTTATTAGATATATGAAACTGAAACAGCTGTTGCAAAAAAAAACTTTTTATAAAACATTAAGCTTAAGATTAATAGAGGTGCCCAAACTTTTTCATATTACTGTATCTTGTTTGATAGGGACCTGTGAAATTGAAAAGATTAAAAAAAATGTTTGTAGTTTAGTTTTTACCCAAATGAATAATTTCACAGGGTGCCTCATCAAAAATGTAAAATATAATTTTTTTGGTTGCATTAAAGACCACCCTAGTGTACATCCTGGTATACATATCAACCAAGAACTACATCACTCAATAAGCACATGAAATAGCATCTGCTTATGTGGGGAAAGCCAGTAGGCATCCAAAAGTGCCACTGCACCAGTCATTGCCATTAGCCACATTATCATAATCATCTATTGTTTTTCGTACTCTTTGTTTTTTCCCTCCATGGTGCCATCACCTAGTGTTGTGCGCTGAACTCACGCAAAGTTCTAAGTTCACAACAGCAGAGAGCAAACCACCTTGATTGTACTGCCTTTGCCAAAGAATCACATGGTTAATGCTTGAATAGAAGATACCTAAATTTATTTGTGCTTGCATCTGGGGTGAATTTCCCTGGTAATGCCTTGCTCAAGTTTGGACCTCTGTGCAATGCAGATCACAATGTTCAAAAATGGTGTGGCTTGTAACTCAAAATTTTTGTCTAAATCGTTAATTATTTTTTGGGCTAGGTGAAGCTCCCCATTAGTAAACTGTGTAGGATTTTACCCCTGTACAGACATTCAATGTCTATGTTGCATACAGCAGAAGGTGGAGCAGAAGCAGCAGCAGTTGGACGTGGAGGAGCCCATTGAGTTGGCACAAGAAAGAAATGAGGCTGACTGTCAGAGTGAAAATGACAATGACAACAGTGGCCATGATGACAAGTCAATGCAGCATGGTGTGGAAAGTTAACCAACTCTGCTCTTAGTCATGCTTGCCAGGATTGCAGGTTGCATACTGGAATACTTTTGGGATGACAATAGTATTATTATAATCAAGACAAGGGATGACTATTGGATAGCAATGCTTTTAGATTCTTGTTATAAAAGCAAAATGGGGGGATTTTTTCCAGCTTCCTAAAGAAAGTCCAAATTGGCATATTTCTAGGATAAACTGTGTTCTCTCATAAGTAGATCTTATGTGGAGAGCTAACCTTTCAGACCAGGAATCCCCTCTCCACTCCTTGAAGAGTCAACATTCTCCCACTTCTGTCAGTGCTACAGCTACAACAAATAATGCACTATGTCCTTTCTCCAGCAGATACTTTGTTATGTCAGCGTGGAGATTCAGCACAGCCGGTGGTATTATTACACACAAGCAGACCAGGTTATTCTCCGCTAGTGATGAGCGAATTTGCTCGAGTTCCCTCTTATTCGTCAAGCTATAGCACTGGCCAAATAAGCTGCAGAGGGAACCCGGCTTCCTCGATTGCGCTGGTCGATCAGCTGATCGGCGCCGCTGCTGCATGTGTCGTGGCTGTGTGACAGGCACGACACAAGCATGGAGAGCCTGTTTTCTCATGATACATGGCCCATTCATTCTTTCATGTACACGGATCAGTAGTCCTGGTCCCTTTGCAGAGAAACAGTCCC
Organism: Ranitomeya imitator; assembly: GCF_032444005.1. Classification (NCBI taxonomy): domain Eukaryota; kingdom Metazoa; phylum Chordata; class Amphibia; order Anura; family Dendrobatidae; genus Ranitomeya; species Ranitomeya imitator. The sequence goes on along the minus strand of NC_091284.1, from coordinate 543,943,120 downwards.
AAAGCATGATGTTGCCACCCCCATGCTTCACAGTAAGTATGGTGTTCTTTGGATGCAACTCAGCATTCTGTCTCCTCCAAACACAACGAGTTTTGTTTCTACCAAACAGTATGACTTTGGTTTCATCAGACCATATGACATTCTCCCAATACTCTTCTGAATAATTCAAATGCTCTTTAGCAAACTTCAGACAGGCCCGGACATGTATTAGCCTAAGCAGGAAGACCCTTCTGGCCCTGCAGGATCTGAGTCCCCTGCGGTGTGTAAATGATGGTAGCCTTTGTTACGGTGGTCCTTGCACTATGCAGGTCATTCACTAGGTCCCCCATGTTGTTCTGGTGATTTTTGCTCACCGTTCTTGTGATCATTTTGACCCCATGGGGTGAGATCTTGTGTGGAGCCCAAGATTGAGGGAGATTATCAGTGGTTTTGTATGTCTTCCATTTTCTTATTATTGCTCCCACAGTGGATTTAATCACACCAAGCTGCTTGCCTATTGCAGATTCAGTCTTCCCAGCCTGGTGCAGGGCTACAATTTTGTTTCTGATGTCCTTCGACAGCTGTTAGGTCTTCACTATAGTGGAGTTTGGAGTGTGACTGTTTGAAGTTGTGGACAGGTGTCATTAATACTGATAACAAGTTCAAACAGGGGCCAGCACTACATGCAATGAGTGGAGGACAGAGGAGCTTTAAAAGAAGATGTTACAGCACTGTGAGAGCCAGAAATCTTGCATGTCTTTAGGTGACCAAATACTTATTTTCCACCACAATTTGCAAAATAAATCTTGCAAAATCAGACAAGGTGATTTTCTGGATTTGTTTTCTCATTTTGACTCTCACAGTTGTGATCTACCTATTATGTCAATTACAGTCCTCTCTCATCTTTTTAAGTGGTAGAACTTGCACAATTGGTGGCTGACTAAATACTTTTTTCCCCACTGTACTGAAATTTGACTTGCAACAATTTAGCATATGATTAGTTATGCAGATTCTTGTCATGTCCCAGCATTGCTACTGTTTTGCTCCTACAAATCTAAATTTACATTTTTATTACTTTGTCAGTATTTTGTAAATCCACCTTTGGCTTTCAGCGCTGTCTTAATCCTTCTGGACAGACACTCAATCAGATTCAAGCATGTCTTGAAATAAATCTGATCCCAGGTCGGTCTCTTCTACATATTCCCAAACATTGTGCATACTGGTCTGCTCACTTGGTTAAGTATTCATTTTTTTCTTCAACTCTACAAGTGTTTGATTGGGTTGAGGTCTGGGGACTGTGGCAGCCAGTCCAGCAGCCCTTCTTCAACTGCCATCTCCTATCTCAGAAATGGGAAAGTCTGTCTTCACTGAATACAGATTTTACACGATGACTGATCAGTTTTGGAAGAGAAAGAAGCAATTTTTTTTTTGTCTAAGGGTTTTTCCGTCTGTCTGTCTGTCTGTCCTGGAAATCCCGGCTCTCTGATTGGTCGAGGCCGCCAGGCCTCGACCAATCAGCGACGAGCACAGCAACGATGATGTCATAAAGGACATAGATATCCCGCGTCTCTGATTGGTCGAGGCCGCCAGGCCTCGACCAATCAGCAACGGGCACAGCGACGATGATGTCATAAAGGACATAGAGCCTGGCGGCCTCGACCAATCAGCGACGGGCACAGTATCGACGTAGATGTCATAATGGTTGCCATGGCGACGATGATGTCATAAAGGTTGCCTCGACCAATCAGCGACGGGCACAGTCTGCCGCGAATTCTGGAATCATCATTGTCCATATACTACGGGGACATGCATATTCTAGAATACCCGATGCGTTAGAAAAGCAGATATACATGCGCTATGTAGTACTGTGCACCAAATGCTGTAGAGTCCAGGATAGATGGGATAGGTCAGAAGATCATAGCACAGTGATTTTAGTGTTCTGGCCTTTAGTACTGGTACAAACATTTCACTATCTCATACTCTACAGAATAACATGCATCAGTATTCATATACCTACCTCATATCTTCATGGACTTTTCCTTTTACTACCACTAGGTTCCACATAGTATCTGTTAGGTGTCGAGTTCCCGCCTCTGCACAGGGGGAATCTCGAACCATCTCCGCTGCAGTCTCCCATTCTTCTCCAGCCGCAGTGGAGTCTGCTCAGCAGAGACGTTGGTCCCAGCGTCTTGCTCAGTCTCACTCTGTGCATAGGGTTACTGCTGCTTTTCCAGCTCCTGCCATTGAAGCCACTGCTGGGCAGCGGCGAGCAGACGCTTTTGGGACTAAGTCCTGCTTTTCCCCTTCTGAGCATGCCCAGGGCAAGATCTCCCATTGGAGATCGAGGGTCACATGCTCAGATACTGCAGCAGATCCCATTGGTCCTCCAGGAAGGTCCTGAAGGTGCTCAACTTCTGTGGCAGCCTCCCATTGGTCCTTCTTGGAAGGTCCTGTACATGCTGCAGCTATAAAAGGTTCGCATGACCGCACGGTCATGCGCTAGTGTAAACTTGTAAATGTGTGTGTGTTGATGTGTGAAAGTTGTTCATTAATTATCCCCTCCCTTGTGTATAACTGCTCGCGTAAGGTGGATGATTGCTATCTAGCGCCCGACTTAGCCATCAGCACGTAACACACAAAACAGCATCTAATTGCTGTGACCGCCAGTGCGGCGCTGTGCACTTTCGCAGCGCTTTCCTGACCCAAGCCTAGGTGGTTAGTGGCGTCCGCCAGTGGGGCACCGCACGCACTCTCGTGCATCTTTATCATTATTATTTCTGTCACTCTGACATCCTAGTTGCGGTGTCAAGCGCAATATGAACTCAAATCCTGTGTCTTGTGATTGAGTTCTGAGACTCCTTGCTTGCGCTCTTGGTGCAGTACCGCAGCCCTGTGACGCAACAGGGTTCACTTCCTTCACACAGGGTGAAGTTAACCCGAGTGTTTATCCACATTTTACCGCCATATAGTCCGTCATTACTTGGCAGCAGGTTCCATCTCTGCACGGTGGACCCCAGGCTGCGAACGCACCTTACTCTATCTTTCTTATTATTTGGCGCTTTCCACTAGCCCTAACAGTATCCATGTTTTTCATCCCGTCAACACAGGTAGGCCCAGTGTCAACCATGACTTCCATTTATATGATTTTTTCTTTTATACACACAAACTTCACACCGCATTTGGTGCCCAATACTATATAGCGTATGTATATTTGCATGATTTCTATTTTAGTATCCCCACCCACAAAAGTGTTTATTCATGCAGCTTTTGATACTTACAGTCATGGCCGAAAGTTCTGCCACCCTTGAAATTGTTCCAGAAAATGAAGTATTTCTCTCAGAAAATAATTGCAATTACATAAGTAAAAGGCTTCTTATATCTCTCAACTGAAATTTTGGACCACTCTTCCTTTACAGTTTATTCCAGGTCTCATATTTGAAGGGTGCATTCTCCCAACAGCAATTTTAAGAACTCTCCACAGGTGTTCAATGGGATTTAGATTCTGATTCATTATGGCTACTTTAGAACTCTCCTGTGCTTTGTTTCCATCCATTTCTGGGTGCTTTTTGGCATATGTTTGGGGTCATTTGTTGTGAATTCTGCTTTTGGGTTCCCTCCAGTGGTTGTAGGTGGGAATGCAGTTGTCTCTGATTCGCAGTCCTGGCCAGGTGTATCTGCTGATTGCAGTTCTGACTGGGATATTTAGGTGTGCAGGATTCATTAGTCCTTGCCAGTTGTCAATGTTTCTTGTGAAGTGTTGGATCTTTGTCTGACTTCTCCTGCTTAGCTGCCCATTCAGCAAAGATAAGTGTCTGTTTCTTTTTCTGTGGCACACATGCAGTGTGCTTATATTCTGTGCTATTCATTAGTTTTCTCTTGTCCAGCTTAGACTGTGTCAGTGTTTTCTCAGTCTTGTTGGATTCTCTGGAGTTGCAGATACACGCTCCACATATTTAGTTAGATGGTGGAGTTTTTGTATTTTCTGCTGTGGATATTTTTGGAAGGGTTTTAATACTAACCGCTTATCCTATTTTAGCTAGTGTGGCCTCTTTTGCTAAATCCTGTTTCCTGCCTGCGTGTGTCTTTTCCCCTACTACTCACAGTCATTATTTGTGGGGGGCTGCCTATTCTTTGGGGTTCTGCTCTGAGGCAAGGTAGAATTCCTATTTCCATCTATAGTGGTATTTAGTCCTCCGGCTGTGTCGAGGTGTCTAGGTTTTGTTAGGCACACCCCACGGCTACTTCTAGTTGCGGTGTTAAGATCAGGGTTTGCGGTCAGTATATTTACCATCTACTCCAGTGAAAGTTTTCATGCTGCTCCAAGGTCACCTGATCATAACAGTACAACTGGCCCATAATGAGTTAAATGCATCTCAGAAGAAGGGAAGAAAGGTCTTGAGCCATTTTTTTTTCTTCAGTCTACTTTGTCTTCTCCCTCTTAATCTCTGAGTGGCTGAGAAACCTTGTGCTAGCATGAATGTTCAGGAATTAGCTTCTCATGTAGACCAGCTTGCTGCTAGGGTACAAGGTATTTCTGATTATATTGTTCAGACTCCTGTTTTAGAACCTAAGATTCCTACTCCTGATTTATTTTTTGGTGACAGGTCCAAATTTTTGAGTTTTAAAAACAACTGTAAACTGTTTTTTGCTTTGAGACCTCGATCCTTCAGTGATTCCATTCAGCAGGTTAAATTCGTCATCTCCCTGCTACGTGGCGACCCGCAGGATTGGGCATTTTGCCTGGAATCTGGGGATCCGGCTTTGCTTAATGTAGACTCCTTTTTTCATGCCTTAGGATTATTATATGATGAATCTAATTCTGTGGATCAAGCTGAGAAGACCTTGTTGGCCCTGTCTCAGGGTCAAGAGGCGGCAGAATTGTATTGTCAGAAATTCAGAAAATGGTCTGTATTGACTAAATGGAATAATGATGCTTTGGCGGCAATTTTCAGAAAGGGTCTTTCTAAATCCGTTAAAGATGTTATAGTGGGGTTTCCCACGCCTTCCGGTCTGAGTGATTCTATGTCTCTGGCCATTCAGATTGACCGGCGCTTGCGGGAGCACAGAACTATGCGCGCTGTGGCGTTATCCTCAGAGCAAATTCCTGAGCCAATGCAGTGTGATAGGATTCTGTCTAGAACGGAACGACAAGGTTTCAGACGTCAGAATAGGTTGTGTTATTATTGTGGCGACGCTTCTCATGTCATTTCTGTCTGCCCTAAGCGAACAAAGAGGATCGCCAGTTCAATTACCATCAGTACTGTGCAACCTAAATTTTTGTTATCTGTGTCCTTGATCTGCTCATTGTCATCATTTTCTGTCATGGCGTTTGTGGATTCAGGCGCCGCCTTGAACTTAATGGACTTTGAGTTTGCCAAGCGTTGTGGTTTTCCCTTGCAGCTTTTGCAGAACCCTATTCCTTTAAGGGGCATTGATGCTACACCCTTGTCCAAAAAAAAAGCCCCAGTTTTGGACACAGGTGACCATGCGCATGGCACCAGTCCATCAGGAAGATTGTCGATTTCTGGTGTTGCATAATTTGCATGATGCTATCGTGCTGGGTTTTCCGTGGTTGCAGGTACATAATCCTGTGTTGGATTGGAAGTCCATGTCTGTGACTAGTTGAGGTTGTCAGGGGGTTCATAATGATGTTCCTTTGATGTCAATCTCCTCTTCTTCCTCTTCTGAAATTCCGGAGTTTTTGTCTGATTTTCAGGATGTATTCGATGAGCCCAAGTCCAGTTTCCTTCCACCGCACAGGGACTGCGATTGTGCTATTGACTTGATTCCAGGCTGTAAGTTTCCTAAGGGTCGACTGTTCAACCTGTCTGTGCCTGAACATACCACCATGCGGAGCTATATTAAGGAGTCTTTGGAGAAAGGGCATATTCGACCATATTCTTCACCGTTGGGAGCGGGGTTCTTTTTTGTTGCTAATAAAGATGGTTCCTTGAGACCCGGTATTGATTATCGCCTCTTGAATAAGATCACGGTCAAGTTTCAATACCCTTTACCTTTGCTTTCCGATTTGTTTGCTAGGATTAAGGGAGCTAGTTGGTTTACGAAGATTGACCTTCCGTGGGCATATAATCTTGTTCGTATTAGGCAGGGTGATGAATGGAAAACTGCGTTTAACACACCAGAAGGCCATTTTGAATACCTTGTGATGCCATTTGGACTCTCTAATGCTCCATCTGTTTTTCAGTCCTTCATGCATGATATCTTCCGGACTTATCTTGATAAATTCTTGATTGTATATTTGGACGATATTTTGATTTTTTCCGATGATTGGGAGTCTCATGTGCAATAGGTCAGGATGGTATTTCAGATCCTTTGTGACAATGCTTTGTTTGTGAAAGGGTCTAAGTGTCTCTTTGGGTTGCAGAAGGTTTCTTTTTTGGGCTTTATTTTTTCTCCATCGTCTATAGCGATGGATCCGGTTAAGGTTCAGGCCATTCATGATTGGATTCAGCCCACATCCGTGAAGAGCCTTCAGAAATTTTGGGGTTTTGCAAATTTTTATCGCCGTTTCATTGCTAATTTTTCCAGCGTGGTTAAACCCTTGACCGATTTGACGAAGAAAGGCGCTGATGTGGCGAATTGGTCCTCTGCGGCTGTCTCTGCCTTTCAGGAGCTTAAACGTCGATTTACTTCTGCTCCGGTGTTGCGCCAACTGGATGTTTCTCTTCCGTTTCAGGTTGAGGTTGACGCTTCTGAGATTGGGGTAGGGGCCGTTTTGTCTCAGAGGGATCCTGTTGGTTCCTTAATGAAACCGTGTGCCTTCTTTTCCCGTAAGTTTTCGCCTGCTGAACGCAATTATGATGTCGGCAATCGGGAGTTGTTGGCTATGAAGTGGGCGTTTGAGGAGTGGCGACATTGGCTTGAGGGAGCTAAGCACCGTATTGTAGTCTTGACCGATCATAAGAATTTGATTTACCTCGAGTCTGCCAAACGGCTGAATTCTAGACAGGCTCGATGGTCCTTGTTTTTTTCCCGTTTTGATTTCGTGGTCTCGTACCTTCCGGGTTCTAAGAATATTAAGGCTGATGCCCTCTCTAGGAGTTTTTTGCCTGATTCTCCTGAGGTCTTAGAACCGGTCGGTATTCTTAAAGAAGGGGTGGTCCTTTCTGCCATTTCCCCTGATTTACGACGGGTTCTTCAGGAATTTCAGGCTGACAAACCTGACCGCTGTCCTGTGGGGAAACTGTTTGTTCCTGACAGATGGACTAGTAGAGTGATTTCTGAGGTTCACTGTTCCGTGTTGGCCGGTCATCCTGGCATTTTTGGTACCAGAGACTTGGTTGGTAGGTCCTTTTGGTGGCCTTCTTTGTCACGTGATGTGCGTTCTTTTGTGCAGTCCTGTGAGACTTGAGCGCGGGCCAAGCCTTGTTGTTCCCATGCTAGTGGGTTGCTTTTGCCATTGCCAGTCCCTGAGAGGCCCTGGACGCATATTTCGATGGATTTTATTTCTGACCTTCCGGTCTCCCAGAAGCTGTCTGTTATCTGGGTTGTTTGTGTCCGGTTCTCTAAGATGGTTCATTTGGTGCCTTTGCCTAAATTGCCTTCCTCTTCAGATTTGGTTCCGTTGTTTTTTCAGCATGTGGTTCATTTGCATGGTATTCCGGAGAATATTGTGTCCGACAGAGGTTCCCGGTTTGTTTCTAGGTTTTGGCGGGCCTTTTGTGCTAGGCTGGGCATTGATTTGTCTTTTTCTTCTGCATTTCATCCTCAGACAAATGGCCAGACCGAGCGAACTAATCAGACTTTGGAGACGTGTTTGAGATGCTTTGTGTCTGCTGATCAGGATGATTGGGTGGCCTTCTTGCCATTGGCCGAGTTTGCCCTTAATAATCGGGCAAGTTCTGCTACCTTGGTTTCGCCTTTCTTTTGTAATTTTGGTTTTCATCCTCGTTTTTCTTCTGGGCAGGTTGAGCCTTCTGACTGTCCTGGTGTGGATTCTGTGGTTGACAGGTTGCAGCAGATTTGGGCTCATGTGGTGGACAATTTGGTGTTGTCTCAGGAGGAGGCTCAACGTTTTGCTAACCGTCGTCGGTGTGTTGGTTCCCGGCTTCGGGTTGGGGATCTGGTCTGGTTGTCTTCCCGTCATGTTCCTATGGAGGTTTCTTCCCCTAAGTTTAAGCCTCGTTTATTGGTCCTTATAAGATTTCTGAGATTATTAATCCGGTGTCTTTTTGTTTGGCGCTTCCGGCCTCTTGTGCTATCCATAATGTCTTCCATAGATCTTTATTGCGGAAATATGTGGTGCCCGTTGTTCCCTCTTTTGATCCTCCGGCCCCTGTGTTAGTTGATGGAGAGTTGGAGTATGTGGTTGAGAAGATTTTGGATTCTTGTTTTTCGAGGCGGAGGCTTCAGTACCTTGTCAAATGGAAGGGTTATGGCCAGGAGGATAATTCTTGGGTTTTTGCCTCTGATGTCCATGCTGCTGATTTGGTCCGTGCCTTTCATCTGGCTCATCCTGATCATCCTGGGGGCCCTGGTGAGGGTTCGGTGACCCCTCCTCAAGGGGGGGTACTGTTGTGAATTCTGCTTTTGGGTTCCCTCCAGTGGTTGTAGGTGGGAATGCAGTTGTCTCTGAGTCGCAGTCCTGGCCAGGTGTATCTGCTGATTGCAGTTCTGACTGGGATATTTAGGTGTGCAGGATTCATTAGTCCTTGCCAGTTGTCAATGTTTCTTGTGAAGTGTTGGATCTTTGTCTGGCTTCTCCTGCTTAGCTGCCCATTCAGCAAAGATAAGTGTCTGTTTCTTTTTCTGTGGCACACATGCAGTATGCTTATATTCTGTGCTATTCATTTGTTTTCTCTTGTCCAGCTTAGACTGTCAGTGTTTTCTCAGTCTTGTTGGATTCTCTGGAGTTGCAGATATACGCTCCACATCTTTAGTTAGATGGTGGAGTTTTTGTATTTTCTGCTGTGGATATTTTTGGAAGGATTTTAATACTGACCGCTTAGTATCCTGTCCTATCCTTTCCTATTTTAGCTAGTGTGGCCTCTTTTGCTAAATCCTGTTTCCTGCCTGCGTGTGTCTGTTCCCCTACTACTCACAGTCATTATTTGTGGGGGGCTGCCTATTCTTTGGGGTCCTGCTCTGAGGCAAGGTAGAATTCCTATTTGCATCTATAGGGGTATTTAGTCCTCCGGCTGTGTCGAGGTGTCTAGGTTTTGTTAGGCACACCCCACGGCTACTTCTAGCTGCGGTGTTAAGATCAGGTCAGTATAAGGTCAGTATAGTTACCACCTACTCCAGTGAAAGTTTTCATGCTGCTCCAAGGTCACCTGATCATAACAGTCATTGTCCTGCTGCAAATCCTGCTTTCTAACATTGGGCACTTCATTGTGACCCAAAATCCTTTGGTGATCTTCAGACTTCATGATGCCTTGCATACAGTCAAGACACACAGGGCCAGAGGCAGCAAAACAACCCCAAAACGTCTTTGAACCTCTACCATATTTGACCATTTTTGGTGAACAGTAGAATGATGTGCTTTCCAAAAAAATCTTGGTCTGATCTATCTACAAGATGTTTGCCAAGAAGAATATTGGCATACTCACGTAGATTTGGGCAAACTGCAGTCTAGCTTTTTTATGTCTCTGTATCAGCAGTGGGGTCCTCCAGGGTCTCCTGCCATATTGTTTCGTTTCATTCAAATGTCAACAGATACATATGGTCCACATTGCAACACTTCGGCAGACGTGTCCCATCTCCAAAGTGCAGGGAGATTGGGTCCTGCGGGTTCGTGGGCATTGTGTCAGATGAAACTTCCAACTGGTTCATTCACTATAATGAGGCAGCAGAGTTACTCTGGACTCCGTCTGGCCTCTGTTAAGCGGTGTACTTCTTTTCAGAAGTGCACAAAACAAAACTGTGACTGAACACGCTTTTATGCACACTTAAAAAGGCGGACACCGCCGAATCAGAGGCCGGACAGAGTCCACAGTGTCTTCATCTGACTCATTATAGGGAATTTTCAGCAGGGGATTCTGTATGAATCATGTCGTTTTACATAGTTTTTTGTACATTTGGCTGCTATAGCAAACTAAAAGATGCTTTTCTTGTAAAATAAAGTTTTTGCATAGCTATATTTTAAGTCATGTGTGTTAGGACTGGTAGAAGGCACCGAGTAAATAGTGAGATGTTATAAGGTGCGTTTGCAGTCCGGGGTCCACCGTGCAGGAGAGAACCTGCTGCTAGCAAATGGCAGAGCTATATGGCGGTGGAAGCGAACTCTGTTAAGTCACAGGGCCGCGGTACCGCACAAAGGGTGCAAGCAAGGAGTCACCGAACTCATTCCCAAGACTCAGGATTTGAGTCCGTCTAGACAACTTGCACTCGACACCGCTACTGGGTGTAAGAGGTAAACTGAGATAATAGTTTTGAGCACAAGAGTGCGAGCTGTGCCATTCTGGCGGATGCCACTAACCACTCAGACTTGGGCTAAGGAAGCGCTCTAATGGCACGTGGTGCCGCACTGGCGGTCACAGCAGTAGACGCTGTTTCGTGTGATATTATGCTGACAGTTCAGCCGGGCACTAGATAGCAGCCATACACCATATGCGAACAGTCATACAAGAGGGAGGGGATTTTAAAGAATGACTTGCACTCATCAACACACACACAATTCCAAATGTACTTTAGCGCATGGCCGTGCGGTCATTCAAACCTTTTATAGCTGCAGCATGTACAGGACCTTCCCAGAAGGACCAATGGGAGGCTGCCACAGAAGTTGAGCACCTTCAGGACCTTCCTGGAGAACCAATGGGATCTGCTGCAATTTCTGAGCATGTAACCCTCGATCTCCAATGGGAGATCTTGCCCTGGGCATGCCCAGAAGGGGAAAGCATGACTTAGTCCCAAAAGCGTCTGTTCACCGCTGCCCAGCACTGGTTTCAATGACAGAAGCTGGAAAAGCAGCAGTAACCCTTTGCACAGAGTGAGACTGAGCAAGATGATGGGACTGACGTCTCCACTGAGCAGGCTCCACTGCGGCAGAAGAAGAATGGGAGACCGCAGCGGAGATGGCCCGAGATTCCCCTTGTGCAGAGGTGGGAACTCAACCCCTAACAATGTGAGGGCTTGTTTTTTGTGGGATGAGTTGATGTTTTTATTAATATCATTTTGGTAAATATGGCAATTTTTGATCGCTTTCTATTCCGATTTCTGGGAGGCAAAATGAACAAAGCCAAGCTATTCATGATTTTTTGTTTTTTTTTAATGCCATTCACCATATAGTAACTGTAATAAGACACCTTTATTCTTCAGGTCAGTGCAGTTACAGTGACATCACATCTATATATTTTTTTTATGTTTATTAGCTTTTACACAATAAAAACAATTTTATTGAAAAAATATTTGTTTTTGCATCCCTAAATTTTGAGAGTTACAACTTCATTATTTCTTTGCTGACTGAGCTGTGGGGTGGCTTGTTTACTGCGGGTCAGGACAGTGTTTTCAGCAATACCATTTTTATTTACGTTTGAAAAGCATAGTTTGTTTGCCACATTTTTTTATTCATTTTTTAAATTGTTTTCATTTTTTTATTATTTTTTTAAGAGGTTAAATATTGCAACAGTTTTGTAGTTCAAGTAGTTCAAAACTTTTTAGGTTTTATTGATATAAATATACTTATTTATTGGTTTTATTTTTTCATTTTGTTGTTTATTTATTTCATGTTATTTTAACAATGTTTATACAATTTTTTTTACCTTTTACTTAGTCCCTCTGTGGAACTTTAACTTTTATTAGACTGATTCCTGGTATAATGCATTGTAATGCACCAGCATTGCAATGCTTAATACCTGTCAGTGTTACACTGACAGAACACCTCTTAAACCATGCTGTGAGCACGGTCTGACAGGCTTACTATAGATGGCTGATCCGGAAGTCGTGATGACGACCTCAGATTGCCATGGCAATGATTGGGCCCTTATTATAGAGACATTATTACAAGACAGGGACATTATTACAGGGTGGGGGCATTATTACATACAGGGCCCAGGATGGGGACATTATTGCAGGACAGAGGACATTATTACAGGGGCCCATAGATCTGACCAACATGCCAGTGGGGCCTCGGTCCAAATTTTGCATCGGGGCACATCGGACTCTGGTTACACCACGGACAAGGAGATGTCTGTTCATATAGTATAGCACAGCCAATATTGAGATTAGCGTATATTTACTATATATTTACTGTGGCGACAGACATCAGATGGTATACAACAATGTGGTATATACTGTGCACAGATATACAATAGTCATTGCAAACAGTGATCAATTTCAAGTGTTTATTTCTGTTAATGTTGATGATTATGGCTTACAGCCAAAGAAAACCCAAAAGTCATTATATCAGTAAAATAGAATAATTAACAAAAACACCTGCAAAGGCTTTTAAAGTGTTTTATCCCCTTAAGCCCCAAGGGTGGTTTGCACGTTAATGACTTGGCCAATTTTTACAATTCTGACCACTGTCCCTTACGAGGTAATAACTCTGGAACGCTTCAACGGATCCTGGTGATTCTGACATTATTTTCTCTTAACATATTGGGGCTTCATGATAGTGATAACATTTCTTGATATTTCTTGCGTTTATTTGTGAAAAAAATGGAAATTTGGTGAAAATTTAGAAAATTTCGCACTTTTCCAAATTTGAATTTTTATGCCTTTAAATCACAGAAATATGTCACACAAAATACTTAATAAGTAATATTTCCCACATGTCTACTTTACATCAGCACAATTTTGTAACCAAAATTTTTTTTGTTAGGAAATTATAAGGGTTAAAAGTTGACCAGCAATTGCTCATTTTTACAACACCATTTTTTTTAGGGACCACATCACATTTGAAGTCATTTTGAGGGGTCTATACGATAGAAAATAACCAAGTGTGACACCATTCTAAAAACTTCACCCCTCATGGTGCTCAAAACCACATTCAAGAAGTTTATTAACCCTTCAGGTGCTTCACAGGAATTTTGGGAATGTTTAAAAAAAATATGAACATTTCGATTTTTTTCACACAAAATTTACTTAAGCTCCAATTTGTTTTATTTTACCAAGAGTAACAGGAGAAAATGGACCCCAAAAGTTGTTGAACAATTTGTCCTGAGTACGACAGTACCCCATATGTGGGGGTAAACCACTGTTTGGGCACATGTCAGAGCTCGGAAGGGAAGAAGGGCCATTTGACTTTTTAATGCAAAATTGACTGGAATTGAGATGGGAAGCCATGTTGCGTTTAGAGAGCCCCTAATGTGCCTAAACATTGAAACCCCCCACAAATGACACCATTTTTGAAAGCAGACCCCATAACGAACTTATCTAGATGTGTTGTGAGCACTTTGACCAACCAAGTGCTTCACAGAAGTTTGTAATGCACAGCCGTAAAAATAAAAAATAAATTTTTTTCACAAAATGACCTTTTGCCCCCAATTTTTTATTTTCCTAAGGGTAAGAGAAGAAATTGGACCACAAAAGTTGTTGTACAATTTGTCCTGAGTACGCTGATACCCCATATGTGGAGGTAAACCACTGTTTGTGTGTATGGCAGAACTCGGAAGGGAAGGAGCGCCATTTGACTTTTCAAAACAAAATTGACAGGAATTGAGATGGGACGCCATGTTGCGTTTGCAGAGCCACTGATGTGCATAAACATTGAAACCCCACACAAGTGACACCATTTTGGAAAATAGACCCCCTAAGGAACTTATCTAGATGTGTGGTGAGCACTTTGACCCACCAAGTGCTTCACAGAAGTTTATAGTGTAGAGCCATAAAAATAAAAATTAATATTTTTTCACAAAAATGAATTTTTTGCCCCCAATTTTTTTTTTCCCCAGGGTACCAGAAGAAATTGTACCCCAAAAGTTGTTGTGCAATTTGTCCTGAGTATGCTGATACTACATATGTTGGGGTAAACCACTGTTTGGGCGCATGGCAGAGCTCGGAAGGGAAGGAGCGCTGTTATGATCCGGTGACCTTGGAGCTGCATGAGAACTTTCACTGAAGAAAGTGGCCACTATACTGACAGCAACCCTGAACTTAACACCGCGACTAGAAGTAGCCGTGGAGTGTACCTAACACACCTAGACACCTCGTCACAGCCGGAGGACTAAATACCCCTAAAGATGGAAATCGGAATACTATCTTGCCTCAGAGAAAATCCCCAAAGGATAGACAGCCCCCCACAAATATTGGCGGTGAGTCGGAGAGGAAAAAACATACACAGGCAGAAAAAACAGGATTTAGCACAGGAGGCCACTCTAGCTAGAAAGGACAGAATAGGACAGACTTCTGTGCGGTCAGTATTAAATCCCTTCAAAAAATCCACAGCAGAATATCCAAAAAACTTCCTACATCCAACTAAAGATGTAGGAGCGTATATCTGCAACTCCAGTGAAACCAACCAGACTAAGAAATCACAGACACAGTCTAATCTGGACAAAAGATAAACAAACGAACAGTACTGAAAATAAGCACACTGCATGTGTGCCACAGGAAAAGAAACAGACACTTATCTTTGCTGAACTGGCAGATAAGCAGGAGAGGCCAGGCAGAGAGCCAACACTTCCAAAGAAACATTGACAACTGGCAAGGGCTAAAGGATTCAGCACACCTAAATATCCCAGTCAGAATTGTAATTATCCGATACACCTGGCCAGGACTGCGAGTCAGAGACAACAGCATTCCCACCAACAACTACTGGAGGGAACCCAAGAGCAGAATTCACAACAGAGCGCTATTTGACTTTTCAATGCAAAATTGACTGGAATTGAGATGGGACGCCATGTTGCGTTTGGAGAGCCACTGATTTGCCTAAACATTGAAACCCCCATCAAGTGACACCATTTTGGAAAGTAGACCCCCTACGGAACTTATCTAGATGTGTGGTGAGCACTTTGACCCACCAAGTGCTTCACAGAAGTTTATAATGTAGAGCCATAAAAATAAAAAATAATATTTTTTCACAAAAATTAAGTTTTCATCCCCAATTTTTTATTTTTCCAAGGGTACCAGAAGAAATTATAGCCCAAAAGGTGTTGTGCAATTTGTCCTGAGTAGGCTGATATCCCATATGTAGGGGTAAACCACTGTTTGGGCGCATGGCAGAGCTCGGAACGGAAGGAGCACCATTTCACTTTTCCATGCAAAATTGACTGGAAATGAGATGGGACACCATGTTGCATTTGGAGAACCCTTGATGTGCCTAAACATTGAAACCCCCCACAAGTGACACCATTTTGGAAAGTAGACCCCCTAAGGTACTTATCTAGATGTTTTGTGAGAGCTTTGAACCCCCAAGTGTTTCACTACAGTTTATAACACAGAGCCGTGAAAATAAAAATTCTTTTTTTTTACAAAAATTATTTTTTAGCCCCCAGTTTTGTATTTTCCCAAAGGTAACAGGAGAAATTGGACCCCAAAAGTTGTTGTGCAATTTGTCCTATGTACGCTGATGCCCTATATGTGGGAGAAACCACTGTTTGGGCGAATGGCAGAGCTTGGAAGGGAAAGAGCGCCATTTGGAATGCAGACTTAGATGGATTGGTCTGCAGGCGTCACATTGCATTTGCAGAGCCCCTGATGTACCTAAGCAGTACAACCCCCCCCAAGTGACCCCACATTGGAAAATAGACCACCCAAGGGCGTTATCTAGATGTGTTGTGAGAACTTTGAATCCCCAAGTGTTTCACTACAGTTTATAATGCAGAGCCGTGAAAATATAAAATCATTTTTTCCCACAAAAATGTTTTTTTAGCCCCCCAAATTTTTATTTTCCCAAGAGTAACAATTGAAATTGGACACCAAAAGTTGTTGTCAAATTTGTCCTGAGTACGCTGATACCCCATATGTTGGGGTAACCCCCTGTTTGGGCGCACGGGAGAGCTCAAAAGGGAAGGAGTACTGTTTTACTTTTTCAACTCAGAATTGGCTGCAATTGAATTCAGATGCTAAGTTGCGTTTGAAAAGCCCTGATGTGCCTTAACAGTGGAAACCTCCAATTGTAACTGAAACCCTAACCCAAACACACCCCTAACCCTAATCCCAACCCTAACCACACCCCTAACTCCAACACACCACTAACCCTAATCCCAACCATAACCCTAACCACACCCCTAACCCTGACACACCCCTAACCCCAACTTTAGCCCCAACCCTAACCCTAACTTTAGCCCCAACCCTAACCCTAACTTTAGCCCCAACCTTAACTGTAGCCCTAACCCTAATTTTAGCCCCAACCCTAACTCTAACTTTAACCCCAACCCTAACCCTAACTTTAGCCCCAACCCTAACCCTAACTTTAGCCCCAGCCCTAACTCCAACTTTAGCCCCAATTCTAACTGTAGCCCTAACCCTAGCCCCAACCCTAACCCTATCCCCAACCCTAACCCTAACCCTAGCCCTAATCCTAACCCTAGCCCTAATCCTAACCCTAACTCTAATGGGAAAATGGAAATAAATACATTTTTAAAATTTTATTATTTTTCCCTAACTAAGGGGGTCATGAAGGGGGGTTTGATTTACTTTTTTAGCGGGTATTTTAGCGGATTTTTATGATTGGCAGCTGTCACACACTAAAAGATGCTTTTAATTGCAAAAAATAGATTTTGCATCTCCACATTTTGAGAGCTATAATTTTTCCATATTTTGGTCCTCAGAGTCATATGAGGTCTTGTATTTAGCGGGACGAGTTGACGTTATTATTGGTAACATTTTCGGGCACGTGACATTTTTTGATTGCTTTTTCTTTTGATTTTTGTGAGGCAGAATGACCAGAAACCAGCTATTCATGAATTTCTTTTGTGGGGGGCGTTTATACCATTCCATGTTTGGTAAAATTGATAAAGCAGTTTTATTCTTTGGGTCAGTATGATTACAGTGATACCTTATTTATATCTTTTTTAATGTTTTGCCGCTTTTATATGATAAAAACTATTTTATAAAAAAAAATAATTTTTTTTGCATCGCTTTATTCTGAGGACTATAACTTTTTTATTTTTTCGCTGATGATGCTGTATGGTGGCTCCCTTTTTGCAGGACAAGATGACGTTTTCAGCGGTACCATGGTTATTTATATCTGTCTTTTTGATTGCGTGTTATTTCACTTTTTGTTCGGTAATAGTCAGCTGACACCCGGCCGCGATTGGCGGCGCTCCCCCAGTGAGCGCTGCCGATTGCATATGACGTACTATCCCGTCAATGGGAATTAAGTCCCAGGTCACCTTGATGGGATAGTTCGTCATATGAGATTAAGGGGTTAAAAGGTCCCTTCGTCTGTTCCAGTAAGCTCCACAATCATGGGGAAGACTGCTGACTTGACAGATGTTCAGGATTCAGTCTCTCTCTCATGTGATATGATCTAGCATACCAGAGGAGAGTGAAAAGGGGTCCCCTGAGCCCCCCTCCCCCCCGGGTCCTCCAGCTTCTCCCAGTCCCTCCGGCTCTGTCCCTCAGCACTTGGCATTCTCTTCTAGGAAGAATATAATAATAATAATTTTTATTTATATAGCGCCAACATATTCCGCAGCACTTTACAATTAAGCGGGGACATGTACAGTCAATAAATTCAGTATAAGTTAAGACAATTTAAACAGTGACATTAGGGTTGAGGTCCCTGCTCGCAAGCTTACAATCTACAAGGAAATGGGGGGACACAATAGGTGAAAAGTGCTTGTTATTTCAGGTCTGGCAATTATAATAAATAGGGATTTTCATATGAAGCTGCATGATCCGGTCATCAGCCCGTGTGTTTAAGTGCAATAGTCAAGTATCAAGTGCAGTTATCGTGTGCATGGAGGGTGTGGAGACAGATGAATAGTAGGGTGCAGATTCACATGCAGATAATATTTGGAAGGAGGGAACAGGACAAAGTTAGTTTACTGAGTAGTTGATGTGGTAGGCTTGTTTGAAGAGATGGGTTTTTCAAACGCGCTTGAATAGGTCGGGGCTAGGTATCAGTCTGATCGTCTGGGGAAGTGCATTCCAGAGAGCTGGTGCAGCATGAGAGAAGTCTTGGAGACGGAGGTGCGAGGTTCGGATTACGGGGGATGTTAGTCTTAAGTCATTTGTAGAACAGAGGGCACGTGTAGGGCGATAGACGGAGATAAGAGAGGAGATATAAGGCGGTGCAGAACTGTGGAGAGCTTTGTGGGTGAGAGAGATGAGTTTATACTGGACCCTGTAGCGAATGGGTAGCCAGTGTAATGACTGGCACAAGATGGAGGCATCGGTGAAGCGGTTGGACAGAAATATGACCCTGGCTGCCACATTCAAGATGGATTGGAGAGGAGAAAGTTTGGAAAGAGAGAGACCGATTAGAAGAGAGTTGCAGTAGTCCAGACGAGAATGAATAAGAGCAACAGTAAGAGTCTTAGCGGTTTCAAAGGTGAGAAAAGTTCGGATTCTGGAGATGTTTTTAAGATGCAGGTGACAGGAGTGAGTGAGTGATCGGATATAGGGAGTAAAGGAAAGTTCGGTGTCGAATATGACCCCAAGACAGCGGGCATGCTGTTTGGGAGTTATGGTTGAACCCTCCAGGGTAATTTTGATGTTGGGTAGAGTGAGTTTAGTAGAAGGGAGAAACACAAATAGTTCAGTTTTGGAGAGATTTAGTTTCAGATAGAGGGAGGACATGATGTTAGAGACAGCAGACAGACAATCCTTGGTATTTTGAATTAGGGTAGGGGTGATGTCGGGGGAAGAAGTGTATAATTGGGTGTCGTCAGCATAGAGATGGTACTGGAACCCAAATCTGCTGATTGTTTGTCCAATAGGGGCAGTGTATAGAGAGAAGAGGAGGGGGCCCAGGACTGAGCCCTGCGGAACCCCGATAGTAAGGGGACGAGGAGAGGAAGAGGAGCCGGCAAAAGATACAGTGAAGGAGCGGTCAGAGAGTGTTGTGAATTCAGCTTTTGGGCTCCCTCCGGTGGTTGTAGAGGGTAATGCAGTTGTGCCTGGATTGCAGGAGTAGACATGTGTATCTACTAATTGCAGGACTGACTGGGGTATATAGCTTTGCAGGATCTTTTAGTCAGTGCCAGTTGTCCATTGTTCTTGAAGGATTCACTTCCCTGCTGGTCTCTCCAGTTTGCTGTGTTTTTCTACAAAGATAAGCCCTGGCTTTGTTTTTGCTGTCCACCTGCAGTGGACCTTATAGTTCTGTGCTTTTTCATGGTTTTGTCTTGTCCAGCTTAGTCTGTGAAGGATTTTTTGCAGCCTAGCTATTTCTCTGGAGATGCAGATATACCCCCCATGTCTTTAGTCAGATGTGGTGATCCGTATTTTCTGCGGTGGATATTTTCTAGTGTTTTTATACTGACCACATAGTACTGTTCTATTCTTTCTTTTTAGCTAGTATGGCCTCCTATGCTAAAATCTGATTTCATATCTGTGTATGTTTTTTCCCTCTCCTCTCACAGTCAATATTTGTGGGGGGCTATCTATCCTTTGGGGATTTTCTCTGAGGCAAGATAGGTTTCCTGTTTCTGTCTTTAGGGGTAGTTAGATCTTAGGCTGTGCCGAGGGGTCTAGGGAGTGTTAGGTACCCCCCACGGCTACTTTTAGTTGCGCTGCTAGGTTCAGGGTTTGCGGTCAGTACAGGGACCACCTTCTCCAGAGTACGTCTCATGCTGCTCCAAGGCCACCAGATCATAATAGAAAGGTAGGAGAAGAACCAGGAAAGGGCTGTGTCCTTGAGGCCTATGGAGCGGAGCATGGTGAGAAGGAGCTGGTGATCCACAGTATCAAATGTGGCAGATAGATCCAGGAGAATCAGCAGAGAGCAATGACCTTTGGATTTAGCTGTTATTAGGTCATTAGAGACATTACTGAGGGCAGTTTCAGTGGAGTGTAAAGAGCGGAAACCAGATTGTAAGGGGTCAAGAAGAGAGTTATCCGAGAGATAGCGGATTAGATGGGAGTGGACCAAGCGTTCCAGGAGTTTAGAGATGAAGGAAAGGTTAGAGATAGGTCTGTAGTTAGCCGTGCAGTTCTGGTCCAGGGATGGCTTTTTAAGCAAAGGGGTTGTTGAGGGAGGATCTAAAGTGATCCTTCACGGTTGACTCAGTGATTTCCAAATTAATCTACAGGGCGTTGCCGGCAACTGAAAATGACCAGACGGAGACTCATGTCTCTGTATGGGGGATCGAGCAGATCTCTGGCCCCCGTTTATTGTGTATAAGTTTTCATAGTCATAGAAATTATACTTCAACCAATCAGCATAAGAACACGCTCACAATTCTTAACCTATAAGAATGCAGGAAAAACTTAACCCATGAGGATACAGGAAAAATGGAAACTACAGATATGGTCATGTCTTTTTTGGCATAAAAATATATTAACAGATGCCTCTGTCTTGTATAGCGATACACCCCCGAGTCTCTTATCTGGCTCACTCGAGTTAGAACACTCAAGATAAAATTACTTCATGGCAGCTGTAACCTTCTACCTAATTAAATTACAGAATTTATCTTTAACCAACAAGAAAATGGAGTCAAAGCACAAAATGGAGAATCTAGCACAAAATGGAGAATCTTTCATAATTTGTTCCTTCACAGGGTAATTATGGCATGTTTAAATGAGGAGGGAAAGATGCCTGAGGAAAGAGAGAGGTTAAATATTTTAGTCAGGTGAGTGGTGACCACTGGTGACAGAGACTGCAGGAGAGGTGAAGGAATGGGGTCACTATTGCAGGTTGTAGGCCGGGCAGAAACGAGGAGCTTGGAAACTTCTTCTTCTGAAACAGGCTCAGAGATGTCTAATGAGCTTGAGGTGCGGCAGGGAAGGGGATCTATATATATATATATATATATATATATATATATATATGCTATATGATGTCCTATATACTTAGGTTCAGTCACTGCAAGATGTTGTCTAATGATTTCTGTAGAGGATCTATTTGACCTTCACTGTGAGTTACTGCTGCAGACTACATATAGCTTACATATAGATCTGGTAATGCTGAAGCTGATGATTCCCATTGACAGCACAACTTGATCTGTGTGAAAGGTCAAGTTGTTGCAATAAATCAGACAGACCCCCTGCCTTGCCTCAGCCCTGTTTTGTCCCGCTCTACCCTTCTTCTACTTCTACTTGTTTACTGCTGGCCAGAGACGCGATGGGTGACTTGAGTTCAGCAGACATGCCCACACAGTGTGTGTACAAGTTAAAATGTACAATGCTGTCTCTTGGCTTCTAAAGCAGCAGATAGCGGGCAGCCCAAAACAGCTGATGAGGGACCAACAGGGAGGCATTTGCCCCTTTTCCCCCCAGACCACCCCACCCATGATCCTAGTAGACAGTGTTTCATTAAGATGTAACATGGTCAAGAATCATTACATGACAATATGATTGAGTCCTGCAGAAGGCAGGAGTTTGGCAACCAGAATTCACTAGAATAACACAGAGAACTAGAAGAATACTGTTGACTTAAATACATTCTATGTAAAATGACATGCATTCTCACACTATCATCTTGTTTATTTGCTAATAAATGGCACCAGAATCCTGGGAAAGAAATATGACTTTGGACACACCAGCGATATGTTGGCATGCTGTTTAAAAATGAATTATATATGTTGTCTGTAGCTATTCAGCATTTGTGACTGTCCATCTACAGAAGACATACCCTGTCCTTTTTCTGCAGATGAGTATTTGTTCTAATTTAAAGTTTATTTAGTTTATTTATATATAAAGATCAAAATTAGTTCTGTTACACCTTAAACCATCTGAACTTACACATTGCAAGTTTAATCTATTCAAATACTGTATGTCCTACATGCAGATAAAATTTCTATAATTTATTTCTGGTTAAAACACAGTTACTAGAGATGAACGAATCATTTAAAAGTCAAATTTGCCAGATTCACTGAATTTTTCCAGGATATTCAATTTGCAGCAAAATGATCCATGGCGAATTGAAAGTACTCCAAAGATTTCAATGGTCTTGAAAATCGTGTATGATAATATTCTCTTTTCCACACACACCACATTGCTGTTCTGTCACACACTATCTTTAATCTGCGTTCACATGTTACATTTGCATTACTGTTCTTTTAACTAACAAATGCTTAGTGATGATGAAGTCTTGCACTCTAAAGAAATGAAACAAGTGGGTTAAACTTGCACTGCCATCGGAAGGATGATAAGTAGACAGGACTCCAAGATTGTGGTTTATTGGTTAATGCGTTTCAAAGTTCCAAACTTCTTCATCAGGACAAACCACATCAGTGACCTGATGAAGCAGTTTGGAACTTCGTAACGCGTTGACAAATAAATCGCAATCTTGGATTCCTTTCTCCTTATCATCCTTCCGATGGCAACACAGGTTTAACACATTAGTTTCCAGTTTTTACAAGGCCAATGCAAGGCCAAAA
This sequence comes from Ranitomeya imitator, assembly GCF_032444005.1. NCBI lineage: Eukaryota > Metazoa > Chordata > Amphibia > Anura > Dendrobatidae > Ranitomeya > Ranitomeya imitator. The sequence goes on along the minus strand of NC_091284.1, from coordinate 543,920,750 downwards.
CTTATGTGCAGACATTAAACAACAGCACACTGAAATCAATGGATACATGCTACATCCACTGCACTAAAGTCAAAATCTCTGTATAGAGGTTAAACTGAAAACTAGTGAATCTCTAGAGTCTACTTCTCAGATGGATGTTTTCCATCAACACTCATATGTACCCATTTTTGACATGCTTGACAAGAAGGCTCGATATAATAAAAAATGGGAAGAGAATGCGGTATAGCCCCTAAATCATTATTCCTTGTGCCAAAATAAAGCCAACATTACTTGTTGATCACAGCAAGCCTTTTAATAGATGGCATAACCTTAGGCTAGACTGTGTGAATATACACCAAATTTATCAAATGGCATGAAACACAAGACAAGACAATCTTACAATTATGTAGAATTATCAAAGTTGTGTGCCACCTAAAAGTTAGACAGCTTAGGATATAAAATGCATGGCTCAGAAAAGAGAGCTAAGATGTAAAACAAAAGGGAAAAAGGTAAAACTGGCTTGGGCACCAAGGAGTTCAACATTCAACTATCATACCTGTCCATAAGAAGCTATTCCTCAACATGTCCTATTTGTCAAAATATCATCTTATTTAACTAATATTTAACTACCTCATTAGCTTCAACTCTCATTAAACAACATGTCTAATTTGAACTTTTTCCCTCCCCTCATATAACTCACTTTTTCACTAAATAGAATATGGCTTCTGACTCCACCTCTGTACAAAAATTAAGTTTACCACAGTCACAAATGATCTGCTAACAATTATCTATTTGGTATTACAGACTTGGACCTTTCCTAATACACCAGACAAGATATCACAGGTTTGTATGTGCTAATTTGTTGGTCATAAAAAGTAAGACATTTGCAGTACTTTTTTGCATTAAAAACTTGCAACTCTAGCAGTTAAAAAAAAATAAGTCTATTTACTGCTTGGTTAACTCTGTCAATAATGTCTAAGGAAGACAAAGAAATATTATCTCTAAAGTTGAGCCAAATTTATAAAACAACATGTGGCACATTGATAAATTAGGCACAAATAACAGGAACGCAGAAAAAAACACAATAAAAATTGCACTGATTATGAATTGCCCCCTTTGTGTCTTTTCCTCACACGCCATTTTTGTTTATATCATCCTTCCTCTTTAAGGCTATGTGCCCATGTTGCAGATTCGTGTGTGGATTTTTCCGCACTGTTTCTGAAAAATCCTCAGGTAAAATGTACGGCATTTTACCTGTGGATTACCCATGGATTTACTGCGGATTTCCTGTGTTTTGTGCGGATTTCACCTGCGGTTTTACACCTGCGGATTCCAATAAAGGAACTGGTGTAAAACGCTGCGGAATCCGCACAAAGAATTGACATGCTGCGTTTCCGCGCAGTATTTTCTGCACCATGGGCACTGCGGTTTTGGTTTTCCATAGGTTTAGATGGTACTGTAAACCGGATGGAAAACAGCTACGAATCCGCAGCGTCAAATCTGCAGCGGATCCGCAGGCAAATCCGCAATGTGTGCACATACCCTTAGAGTCAGTCTCTCAAGACAATGGCCTTGGGTCAGTACTTGTCTTTGTCTGAATCCCCTGCCTTTCAGCACCACTTTTTAAATCCGCTCCTTTCTCAACTTGGAGTCAACAAAAATGGAGGTGCATGTCTTCATTATTTTCCAGCTAGACTACTGAAATATCCTTCTCAAACCTAACGCTTTTGCGTTCTTCAAATCCACCAGTAACTCAGCTGTCTGGGTAATACACCTATCACATCATTTCCTCTGTACCTTTACCCTCCAATGATCCCTTCACTAAATATTCACTGAGTGCCCAGAGAATTCTATTCAAAATACTAACAATGACATGCAAGACTGTCCACCGCATCCTGTCCCCTCTAAACATTCTCTGGAAGTCCTCCATCTTCAAAATCAACTTTAAAACCCATGCATTTGTTACAAATTGCTTCCTTCAATAACCATCCTGCCGATACACTACCTTATAAGCAGTATTTACCCTGATTTACTGTAGAATGGACTAGGTTGTACAAATCTCTCACATATACGGTAGTTATGTTTATTGTGTGGTTCTTTTTTATCTTATGTACTGAAAATTATTTTTTCTAATGTACAGTATTCTGAATTTAAAGGGTAAAGAAATATTCATAGATAGATAGATAGATAGATAGATTATAGGTCTCCATGAAGCACATTTATGTTTAGCCATGAAATACTCAACAGTTTCTTTTTCCAAGTCATGTCAAATCAGAGCGAACCAATTCTTCCAAGTAACATATCTGTTTGAAGATCTTTTCGGTGGGGCATATTGACTTTTATTGGACAGTATTTTGACAGCCCTTTATCCATATAATTTGCCAGTGTTATAGTGTATAATGCAGGCACTCCTCTCTCTTACTCCCCCATTCATTCGCAGCTACTTGTCTCCCTGTACTTCAGTGTCTCCTCTTTTAATGCCCACATCTCCTCGATCAGGAACAAATCTGATTTCTGATTGAACATCGCTTTATCTGCCAGCTCTCTGGTCTTTTCTTATCTTGTTCCACACTTCTCAGGCTTTGTGCTTAAATTATGTATTAAGGTCAATGTCAAAACACGGAAGATCTGTAATCTACAGGGAGCTCCCTTTTATTCGTTATTACAGTGAAGGCTGAGCGTAACTGTCAGTGAGCTTGGGATGTGCACAGCATGGAAGCTTGCTACACAGCGGGGCTCTACAAAGCCTCTCTCCTTGTTCTCCCAGGAGGAACCCTTGATAGATTTACCCAGATAACCCATCTCACATTAAAGCTCTCTCGTCTCTTCTTCAATCTGAAAGCTGTCAAGTGCACCTATATAGTAATGTCATAAATCAAACGTAAAATGTGTACACTGGAGACAATGCGGATGTCATGTATTCACTTGTAGTTTGAGATCTTCTAAACTAAAACGGTGTAAGAAGAATAAGATGAAGCTGAGAGGAATGTTTTCCTCTTTAACAACCACAAAAGATCTTGAAAAGGGGGAGGCTGTAAACTTTCACTTCATTTGAATATTAGTAAAGCACTTTCTAGGTTTACGCGGTATTAATCAAGGGGGGAAGCTGTCTGCGCAATACGGCAGAAAATTGTAAATAAGAAATGGAATTTAATACAAGTTCTGAGTATTGATTTTACAACCACTTCCTGACAAGCATTTGTCAACAAGGGTTAGTACTCGATTCCCCTGGTTTGTTTAGAAAAAAAACACGTTGTTCTTTTCATTTCTCATGAGCTCGATACAGTATTAATAAGGGAAAACTGCCGTATCAGAGATATTCAGTCTGCATTACACCTGTCTGGAAGCGGAGAAAATACCTACACTGACAATTTCTTAAGCACTTTTTTTGGAGTGTACAGAAAAGATTCAGAATCTTGCAACCTTAGAGCTACAATTTAGGTTGGAGCTATTAACACTCCAGCTAAATGACTATAATATGTGATATAATATATAATTACATGTTAATAATACGGTTTTGAGCCTCTAGCAAGCTGGCAAGAATGTAGACCCCTAAATGAAAAATTACTTACGGTATTTCAGCAGGAAATAAATGAAACTTTCGCTAATGATGCATAACCCATAAATTAATCCCATGTGTCCAGTTTTAAAGGTATTCTTTTGTACATTTGATACATTTTTAAATATACAAAAGCAATAGGTCAGAAAAAGTCTTAAAATTGTGCGCAAGAATGTTTTTCACTGTCAAAAATAGAAGAAGCTTTGCGAGAAGAACTGCAAAGCTATACAATGCCTTAATTGGCAGAGGATGGACACATTTTACATTCATGTTATACACATTAAATGATGTCTGAATTTTACAAGCTTCTTGAGGATATTAAGGTTGCCTATGTTTCACCCTAAAAAAAAAGGAAATGTACTGATCAAGGGAAATTCAACTGACATTTTCACTATGCTTGCAAAAACCCTTTAAACATGCTGAAATATTTCTCTTAGGCAGCAAAATGAAAAGGCGTGTAGATTATAAATAATGCCTCAAATAAAAATGAAAGCAATACAATAAGTATACAAAAGCAAAAAGTTGCCAGAAGGTTTCAGACATAAGAATATGTAAGTGGTATGAACAGACCTCCTTAATAAGGACTCATTTATCAAAGAATGAATCAGACAATTGACAGCAGATCCAATAACAATGCGGAGATACAGTGGACAATGCTCAGTCTATTAAGTAATTGGTACCTGAAGCGATGTTTCATTTTATTTTGTTATGCCATAAAATATAGTTTATTTCCTTTTACGAAGAGAAGGAGCCTTTTTGGTTTGACAAACAGCAAATGTGCAATTATAGACTGGTTACGCCAGGTTCACAAAGTGCATTTTTATATTCAAAAACAGGAACAAATCTTGAAGAGACACAAAGTAAAAAAGAAATAATTTATACTTTTTCTCTCTCATGGATCTAATTTCAGTTTTGGTATGAAAAAAAAATCTTTCAGTCAGCATAGACAGAAACATAATTTCTACAGAGAAAAATATATTTCAGACCAAAATATCCTTAAAAACATGTAGGTATATTAAATGATTGCATATAAAATATTTATAGAAATGTGAGATAACCAAGTTAAAGGGAATCTGTCTATAGTAGCAACCCTCCAAAGTTGCATATATAAGCAAGTAGGTCATAAGAGGCTGAGTAAAATGACACATTGATATCTGCAATCGAATATCTTACATAGTAACATAGTAACATAGTTAGTATGGCCGAAAAAAGACATTTGTCCATCCAGTTCAGCCTATATTCCATCATAATAAATCCCCAGATCTACGTCCTTCTACAGAACCTAATTGTATGATACAATATTGTATCATGTTGAAATCAACATTTTTCTCCATATGCAAATGAACTGCTAAGATCTATGAGCCGGAAAACAGATCTCACTGATACTCTGCCTCCAGAGGTTATTGTTAATGAAAAGGCACACTGGTAACACCCCATTCACTGAAAATAAGCTCTGGAGGCAGATTCTCATGCAGATCAGTCTCCGACCCATAGATATTAACAGCTCATTTACATATTAAAAAACATGTTTTTAAGGAATAAGACATCAGACCGCAGATGTCAAAGTATCATTTTATTCAACTTTCTATGACCTACACGCTCATATAAACAGCATAGGAGTGTTTATCCTAATGACCCGAAGCCCTTGAAAACAATATTTATTCACCTCTTACAGACATAAATTCACAAAGAACCCCCAACAAATAAATGATCAACCATATGGCAGTTATATTACTTGTATCCTGTATTTTTTACCATCTGTTGGGGTTGGAGGTTGAAACCCTAGAAATGGCTTCGCTGGCTGCTTGTGCCGCTGTGGCACCCCAGGAGTTCAGGTACCACAGTGGTATTGCCTTCCTCTCGGGGAGGATAATGCCATGCCTGGAGGCAGGAGGAATCCCTTTGGCAGGTAACCTTACATGCAACACATTCTGACTCCAGGCCAGAAGGGGGAGCTCTACACCTGACTTGAGGGGAGCTGCTCTCTCTGGTCGGGAGGATGAGTCAGTTGCTAGGCAGTTGCTAGGCAGACAAGCAGACAGTTGACAGTTGGTAGCAGACAGTGAAGGAGCACAGAGGTACTTAGGAGCTAGAGTAAGACTGCTAATGGGTCTCTCTAAGTTGAGCGCAGAAATCGGGTACCGAGAGCCCGAGGCTTAAGGGGACTGCAAGCCCCATGGCAGAAATGGAAGGCAGGAACCTAAAAGGGACTTGCCCACATAATACCTGAGGTACAGCAGCAATCAGAGTCCAGAGTCACTGTATACAGAGACCCAAAGGAGATGGCTCAAGTTGCCTACCATGCAGGTACTGTCCCTGGACAGGAAAGAAAGAGGGCATTGTTAGAGAGCTACAGGCAGCAAGGGACCACAGACCAGCGCATAGTGGAAGGCTCCCAAACTGACCTATCAAGGGGATTTCCACCTGTCTTCAGGCTGCCTGGACTCCAGCTATACCTGTTACCAGTAGGCTGGACTGAGGCTGAATACCATTTCAGCAAGCCAGGTAAAGACTGCAACCCTGTATCCTCTAATTATGTGCGGCATTCACCATCCCTGCCAAATACACCGGGAGCCCTGGGGACACCGCTTCACCTGTGGGAAGTGACACAATCTTTGCTGCAGCACCATCGCCAATAGAGCACCCCTTTAAGCAGCATCGGTCACCTCTGACCGAGAACCACAGGTGGCCGCACGAACTTTCCTTATTTCTACAACCCCTTTAACCCCTTCATGACCAGGGGATTTTTCGTTTTTCCGTGTTCGTTTTTCGCTCCCCTCCTTCCCAGAGCCGTAACTTTTTTATATTTCTGTCAATTTGGCCATGTGAGGACTTATTTTTTGCGGGACGAGTTGTACTTTTGAACGACATCATTGGTTTTAGCATGTCGTGTACTAGAAAACGGGAAAAAAATTCCAAGTGCGGTGAAATTGCAAAAAAAGTGCAATCCCACATTGGTTTTTTGTTTGGCTTTTTTGCTAGGTTCACTAAATGCTAAAACTGACCTGCCATTATGATTCTCCAGGTCATTACGAGTTCATAGACACCAAACATGACTAGGTTATTTTTTATCTAAGTGGTGAAAAAAAATTCAAAACTTTGCTAAAAAAAAAAAAAATTGCGCCATTTTCCGATACTTGTAGCGTCTTCATTTTTCATCATCTGGGGTCGGTTGAGGGCTTATTTTTTGCGTGCCGAGATGACGTTTTTAATGATAGCATTTCGGTGCAGATACGTTCTTTTGATCGCCCGTTATTGCATTTTAATGCAATGTCGCGGCGACCAAAAAAAGTAATTCTGGCGTTTCGAATTTTTTTCCCGCTACGCTGTTTAGCGATCAGGTTAATACTTTTTTCTAATTGATAGATCGGGCGATTCTGAGCGCAGCGATACCAAATATGCGTAGATTTGATATTTTTTTTATTGATTTATTTTGATTGGGGTGAAAGGGGGGTGATTTAAACTTTTATGTTTTTTTTATTTTTTTCACATTTTTTTAAACTTTTTTTTTTAACTTTTGCCATGCTTCAATAGCCTCCATGAGAGGCTAGAAGCAGGCATAGCATGATCGGCTCTGCTACATAGCAGCGATCTGCTGATCGCTGCTATGTAGCAGAATTGCAAGTGTGCTGTGAGCGCCGACCACAGGGTGGCGCTCACAGCGACGGGCAATCAGTAACCATAGAGGTCTCAAGGACCTCTATGGTTACCATTCACAAGCATCGCCGACCCCCGATCATGTGACGGGGGTCAGCGATGACGTCATTTCCGGCCGCCCGGCCGGAAGCGGTAGTTAAATGCCGCTGTCTGCGTTTGACAGCGGCATTTAACTAGTTAATAGGTGCGAGCAGATCGCGATTCTGCCCGCGCCTATTACGGGCACATGTCAGCTGTTCAAAACAGCTGACATGTCCCAGCTTTGGTGCGGGCTCACCGCGGAGCCCTGCATCAAAGCAGGGGAGCCGGCATCGGACGGTATAGTACGTCCGATGCCGGTAAGGGGTTAAAGACCATTCCTTTAACATGGGTGCCCAGGGCCACGAACCGGGTCGCCACCGTCGTGACACGTTCTTTTAAATAACAGACCCGGTACCGAGTATCCCACGGCCCTGACGGGCAACCCACCGCTACTGCGGATAGATCCACAGGTGGAGTCGCCCGCTCAAGCGTGGACAACCTGTCCTCCAGCTGCTTAATATACCACTGGAGATGCTGCTCATCCACCATTACTAGCCAGATCCTGGTGCTAATATACTGTTAGGGTTGGCGGATTGCACTAAACAAATAAATAATAAAGTGCAATCACAACCCAGGGTCCACCGTGCAGAGATGGAAAACTGCTGCTACTGCACAATGAAGGAACACACAGCGAGTGATTACTTGTACACACTGGGTTAGTGCCACTCAGTGTGAAGAGAACACTGAGTTCTGTCTTCGTCACCGTTGGGAGCGGGATTTTTTTTTGTTGCCAAGAAGGATGGCTCCTTGAGACCCTGTATAGATTATCGCCTTCTCAATAAGATCACTGTCAAATTCCAGTATCCGTTACCTTTGCTTTCTGATTTGTTTGCTCAGATTAAGGGTGCTAGTTGGTTTACTAAAATCGACCTCCGAGGGGCATATAATCTTGTGCGTATTAAACAAGGTGATGAATGGAAAACAGCATTTAATACGCCTGAAGGCCATTTTGAATATCTTGTAATGCCATTCGGGCTCTCTAATGCTCCATCGGTATTTCAGTCTTTTATGCATGATATCTTCCGGAATTATCTGGATGAATTTATGATTGTGTATTTGGATGATATTTTGGTTTTCTCCGATGATTGGGAGTCTCATGGGAAGCAGGTTAGGATGGTGTTTCAGGTCCTTCGTACTAATGCGTTGTTTGTGAAGGGGTCTAAGTGCCTCTTTGGAGTTCAGAGGGTTTCTTTTTTGGGTTTCATTTTTCCTCCCTCGGCTATTGAAATGGACCCTGTTAAAGTCCAGGCCATTCATGATTGGACTCAACCTACATCTGTAAAGAGCCTTCAGAAATTTTTGGGCTTTGCCAATTTTTATCGTCGCTTTATTGCTAATTTTTCTAGTGTTGTGAAGCCTCTGACCGATTTGACGAGGAAGGGCGCTGATGTGGTGAATTGGTCCTCTGCGGCTGTTGAGGCCTTTCAGGAGCTTAAACGTTGTTTTACTTCTGCCCCTGTGTTGCGTCAGCCAGATGTTTCTCTCCCTTTTCAGGTTGAGGTTGATGCTTCTGAGATTGGGGCAGGGGCCGTTTTGTCTCAGAGAAATTCTGATGGCTCTTTGATGAAACCTTGTGCCTTCTTCTCCAGAAAATTTTCGTCTTCTGAGCGTAATTATGATGTCGGCAATTGGGAGTTGTTGGCTATGAAGTGGGCATTTGAGGAGTGGCGACATTGGCTTGAGGGAGCCAAGCATCGCGTGGTGGTCTTGACTGATCACAAGAATCTGATTTACCTCGAGTCTGCTAAGCGGTTGAATCCTAGACAGGCTCGATGGTCTTTGTTTTTGTCACGTTTTGATTTTGTGGTCTCGTATATTCCTGGATCTAAGAATGTGAAGGCTGATGCCCTTTCTAGGAGTTTTTTGCCTGATTCTCCGGGAGTTCTTGAGCCAACTGGGATCCTCAAGGAGGGGGTGATTCTTTCTGCCATCTCCCCTGATTTGCGGCAGGTACTTCAGGAGTTTCAGGCTGATAAACCTGACCGCTGTCCTGTGGGGAAATTGTTTGTTCCTGTTAGATGGACTAGTAGGGTAATTTCTGAGGTTCATTGTTCGGTGTTGGCTGGTCACCCTGGGATTTTCGGTACCAGAGATTTGGTGGCTAGGTCCTTTTGGTGACCTTCCTTGTCGCGGGATGTGCGTTCGTTTGTGCAGTCCTGTGGGACCTGTGCTCGGGCTAAGCCTTGCTGTTCCCATGCCAGCGGGTTGCTTTTGCCTTTGCCTATTCCTGAGAGGCCCTGGACGCATATTTCCATGGATTTTATTTCTGATCTTCCTGTTTCTCAGAAGATGTCTGTCATCTGGGTGGTTTGTGACCGGTTTTCTAAGATGGTCCATTTGGTGCCGTTGCCTAAGTTGCCTTCCTCTTCTGATTTGGTTCCATTATTTTTTCAGCATGTGGTTCGTTTGCATGGTATTCCGGAGAATATTGTGTCTGACAGAGGTTCCCAGTTCGTTTCTAGGTTTTGGCGGTCCTTTTGTGCTAGAATGGGCATTGATTTGTCTTTTTCTTCTGCATTCCATCCACAGACAAATGGCCAAACGGAGCGAACCAATCAGACCTTGGAAACCTATTTGAGATGCTTTGTGTCTGCTGATCAGGATGATTGGGTGACCTTTTGCCGTTGGCCGAGTTTGCCCTTAATAATCGGGCTAGTTCGGCTACCTTGGTTTCGCCTTTTTTTTGTAACTTTGGTTTTCATCCTCGTTTTTCTTCAGGGCAGCTTGAGCCTTCTGACTGTCCTGGTGTGGATTCCGTGGTGGACAGGTTGCAGCAAATTTGGACTCATGTGGTGGACAATTTGACGTTGTCTCAGGAGAAGGCTCAGCGTTTTGCTAACCGTCGTCGGTGTGTTGGTCCCCGGCTTTGTGTTGGGGATTTGGTCTGGTTGTCTTCTCGTCATGTTCCTATGAAGGTTTCTTCCCCTAAGTTCAAGCCTCGCTTTATTGGGCCTTATAAGATTTCTGAAATTATCAATCCAGTGTCTTTTCGTTTGGCCCTTCCAGCTTCCTTTTCCATTCATAATGTGTTCCATAGATCCTTGTTGCGGAGATATGTGGTACCTATGGTTCCCTCCATTGATCCTCCTGCTCCGGTGTTGGTTGAGGGGGAATTGGAATATGTGGTAGAGAAGATTTTGGATTCTCGTTTTTCGAGGCGGAAGCTTCAGTATCTGGTCAAGTGGAAGGGTTATGGCCAGGAGGATAGATCGTACCCTCTGCAGAAGCCCATCTAGTCTGGGATAGTGGGATAAAAATTGCTGGACGAGGGTTTCTTTTTTGGGTTTCATTTTTCCTCCCTCGGCTATTGAAATGGACCCTGTTAAAGTCCAGGCCATTCATGATTGGACTCAACCTACATCTGTAAAGAGCCTTCAGAAATTTTTGGGCTTTGCCAATTTTTATCGTCGCTTTATTGCTAATTTTTCTAGTGTTGTGAAGCCTCTGACCGATTTGACGAGGAAGGGCGCTGATGTGGTGAATTGGTCCTCTGCGGCTGTTGAGGCCTTTCAGGAGCTTAAACGTTGTTTTACTTCTGCCCCTGTGTTGCGTCAGCCAGATGTTTCTCTCCCTTTTCAGGTTGAGGTTGATGCTTCTGAGATTGGGGCAGGGGCCGTTTTGTCTCAGAGAAATTCTGATGGCTCTTTGATGAAACCTTGTGCCTTCTTCTCCAGAAAATTTTCGTCTTCTGAGCGTAATTATGATGTCGGCAATCGGGAGTTGTTGGCTATGAAGTGGGCATTTGAGGAGTGGCGACATTGGCTTGAGGGAGCCAAGCATCGCGTGGTGGTCTTGACTGATCACAAGAATCTGATTTACCTCGAGTCTGCTAAGCGGTTGAATCCTAGACAGGCTCGATGGTCTTTGTTTTTGTCACGTTTTGATTTTGTGGTCTCGTATATTCCTGGATCTAAGAATGTGAAGGCTGATGCCCTTTCTAGGAGTTTTTTGCCTGATTCTCCGGGAGTTCTTGAGCCAACTGGGATCCTCAAGGAGGGGGTGATTCTTTCTGCCATCTCCCCTGATTTGCGGCAGGTACTTCAGGAGTTTCAGGCTTATAAACCTGACCGCTGTCCTGTGGGGAAATTGTTTGTTCCTGTTAGATGGACTAGTAGGGTAATTTCTGAGGTTCATTGTTCGGTGTTGGCTGGTCACCCTGGGATTTTCGGTACCAGAGATTTGGTGGCTAGGTCCTTTTGGTGACCTTCCTTGTCGCGGGATGTGCGTTCGTTTGTGCAGTCCTGTGGGACCTGTGCTCGGGCTAAGCCTTGCTGTTCCCGTGCCAGCGGGTTGCTTTTGCCTTTGCCTATTCCTGAGAGGCCCTGGACGCATATTTCCATGGATTTTATTTCTGATCTTCCTGTTTCTCAGAAGATGTCTGTCATCTGGGTGGTTTGTGACCGGTTTTCTAAGATGGTCCAATTGGTGCCGTTGCCTAAGTTGCCTTCCTCTTCTGATTTGGTTCCATTATTTTTTCAGCATGTGGTTCGTTTGCATGGTATTCCGGAGAATATTGTGTCTGACAGAGGTTCCCAGTTCGTTTCTAGGTTTTGGCGGTCCTTTTGTGCTAGAATGGGCATTGATTTGTCTTTTTCTTCTGCATTCCATCCACAGACAAATGGCCAAACGGAGCGAACCAATCAGACCTTGGAAACCTATTTGAGATGCTTTGTGTCTGCTGATCAGGATGATTGGGTGACCTTTTGCCGTTGGCCGAGTTTGCCCTTAATAATCGGGCTAGTTCGGCTACCTTGGTTTCGCCTTTTTTTTGTAACTTTGGTTTTCATCCTCGTTTTTCTTCAGGGCAGCTTGAGCCTTCTGACTGTCCTGGTGTGGATTCCGTGGTGGACAGGTTGCAGCAAATTTGGACTCATGTGGTGGACAATTTGACGTTGTCTCAGGAGAAGGCTCAGCGTTTTGCTAACCGTCGTCGGTGTGTTGGTCCCCGGCTTTGTGTTGGGGATTTGGTCTGGTTGTCTTCTCGTCATGTTCCTATGAAGGTTTCTTCCCCTAAGTTCAAGCCTCGCTTTATTGGGCCTTATAAGATTTCTGAAATTATCAATCCAGTGTCTTTTCGTTTGGCCCTTCCAGCTTCCTTTTCCATTCATAATGTGTTCCATAGATCCTTGTTGCGGAGATATGTGGTACCTATGGTTCCCTCCATTGATCCTCCTGCTCCGGTGTTGGTTGAGGGGGAATTGGAATATGTGGTAGAGAAGATTTTGGATTCTCGTTTTTCGAGGCGGAAGCTTCAGTATCTGGTCAAGTGGAAGGGTTATGGCCAGGAGGATAATTCTTGGGTTGTTGCCTCCGATGTTCATGCTCCCGATTTGGTTCATGCTTTCCATTTGGCTCGTCCTGATCAGCCTGGGAGCTCTGGTGAGGGTTCGGTGACCCCTCCTCAAGGGGGGGGTACTGTTGTGAGTTCCGTTCTGGAGCTCCCTCCTGTGGTTGCTAATGGTATTTTTGCGAGTTCTGCCCTTGGGCTCCCTCTGGTGGTTTCGAGTGGAACTGCTGCTCCGTTAGGTGGCTGTAGCAGCTGCCTTCACTAATTGCCTTGCCTGGGTTTGTTATATAAACCTGCTCTTGGCTTTAGTCCATGCCTGCTGTCAATGTTCTTGGTTGGATTTGATTCTTCCCTTGGATTTCTCATATGGCCAGTCCTTGTCTGCAAAAGATAAGTTTTGCTAGTTTTGTTTGTCTATTTGTTTGGACTCTATTGCTTTGCATTTTGTCTCTTTTGTCCAGCTTGTCACTATGTCTTATTCAGGCTAGCTGGAAGCTCTGGGAAGCAGATTTGCCCCATTTTTGTAAACTCTGCGTGGATTTTGTAGTTTTTAATACTGACCGCACAGTATCCTTTGCTCTCTGTCTATCTAGTTTAGTTTTGGCCTCCCTTTGCTGAATTCTAATTTCATTTCTGAGTTCGTCTTTTCCCTCTCCTTTCACAGTCAATATTTGTGGGGGGCTATCTTTCCTTTTGGGGGTTTCTCTGAGGCTAGATAGCTTTCTATTTCCTTCTTTAGGGGTAGCTATATCTGAGGCTGTGACGAGGTGTCTAGGGAGTGTCAGGAACATCCCACGGCTATTTCTAGTTGTGTTGTTAGGATTAGGGACCTTCTCAGAGCTCATTCCATGTTGCGTTTTAGCCACCAGGTCATATCAGTGTGGCCTCTTAACCACCAGGTCATAACAGAGCACACAGTGATCGTACCCTCTGCAGAAGCCCATCTAGTCTGGGATAGTGGGATAAAAATTGCTGGACAACCAGGTTCAAAACGTGAGCCATACAAGGCTTGTATGTGACATTGCCCCGGCGAAGGGCCGCACCCAGGTTTGCAGCATTGTCGCACACAGCCTTCCCTGGCTGCAGGTTGAGTGGAGACAACCATTGATGGAACTCGGTCTCCAGAGCTCACCACACCTCCTCAGCTGTGTGACTCACATTTCCCAGACATTTCAATGTAAACACTGCCTGATGCCATTGAGCCCTGGTGACAGCATAGTGAGGAGGTGTGCAGGATTCCTTCTGCGCAGTTACAACGCGGGTGGCATTACCATACAGTCTTTGGGTGCAGGTGGAGGACCGAGAGGATGTTGAGGAGGCAGAAGCAGTGGGGGAACTTCTAGATACAGAGGATCGACGAGCAACTCGTGGGGATGGCAAGACTTGGACAGCAGCCCCTTCTCCTGATGTCGCCGTAGTTACCCAGTGCCCAGTCACCGACATGTAACGCCCCTGTCCATGTCTACTCATCCAAGTGTCTGTGGTGAAATGCACCCTGTTACACAAAGAGTTTCTCAAGGAAGCAGTGATGTTGTGTGCGACATGCTGGTGTAGCGCAGGCACAGCTTTCTTTGAGAAGTAGTGGCGACTGGGCATCTGGTACTGGGGCACTGCGACAGACATATGGTCTCGAAAATTCTCTGTGTCCACCAGGCGGAAAGGCAGCATTTCTGTAGCCAACAGCTTGCAGATGGAGAAATTCAACCTCTTAGCTTTGTCATGGCTAGGAGGAAATGGTCTTTTACTTGTCCACATCTGAGGGACTGAGGGCTGGCTGCCGTGCTTAGACAGAGTTGAGTAGAGTGTCCTCGGCAAACTGCTGGTCTGTGAGGAAGGTGCAGGTGGAGATGTTATGTTGCCTTGACCAAAATATGGTGTTGATGTCGGAGAGCGCTCAACACCAGCAGGTGTTTCCACTTGCAAATATCCTGACGACCTGCCAATCACACTCGCTGTTGCAGGTAAAGAGGTGGAAGGGCTGCATCCAAAACCATGTGCGACTGCTGTCCCCACAGTCACAGAGGACGAAGAGGATGCGGATGCACTTGATAGGGCAGACTGTGGTTGACCCGGCCCACTAGGCCGCATTGTAGCACAGTGAGCTTCCCACGGCAACTTATGCCTCATATCCATGTGACGGTTCATGCATGAAGTACTCAAGCTAGTGATTTTTTTGCCTCTACTGAGATTTTGTTGACAAATCTTACAGACAACATGAGTTGTGTCATCTTTGCGATGTCAAAAAATGCCCAGGCTATGCAAAGCTTAGAGCCCATGAGACCTGAAGGGCCTCTACAACTTCTGGTCTGAGGCACAGTTGGGGTTGAGGATGCAGTAGTTGACGTGCTTCCAGTACTCTGTCTCTGCCCAGAAAGGCGCAGCGTTACCTCGTCATCAGACTCATCACTAGCATCCTCCTCCACCTCCTCTGCTGACCTCATGGACTGGCGGACTGGGGGTTGACAGTAAGTGGGGTCTACAACCTCTTCATCATCATCCTGTGTGTTCTCACACCCTTCGTCCTCAGAGCCAACCTCTTCCTGCCCCGACCGAAAAGTAAAGTTTTTGTTCCAATCAGGTATCTCAGTCTCATTATCATCATCTTCCTCATTGTCTCCACCAACAGGAGTTACAGTTTGGGAATGAGGGTCTACATTATGCTCAGAACCTTCTTCATCTGGGCCTGGATCCAACTCACAAAGATTCTGGACATTAATGCAAATCATTTCCTCGTCTGGATTCACAGAAACTCTGGAGCAGACCTCTGATTCCCAGGCTATAGTATGCATAAACAGCTCTACAGACTCAACCATGTGTGTTACCCCATGCTCAGACTGGCAGCTGGAGACTTGGGAGCTGTGAGGAAGCAAGAGCGATTGGGGTGACAACTCTGAGGACTGGAGTAGTTGTGATGTTGAAGTTGACATGGAGGAGAGCCCACTTGAACGAGCACTTGATATCCGTTCAAGCACCTGCTGTTTTTGTGCCTCATCTGGAATTTCTGGCGATGCTTGTAGCGATGGTCGTAAGAAAGGGATCATATCAGATTGTCCACGAAAAGAAGTAGACATCTTACTTTGGCTGGAAGATGGTATTTCTTCTGCAGATGTTACTGTTTCTTTACCACCTACCCCACGGACACAACCTTTTTTTCCCTTTCCAACATGCCTATTCCTCTTTTCACCAGCAGCAGGCCTTTCGCCACTCATTTTAGTGCTTAACTAATTGGCAACTCTGTATCTGTAGTTGTTGGCACAACAACCGATGGATGAAAACCGAGCAGAACTGAGTGGCCAAACTGTGGTACTAGGCCCAAAACTATTAACTGGATTAGAAAATTGAGATACACAGGCGGTGTGGTTAGTTTCACAGGCGGGCTACTCTGCAGACGTGCAGACACTGCTCCTAGGCCCTAAACTATTAACTGGATTAGATGCAGTGAAAATTGAGAAACACAGGCGGTTGTTGTGAATTCCGCTCTTGGGCTCCCTCCGGTGGTTGTAAGTGGCACTTTTGTGAGTTCTGCTCTTGGGCTCCCTCCGGTGGTTTTAAGTGGTATGGCTGCTCCTTGGATTTAGCAGTCTGCAGCTGCTTCCACTGATTGTCTTTCTGCTCGGCTATTTATGCCTGGCTCTCTCTTTAGCCAGTGCCACTTGTCAATGGTTCCTGGTTGGATTCACATCTCTCTTGGATTTCCCTGTTATCCTGACCAGTTCAGCAAAGTTAAGTCCTTGCTTGCTCTTTTCTGTCCACAGGTTGTGGACTTATCCGTTCTGTGCTTTCTATGTTTTGTCCAGCTTCTCAGTATGAATTAATTCAGTGAAGCTGGAAGCTCTGGGAAGCAGATTTACCCTCCACACCTTTAGTCTGGTGTGGAGATTTTTGTAAACTCTGTGTGGATTTTTTATAGTTTTTTATACTGACCGCACAGTATTCCATCCTGTCCTATCTATCTAGCTAGACTGGCCTCCTGTGCTTCATCCTGGTTTCATTCTGTGTATGTCTTTTCCCTCTCCACTCACAGTCATTACTTGTGGGAGGCTATCTATCCTTTGGGGATTTTCTCTGAGGCAAGATAGTTTTCCTGTTTCTATCTTTAGGGGTAGTTAGTTCTCAGGCTGTGACGAGGTGCCTAGGGAGTGTCAGGAGCATCCCACAGCTACTTCTAGTGTTGTGTTGAGCTTAGGGACTGCGGTCAGTACAGGTACCACTTCCTTCAGAGCTCGTCCCATGTTGCTCCTAAACCACCAGTTCATAACAGTACAAGTGGCCAAAAATGAATTAAATGCATCTCAAAAGAAGGAAAAAAATATTCTGAGCCATTTTTTTTTCTGTGCTCTGTTTTGTCTTTTTTTTCTTCTTGATCTCTGGGTGGTTCAGGATTTATGCTCTGGCATGGATGTTCAGGTTTTGTTTTCTCATGTGGATCAACTTGCTGCAAGAGTACAGAGTATCCAAGATTATGTTGTCCAGACTCCGGCTTCGGAGCCTAGAATTCCTACTCCTGATTTGTTTTTTGGGGACAGATCCAAGTTTTTGAACTTTAAAAATAACTGCAAATTGTTTTTTGCTTTGAAACCCCGTTCTTCTGGTGATCCCATTCTGCAAGTTAAAATCATCATATCCTTGCTGCGTGGTGACCCTCAGGACTGGGCATTCTCCCTTGAATCAGGGGATCTGGCATTGCTGAATGTAGACGCATTTTTTCAAGCGCTTGGATTATTGTATGACGAACCTAATTCTGTGGATCATGCAGAAAAAACCCTGTTGGCCCTGTGTCAAGGTCAGGAAGCGGCAGAATTATACTGCCAGAAATTTAGGAAATGGTCTGTGCTCACTAAATGGAATGAGGATGCTCTGGCTGCTATTTTCAGAAAAGGTCTTTCTGAAGCCCTTAAAGATGTTATGGTGGGCTTCCCTACGCCTACTGGTTTGAGCAAATCTATGTCTCTAGCCATTCAGATTGATCGGCGTCTGCGCGAGCGCAAAGCTGTGCACCATATGGCAGTGCCCTCTGAGCAGAGTCCTGAGCCTATGCAATGTGATAGGATTTTGACTAGAACAGAACGGCAGGAATTCAGACGTCAGAATAGGCTGTGTTTTTACTGTGGTGATTCTGCTCATGTTATTTCTGATTGCCCTAAGCGTACTAGGAGGGTCGCTAGGTCTGTTACCATCAGTACTGTACAGCCTAAATTTCTTTTATCTGTGACCCTGATTTGCTCATTGTCGTCCTTTTCTGTCATGGCATTTGTGGATTCAGGCGCTGCCCTGAACTTAATGGACTTAGAATTCGCCAGGCGCTGTGGTTTTTCCTTGCAGCCTTTGCAGAGCCCTATTCCTTTGAGGGGCATTGATGCTACACCATTGGCCAAGGATAAACCTCAGTACTGGACGCAGATGACCATGTACATGGCTCCAGCACATCAGGAAAATTGACGTTTTCTGGTGTTGCATAACCTGCATGATGTTGTTGTACTGGGTTTTCCATGGTTACAGGAACATAATCCGGTGCTGGATTGGAAAACTATGTCTGTGACTAGTTGGGGTTGTCAAGGGGTACATAGTGACGTTCCTTTGATGTCAATTTCCTCTTCCCCCTCTTCTGAGGTCCCTGAGTTTTTGTCGGATTTCCAGGATGTATTTGATGAGCCCAAGTCCAGTTCCCTTCCTCCACATAGGGACTGTGATTGTGCCATTAACTTGATTCCAGGTTGTAAGTTCCCTAAGGGCCGACTTTTCAATCTGTCTGTGCCAGAGCATGCCGCCATGCGGAGCTATGTTAAGGAATCTTTGGAGAAGGGGCATATTCGGCTGTCTTCATCACCATTGGGAGCGGGTTTCTTTTTTGTTGCTAAGAAGGATGGCTCCTTGAGACCCTGTATTGATTATCGTCTTCTTAATAAGATCACGGTCAAATTCCAATACCCCTTGCCTTTGCTTTCTGATTTGTTTGCTCAGATTAAGGGGGCTAGTTGGTTTACTAAGACTGACCTCCGAGGGGCATATAATCTTGTTCGTATTAAACAGGGTGACGAATGGAAAACTGCATTTAATACGCCCGAAGGCCATTTTGAATACCTCGTGATGCCATTCAGGCTCTCTAATGCTCCATCTGTGTTCCCATCTTTCATGCATGATATTTTCCGCAATTATCTTGATAAATTCATGGTTGTATATTTGGATGATATTTTGATTTTTTCCGATGATTGGGAGTCTCATGTGAAGCAGGTCAGGATGGTATTCCAGATCCTTCGTGATAATGCTTTATTTGTGAAGGGGTCTAAGTGTCTATTCGGAGTTCAGAAGGTCTCTTTTTTGGGTTTTATTTTTTCTCCCTCGTCTATGGAAATGGATCCTGTTAAGGTCCAAGCTATTCATGACTGAATTCAACCCACATCTGTGAAGAGCCTTCAAAAATTTTTGGGCTTTGCTAATTTCTATCGTCGTTTCATTGCCAACTTTCCAGTGTGGTTAAGCCCCTTACTGATTTGACGAAGAAAGGCGCTGATGTGACGAATTGGTCCTCTGCGGCTGTTGAGGCCTTTCGGGAGCTTAAACGCCGATTTACTTCTGCCCCTGTGTTGCGCCAGCCAGATGTTTCTCTTACTTTTCAGGTTGAGGTTGACGCTTCTGAGATTGGGGTAGGGGCCATTTTGTCTCAGAGGGATTCTGATGGTTCTTTGATGAAACCGTGTGCTTTTTTTTCCAGAAAGTTTTCGCCTGTGGAACGCAATTATGATGTCGGCAATTGGGAGTTGTTGGCTATGAAGTGGGCGTTTGAGGAGTGGCGACATTGGCTTGAGGGAGCTAAGCACCGCGTTGTGGTCTTGACTGATCATAAGAATCTGATTTACCTCGAGTCGGCCAAGCGGCTGAATCCTAGACAGGCTCGATGGTCCCTGTTTTTCTCCCGTTTTGATTTTGTGGTCTCGTATCTCCCGGGATCTAAGAATGTTAAGGCTGATGCCCTCTCTAGGAGTTTTTCGCCTGATTCTCCTGGAGTCCTTGAGCCGGTTGGCATTCTTAAGGAAGGGGTGATTCTTTCTGCCATTTCCCCTGATTTGCGGCGGGTGCTTCGGGAATTTCAGGCTGATAGGCCTGACCGCTGTCCAGTGGGGAAGCTGTTTGTTCATGATAGACGGACAAGTAAGGTAATTTCTGAGGTTCATTGTTCAGTGTTGGCTGGTCATCCTCGGATTTTTGGTACCAGAGATTTGGTTGCAAGGTCCTTTTGGTGGCCTTCCTTGTCGCGCGATGTGCGTGCTTTTGTGCAGTCCTGTGGGACTTGCGCCCGGGCCAAGCCTTGCTGTTCCCGCGCTAGTGGGTTGCTTTTGCCTTTGCCGGTCCCTGAGAGGCCCTGGACGCATATTTCCATGGATTTTATTTCGGATCTTCCTGTTTTCCAGAAGATGTCTGTTATCTGGGTTGTTTGTGACCGGTTCTCTAAAATGGTCCATCTGGTACCTTTGCCTAAGTTGCCTTCCTCCTCAGATTTGGTTCTATTTTTTTTTTCAGCATGTGGTTCGTTTGCTTGGCATTCTGGAGAATATTGTGTCTGACAGAGGTTCTCAGTTTGTCTCTAGGTTTTGGCGGGCCTTTTGTGCTAGGATGGGCATTGATTTGTCTTTTTCTTCGGCGTATCATCCTCAGACTAATGGCCAAACTGAGCGAACTAATCAGACCTTGGAAACCTATTTGAGATGCTTCGTGTCTGCTGATCAGGATGATTGGGTGGCTTTCTTGCCATTGGCCGAGTTTGCCCTTAATAATCGGGCTAGTTCGGCTACTTTGGTTTCACCTTTCTTTTGTAATTTTGGTTTTCATCCTCGTTTTTCTTCGGGGCAGGTTGAGCCTTCTGATTGTCCTGGTGTGGATTCTGTGGTGGACAGGCTGCAGCAGATTTGGACTCATGTGGTGGACAATTTGATGTTGTCTCAGGAAAGGGCTCAATGTTTTGCTAACCGCCGTCGGTGTGTTGGTCCCCGGCTTCGTGTGGGGGATTTGGTTTGGTTGTCTTCTCGTCATGTTCCTATGAAGGTTTCTTCCCCTAAGTTTAAGCCTCGGTTTATTGGTCCTTATAAGCTATATTCACACTTTGCGGATTTTGCTGCGGATCCGCAGCGGATTTGACCGCTGCGGATCCGCAGCAGTTTCCCATGAGTTTACATTTCAATGTAAACCTATGGGAAACAAAAAACGCTGTGCACATGCTGCAGAAAAATCCGCGCGGAAACGCTGCGGATTACATTCCGCAGCATGTCACTTCTTTTCTGCGGATTTTCAGCTGCTCCAATAGAAAACTGCAGTTGAAAATCCGCAGAAGAAAACGCAGTAAAAACCGCGATAAATCCGCAGTGAAAACGCGCTGCGGTTTTCACTGCGGATTTTGGAATTCTGCTGCGGAAAAATCCGCAGTGGAATCTGCAAAGTGTGAACATAGCCTAAGATTTCTGAAATTATCAATCCGGTGTCTTTTCGTTTGGCTCTTCCAGCCTCTTTTGCCATTCATAATGTTTTCCATAGATCTTTGTTGCGGAGATATGTGGTGCCCGTTGTTCCCTCGGTTGATCCTCCTGCCCCGGTGTTGGTTGAGGGAGAGTTGGAATATGAGGTTGAGAAAATTTTGGATTCTCGTTTTTCGAGGCGGAGGCTTCAGTATCTTGTCAAGTGGAAGGGTTATGGCCAGGAGGATAATTCTTGGGTTGTTGCCTCCGATGTCCATGCCGCCGATTTGGTTCGTGCTTTTCACTTGGCTAGTCCTGATCGGCCTGGGGACTCTGGTGAGGGTTCGGTGACCCCTCCTCAAGGGGGGGGTACTGTTGTGAATTCTGTGGCTGAATTCACTCCTGTGGTCACAAGTGGTACTGCAGCTTCTGAGCTTCCTCCCTCAGGTGTTCTGGTGAGCTCGTTAACTGCTTCATTACTTAACTCCGCCTGATGCTGCTATCCTTGCTCCTTGTCAATGTTTCAGTGTTGGATCTGAGCTTCTCCTGATTGTTCCTGTGACCTGCTGCTCTGTATAGCTAAGTGCTTTTTGCTTTTTTGTTGCTTTTTTTCTGTCCAGCTTGTCTTTTGTTTTGCTGGAAGCTCTGAGACGCAAAGGGTGTACCGCCGTGCCGTTAGTTCGGCACGGTGGGTTTTTTTTGCCCCCTTTGCGTGGTTTTGCTTTAGGGTTTTTTGTAGACTGCAAAGTTCGCTTTACTGTCCTCGCTCTGTCCTAGAATATCGGGCCCCACTTTGCTGAATCTATTTCATCCCTACGTTTTGTCTTTTCATCTTACTCACAGTCATTATATGTGGGGGGCTGCCTTTTCCTTTGGGGAATTTCTCTGGGGCAAGTCAGGCCTATTTTTCTATCTTCAGGCTAGCTAGTTTCTAAGGCTGTGCCGAGTTGCCTAGGTAGTTGTTAGGCGCAATCCACAGCCGCTTTTAGTTGTGTTTAGGATAGGATCAGGTGTGCAGTCTACAGAGTTTCCACGTCTCAGAGCTCGTTCTTGTATTTTTGGGTATTTGTCAGATCACTGTGTGCGCTCTGATCGCTAAGCACACTGTGTTTCTGGATTGCCTTCATAACACCTGTCATTAGCAAACATAACAGTACAAGGAGCCAAACTAATGATTCTCAATAGAGGGAAAGAAAAAGTTCTGACATCATTTTTTTTTTTTTCTGCTCTGTGTTCACTTTTTTTTTTCCCTAGACATTTGGGTGATTCTGGACATAGGTGTGGACATGGACATTCAAGGTCTGTGCTCTTCAATGGATAATCTCGTTATAAATGTACAAAAAATTCAAGATACTATTGATCAGAAATCTATGTTAGAACCAAGAATTCCTATTCCTGATTTGTTTTTTGGAGATAGAACTAAGTTTCTAAGTTTCAAAAATAATTGTAAGCTATTTCTGGCCTTGAAACCTCATTCTTCTGGTAATCCTATTCAACGGGTTTTGATTATTATTTCTTTTTTGCGCGGCGACCCTCAAGACTGGGCATTTTCTCTTGCGCCAGGAGACCCTGCATTGAGTAGTGTCGATGCGTTTTTCCTGGCGCTCGGATTGCTGTACGATGAGCCTAATTCAGTGGATCAGGCTGAGAAAAATTTGCTGGCTTTGTGCCAGGGTCAGGATGATATAGAAGTATATTGTCAGAAATTTAGGAAATGGTCAGTACTCACTCAGTGGAATGAATCTGCGCTGGCAGCTTTGTTCAGAAAGGGTCTCTCTGAGGCTCTTAAGGATGTCATGGTGGGATTTCCTATGCCTGCTGGTTTGAATGAGTCTTTGTCTTTGGCCATTCAGATCGGTCGACGCTTGCGCGAGCGTAAATCTGTGCACCATTTGGCGGTACTGCCTGAGGTTAAACCTGAGCCTATGCAGTGCGATAGGACTATGACTAGAGTTGAACGGCAGGAATACAGACGTCTGAATGGTCTGTGTTTCTACTGTGGTGATTCCACTCATGCTATTTCTGATTGTCCTAAGCGCACTAAGCGGTCCGGTAGGTCTGCCGTCATTGGTACTGTACAGTCCAAATTCCTTCTGTCCATTACCTTGATATGCTCTTTGTCGTCGTTTTCTGTCATGGCGTTTGTGGATTCGGGCGCTGCCCTGAATCTGATGGATTTGGATTATGCTAAACGTTGTGGGTTTTTCTTGGAGCCTTTGCGGTGTCCTATTCCATTGAGAGGAATTGATGCTACACCTTTGGCCAAGAATAAACCTCAATACTGGGCCCAGCTGACCATGTGCATGGCTCCTGCACATCAGGAAGTTATTCGCTTTCTGGTGTTGCATAATCTGCATGATGTGGTCGTGTTGGGGTTGCCATGGCTACAAACCCATAATCCAGTATTGGATTGGAATTCCATGTCGGTATCCAGCTGGGGTTGTCAGGGGGTACATGGTGATGTTCCATTTTTGTCGATTTCGTCATCCACCCCTTCTGAGGTCCCAGAGTTCTTGTCTGATTATCAGGATGTATTTGAAGAGCCCAAGTCCGATGCTCTACCTCCGCATAGGGATTGTGATTGTGCTATCAATTTGATTCCTGGTAGTAAATTCCCTAAAGGTCGATTATTTAATTTATCCGTGCCCGAACACGCCGCTATGCGCAGTTATGTGAAGGAATCCCTGGAGAAGGGACATATTCGCCCATCGTCATCACCACTGGGAGCAGGGTTCTTCTTTGTAGCCAAGAAGGATGGTTCGCTGAGACCGTGTATTGATTACCGCCTTCTTAATAAGATCACTGTTAAATTTCAGTATCCCTTGCCATTGTTATCTGACTTGTTTGCTCGGATTAAGGAGGCTAGTTGGTTCACTAAGATAGATCTTCGTGGTGCGTATAATCTGGTGAGAATCAGGCAAGGAGATGAATGGAAAACTGCATTCAATACGCCCGAGGGTCATTTTGAGTATCTAGTGATGCCGTTCGGACTTGCCAATGCTCCATCTGTGTTTCAGTCTTTTATGCATGACATCTTCCGTGAGTATCTGGATAAATTCCTGATTGTTTACTTGGATGACATTTTGATCTTCTCAGATGATTGGGAGTCTCATGTGAAGCAGGTCAGAATGGTTTTTCAGGTCCTGCGTGCTAACTCTTTGTTTGTGAAGGGATCAAAGTGTCTCTTCGGTGTGCAGAAAGTTTCATTTTTGGGGTTCATCTTTACCCCTTCTACTATCGAGATGGATCCAGTTAAGGTCCAAGCCATCCAGGATTGGATTCAGCCGACATCTCTGAAAAGTCTGCAAAAGTTCCTGGGCTTTGCTAATTTTTATCGTCGCTCCATCTGTAATTTTTCTAGCATTGCCAAACCATTGACCGATTTGACCAAGAAGGGTGCTGATTTGGTTAATTGGTCTTCTGCTGCTGTGGAAGCTTTTCAGGAGTTGAAGCGTCGTTTTTGTTCTGCCCCTGTGTTGTGTCAGCCAGATGTTTCTCTTCCGTTCCAGGTCGAGGTTGATGCTTCTGAGATTGGAGCAGGGGCGGTTTTGTCACAGAGAGGTTCTGATTGCTCAGTGATGAAACCATGTGCTTTCTTTTCCAGGAAGTTTTCGCCCGCTGAGCGTAATTATGATGTGGGCAATCGAGAGTTGCTGGCCATGAAGTGGGCATTCGAGGAGTGGCGTCATTGGCTTGAAGGAGCTAAGCATCGCGTGGTGGTATTGACTGATCATAAGAACTTGACTTATCTCGAGTCTGCCAAGCGCTTGAATCCTAGACAGGCCCGTTGGTCGTTATTTTTTGCCCGCTTCGACTTTGTGATTTCGTACCTTCCGGGCTCTAAAAATGTGAAGGCGGATGCTCTGTCTAGGAGTTTTGTGCCCGACTCTCCGGGTTTATCTGAGCCAGCGGGTATCCTCAAGGAAGGAGTCATTGTGTCTGCCATCTCCCCTGATTTGCGGCGGGTGCTGCAAAAATTTCAGGCGAATAAACCTGATCGTTGTCCAGCAGAGAAACTGTTCGTCCCTGATAGGTGGACTAATAAACTTATCTCTGAACTTCATTGTTCGGTGTTGGCTGGTCATCCTGGAATCTTTGGTACCAGAGAGTTAGTGGCTAGATCCTTCTGGTGGCCATCTCTGTCACGGGATGTACGTACTTTTGTGCAGTCCTGTGGGATTTGTGCTAGGGCTAAGCCCTGCTGTTCTCGTGCCAGTGGGTTGCTTTTGCCCTTGCCGGTCCCAAAGAGGCCTTGGACACATATTTCGATGGATTTCATTTCTGACCTTCCCGTTTCTCAAAAGATGTCAGTCATTTGGGTGGTCTGTGATCGCTTTTCTAAAATGGTCCATCTGGTGCCCTTGGCTAAATTGCCTTCCTCCTCTGATTTGGTACCTTTGTTCTTTCAGCATGTGGTTCGGTTGCATGGCATTCCTGAGAATATTGTTTCTGACAGAGGTTCCCAGTTTGTTTCAAGGTTTTGGCGAGCCTTTTGTGGTAGGATGGGCATTGACCTATCCTTTTCCTCAGCTTTCCATCCTCAGACTAATGGCCAGACCGAACGAACCAATCAGACCTTGGAAACATATCTGAGATGTTTTGTTTCTGCAGACCAGGATGATTGGGTGTCCTTTTTGCCGTTGGCTGAGTTCGCCCTTAATAATCGGGCCAGCTCGGCTACCTTGGTTTCTCCATTTTTTTGCAATTCTGGGTTCCATCCTCGTTTCTCTTCAGGACAGGTTGAGTCTTCGGACTGTCCTGGTGTGGATTCTGTGGTGGATAGCTTGCAGCAGATCTGGACTCAGGTAGTGGACAATTTGATCTTGTCCCAGGAGAAAGCTCAACTTTTCGCTAATCGCAGACGCCGTGTGGGTCCCCGACTTCGTGTTGGGGATCTGGTTTGGTTATCTTCTCGTCATATTCCTATGAAGGTTTCCTCTCCTAAATTTAAACCTCGTTTTATTGGTCCGTATAGGATTTCTGAGGTTCTCAATCCTGTGTCCTTTCGTTTGACCCTCCCAGACTCCTTTTCCATACATAATGTATTCCATAGGTCGTTGTTGCGGAGATACGTGGCACCTATGGTTCCATCTGTTGAGCCTCCTGCCCCGGTTTTGGTGGAGGGGGAATTGGAGTATATTGTGGAGAAGATTTTGGATTCTCGTGTTTCTAGACGGAAACTCCAGTATCTGGTTAAATGGAAGGGTTATGCTCAGGAAGATAATTCCTGGGTTTTTGCCTCTGATGTTCATGCTTCCGTTCTTGTTCGTGCCTTTCATGCGGCTCATCCTGGTCGGCCTGGGGGCTCTGGTGAGGGTTCGGTGACCCCTCCTCAAGGGGGGGGTACTGTTGTGAATTCTGTGGCTGAATTCACTCCTGTGGTCACAAGTGGTACTGCAGCTTCTGAGCTTCCTCCCTCAGGTGTTCTGGTGAGCTCGTTAACTGCTTCATTACTTAACTCCGCCTGATGCTGCTATCCTTGCTCCTTGTCAATGTTTCAGTGTTGGATCTGAGCTTCTCCTGATTGTTCCTGTGACCTGCTGCTCTGTATAGCTAAGTGCTTTTTGCTTTTTTGTTGCTTTTTTTCTGTCCAGCTTGTCTTTTGTTTTGCTGGAAGCTCTGAGACGCAAAGGGTGTACCGCCGTGCCGTTAGTTCGGCACGGTGGGTTTTTTTTGCCCCCTTTGCGTGGTTTTGCTTTAGGGTTTTTTGTAGACTGCAAAGTTCGCTTTACTGTCCTCGCTCTGTCCTAGAATATCGGGCCCCACTTTGCTGAATCTATTTCATCCCTACGTTTTGTCTTTTCATCTTACTCACAGTCATTATATGTGGGGGGCTGCCTTTTCCTTTGGGGAATTTCTCTGGGGCAAGTCAGGCCTATTTTTTTATCTTCAGGCTAGCTAGTTTCTTAGGCTGTGCCGAGTTGCCTAGGTAGTTGTTAGGCGCAATCCACAGCCGCTTTTAGTTGTGTTTAGGATAGGATCAGGTGTGCAGTCTACAGAGTTTCCACGTCTCAGAGCTCGTTCTTGTATTTTTGGGTATTTGTCAGATCACTGTGTGCGCTCTGATCGCTAAGCACACTGTGTTTCTGGATTGCCTTCATAACACCTGTCATTAGCAAACATAACAGGTACTGTTGTGAATTCCGCTCTTGGGCTCCTTCCGGTGGTTGTAAGTGGCACTTTTGTGAGTTCTGCTCTTGGACTCCCTCCGGTGGTTTTAAGTGGTATGGCTGCTCCTTGGACTTAGCAGTCTGCAGCTGCTTCCACTGATTGTCTTTCTGCTCGGCTATTTATGCCTGGCTCTCTCTTCAGACAGTTCCACTTGTCAATGGTTCCTGGTTGGATTCACATCTCTCTTGGATTTCCCTGTTATCCTGACCAGTTCAGCAAAGTTAAGTCCTTGCTTGCTCTTTTCGGTCCACAGGTTGTGGACTTATCCGTTCTGTGCTTTCTATGTTTTGTCCAGCTTGTCAGTATGAATTAATTCATTGAAGCTGGAAGCTCTGGGAAGCAGATTTACCCTCCACACCTTTAGTCAGGTGTGGAGATTTTTGTAAACTCTGTGTGGATTTTTTGTAGTTTTTTATACTGACCGCACAGTATTCCATCCTGTCCTATCTATCTAGCTAGACTGGCCTCCTGTGCTTCATCCTGGTTTCATTCTGAGTATGTCTTTTCCCTCTCCACTCACAGTCATTACTTGTGGGGGGCTATCTATACTTTGGGGATTTTCTCTGAGGCAAGATAGTTTTCCTGTTTCTATCTTTAGGGGTAGTTAGTTCTCAGGCTGTGACGAGGTGCCTAGGGAGTGTCAGGAGCATCCCACGGCTACTTCTAGTGTTGTGTTGAGCTTAGGGACTGCGGTCAGTACAGGTACCACTTCCTTCAGAGCTCGTCCCATGTTGCTCCTAAACCACCAGTTCATAACAGGTGGTATAGTTTTTATCACAGGCGGGCTACTCTGCTGATGTGCAGACACTGCTCCTAGGCCCAAAACTAATAACTGGAGTAGATGCAGTGAAAATTGAGATACACAGGCGGTATAGTTTGTTTCACAGGCGGGCTACTCTGCTGATGTGCAGACACTGCTCCTAGGCCCTAAACTATTAACTGGATTAGATGCAGTGAAAATAGAGATACACAGGCGGTGTAGTTAGTTTCACAGGCGTGCTACTCTGCTGACGTGCAGACACTGCTCCTAGACCCAAAACTAATAACTGGATTAGATACAGTGAAAATTGATATACACAGGCGGTATAGTTTGCTTCACAGGCGGGCTACTCTGCTGATGTGCAGACACTGCTCCTAGGCCCAAAACTAATAACTGGAGTAGATGCAGTGAAAATAGAGATACACAGGCGGTATAGTTAGTTTCACAGGCGGGCTACTCTTTTGACATGCAAACACTGCTCCTAGGCCAAAAACTAATAACTGGATTAGATGCAGTGAAAATTGAGATACACAGGTGGTATAGTTTGTTTTACAGTTGGGCTACTCTTCTGACGTGCAGACACTGCTCCTAGGCCCTAAACTATTAACTGGATTAGATGCAGTGAAAATAGAAATACACAGGCGGTGTAGTTAGTTTCACAGGCGGGCTCCTTGGCCATAAACTGTTAACTGGATTAGATGCAGTGAAAATTGAGATAGACAGGCGGTGTAGTTAGTTTCACAGGTGGGCTTCTCTGCTGACGTGCAGACACTGCTCCTAGGCCCAAAACTATTAACTGGGTTAGATGCAGTAAAATTGAGATACACAGGCGGTGTAGCTAGAGTCACAGGCGGGGTACTCAGATGACTATCAGACAAGTCTACTAGCCCAAAAGGATTGGCTGAGCTAGATTACACCAAATGCTGTGACAAACACTTGCACAGCACTAGCACAGTCCTGCCTGGCAAACAGTGCTATGAACTGCTGTAACCTACCCTGAAAGGGACTGATATTACAACTAGTCCCGACTCCTCCTGACTCCCTAAACCTATCTCTCTCTGACAATTTGCTCCAAAAAAACACTCTTAGTCTGTATAGCACCCACAGCAGCAGTGGTGCCGTCTTACACTAAGCTGCAGCAGTGAGGAAAAGGTGGCGATGGGGCAAATGGCTGGTTCTTATAGGGCAAGGACATGTGACATACACAGCCAATGACACATGCCCTTGCTTGTGTGCATCACATGCACATTGCTGTGTGTATGTGCACTGCTGATAGGCTGAGAGACTGCACCACCCCACTGTAAATGCAGAAAAGAAAAAAAATGGAGATCAGCGTTATTTCAGCACAGATCTATCCCCGCCCCCCTCGCCCACTATACACTGAAACAGTCTATTAATGATGATAAACAGTTTTAATGTGCAAATCAAGCTAGGCTTTTGATGAACGAACAGTTATCGAACAGAAACTCGAACAGCCGAATTTTAAGCAAATTGTTCGGGTTCGTCGAACGACTCGAACACCGCCCAAAACAGCTCAAATTTGAAATTGGTGAACAGTTTGACTCGAACACCGCTCATCTCTACTCTCAACTGCCCTCCAACCCCCCCAAAAAAACCCTGCACTCCAACTCTGGCCTCTCCCTGCTGTCCCCTATTGGCTAGATCATATATGAAACCGCAACTGTCCAACAATTCAGTAAACTGTGATTAACTCTTACACTTATACCACATATTACCAACAAACAGTCTGCACACTTTACACAAATCAGGACTAAATCATGGATTTCTTCGGATGTACATTCTCGAATGTGGTATACATGATAGAATGTGCAATAATGTTAAGAATGAACTGAACACATGGTCACTGTTGTTTCAACAAACTTTGCATAAGTTAACAGTATAAGTGAATATAAGAAAGTTTGTCATTTAATAACAGCTCAAATCAATCTTTATATAAAACAATAAGAACTGCAAGTAGAGTGACATGTTCAGTTACATTTCCTATTAACCTCTACGCAGAGGGGAGAGTGGATTAGTAGCATTCAGCACATTGAGAGGAACAGGCAGATCAAGCTGCACTTTCAAGCAACTGTTTTACTTTATTTTAATGCTGCAATCACAGCCACACAGCTTAATATTCCTGTACAATGTTATCCATGTTGCTTCTGCTACTCTCTGTGAGATACAGAGGAAGAAAGAGCAGGAATCCATTTTTGTGTGCTATGTATAATATTGAGACATGTAGACATAAATCAGCTAGTCACAACCCTCCAGCTCAGGACGAACTGAAAGTAAAGAAATAAAGCCTTCCAAGTGGAAAGATGGTGTTAGGCACTGGGATTGTTCCGTTGCACAGGGTAGATCCCAAGCCTTGTCTGCCTCCCATTCGAACTTGGCCACTGTACGTGCTGCTCAGCATAGACGTTGGTCCCAGAGTTTAGGTCAGGCTCGTAGTTGGTTACTACAGGCTCTCTAGCCAAGTCATTTGTAAGCAGTGTTATATAGGAGTAGCCTGGCACTCTGGAGCCTAAGTCCAGAGATTACCTTATTGAGCATGTCCGTGATGTGGCAGCTCCGGATTGACACTTGCACGATGTCACAGCAGGCTGGGCGTGAGTGTTTGGGGTGGAGCTTTGGATTTAAAAGGCTTCCAATGGCACTCGCGGGCACGTGTGTGGCTATGTGAGTGAAGGCCCTACCACTCTGTCTGCAAGTGTCATATGTCTGTCTAGCTTTGGGACTGTACACTTAGGCAGGCAGCTAGTGTCAGTGGGGGCAATTAGCCATTTGTCTTAGCATCTATTACCTACATGTGTGTGGTTGGCACAGTAGAGTTTCAGAGCAAGCTCAACCCGTAGTCAGAGTTTTCTACTCAGCATCTGTTTTGTTCCTGTGTGCGATTGACACAATTCGGTTTCAGTGCAAGTTCAGTTCATGTGCTTGGGGTGGAGCCTAAGGTATAAAAGACCCCTAGCAGCGCACACGGACTGTAACTTTCCTGCCGGCATCACTGCATGGCTTTCCATCCCCCATCAGGCAGATACACGATCTTATTTACCCCTCCAGGCCATGCTGTGGGTTCTGTCCTCTGCCTGCTCCATGCTGTGAACCTCATGTCTCCTGCCTGCTGTTTGCATACTTCCTGGCTGTGTGCTTTGGGGGGTGGTACCAGCACTCCCTGATACTTATAAAGACAGCGTGCACCTTCCTAAGGTGTCCCCAGGTAATTGCCTAGAGGCATCAGGTACTTAAGGCATCTCCACCCACTGTGAGATGCCTGAGCAACAATTCTCTCAGTCTGCTTTCAGCTTCTTAGTTGCCAGGTCATGTCCTGTCTCTGCCACCCTGGGGGCTGCATTCCCATGCCCGTATCTGTATTTTTTGTGTCTCATTTCTGTCACCTTGGGGGCTGTATACCCAGGCCTGAATCCTTGTTCTGTACTTATTCCCGTGTCTGTCTTTTGTCTGAACTCAGGTCTATACCTTGTACCTGTTTGTTGCCTTCTTTACTCAACTGTGTGTATCTTAGTGTCTACTACTTCTACTCTACTCTCAGCATCCAGCGGTTCTGCTCTGCTCTCTGCATCCTGCGGTTCTTGTTGTCAATTCTGTGGCTGAATTCACTCCTGTGGTCACAAGTGGTACTGCAGCTTCTGAGCTTCCTCCCTCAGGTGTTCTGGTGAGCTCGTTAACTGCTTCATTACTTAACTCCGCCTGATGCTGCTATCCTTGCTCCTTGTCAATGTTTCAGTGTTGGATCTGAGCTTCTCCTGATTGTTCCTGTGACCTGCTGCTCTGTATAGCTAAGTGCTTTTTGCTTTTTTGTTGCTTTTTTTCTGTCCAGCTTGTCTTTTGTTTTGCTGGAAGCTCTGAGACGCAAAGGGTGTACCACCGTGCCGTTAGTTCGGCACGGTGGGTTTTTTTTGCCCCCTTTGCGTGGTTTTGCTTTAGGATTTTTTGTAGACTGCAAAGTTCACTTTACTGTCCTCGCTCTGTCCTAGAATATCGGGCCCCACTTTGCTGAATCTATTTCATCCCTACGTTTTGTCTTTTCATCTTACTCACAGTCATTATATGTGGGGGGCTGCCTTTTGCTTTGGGGAATTTCTCTGGGGCAAGTCAGGCCTATTTTTCTATCTTCAGGCTAGCTAGTTTCTTAGGCTGTGCCGAGTTGCCTAGGTAGTTGTTAGGCGCAATCCACAGCCGCTTTTAGTTGTGTTTAGGATAGGATCAGGTGTGCAGTCTACAGAGTTTCCACGTCTCAGAGCTCGTTCTTGTATTTTTGGGTATTTGTCAGATCACTGTGTGCGCTCTGATCGCTAAGCACACTGTGTTTCTGGATTGCCTTCATAACACCTGTCATTAGCAAACATAACAGTACAAGGAGCCAAACTAATGATTCTCAATAGAGGGAAAGAAAAAGTTCTGACATCATTTTTTTTTTTTCTGCTCTGTGTTCACTTTTTTTTTTCCCTAGACATTTGGGTGATTCTGGACACAGGTGTGGACATGGACATTCAGGGTCTGTGCTCTTCAATGGATAATCTCGTTATAAATGTACAAAAAATTCAAGATACTATTGATCAGAAATCTATGTTAGAACCAAGAATTCCTATTCCTGATTTGTTTTTTGGAGATAGAACTAAGTTTCTAAGTTTCAAAAATAATTGTAGGCTATTTCTGGCCTTGAAACCTCATTCTTCTGGTAATCCTATTCAACAGGTTTTGATTATTATTTCTTTTTTGCGCGGCGACCCTCAAGACTGGGCATTTTCTCTTGCGCCAGGAGACCCTGCATTGAGTAGTGTCGATGCGTTTTTCCTGGCGCTCGGATTGCTGTACGATGAGCCTAATTCAGTGGATCAGGCTGAGAAAAATTTGCTGGCTTTGTGCCAGGGTCAGGATGATATAGAAGTATATTGTCAGAAATTTAGGAAATGGTCAGTACTCACTCAGTGGAATGAATCTGCGCTGGCAGCTTTGTTCAGAAAGGGTCTCTCTGAGGCTCTTAAGGATGTCATGGTGGGATTTCCTATGCCTGCTGGTTTGAATGAGTCTTTGTCTTTGGCCATTCAGATCGGTCGACGCTTGCGCGAGCGTAAATCTGTGCACCATTTGGCGGTACTGCCTGAGGTTAAACCTGAGCCTATGCAGTGCGATAGGACTATGACTAGAGTTGAACGGCAGGAATACAGACGTCTGAATGGTCTGTGTTTCTACTGTGGTGATTCCACTCATGCTATTTCTGATTGTCCTAAGCGCACTAAGCGGTCCGGTAGGTCTGCCGTCATTGGTACTGTACAGTCCAAATTCCTTCTGTCCATTACCTTGATATGCTCTTTGTCGTCGTTTTCTGTCATGGCGTTTGTGGATTCGGGCGCTGCCCTGAATCTGATGGATTTGGATTATGCTAAACGTTGTGGGTTTTTCTTGGAGCCTTTGCGGTGTCCTATTCCATTGAGAGGAATTGATGCTACACCTTTGGCCAAGAATAAACCTCAATACTGGGCCCAGCTGACCATGTGCATGGCTCCTGCACATCAGGAAGTTATTCGCTTTCTGGTGTTGCATAATCTGCATGATGTGGTCGTGTTGGGGTTGCCATGGCTACAAACCCATAATCCAGTATTGGATTGGAATTCCATGTCGGTATCCAGCTGGGGTTGTCAGGGGGTACATGGTGATGTTCCATTTTTGTCGATTTCGTCATCCACCCCTTCTGAGGTCCCAGAGTTCTTGTCTGATTATCAGGATGTATTTGAAGAGCCCAAGTCCGATGCTCTACCTCCGCATAGGGATTGTGATTGTGCTATCAATTTGATTCCTGGTAGTAAATTCCCTAAAGGTCGATTATTTAATTTATCCGTGCCCGA
Source organism: Ranitomeya imitator (assembly GCF_032444005.1). Lineage (NCBI taxonomy): Eukaryota > Metazoa > Chordata > Amphibia > Anura > Dendrobatidae > Ranitomeya > Ranitomeya imitator. The sequence continues at coordinate 543,886,936 of NC_091284.1, read as the reverse complement.
ACACGCCGCTATGCGCAGTTATGTGAAGGAATCCCTGGAGAAGGGACATATTCGCCCATCGTCATCACCACTGGGAGCAGGGTTCTTCTTTGTAGCCAAGAAGGATGGTTCGCTGAGACCGTGTATTGATTACCGCCTTCTTAATAAGATCACTGTTAAATTTCAGTATCCCTTGCCATTGTTATCTGACTTGTTTGCTCGGATTAAGGAGGCTAGTTGGTTCACTAAGATAGATCTTCGTGGTGCGTATAATCTGGTGAGAATCAGGCAAGGAGATGAATGGAAAACTGCATTCAATACGCCCGAGGGTCATTTTGAGTATCTAGTGATGCCGTTCGGACTTGCCAATGCTCCATCTGTGTTTCAGTCTTTTATGCATGACATCTTCCGTGAGTATCTGGATAAATTCCTGATTGTTTACTTGGATGACATTTTGATCTTCTCAGATGATTGGGAGTCTCATGTGAAGCAGGTCAGAATGGTTTTTCAGGTCCTGCGTGCTAACTCTTTGTTTGTGAAGGGATCAAAGTGTCTCTTCGGTGTGCAGAAAGTTTCATTTTTGGGGTTCATCTTTACCCCTTCTACTATCGAGATGGATCCAGTTAAGGTCCAAGCCATCCAGGATTGGATTCAGCCGACATCTCTGAAAAGTCTGCAAAAGTTCCTGGGCTTTGCTAATTTTTATCGTCGCTTCATCTGTAATTTTTCTAGCATTGCCAAACCATTGACCGATTTGACCAAGAAGGGTGCTGATTTGGTTAATTGGTCTTCTGCTGCTGTGGAAGCTTTTCAGGAGTTGAAGCGTCGTTTTTGTTCTGCCCCTGTGTTGTGTCAGCCAGATGTTTCTCTTCCGTTCCAGGTCGAGGTTGATGCTTCTGAGATTGGAGCAGGGGCGGTTTTGTCACAGAGAGGTTCTGATTGCTCAGTGATGAAACCATGTGCTTTCTTTTCCAGGAAGTTTTCGCCCGCTGAGCGTAATTATGATGTGGGCAATCGAGAGTTGCTGGCCATGAAGTGGGCATTCGAGGAGTGGCGTCATTGGCTTGAAGGAGCTAAGCATCGCGTGGTGGTATTGACTGATCATAAGAACTTGACTTATCTCGAGTCTGCCAAGCGCTTGAATCCTAGACAGGCCCGTTGGTCGTTATTTTTTGCCCGCTTCGACTTTGTGATTTCGTACCTTCCGGGCTCTAAAAATGTGAAGGCGGATGCTCTGTCTAGGAGTTTTGTGCCCGACTCTCCGGGTTTATCTGAGCCAGCGGGTATCCTCAAGGAAGGAGTCATTGTGTCTGCCATCTCCCCTGATTTGCGGCGGGTGCTGCAAAAATTTCAGGCGAATAAACCTGATCGTTGTCCAGCAGAGAAACTGTTCGTCCCTGATAGGTGGACTAATAAACTTATCTCTGAACTTCATTGTTCGGTGTTGGCTGGTCATCCTGGAATCTTTGGTACCAGAGAGTTAGTGGCTAGATCCTTCTGGTGGCCATCTCTGTCACGGGATGTACGTACTTTTGTGCAGTCCTGTGGGATTTGTGCTAGGGCTAAGCCCTGCTGTTCTCGTGCCAGTGGGTTGCTTTTGCCCTTGCCGGTCCCAAAGAGGCCTTGGACACATATTTCGATGGATTTCATTTCTGACCTTCCCGTTTCTCAAAAGATGTCAGTCATTTGGGTGGTCTGTGATCGCTTTTCTAAAATGGTCCATCTGGTGCCCTTGGCTAAATTGCCTTCCTCCTCTGATTTGGTACCTTTGTTCTTTCAGCATGTGGTTCGGTTGCATGGCATTCCTGAGAATATTGTTTCTGACAGAGGTTCCCAGTTTGTTTCAAGGTTTTGGCGAGCCTTTTGTGGTAGGATGGGCATTGACCTATCCTTTTCCTCGGCTTTCCATCCTCAGACTAATGGCCAGACCGAACGAACCAATCAGACCTTGGAAACATATCTGAGATGTTTTGTTTCTGCAGACCAGGATGATTGGGTGTCCTTTTTGCCGTTGGCTGAGTTCGCCCTTAATAATCGGGCCAGCTCGGCTACCTTGGTTTCTCCATTTTTTTGCAATTCTGGGTTCCATCCTCGTTTCTCTTCAGGACAGGTTGAGTCTTCGGACTGTCCTGGTGTGGATTCTGTGGTGGATAGGTTGCAGCAGATCTGGACTCAGGTAGTGGACAATTTGATCTTGTCCCAGGAGAAAGCTCAACTTTTCGCTAATCGCAGACGCCGTGTGGGTCCCCGACTTCGTGTTGGGGATCTGGTTTGGTTATCTTCTCGTCATATTCCTATGAAGGTTTCCTCTCCTAAATTTAAACCTCGTTTTATTGGTCCGTATAGGATTTCTGAGGTTCTCAATCCTGTGTCTTTTCGTTTGACCCTCCCAGACTCCTTTTCCATACATAATGTATTCCATAGGTCGTTGTTGCGGAGATACGTGGCACCTATGGTTCCATCTGTTGAGCCTCCTGCCCCGGTTTTGGTGGAGGGGGAATTGGAGTATATTGTGGAGAAGATTTTGGATTCTCGTGTTTCTAGACGGAAACTCCAGTATCTGGTTAAATGGAAGGGTTATGCTCAGGAAGATAATTCCTGGGTTTTTGCCTCTGATGTTCATGCTTCCGATCTTGTTCGTGCCTTTCATGCGGCTCATCCTGGTCGGCCTGGGGGCTCTGGTGAGGGTTCGGTGACCCCTCCTCAAGGGGGGGGTACTGTTGTGAATTCTGTGGCTGAATTCACTCCTGTGGTCACAAGTGGTACTGCAGCTTCTGAGCTTCCTCCCTCAGGTGTTCTGGTGAGCTCGTTAACTGCTTCATTACTTAACTCCGCCTGATGCTGCTATCCTTGCTCCTTGTCAATGTTTCAGTGTTGGATCTGAGCTTCTCCTGATTGTTCCTGTGACCTGCTGCTCTGTATAGCTAAGTGCTTTTTGCTTTTTTGTTGCTTTTTTTCTGTCCAGCTTGTCTTTTGTTTTGCTGGAAGCTCTGAGACGCAAAGGGTGTACCGCCGTGCCGTTAGTTCGGCACGGTGGTTTTTTTTTGCCCCCTTTGCGTGGTTTTGCTTTAGGGTTTTTTGTAGACTGCAAAGTTCGCTTTACTGTCCTCGCTCTGTCCTAGAATATCGGGCCCCACTTTGCTGAATCTATTTCATCCCTACGTTTTGTCTTTTCATCTTACTCACAGTCATTATATGTACAGTCATTATATGTGGGGGGCTGCCTTTTCCTTTGGGGAATTTCTCTGGGGCAAGTCAGGCCTATTTTTCTATCTTCAGGCTAGCTAGTTTCTTAGGCTGTGCCGAGTTGCCTAGGTAGTTGTTAGGCGCAATCCACAGCCGCTTTTAGTTGTGTTTAGGATAGGATCAGGTGTGCAGTCTACAGAGTTTCCACGTCTCAGAGCTCGTTCTTGTATTTTTGGGTATTTGTCAGATCACTGTGTGCGCTCTGATCGCTAAGCACACTGTGTTTCTGGATTGCCTTCATAACACCTGTCATTAGCAAACATAACAGGTTCTGCTCTGCTCTCCGCATTCTGCGGTTCTGCTCTACTCTCCGCATCCTGCGATTCTGCTCTGCTCTCTGCGTCCTGCGGCTCTGCTCTACCCTCACCCAGCACCCCATGGCTCTTTGTGCCTCCAGTCTGAACTGGTTCCTGTCTGTTCCTTTTTCCTACTCGTACCTGCCTGTGTTCCTGCACTACCCATTACAGTCCTGATTCCTCCAGTCTGTGCCGTGCCTGCCTGCCATAGTGCTAGCCGTGCCTGCCAGAGTGCCAGCCATGCCCGCCTGCCTACCAGAGTGCCAGCCGTGTCTGTCTGCCTGCCAGAGTGCCAGCTGTGTCTGCCAGAGTATCAGTCATGCCAGTCTGTACTAGCCTGCACCTGTCAATAGACTTCCGTTCCTCAGTGGGATCAGCTGCTACAGCCAGACACCGCCCTGGAGTGGTACCTGGCAGCTACCTGCCACACAAACAAGCCTGACCTCGCCATTAGAGGCTCCAGTGAACACCAAGGTAGCTGCTTAGTCACAACCCTCCAGGGTATTCTGGTTTGTGGCACAGTGGGGCCACAATCCTCACTCACACCACCCAGTCAGGGCACAAGCCAGGGCCGTATTTGCCACTAGGAACTTGAGGGCACATACCTAGGGCACCAGGATGCGGGGGGCGGCACCTGAGCAAGTTTTTTTTCCACCTGTGTCCCCAGGGTTTGTCATGTAGCGTCCGTGGGTGCAGAGCAGCTGGAGATGGGAGACTGGCAGGGAAGAGGTAAGACAGTGGATGGGAATGGAACGGGGTGGGGAGGAGGGAAGAAGCTGCAGCCTGAAAAGTAGGAAGATGAGGAGAAGCGGGATGCACGGAGATAGAGCTAAGCACCCCAGGGCTGTGAGCAGCTGGAAGTCGCTGTGCTAGGAAAGGCCGACTCTGCTTGCAGTGCTGGGATCATCAGAGTCTGGCATTTCGCCTCCTCCTGGAACCAGCTGAGCTTTGCTTCTTCCTGATACCTACTGCAGCTTCAGTATACCGTGCGCATAGGTGAGGTGAGATGTGTGTGTGTGTGTGTATGTGCAGAGAGGTGAATGGTGCTGGTTGTGTATGTGTGAGTGTGTGTGTGCAGAGAAGTGAATGGTGCTGCGTGTGTGTGTAGGTGGAGGAGAGGGCAATGATGGGGGTGATGGGGCAGAAGGCAATGATTGGGTTGACAGGGCAGTGATAGGGGTGATGGGGCAGAAGGCAATGATTGGGTTGACAGAGAGGGCAATGATGGGGTGATGGGGCTGAAGGCAATGATTGGGTTGACAGAGAGGGCAATGATAGGGGTGGTGGGGGAGGAAGAAATGATGGAGGTGGTGAATGGGCAATAATGGGGGTGGTGGGGAGGAGGAATTGATGGAGGCGGTGTAATGGGCAATGATGGGAGTGGTGGGGGAAAAGACAATTATGATGGTGGTGGAAAGGGCAATAATGTCGATGGTGGGGGCAATAATGAAGGTGGTGGAATGGGTAATGATGGGGTGGTGGGAAGGAGGAAATGATGGACATCGTGGAATGGGTAATGATGGGGAGGTGGGGGAGAAGACAATGATGATGGCGGTGGAAAGGACCAAGATGGGGGTGGGGGGAGGAGGAAATAATGGAGGTGATGGAATGGGTAATGATGGGGTGGTGGGGAGAAGGCAATGATGGTGGCAGTGGAAAGGACAATGATGGGGGTGGTGGGGAGGAGGCCATAATGGAGGTGGTGGAATGGGCAATAATGGGGTGGTGGGGAGAAGCAATAATGGAAGTGGTGAAGAGGGCAATCATGAGGGTGGGGGAGAGGGCAATAATGGGATGCGTAGGGAGGAGGATAACGAGGGGTGTGGGGGATTGGGATGGGAGGAAGGGGGATTTATGATGGATTTAGGAACAAGGGGAGGTGGAGGAAGACATTATTATCGATTATTATGTCTAACACACTCCCTTAAAATAAAGTATACTCGCTTATGTATAGAACAGTCCCTTAGTGTGTGTAATATATATATATATTGTGGTGCAGTGACCAATGTTACAGCCAGGGGGCGCTGCGTGTGCACTTCAAGATGCACTTGGAGGCATAGTTGTGATGAGACAAAGTCCGGCAGAATTGTAGATGGCCGGTATGTGTGTCGCAGAGGAGGACATGTTATGTTGTGGTCTGGGACCTGTAGTCCCACATGTAAATGTGTAAGTTCTAATGGGAGATTGGCAGGGCTAGTCATGAGATATGGGAGGGTCAGACTAGCCACACACACCCACACTCACACCCAGGGGAGTGGTTACAGGTATGTAATGTGACCAGGGTGTGGGTCACATGGTTCCTGTGTTTGGATCTGAATGGTGCAAGTGCAAGGCCATGGAAGCCTGTGTTGGATAATCCTGGGATTTCCTGAATAACACATGGTGGGACTTTGCTACTGGTGGCCTGGGTATTGGACGGTCCCAGCTGGGGATGGACGTCCTGAATAGTACCCGGACTGGCCACCTGTGTGATCCTGTGTAACCTGGGTGTTGGGACCGGATCCCTGAATAGCACGAGGTGAGGACCGGGATCTGCAGAGCCAGTGACAGCTACTGTTTGGGGAAGCTACAGTCCTTCGGTGGCTCTGGACTAACTGATGTGTACCGGCCAGGCAAGTTGGTGAACCCCGTAAGGCAGCTTTCCCAGGGGACTGACAAGGAGTCAGCAGGTGGAGCAGGAGCTCCCGTCAGGTACCTTCATAAACTGTAGGTGCTTGTTGTATCATGGAATGTATTGCAATGGACTGTACATCATATGGTTTATGCAGTTTAATAAACCAGACTCATGTGAGGTACCGTGCCTGAGTGTTTGAATATTGTGCCAAGCGAGTGTCCCCCAACACACTCAGGTAGCGTAATCTTACTATACAGTGGGGCAAAAAAGTATTTAGTCAGTCAGCAATAGTGCAAGTTCCACTACTTAAAAAGATGAGAGGCGTCTGTAATTTACATCATAGGTAGACCTCAACTATGGGAGACAAACTGAGATATAAAAATCCAGAAAATCACATTGTCTGTTTTTTTAACAATTTATTTGCATATTATGGTGGAAAATAAGTATTTGGTCAGAAACAAGCAATCAAGATTTCTGGCTCTCACAGACCTGTAACTTCTTCTTTAAGAGTCTCCTCTTTCCTCCACTCATTACCTGTAGTAATGGCACCTGTTTAAACTTGTTATCAGTATAAAAAGACACCTGTGCACACCCTCAAACAGTCTGACTCCAAACTCCACTATGATGAAGACCAAAGAGCTGTCAAAGGACACCAGAAACAAAATTGTAGCCCTGCACCAGGCTGGGAAGACTGAATCTGCAATAGCCAACCAGCTTGGAGTGAAGAAATCAACAGTGGGAGCAATAATTAGAAAATGGAAGACATACAAGACCACTGATAATCTCCCTCGATCTGGGGCTCCACGCAAAATCCCACCCCGTGGGGTCAGAATGATCACAAGAACGGTGAGCAAAAATCCCAGAACCACGCGGGGGGACCTAGTGAATGAACTGCAGAGAGCTGGGACCAATGTAACAAGGCCTACCATAAGAAACACACTACGCCACCATGGACTCAGATCTTGCAGTGCCAGACGTGTCCCAATGCTTAAGCCAGTACATGTCCGGGCCTGTCTGAAGTTTGCTAGAGAGCATTTGGATGATCCAGAGGAGTTTTGGGAGAATGTCCTATGGTCTGATGAAACCAAACTGGAACTGTTTGGTAGAAACACAACTTGTCGTGTTTGGAGGAAAAAGAATACTGAGTTGCATCCATCAAACACCATACCTACTGTAAAGCATGGTGGTGGAAACATCATGCTTTGGGGCTGTTTCTCTGCAAAGGGGCCAGGACGACTGATCCGGGTACATATAAGAATGAATGGGGCCATGTATCGTGAGATTTTGAGTGCAAACCTCCTTCCATCAGCAAGGGCATTGAAGATGAAACGTGGCTGGGTCTTTCAACATGACAATGATCCAAAGCACACCGCCAGGGCAACGAAGGAGTGGCTTCGTAAGAAGCATTTCAAGGTCCTGGAGTGGCTTAGCCAGTCTCCAGATCTCAACCCTATAGAAAACCTTTGGAGGGAGTTGAAAGTCCGTGTTGCCAAGCGAAAAGCCAAAAACATCACTGCTCTAGAGGAGATCTGCATGGAGGAATGGGCCAACATACCAACAACAGTGTGTGGCAACCTGGTGAAGACTTACAGAAAACGTTTGATCTCTGTCATTGCCAACAAAGGATATATTACAAAGTATTGAGATGAAATTTTGTTTCTGACCAAATACTTATTTTCCACCATAATATGCAAATAAAATGTTAAAAAAACAGACAATGTGATTTTCTGGATTTTTTTTCTCAGTTTGTCTCCCATAGTTGAGGTCTACCTATGATGTAAATTACAGACGCCTCTCATCTTTTTAAGTGGTGGAACTTGCACTATTGCTGACTGACTAAATACTTTTTTGCCCCACTGTATATATATATATATATATACAGTGGGGCAAAAAAGTATTTAGTCAGTCAGCAATAGTGCAAGTTCCACCACTTAAAAAGATGAGAGGCGTCTGTAATTTACATCATAGGTAGACCTCAACTATGGGAGACAAACTGAGAAAAAAAAATCAAGAAAATCACATTGTCTGTTTTTTTAACATTTTATTTGCATATTATGGTGGAAAATAAGTGTTTGGTCAGAAACAAACAATCAAGATTTCTGACTCTCGCAGGCCTGTAACTTCTTCTTTAAGAGTCTCCTCTTTCCTCCACTCATTACCTGTAGTAATGGCACCTGTTTAAACTTGTTATCACTATAAAAAGACACCTGTGCACACCCTCAAACAGTCTGACTCCAAACTCCACTATGGTGAAGACCAAAGAGCTGTCAAAGGACACCAGAAACAAGATTGTAGCCCTGCACCAGGCTGGGAAGACTGAATCTGCAATAGCCAACCAGCTTGGAGTGAAGAAATCAACAGTGGGAGCAATAATTAGAAAATGGAAGACATACAAGACCACTGATAATCTCCCTCCATCTGGGGCTCCACGCAAAATCCCACCCCGTGGGGTCAGAATGATCACAAGAACGGTGAGCAAAAATCCCAGAACCACGCGGGGGGACCTAGTGAATGAACTGCAGAGAGCTGGGACCAATGTAACAAGGCCTACCATAAGTAACACACTACGCCACCATGGACTCAGATCCTGCAGTGCCAGACGTGTCCCACTGCTTAAGCCAGTACATGTCCAGGCCCGTCTGAAGTTTGCTAGAGAGAATTTGGATGATCCAGAGGAGTTTTGGGAGAATGTCCTATGGTCTGATGAAACCAAACTGGAACTGTTTGGTAGAAACACAACTTGTCGTGTTTGGAGGAAAAAGAATACTGAGTTGCATCCATCAAACACCATACCTACTGTAAAACATGGTGGTGGAAACATCATGCTTTGGGGCTGTTTCTCTGCAAAGGGGCCAGGACGACTGATCCGGGTACATGAAAGAATGAATGGGGCCATGTATCGTGAGATTTTGAGTGCAAACCTCCTTCAATCAGCAAGGGCATTGAAGATGAAACGTGGCTGGGTCTTTCAACATGACAATGATCCAAAGCACACCGCCAGGGCAACGAAGGAGTGGCTTCGTAAGAAGCATTTCAAGGTCCTGGAGTGGCCTAGCCAGTCTCCAGATCTCAACCCTATAGAAAACCTTTGGAGGGAGTTGAAAGTCCGTGTTGCCAAGCGAAAAGCCAAAAACATCACTGCTCTAGAGGAGATCTGCATGGAGGAATGGGCCAACATACCAACAACAGTGTGTGGCAACCTTGTGAAGACTTACAGAAAACGTTTGACCTCTGTCATTGCCAACAAAGGATATATTACAAAGTATTGAGATGAAATTTTGTTTCTGACCAAATACTTATTTTCCACCATAATATGCAAATAAAATGTTAAAAAAAACAGACAATGTGATTTTCTGGATTTTTTTTTCTCAGTTTGTCTCCTATAGTTGAGGTCTACCTATGATGTAAATTACAGACGCCTCTCATCTTTTTAAGTGGTGGAACTTGCACTATTGCTGACTGACTAAATACTTTTTTGCCCCACTGTATATATATATATGTGTAGCTTTGTCACCTTAAAAGGAGGGTGGTTCAAGACACATTTCCTGCACAGGGGCCCCAAGCTCTCTGTGTCCACCCCTGCCTCTTGCGATTTCCTGGGGGGATGATGGAGCACACATATCCTTCCTACAGTTGCCGGAGCCCAATGTGGGAGGAAATGGTGGGCACTGGGGGCACGGAATGCCAGCACTACGGGGTGATCAGGACTGGAGGAAATTTGTGTCCGCTATGTGACTGCTGCACGGACCGGGACAGAGTGTGGGCAGCTGGAACTGGCAGCTATACCTCATCCTGTGGTGGAAGCTGGTAGCCAGGCTGGGGCATCGTGTGCACGGGGCGGGCTACCAGTCCAGTTGTGGCATTTGACCACTGACGGATGTGCCACTTCCCATCTGTCACAGCTGGTAGGGTGCACTGGCAGTGGCAGGCACTGTGTACTGGGTAGTGTTTGCAATGGACAGATATATACTGACTTGTACCTTGGTTACAATGGACTGCTAGTGTTTATTGGTTCTTATGGACTGGTACAGTACGCCAGGCAGTATTCAAAGGTTATAGTGGACTTGTAATGTATGCCAGGCAGTATCCAGTTGTTAGGGTGGATTGGTACAGTATGCCTGGCAATATCCAATAGTATTTTTTTCTCTGGACTGATACCATTGCCCTGGTACTCTCCTGGACACCCATTTGTATATGTCACTTGTCAAGGGAGCAGAACATGCAGATCTCTCATGAAAAACGTGTGGTTTGTAATAAGATTTCTTAAAAGGTCCAAAATGCAAATTCTCAAATGTCTTGTCAGGGAATTGCATTAATTTGAATCACTGCTAATTTTTAGGAAAAAAAGGGTTACAAGGCTTGCGGCAAAACCGCAAGTGCCACACATGTCCATAAGTCTCATAGGGAATGAATGAAGCCGAACGCAGTGTTGCCTTAAGTGGTCCATCACATGGTAGATGCGGAAAAACTGCTGGATCTGCCGCAAATGGCAAAAATCGCTGATCTGAAAGTAGCCTAAGTCACTGCCGACAGTGTCTGCATTAGTCATACTCACCAATGGAGGAGGCAACACTAAAAGTGCCTAGGGCAGCATAAACTCTAAATACAATGAGAAAAATATGTAACGGCACTCAAAATGTATATGCTTGAAAAAAAATTATTTTATTGAAGATGCAAAATCCAGAATATCACTACATATTTTTCTCATTATATTATATGGGTTTGGTAACCCCTGTTTCGGGCACCGAAGCATAAGAGGAGTGACGTGTCTACTATTTGAAGATTATGTAAACTCTAAATACGGCCCTGGCATGAGCGTTACACGGATGCGCTAGTATCATTTATGTGTGGCTATGTCTTCATGTGTTGTGGGTCTGTCTAGCTCTGGGACTGTACATGTAGGCATACAAAAAAAGGTTGTACTCTATCGTGCCAAAACACGTCAAATATGAAATACATGAAATATGAATAGCAAAATTGCTTTTTGAACATTAGGAAAAAAATTTTTGAGACGCTTAGCACAGAATTTGGCCAAATAGTGTGAGCCCATCAACCATAGTCAAGGTGGTCTCATTAAAACTGATGGGTACCTGACCTCCCTGTCCAAATGTGAACACTTACCGAAGGCTAATGTGTCCATATTCACCCAATCATGCAGACCTCTCTCAGCAAAGCCTACATATGGGTTGGCCGGAACCAAGTGTGAATAGATGTAATTAAAAACCAGATGGTGAAGGGAGGAGTGCTCAGTAAATAAGCTAACATAGAAATGACAGAAAAAAGACTGGCACATCCAAACTAGTGTGAATAGGTGCATACCAGGAGCAGCTACCTCCATATATAATATACAAAAAAAGTTGCACTCTATCGTGCCAAAACACGTCAAACATGAAATACATGAAATTTGAATAGCAAAATTGCTTTCTGAAAAGTTCCCAGGCTCGAGTTCATATGAGGACATCCAGCAGAGGGCGCATCACCGCAACTGAAGGTATCTACAGGTCATTGACCTACATTCCATTCATTCCCTGGGGTTTTACAGGCAGGAGCACAGCTCAATTAGCAGAGCTTCTTCTTGTAAAATTAGTTAACCCCTTCAGATGGATTTACATCGTTGGACGTGACAGAACAACGGAAGGTATGGGATATTGTTCTTTTTTTATTTTACCTTTCTTACAGAACGAGGGTCTTCAGGTGGATTACCAGTATAATAAAATATTACAAAAAGCTGTGTATTTATTTGATTAAAAGACTTTGTAATAATGTGTGTGTGTTTGTTTTTTAACCATTTAATACTATTGGATTAATAATGAATAGGTGTCATAATTGATGCCTCTCCATTATTAATCTGGCTTAATGTCACCTTACAATAGCAAGGTGACATTAACCCTTCATTACCCCATTTCCCACTGCTACACGGGAATGCGAAGAGAGTGGCCAAGTGCCAGAATAGGCGCATCTTCCACATGTGCCTTTTCTGGGGTGGCTGGGGGCAGATGTTTTTAGCCAGGGGGAGGGCCAATAACCACGGACCCTCTCCCGGCTATTAATATCTGCCCTCAGTCACTGGCTTTACCATTCTGGCAGAGAAAATTGTGCGGGAGCCCACGCCAATTTTTTCCGTGATTTAACCCTTTAATTTATTAGCTAGAGCACCCAAATTTTGCACATACACACTGCTAACATTAGTAGTGTGGAATATGCAAAAAGAAAAGGGATATGAGATGGTTTACTGTATGTAAACCATGTCTCATATCATGTCGGGTTTGAGAAGGAGATAGGAAAAGCCGGCAATTGAATTACCGGCTTTTAAGCTATCTAGCGCTGCATGATATATTAATATATATATATATGTGTCTCACTGACACATATATATATATACAGTGGGGCAAAAAAGTATTTAGTCAGTCAGCAATAGTGCAAGTTCCACCACTTAAAAAGATGAGAGGCGTCTGTAATTTACATCATAGGTAGACCTCAACTAAGGGAGGCAAACTGAGAAAAAAAAATCCAGAAAATCACATTGTCTGTTTTTTTTTAACATTTTATTTGCATATTATGGTGGAAAATAAGTATTTGGTCAGAAACAAAATTTCATCTCAATACTTTGTAATATATCCTTTGTTGGCAATGACAGAGGTCAAACGTTTTCTGTAAGTCTTCACAAGGTTGCCACACACTGTTGTTGGTATGTTGGCCCATTCCTCCATGCAGATCTCCTCTAGAGCAGTGATGTTTTTGGCTTTTCGCTTGGCAACATGGACTTTCAACTCCCTCCAAAGGTTTTCTATAGGGTTGAGATCTGGAGACTGGCTAGGCCACTCCAGGACCTTGAAATGCTTCTTACGAAGCCACTCCTTCGTTGCCCTGGCGGTGTGCTTTGGATCATTGTCATGTTGAAAGACCCAGCCACGTTTCATCTTCAATGCCCTTGCTAATGGAAGGAGGTTTGCACTCAAAATCTCACGATACATGGCCCCATTCATTTTTTCTTGTACCCGAATCAGTCGTCCTGGCCCCTTTGCAGAGAAACAGCCCCAAAGCATGATGTTTCCACTACCATGCTTTACAGTAGGTATGGTGTTTGATGGATGCAACTCAGTATTCTTTTTCCTCCAAACACGACAAGTTGTGTTTCTACCAAACAGTTCCAGTTTGGTTTCATCAGACCATAGGACATTCTCCCAAAACTCCTCTGGATCATCCAAATGCTCTCTAGCAAACTTCAGACGGGCCCGGACATGTACTGGCTTAAGCAGTGGGACACGTCTGGCACTGCAGGATCTGAGTCCATGGTGGCGTAGTGTGTTACTTATGGTAGGCCTTGTTACATTGGTCCCAGCTCTCTGCAGTTCATTCACTAGGTCCCCCCGCGTGGTTCTGGGATTTTTGCTCACCGTTCTTGTGATCATTCTGACCCCACGGGGAGGGGTTTTGCGTGGAGCCCCAGATCGAGGGAGATTATCAGTGGTCTTGTATGTCTTCCATTTTCTAATTATTGCTTCCACTGTTGATTTCTTCACTCCAAGCTGGTTGGCTATTGCAGATTCAGTCTTCCCAGCCTGGTGCAGGGCTACAATTTTGTTTCTGGTGTCCTTTGACAGCTCTTTGGTCTTCACCATAGTGGAGTTTGGAGTCAGACTGTTTGAGGGTGTGCACAGGTGTCTTTTTAAACAGGTGCCATTACTACAGGTAATGAGTGGAGGAAAGAGGAGACTCTTAAAGAAGAAGTTACAGGTCTGTGAGAGCCAGAAATCTTGATTGTTTGTTTCTGACCAAATACTTATTTTCCACCATAATATGCAAATAAAATGTTAAAAAAAACAGACAATGTGATTTTCTGTTTTTTTTTTCTCAGTTTGTCTCCCATAGTTGAGGTCTACCTATGATGTAAATTACAGACGCCTCTCATCTTTTTAAGTGGTGGAACTTGCACTATTGCTGACTGACTAAATACTTTTTTGCCCCACTGTATATATATATATATATATATATATATTTGTATATATATATATATATATATATATATATATATATATATATAGACAGTATATATGTTTTTACGATTTTTTGAGCACATGGATCCATTGTATGTCCGTATGTCGGTTTTGCAAGCCTGCGAGAAAATCGCGCAGTACGGATTACATACGGAGGATGCCATGCGCAAAATACGCTGACACACCCTGCCTACAAATGAAATACGGACCACTATTTTGGGGACTTTTCTGCGTATTACGGCCGTAAATTACAGACCATATTTTTATACGCTGAGTGTGATGCTGGCCTTAGACAGAGTTTTATACTCAGCATCTGTTTCCTTCCTGTGTGCAATTGACACGGTTCAGTTGCAGTGCGAGTTCAGTTCATGTGCTTGTCCTGTGACGTTTAACAGGACAGAACACTTAGTACTCATTTGTACTGTTCCTTCCTGTGGATTAACAGCGCTTGGAACTCAGCATTCTATTCTCATTGAGTGGCGTTAACTCAGTGTATACAGGTAGTCGCTCGCTGTGTATACCATCATTGCTCACTAGCAGCAGTTTAACATCTCTGCACAGTGCACCCCGGGTTGCGATTGCATTTTATTATTTATTTTATTTAGTGCAATCTGCCAACCCTAAGGGTATGTGCACACAATGCAGATTTAGTGCAGAATTAGTGCAGAACTGCAGCAGATTTTTCTGCATCAGAAACACTGCAGAACTGCACTGTGATTTACAGTATAATGTAAATCAATGTGAAAAAAAAAAACTATGCACATGGTGCAGAAAAATCTGCGCAGAAACGCTGCAGATTCCAAAGAAGTGCATGTCACTTCTTTTGTGCAGTTCTGCAGCGTTTCTGCACCCCTCCATTATAGAAATCCACAGTGGTAAAATCTGCACAAAAACTGCACAAAAAAACGCATAAAAAACGCACCTGCGGATTCTGCCAGGAGATGCAGATTTAGTGCAGAAAATTCTGCACCACATTTCCTACGTGTGCACATAGCCTAACAATATATTAGCGCCAGGGTCTGGCTAGTAATGGTGGATGAGCAGCATCTCCAGTGGTATATTCAGCAGCTGGAGGACAGGTTGTCCACGCTTGAGCGGGCGACTCCACCTATGGATCTATCCGCAGTGGCGTTAACTCAGTGTATATAAGTAGTCGCTCGTTGTGTGTTCCGTCATTGCTCAATAGCAGCAGTTTAACACCTCTGCACAGTGTACCCCTGGTTGCGATTACACGTTATTACCGTATATACTCGAGTATAAGCCGACCCGAGTATAAGCCGACCCCCTTAATTTTGCAACAAAAAACTGGGAAAACTTATTGACTCGAGTATAAGCCTAGGGTGGAAAATGCAGCAGCTACCAGTAAATGCCAAAAATAAAAATAGATACCAATATGAGTAAAATTAATTGAGATATCAGTAGGTTAAGTGTTTTTGAATATCCATATTGAATCAGGAGCCCCATATAATGCTCCATACACTACATTATGGCCCCATAAGATGCTCCATATACAAATATGCCCCATATAATGCTCCATGCAGTTCTTTATGGCCCCATAGATGCCCCATATAATGCTCCATGCAGTTCTTTATGGCCCCATACATGCCCCATATAATGTTCCATGCAGTTCTTTATGTCCCCATAGATGCCTCATATAATGCTCCATGCAGTTAATTATGGCCCCATAAATGCCCCATATAATGCTCCATGCAGTTCTTTATGGCCCCATAGATGCCCCATATAATGCTCCATGCAGTTCTTTATTGCCCCATAGATGCCCCATATAATGATCCATGCAGTTCATTATGGCCACAGAGATGCCCCATATAATGCTCCATACAGTTCTTTATGGCCCCATAGATGCCCCATTTAATGCTCTATGCAGTTCTTTATGGCCCCATAGATGCCCCATATAATGCTCCATGCAGTTCATTATGACCCCATAGATGTCCCATATAATGCTCCATGCAGTTCATTATTGCCCCATAGATGCTCCATATAAAACTGTGCCACATATAATGCTCCATACCGTTCATCATGGCCCCATAGATGCTCCATATAAAGATGTGCCACATATAATGCTCCATACCGTTCATTATTGCCCCATAGATGCTCCATATAAAGCTGTGCCACATATAATGCTGCTGCTGCAATAAAAAAAAATGACATACTCACCTCTCGTCACTGCCCGCTGCTCCTCAGCATCCCATCTCTCCGCAGTGACTGTTCAGGCAGAGGGCAGCGCGCACAATAATACATCATCGCGCCCTCGGACCTGAACAGTCATAGCAAGAGGACAGGAAGACGGAGTGGCGCCCGGTGGGTGGAACGTGGACAGGTAAGGTTTCTTTCACACTTCAGTTGTTTGGCGTCAGTCTGCTCCAACATCGTGACGGATCGACGGATCTGTCAAAATTGTTGAGAAAATGGTTCTAACGGATCTGTTTTTTTGACCGATCCATTACATGGATGCATCAAAAAAACGAATCCGTTAAAACGGTTGCGACCGTTTTTTCATCCATTGGAACCGTTTTTTGATGGATCCATTTTTTAAAAACCGAGGATCTCAATGTGATTGGCTAATACAAAGTTCTGGGGAATGTGAGTGGCTACTGGAAACTACTGGGAAACTATACAGTATATACAGTGTATTTACACCACATCTTTGAAAGGTTGTAGAGAAAGTGGCAGAGATGGAAGGCGTACTGGCAAATATTGTGAAGATATGTGCGGATTTCACTTTTGAGGCTAATCGGTTGGCAGCCATCATTCGGGCAGGGTCTGGCAAGGTCTGTCTTGTTGGCTGGCAGTGTGTTCTCTCTCTGCTTCTTCTCTGCTTCTTCTCTGCTTGATGGCACATTGAGGAATGAAGCCCACCTGCCCTGTTTATATAGTTTTGGGGTTGTCTGGGAAAAGTATCTACTTTTTGGAGCATGGTTTATTGAAAAAGTGGATTGGGGCGACGGATCCGCCAAATGACGGTTCGCGACGGATCCGTCGCCCATAGGCGACCATTCTAGGGAATGAGCTGAAAATCTCGGCTTAAACTTGAGTATATACAGTATTTATTTTATTTAGTTCAATCCACCAACCCTAACACCACATGTGTCAACTATGCCTCTGAAGCCAAGTAAGTAAGGATGAGGGGTGGGCTATCAACTTCAAATAGCCTTTTGTATTGCATGTAATGGATACCAGCAATAGAGATTATATTAAAACATAACTTTTAATCAACAATATAAAGCTACCTCAAAGGAAAAAGTGAAAACAGTGCAATTAAAAACTCACTCTTAAACCTATATAATTGCAGACTACACACAAGGGTGTCTGTGTGTAGTGTCAACACAAACTCCAATGCATATATAGTACATGCAACTATTTACAGTCCTAAATACCAATAGACTGGACAAAAATGCAAAATTAGAACACACAATATATTCAGTGACCACAAGAAGGGACAGAATTCCTGATGAATATCTCTCTTTTTAGAGGTATAACAAAATATTAAACAGTGATCAGAACAAATACCGTATATACTCGAATATAGGCCAACCCGAATATAAGCTGTGACCCCTAATTTTGCCACAAAAAAATGGGAAAACTTAATGACTCGAGTATAAGCCTAGGGTGGGAAATGCAGCAGCTACCGGTAAATGTCAAAAATAAAAATAGATACCAATAAAAGTAAAACTAACTGAGACATCAGTAGGTTAAGTGTTTTTGAATATCCATATTGAATCAGGAGCCCCATATAATACTCAATAAGGTTTATAATGGGCCCCATAAGATGCTCCATAAAAAATACGCCCCATATAATGCTCCATAAAGTTCATGATGGGCCCCATAAGATGCTCCATAATAAAATATGACCCATATAATGCTCCATAAAGTTTATTATGGGCCCCATAAGATGCTTCATATAAAAATATGCCCCATATAATGCTACACACAGGTTAATTAGGGCCCCATGAGATGCTCTATAGAAACATTTGCCCCATATAATGCAACATAAAGGTTGATTATGGTCCCATAAGATGCTCCATAGAAACATTTGCCCCATACAATGCTGCATAAAGGTTGATTATAGCCCCATAAGATGCTCCATAGAAAATGTGCCCCATATAATACTGCACAAAGGTTGATTATGGCCCCATAAGATGCTCCATAGAAACATTTGTCCCATATAATGCTGCATAAAGGTTGATTATGGCCCCATAAGGTGCTCCATAGAATATTAGGCCCCAAACAATGCTGCATAAAGATTTATTATGGCCCCATAAGATGCTCCATAGAATATTATGCCCCATACAATGCTGCATAAAGGTTGATCATGGCCCCATAAGATGCTCCATAGAAAATGTGCCCAATATAATGCTGCATAAAGGTTGATTATGGTCCGATAAGATGCTCCATAGAAACATTTGCCCCATATGCTGCTGCTGCAATTAAAAAAAATGACATACTCACCTCTTGTCCTGAGCAGGTGGGGACATCAGCACTTGCGATATTCACCTGTCCCCGTTCCATCGCCGCGTGCTGCTCTGTCTTCCATCTCTCTGCAGTGACTGTTCACACAGAGGGAGGCGTGCACACTAAACACGTCATCGCGTCCTCTGACCTGAACGTCACAGCCAGAGAACACGGAAGTCACAGCGGCGCCTGGTGATGGAACGGGGACAGGTGAATATCGCATGGGTCACTGTCCTCTGTTATACTCACCCTCGCGGCGCGGTCCCTGCTTCTCTGAAGCGATGGTCTCTGACGCCGGCAGCTTGTTCCTGTGTTCAGCGGTCACTGGTACTGATCATTAAAGTAATGAATATGCGCTCCTTACTGAATGAATGAATATGCGGTCATTACTTTAATGACCGGTACCACATGACCGCTGAACACAGGAAGAGCTGCAGGCGCCGGAGAAGCAGGGACATGCAGAGATGCGCGTGTGCAGGTGAGTATGATGTGACAGCTGCCACTCCACTGCCGACCCTTGGGATAATGACTCCAGTATAAGCCAAGAAGGGCACTTTCAGCTTAAAAAAATGGGCTGAAAATCTCTGCATATACTCAAGTATCAGCAATCAGTATAAGCCAAGAGGGGCACTTTCACCTTAAAAAAATGGGCTGAAAATCTCTGCATATACTCAAGTATCAGCAATCAGTATAAGCCAAGAGGGGCACTTTCACCTTAAAAAAATGGGCTGAAAATCTCTGCATATACTCAAGTGTCAGCAATGGGCACAGTCCAGTTAGTCCCTCCCTACTCCCCTGCAGTCAGTGCCTGGCGCCCGCATACTCCCCTCCACTCACCGCTCACACAGGGTTAATGCCAGCGGTAAAGGCCCGCAGGTACCACACTCTATTAACACTGCAATTAACCCTGTGTGTCCCCAAATTTTTACTATTGATGCTGGCTATGCAGCATCAATAGTAAAAAGATGTCATGTTAAAAATAATTTAAAATAAAAAAACCTGCTATGCTCACCTTCCGTAGTCCGACGATGCACTCGCGGCTGCCGCCAACTTCCGTTCCCAGAGATGCATTGCAAAATTACCCAGAAGACTTAGCAGTCTCGCGAAACCGCTAAGTCATCTGGGTAATTTCGCAATGCATCCTGGGAATGGAAGATGGCGGCAGCCGTGCTCGCATCGCCAGAGCTTCGCTGGATCCCAGCGGGTGAGTATATAACTATTTTTTATTTTAATCATCTTTTTGTAACACGGATATGTGCCCACACTGCTATATACTACGTGGGCAGTGTTATATAGCGCGTGGGCTGCATTATATACAGCGTGGCTGCTAGATACTACGTGGCCAGTGTTATATACTACGTGGGCAGTGTTATATACCACGTGGGCTGCGTTATATACCGCTTGGGCTGCATTATTTACCACGTGGGCTGCATTACATACCGCGTGGCTGCTATATACTACGTGGCCAGTGTTATATACTACATGGGCAGTGTTATATACCACGTGGGCTGCGTTATATACTGCGTGGCTGCTATATACTATGTGGCCAGTGTTAGATACTATGTGGGCAGTGTAATATACCGCGTGGGCTGTGTTATATACCGCGTGGCTGCTATATACTACGTGGCCAGTGTTAGATACTATGTGGGCTGTGTTATGTACTGCGTGGCCTGTGCTATATATTACGTGCCCAGTGTTATATACTGCATGGCCTGTGTTATATACTATGTCGCCTGTGTTATATACACTGCGTGGCTGCAATATACTGCATGGGCTGTTATATACTATTTGGGCTGTGTTATATACTGCGTGGCCACTGTTATATATTGGTGGCCTGTATTAACGCATCGGATATTCTACAATATGTATGTATGTATGTATATAGCAGCCACATAGTATATAGCACAGGCCACGTAGTATTTGTCTGCTATATACTACATGGCTCCTATATACTACGTGGCCTGTGCTATATACTATGTGGCTGCTATATACATACATACATACATATTCTAGAATACTCGATGCATTAGAATCGGGCCACCATCTAGTATCCATATAACCATATATGTAAATCTGATATGGAATAATCTCACCCATGTGTATTGAAGATGCAAATTATCAGATGCAGCAAAAATCCATCAGGAGGAATGGGGAACATTTGCCCTGTTAGGCCCTTTAAAGGCTGACATAACCTGAACCCCAAGACTCCTGCCCATACAAGGGCAGTCCACATCTGACAACTGAGTGCATCCCAATGCGTTTCTTCACTCCGTGAATCCTCAGGGGACCTATTAGCACATAATGGGCATACTGCTACTGCAGTCAGAAAAGGGAAACACTCCCGGGCTTTTCCTATATTATATAGTCATGCTTCCCATGACGAATGCTTAAGCTGTATACAGGAAGGGGCACTAAACTGAATTTTTGCCCTCTCGCAGAAAAACTTAGACGTGCCGCCGAGTGTACTGTAGATTTCTTCTAATCTGTCAATTAAACTATAATGTTAAAATTACAATTTTAAATTTTCCAGGAGAAACTGATTAAATTCTGTTTTCTCAGATGATGTGGCAGTAACAGCCTTTACAGATGAAGAGCAATAAAAAATGCATGAGAATCATTAGGCCTATAAGATATTGTTTAATAATATCACGCAGATATGTATTTTGCTTTACTTAACACTTACAAAAGCTTCCTACTGTTACGAAAATAACTTTATTCCCTTCATTGGCATTGCAAAAATATAAGTACAAGTATATAAAAGTTTAAGTGCAATTCTTTAAATAATGCGTGTATTTTTAGAGCTTTAGCATGTGTTTAACCCTTTCACAACACATGACATATATTTAATCAGTCATCATGTGCCTTTAACAGCTGCTGGTGGAGTGGTACTTGGCCCATGGCTGTTAACCTGTTAAATCCCGCTGTCAATCACTGACAGCGAGATTTAACATGCACCGACAGGGGTGCGTGTTATTCCATCGGCGCACCAGTGATGTGATTGTGGGGTGCCATTGGATTGTCATTACAGCCAGGGGTCTACTGATGACACTGATGCCTGTGATTACAACCCCCTGTGCACGCTGGCCGTTCATAGGGAAACATGATTTTTGTTATACACAGCAGTGCTGAAGCACAGCTTCATGTTCCCCAAGGGAATGATGAAATTATGTAAAACAGGGTTTTTTTTTTGTTTTTTTTTAAAGGTGTAAAAATATGTAAAAATTGAAAAAATACCAAAGTTTTCCTCACTACCATTTTTCTCCATTAAAGAAAAACAATTAAAAAAATTTAAAAATACACATATTTGGTGTTGCTTAGAAGTCTCTGCTATATAAAAATATAAAGTAAATTAATCTGATAGTAAACAACGTAATGAGAAATAAAATCGAAATACCAGAATTAAGATTTTTCTGCCACCGCAGCATTGCAATAGAATGCAATAAGAGGCAATCCAAACATCGTATCTACCCCAATATGGTGTCAGTTGAAACAACAGCTCAGGGTGAAAAAAATGAGCCCTCATCCAAGCCCAGATCCCTAAAAATGAAAACTCTATGGGTCTTAGAAAATTTCAACAACAAAAAAAATTTCATACAGCTTTCTGAAATTTTTTAACCACTTAATTAAAAATAACTATAGATATTTTAGTGTCAGGGTCATAATACCAACCTGGATAATGATATTGCCTGGTCAATTTTATCATACCGTGAACATGGTAAATAAAAAATAAAAAAAACTAAACATTTGAATTGCACTTTTTATGTAATTTCACCGCACTTGGAATTTTGTTCCTGTTTTCCAGTACTCCATATGGTAAAATAAATGGCTTCATTATAAAGTACAAATTGTCTAGCAAAACAATATGCCATCATATAGCTATGTTGATGGAAAAATTGAAAAGTTATGGTTCTTGGAATAAGCAGAGGGGAAAAAAAAAAAAATAATGAAAATTGCCCGGGGCTGAAAAGGTTAAGATTTGTCCGTGTTACAAAATGGAACAACATTCTGATGTTATTCCAATAGATATAAATGACTATATCATACAACAGAGCATTAGAATATATTTAGTTTTCTTTATTTTCTATCTAAGCACAGCTCATCCATGCCTGACGCTCAACTTGGTATTGCAGCCCATCCTGTTTAATTAAGCACAGTTTATAAAGTTTATATGAGATGCGAATTGAGATACTGATTTGGCTTTTATCCTATGTCATATTGCAAGACTCATTAACCCCTTAATCCCATATGACGTACTATCCCGTCGAGGTGGGCCTTAATTCCCACCGACGGGATAGTACGTCATAGCGATCGGCAGCGCTCACGGGGGGAGCGCGGCCGATCGCGGCCGGGTGTCAGCTGACTATCGCAGCTGACATCCGGCACTATGTGCCAGGAGCAGTCACGGACCGCTCCCGGCACTATGTGCCAGGAGCGGTCACGGACCGCTCCCGGCACATTAACCCCCGGCACACCGCGATCAAACATGATCGCAGTGTGAGGGCGGTACAGGCAGCATCGCGCAGGGAGGGGGCTCCCTGCGTGCTTCCCTGAGACGATCGGTACAAGGTGATGTGCTCACCTTGTACCGAGCGTCTCCTCCCTGCAGTCCCCAGATCCAAAATGGCCGCAGGGCTGCATCCGGGTCCTGCAGGGAGTACTTCCGGGTCGACTGCAGGTGCTGGTAAGCCTGCAGCGATGTGAGTGAGATCGCCGATCTTACAGAGTGCTGTGCAAACTGTAAGATTGGCGATCTGTGATGTCCCCCCCGGGACAAAGTAAAAAAGTTAAAAAAAAATTTTCCACATATGTAAAAAAAAAAAAAAAAAAATACTAAATAAATAAATTAAAAAAAATATTATTCCCATAAATACATTTCTTTATCTAAAAAAAAAACAAAAAAACAATAAAAGTACACATATTTAGTATCGCCGCGTCCGTAACGACCCAACCTATAAAACTGTCCCACTAGTTAACACCTTCAGTGAACACCGTAAGAAAAAAAAACGAGCCAAAAAACAACGCTTTATTATCATACCGCCGAACAAAAAATGGAGTAACACGCGATCAAAAAGACGGATGTAAATAACCATAATACCGCTGAAAGCGTCATCTTGTCCCGCAAAAAACGAGCCGCCACAAAGCATAATAAGCAAAAAAATAAAAAAGTTATAGTCCTGAGAATAAAGCGATGCCAAAATAATTATTTTTTCTATAAAATAGCTATTATCGTATAAAAGCACCAAAACATAAAAAAAGATATAAATGAGATATCGCTGTAATCGTACTGACCCGAAGAATAAAACTGCTTTATCAATTTTACCAAACGTGGAATGGTATAAACGCCTCCCCCAAAAGAAATTCATGAATAGCTGGTTTTTGGTCATTCTGCCTCACAAAAATCGGAATAAAAAGTGATCAAAAACTGTCACGTGTCCAAAAATGTTACCAATAAAAACGTCATCTCGTCCCGCAAAAAACAAGACCTCAGATGACTCTGTGGACCAAAATATGGAAAAATTATAGGTCTCAAAATGTGGAGACGCAAAAACTTTTTTGCTATAAAAAAGCGTCTTTTAGTCTGTGACAGCTGCCAATCATAAAAATCCGATATAAAAAATGCTATAAAAGTAAATCAAACCCCCCTTCATCACCCCCTTAGTTAGGGAAAAATAATAAAATTAAAAAAATGTATTTATTTCCATTTTCCCGTCAGGGCTAGGGTTAGGGCTAGGGTTAGGGCTAGGGTTAGGGCTAGGGTTAGGGCTAGGGTTGGGGCTAGGGTTGGGGCTAGGGTTAGGGCTAGGGTTGGGGCTAGGGTTGGGGCTAGGGTTGGGGCTGGGGTTAGGGCTAGGGTTAAGGCTAGGGTTAGGGTTGGGGCTAGGGTTGGGGTTGGGGCTAGGGTTGGGGTTAGGGTTGGGGCTAGGGTTAGGGTTAGGGTTGGGGCTAGGGTTAGGGTTGGGGTTAGGGTTGGAGCTAAAGTTAGGGTTAGGGTTGGGGCTAAAGTTAGGGTTAGGGTTGGGGCTAAAGTTAGGGTTTGGATAATATTTACGGTTGGGATTAGGGTTGGGATTAGAATTAGGGGTGTGTCAGGGTTAGGGGTGTGGTTAGGGTTACCATTGGGATTAGGGTTAGGGGTGTTGTTGGATTAGGGTTTCAGTTATAATTGGTAGGATTCCACTGTTTAGGCACATCAGGGGCTCTCCAAACGCGACATGGCGTCCGATCTCAATTCCAGCCAATTCTGCGTTGAAAAAGTAAAACAGTGCTCCTTCCCTTCTGAGCTCTCCGGTGCGCCCAAACAGGGGTTTACCCCAACATATGGGGTATCAGCGTACTCAGGACAAATTGGACAACAACCTTTGGTGTCCAAGTTCTCTTGTTATCGTTGGGAAAATAAAAATGTGGGGGGCTAAAAATCATTTTTATGGAAAAAAATAAGATTTTTTTTATTTTCGCGGCTCTGCGTTGTAAACTGCAGTGAAACACTTGGGGGTTCAAAGTTCTCACAACACATCTAGATAAGTTCCTTCGGGGGTCTAGTTTCCAATATGGGGTCACTTGTGGGGGGTTTCTACTGTTTGGGTACATCAGGGGCTCTGCAAATGCAACGTGATGCCTGCAGACCAATCCATCTAAGTCTGTATTCCAAATGGCACTCCTTCCCTTCCGAGCTCTGCCATGCGCCCAAACAGTGCTTCCCCCCCCCACATATGGGGTATCAGCGTACTCAGGACAAATTGGATAACAACTTTTGGGGTCCAATTTATCCTGTTATCCTTGTGAAAATACAAAACTGGGGACTAAAAAATCATTTTTGTGAAAAAAAAAAAGAATTTTTATTTTCACGGCTCTGCGTTATAAACTGTAGTGAAACACTTGGGGGCTCAAAGCTCTCAAAACACATCTAGATAAGTTCCTTAGGGGGTCTGTTGTGAATTCTGTGGCTGAATTCACTTCTGTGGTCACAAGTGGTATTGCAGTCTCTGGGCTTCCTCCCTCAGGTGTTTTGGTGAGCTCGTTGGCTGCCTTGCTATTTAGCTCCACCTGAGTCTGTCTTCCTTGCTCCTTGTCAATGTTCCAGTGTTGGATCTGAGCTACTGCATCTTTCCTTGGGCCTGCTGCTCTGCTAGATAAGTGCTTCTAGTTTGTTTTCTGTTTTTTCTGTCCAGCTTGCTATTAACTTTTGCTGGAAGCTCTGAGAAGCAAGGAGTGCACCGCCGTGCTGTTAGTTCGGCACGGTGGGTCTTTTTGCCCCTTTGCGTGGTTTTCGTTTTAGGGTTTTTTGTAGACTGCATAGTTCTCTTTGCTATCCTCGCTCTGTCTAGAATATCGGGCCGCACTTTGCTGAATCTATTTCATTCCTACGTTTGTCTTTTCATCTTGCTAACAGTCATTATATGTGGGGGGCTGCCTATTCCTTTGGGGTATTTCTCTGAGGTAAGTCAGGCTTGTATTTCTATCTTCAGGCTAGTCAGCTCCTCAGGCAGTGCCGAGTTGCATAGGTAGTGATAGGCGCAATCCACTGCTGCTTATAGTTGTGTGAGGATAGATCAGGTACTGCAGTCTACAGAGATTCCACGTCTCAGAGCTCGTCCTATTGTTTTTGGTTATTGCCAGATCTCTGTATGTGCGCTGATTACTGCACGCTGTGTTGCCTGATTGCCAGCCATAACAGTACAAGGAGCCACACCAATGATTCCCAATAGAGGGAAAAAAGAAATCCTGACAGCATTTTTTTTTCTTAGCTCTGTCTTCAGTCTTTTTTTTCCCCTAGACATTAGAGTGCTTCAGGACACAGCTGTGGACATGGATATTCAGGCTCTGTGCTCCTCAATGGATAATCTCGTTGTAAATGTACAAAAGATTCAAGATACTATTGATCAGAAATCGATGCTAGAACCAAGAATTCCGATTCCTGATTTGTTTTTTTGTTACAGAACTAAGTTCCTGAGCTTCAGAAATAATTGTAAGCTATTTTTGGCCTTGAAACCTCATTCTTCTGGTAATCCTATTCAACAGGTTTTGATTATTATTTCTTTTTTGCGCGGCGACCCACAGGACTGGGCGTTTTCTCTTGCACCAGGAGATTCTGCATTGAGTAATGTTGATGCATTTTTCCAGGCGCTGGGATTGCTTTACGATGAGCCTAATTCAGTGGATCAGGCTGAGAAAAATCTGCTGGCTTTATGCCAGGGTCAGGATGATGTAGAAGTATATTGTCAGAAATTTAGGAAGTGGTCAGTACTCACTCTGTGGAATGAATCTGCACTAGCGGCTTTGTTCAGAAAGGGTCTCTCTGAAGCTCTTAAGGATGTAATGGTGGGATTTCCTATGCCTGCTGGTTTGAATGAGTCTATGTCCTTGGCCATTCAGATCGGTCGTCGCTTGCGCGAGCGTAAATCTGTGCACCATCTGGCGGTATTGTCTGAGAGTAAACCTGAGCCTATGCAGTGCGACAGGACTATGACTAAAGTAGAACGGCAAGAACACAGACGTCTGAACAGACTGTGTTTCTATTGTGGTGATTCTACTCATGCTATTTCTAATTGTCCTAAACGCACTAGGCGGTTCGATAGCTCTGCCGTTATTGGTACTGTACAGTCCAAATTCCTTTTGTCCATTACCTTAATGTGCTCTTTGTCATCGTATTCTGTCATGGCGTTTGTGGATTCAGGCGCTGCCCTGAATCTGATGGATTTGGATTATGCTAAACGTTGTGGATTTTTCTTGGAGCCTTTGCGGTGTCCTATTCCGTTGAGAGGAATTGATGCTACACCTTTGGCCAAGAATAAGCCTCAGTACTGGGCCCAGCTGACCATGTGCATTGCTCCTGCACATCAGGAAGTTATTCGCTTTCTGGTACTGCATAATTTGCATGATGTGGTCGTGTTGGGGTTGCCATGGCTACAAACCCATAATCCAGTATTGGATTGGAACTCTATGTCGGTAACCAGCTGGGGTTGTCAGGGAGTACATGGTGATGTTCCATTTTTGTCTATTTCGTCATCCATTCCTTCTGACATCCCAGAGTTCTTGTCGGACTTTCAGGATGTATTTGAAGAGTCCAAGTCTGATGCCCTACCTCCGCATAGGAATTGTGATTGTGCTATCGATTTGATTCCTGGTAGTAAATTCCCTAAGGGTCGTTTATTTAATTTGTCCGTACCTGAACACACCGCTATGCGCAGTTATGTGAAGGAGTCCCTGGAGAAGGGACATATTCGCCCATCGTCGTCACCATTGGGAGCAGGGTTCTTTTTTGTAGCCAAGAAGGATGGTTCGCTAAGACCGTGTATTGATTACCGCCTTCTTAATAAGATCACTGTTAAGTTTCAGTATCCCTTGCCATTGATTTCTGACTTGTTTGCTCGGATTAAGGGGGCTAGTTGGTTTACTAAGATTGATCTTCGTGGTGCGTATAATCTGGTGAGAATCAGGCAGGGAGATGAATGTAAAACGGCATTTAATACGCCCGAGGGTCATTTTGAGTATCTGGTGATGCCGTTCGGACTTGCCAATGCTCCATCTGTTTTTCAGTCTTTTATGCATGATATTTTCCGTGAGTATCTGGATAAATTTTTGATTGTTTACTTGGATGACATTTTGATCTTCTCAGATGATTGGGAGTCTCATGTGAAGCAAGTCAGAATGGTTCTCCAGGTACTGCGTGCTAATTCCTTGTTCGTGAAGGGATCAAAGTGTCTCTTCGGTGTGCAGAAAGTTTCATTTTTGGGGTTCATCTTTTCCCCTTCTACTATCGAGATGGATCCGGTTAAGGTTCAGGCCATCCAGGATTGGACTCAGCCGACATCTCTAAAAAGTCTGCAGAAATTCCTGGGCTTTGCTAATTTTTATCGTCGCTTCATCTGTAATTTTTCTAGCATTGCCAGACCATTGACCGATTTGACCAAGAAGGGTGCTGATTTGGTTAATTGGTCTTCTGCTGCCGTGGAAGCTTTTCAGGAGTTGAAGCGTCGTTTTTGCTGTGCCCCTGTGTTGTGTCAACCTGATGTTTCTCTTCCGTTCCAGGTCGAGGTTGATGCTTCTGAGATTGGTGCAGGGGCGGTTTTGTCACAGAGAGGTTCTGGTTGCTCAGTGTTCAAACCATGTGCTTTCTTTTCCAGGAAATTTTCTGCTGCTGAGCGTAATTATGATGTGGGCAACCGAGAGTTGCTGGCCATGAAGTGGGCATTCGAGGAGTGGCGTCATTGGCTTGAGGGTGCTAAGCATCGCGTGGTGGTTTTGACTGATCATAAGAACCTTACTTATCTTGAGTCTGCCAAGCGCTTGAATCCTAGACAGGCCCGTTGGTCGTTATTTTTTGCTCGTTTTGATTTTGTGATTTCATACCTTCCGGGCTCTAAAAATGTGAAGGCGGATGCTCTGTCTAGGAGTTTTGTGCCCGACTCTCCGGGGTTATCTGAGCCGGCGAGTATCCTCAAGGAAGGAGTCATTGTGTCTGCCATCTCCCCTGATTTGCGGAGAGTGTTGCAGAAATTTCAGGCTAATAAACCTGATCGTTGTCCGGCCGAGAAACTGTTCGTCCCTGATAGGTGGACTAGTAAAGTTATCTCTGAACTTCATTGTTCGGTGCTGGCCGGTCATCCAGGAATCTTTGGTACCAGGGAGTTGGTTGCTAGATCCTTCTGGTGGCCATCTCTGTCGCGGGATGTGCGTGCTTTTGTGCAGTCCTGTGGAATTTGTGCTAGGGCTAAGCCCTGCTGTTCACGTGCCAGTGGGTTGCTTTTGCCCTTGCCGGTCCCGAAGAGGCCTTGGACGCATATTTCGATGGATTTCATTTCTGACCTTCCCGTTTCTCAAAAGATGTCGGTCATTTGGGTGGTCTGTGATCGCTTTTCTAAAATGGTCCATCTGGTGCCCTTGGTTAAATTGCCTTCCTCCTCTGATTTGGTGCCCTTGTTCTTCCAGCATGTGGTTCGTTTACATGGCATTCCTGAGAATATTGTTTCTGACAGAGGTTCCCAGTTTGTCTCGAGGTTCTGGCGAGCCTTTTGTGGTAGGATGGGCATTGACCTATCTTTCTCCTCGGCCTTCCATCCTCAGACTAATGGCCAGACCGAACGAACCAATCAGACCTTGGAAACATATCTGAGATGTTTTGTTTCCGCTGACCAGGATGATTGGGTGTCATTTTTGCCGTTGGCTGAGTTCGCCCTTAATAATCGGGCCAGCTCGGCTACCTTGGTCTCTCCATTTTTCTGCAATTCTGGGTTCCATCCTCGTTTCTCTTCAGGACAGGTTGAGTCTTCGGACTGTCCTGGTGTGGATTCTGTGGTGGACAGGTTGCAGCAGATCTGGACTCAGGTAGTGGACAATTTGACCTTGTCCCAGGAGAAGGCTCAGCTTTTCGCTAATCGCAGACGCCGTGTGGGACCCCGACTTCGTGTTTGGGATCTGGTTTGGTTATCTTCTCGTCATATTCCTATGAAGGTTTCCTCTCCTAAATTTAAACCTCGTTTTATTGGTCCGTATAGGATTTCTGAGATTCTTAATCCGGTGTCTTTTCGTCTGATCCTCCCAGACTCCTTTTCCATACATAATGTATTCCATAGGTCGTTGTTGAGGAGATACGTGGCACCTATGGTTCCATCTGTGGAGCCTCCAGCCCCTGTTTTGGTGGAGGGGGAATTGGAGTATATTGTGGAGAAGATTTTGGATTCTCGTGTCTCTAGACGGAAACTCCAGTATCTGGTCAAATGGAAGGGTTATGCTCAGGAAGATAATTCCTGGGTTTTTGCCTCTGATGTCCATGCCCCAGATCTTGTTCGTGCCTTTCATGTGGCTCATCCTGGTCAGCCTGGGGGTTCTGGTGAGGGTTCGGTGACCCCTCCTCAAGGGGGGGGTACTGTTGTGAATTCTGTGGCTGAATTCACTTCTGTGGTCACAAGTGGTATTGCAGTCTCTGGGCTTCCTCCCTCAGGTGTTTTGGTGAGCTCGTTGGCTGCCTTGCTATTTAGCTCCACCTGAGTCTGTCTTCCTTGCTCCTTGTCAATGTTCCAGTGTTGGATCTGAGCTACTGCATCTTTCCTTGGGCCTGCTGCTCTGCTAGATAAGTGCTTCTAGTTTGTTTTCTGTTTTTTCTGTCCAGCTTGCTATTAACTTTTGCTGGAAGCTCTGAGAAGCAAAGGAGTGCACCGCCGTGCTGTTAGTTCGGCACGGTGGGTCTTTTTGCCCCTTTGCGTGGTTTTCGTTTTAGGGTTTTTTGTAGACTGCATAGTTCTCTTTGCTATCCTCGCTCTGTCTAGAATATCGGGCCGCACTTTGCTGAATCTATTTCATTCCTACGTTTGTCTTTTCATCTTGCTAACAGTCATTATATGTGGGGGGCTGCCTATTCCTTTGGGGTATTTCTCTGAGGTAAGTCAGGCTTGTATTTCTATCTTCAGGCTAGTCAGCTCCTCAGGCAGTGCCGAGTTGCATAGGTAGTGATAGGCGCAATCCACTGCTGCTTATAGTTGTGTGAGGATAGATCAGGTACTGCAGTCTACAGAGATTCCACGTCTCAGAGCTCGTCCTATTGTTTTTGGTTATTGCCAGATCTCTGTATGTGCGCTGATTACTGCACGCTGTGTTGCCTGATTGCCAGCCATAACAGGGGTCTACTTTCCAAAATGGTGTCAGTTGTGGGTGGTTTCAATGTTTAGGCACATCAGGGGCTCTCCAAACGCAACGTGGCATCCCATCTCAATTCCAGTCAATTTTGCATTGAAAAGTCAAATGGCGCTCCTTCCCTTCCGAGCTTTGCCATGCGCCCAAACAATGGTTTACACCCACATATGGGGTATCAGTGTACTCAGGACAAATTGTACAACAACTTTTGTGGTCTAATTTCTTCTTACCCTTGGGAAAATAAAAAATTGGGGGCAAAAAGAACATTTTTGTGAAAAAATATGATTTTTTATTTTTACGGCTCTGCATTATAAACTTCTATGAAGCACTTGTTGGGTCAAAATGCTCACCACATATCTAGATAAGTTCCTCAAGGGGTCTACTTTCCAAAATGGTGTCACTTGTGGGGGTTTTTAATGTTTAGGCACATTAGGGGCTCTCCAACACAACATGGCATCCCATCTCAATTCCAGTCAATTTTGCATTGAAAAGTCAAATGGCGCTCCTTCCCTTCCGGGCTCTGCCATGCGCCCAAACAATAGTTTACACCCACATATGGGGTATCAACGTACTCAGGACAAATTGCACAACAACTTTTGAGGTCTAATTTCTTCTCTTACCCTTGGGAAAATAAAAAATTGGGGGCAAAAAATCATTTTTGAGAAAAAAAATGATTTTTTATTTTTACGGCTCTGCATTATAAACTTCTATGAAGCACTGGTTGGGTCAAAGTGCTCACCACACATCTAGATAAGTTCCTCAAGGGGTCTACTTTCCAAAATGGTGTCACTTGTGGGGGGTTTCAATGTTTAGGCACATCAGGGGCTCTCCAAACGCAACATGGCGTCCCATCTCAATTCCAGTCAATTTGGCATTGAAAAGTCAAATGGCGCTCCTTCCCTTCCGAGCTCTGCCATGCGCCCAAACAGTGGTTTACCCCCACATGTGAGATATCAGTGTACTCAGAAGAAATTGGCCAACAAATTTTAGCATCCATTTTAGCCTGATGCCCATGTGAAAATAGAAAAAATTGAGGCTAAAATAAAATTTTTGTGAAAAAAGTACTTTTTCATATTTATGGATCAATTTGTGAAGCACCTGAGGGTTCAA
This sequence comes from Ranitomeya imitator, assembly GCF_032444005.1. Taxonomy (NCBI): domain Eukaryota; kingdom Metazoa; phylum Chordata; class Amphibia; order Anura; family Dendrobatidae; genus Ranitomeya; species Ranitomeya imitator. Next base: position 543,854,594 of record NC_091284.1, on the reverse strand, counting down.
AGTGCTCAATATGCATCTAGATAAGTTCCTTGGGTGGTTTACACCCACATATGGGGTATCAGCGTACTCAGGACAAATTGCACAACAACTTTTGTGGTCTAATTTCTCCTGTTACCCTTGGTAAAATAAAACAAATTGGAGCTGAAATAAATTTTGTGTGAAAAAAAGTGAAATGTTCATTTTTATTTAAACATTACAAAAATTCCTGTAAAACACCTGAAGGGTTAATAAACTTGTTGAATGTGGTTTTAGGCACCATGAGGGGTGCAGTTTTTAGAATAGTGTCACACTTGGGTATTTTCTATCATATAGACCCATCAAAATGACTTCAAATGAGATGTGGTCCCTAAAAAAAAAATGGTGTTGTAAAAATGAGAAATTGCTGGTCAAATTTTAACCCTTATAACTCCCTAACAAAAAAAAATTGGGGTTCCAAAATTGTGCTGATGTAAAGTAGACATGTGGGAAATGTTACTAATTAAGTATTTTGCATGACATATCTCTGTGATTTAAGGGTATAAAAATTGAAAGTTGGAAAATTGCAAAATTTTCAAAATTTTCGCCAAATTTCCGTTTTTTTCTCAAATAAACGCAAGTATATCAATTAAATTTCACCACTAGCATGAAGTACAATATGTCACGAGAAAACAGTGTCAGAATAGCCAAGATCCGTTGAAGAGTTCCAGAGTTATAACCTCATAAATGGACAGTGGTCAGAATTGTAAAAATTGGCCCGGTCATTAACGTGCAAACCACACTCGGGGCTTAAGGGGTTAAAGGGTTGATTGTGACTTGTAGAATCTCTACTTCCAACAGGTGGCGCTATAGAGTTCAAGTCCTCTTTTTTCTCTGAAGAGGCAATTTGCATATTAAATTTCCTAGTGGAGCATTGCACGGCGAGTAAGCCTTCTTACCTTGACAAGCCAGAGCTGGGATGTCACTCTTCACAAGGAGAAACCTTACCCCTTAGACCTATGACATGAGGATCACCAAAAAATTACAGTATTTATTATATAAAAAAAAGCATTCACACCAAGACATTATAAAAAACACTTAAAAAAACCTATTGGTAAGAAGAAAGAGTGCACTAGGCGGTGTGTCCATAATAAGGAAATCACCCACCTGCTCTGCATGTAAATGCAAATGACAACAATGTTCTAATAGAAAGGCCCCTAATAATATGATAATGTGTGCAAAACTGTAAAGCGCTGCGGAATATGTTAGCACTATATAAAAAAATAAAGATTATTATAAAGATTATTATTATTATAATATACATGATCGATTAAAACAAAGTCATAGTTCTAAGTAAGAGTTTAAAGTGTAAACAAGCAACAATGAGAAAATGCTATGTGAATGTTACAAACATCTGCATTTTGGGAAAAAAATGTAAACTCCTGGCATGCAAATTCAGTAAAATGGCGGTCAGCTGTGCTCCCATCTTACTAAAGAGTAGAGGTCCAGCAAAAGTTTAAAAAGAAAAAAATATATATACACAGCATGAGAGGACAAGAGGAAGGTGTGGAGGACCAGACCACTGTCAAGGAGTAAAGGAGCAGTGGGGACAGTCATTAAGGTGAACATTGAGTTAGGCCAGTCTCACACGTCCAGATAATTCCGGTACTGGAGAAATCGGTACCGGAGTTATCCGTTTCTGTGTGTCCGTGTCCTCAATAAAGTACCTTAGAAATAAATCTATATATATAATTGTCTAAGGGTTTTTCCGTCTGTCTGTCTGTCTGTCTGTCTTTCTGTCTTTCTGTCCTGGAAATCCCGGCTCGCTGAGCAACGGGCACAGCGACGATGATGTCATAAAGGACGTAGAAATCCCGCGTCTGATTGGTCGAGGCCGCCAGGCCTCGACCAATCAGCAACGGGCACAGCAACGATGTTGTCATAAAGGACGTAGACATCTCACGTTTCTGATTCAGCGACGGGCACATTATCGACGTATATGTCATAATGGTTGCCATGGCGACGATTATGTCATAAAGGTTGCCTCGACCAATCAGCGACGGGCACAGTGTGCCGCGAATTCTGGAATCATCATTGTCCATATACTACGGGGACATGCATATTCTAGAATACCCGATGCGTTAGAATCGGGCCACAATCTAGTATCTAATAAGTACAAAACAGAAAAGTAAGTACCATTGATGAGTGTGAATTGAAGCTAAAAATAATATCCTAACTATAGGAACCTGAGGTAAGCATGACTGAATGATTGTAGTTGTGAGTTAAACTGAATGATTGTGATAAATTGTGCAGAGTAAACAGAAGGCAGAAAAGCAGAGCAGGGAAGCAAAGCCCTACGCGTATTGCTGCCATGGCTTCATCAAGGAATAGGGCTTTGAGTCCCACCTCTGCTTTCCTTTTTTCTAAAGTTTTAATCAGTTAAGGATCACCAAGAAATGACATAACTAGATTTAAAAAAGGACACATATCAAGACTTTAAAAAGCCCATTGGTTAAAACAAATGGTAAAATACTATAGGATATGGCCAATAATAATGTTACCACTCACCTGTTCTTCATGCAGGGTCGGCGTTAGGGGCAAGCAGACTAGGCAGCTGCCTAGGGCCCCCGCTGGGGGCCCCCAGCCAGGGTCGGACATACCGCTGGTGCCACTGCTCTGGGTCCGAGAGGTGGAGGGTGGTCTCTGCAGGCAGGCCCCGTATCATGTAGCATCGGGCCCCTCTCACTCCCTCCTGTAATCATGCTAACACCCAGTGCCAGGGAGAGAGCGGCGCACGGAGTGCAGGAGTTCAAATGGGGGTTCGTGTCATGCAGGGAGAGACGCTGACCAATGAACGCTTTCCTCACCAAACTGAGGAGAGCGCTCATTGGCTGCTGTCTCTCTGTTCTCCTGCATGGCGCGTCCCAATGGTGACTGGTGACTACTCACCTACAGTCAGTGGCCCCGCTGCACAGCACACAGAGAGTCAGGGACAGCAGTGGAGGAAGAGCAGGACTTAAGTTGTATATCTGCTGCCTCCACTGTTCTGTTCCCAGCAGGCTGCGGCATCTCCTCACTGTGAAGAGATGGGGGAGGAGGCTCACTGCATAGGACAACACGGCAGCACCAGGGAACTGATATCAGTCCTGTCTGCTCTGTGCCCCATCCCCCACAGTGGGTTCTGCAGCCCTCTCCAACTGAACTGACCTCCTCCAGGGCTCATCTGATCACCTGATATACAAGATTAGTATGTGTGTATGTATATGCTTGTAGATGTATGTATGTGCATCTGTGTATGTACTGTGTGTGTTTATATATGTGTATGCATGTACAGTATATGTGTATGTTTGTGTGCATAATATGTGTGCATCTGTGTATATGCAATATATTTGTATGTATATATGGTATATATGTATGTATATGTGTGTACGGTATGTGTATACTATATGTGTATATAACTGTGTGTGTGTGTGTAGGTACAGTATATGTGTATGTATATATGGTATATGTGTGTGTATGTACGGTATGTGTCTATACAGTACAGACCAAAAGTTTGGACACACCTTCTCATTTAAAGATTTTTCTGTATTTTCATGGCTATGAAAATTGTACATTCACACTGAAGGCATCTGAACTATGAATTAACACATGTGGAATTATATACTTAACAAAAAATGTGTGAAACCACTGAAATTATGTCTTATACTCTAGGTTCTTCAAAGTAGCCACCTTTAGCTTTGATAACTGCATTGCACACTCTTGGCATTCTCTTGATTCGCTTCAAGAGGTAGACACCGGGAATGGTTTTCAATTCACAGGTGTGCCCTGGCAGGTTTAATAAGTGGGATTTCTTGCCTTATAAATGGGGTTGGGACCATCAGTTGTGTTGTGCAGAAGTCTGGTGGATACACAGCTGATAGTCCTACTGAATAGACTCTTAGAATTTGTATTATTGCAAGAAAAAAGCAGCTAAGCAAAGAAAAACGAGTGGCCATCATTACTTTAAGAAATGAAGGTCAGTCAGTCTGAAAAATTTGGCAAACTTTGAAAGTGTCCCCAAGTGCAGTGGCAAAAACCATCAAGCGCTAAAAAGAAACTGGCTCACATGAGGACAGCCCTAGGAAAGGAAGACCAAGAGTCACCTCTGCTTCTGAGGATAAGTTTATCTGAGTCACCAGCCTGAGAAATCATAGGTTAACAGCAGCTCAGATTAGAGACCAGGTCAATGCCACACAGAGTTCTAGCAGTAGACACATCTCTACAACAACTATTAAGAGGAGACTTTGTGCAGCAGGCCTTCATGGTAAAATAGCTGCTAGGAAACCATTACTAACGACAGGCAACAAGCAGAAGAGACTTGTTTGGGCTAAAGAACACAAGGAATGGACAATAGACCAGTGGAAATCTGTGCTTTGGTCTGATGATTCCAAATTTGAGATCTTTGGTTCAGACCACTGTGTCTTTGTGCGACGCAGAAAGGTGAACGGATGGACTCTACATGCCTGGTTCCCACCGTGAAGCATGGAGGAGGAGGTGGGATGGTGTGGGGGTGCTTTGCTGGTGACACTGTTGGGGATTTATTCAAAATTGAAGGCATACTGAACCAGCATGGCTATCACAGCATCTTGCAGCGGCATGCTATTCCATCCGGCTTGCGTTTAGTTGGACCATCATTTATTTTTCAACAGGACAATGACCCCAAACACACCTCCAGGCTGTGTAAGGGCTATTTGACCAAGAAGGAGAGTGATGGGATGCTACGCCAGATGACCTGGCCTCCACAGTCACCAGACCTGAACCCAATCGAGATGAATTGGGGTGAGCTGGACCGCAGAGTAACATACATAGTTAGTAAGGCCGAAAAAAGACATTTGTCCATCCAGTTCAGCCTATATTCCATCAGAGTGATGGCAAAAGGGCCAAAAAGTGCTAAGCATCTCTGGGAATTCCTTTAAGATTGTTGGAAGACCATTTCTAGTGACTACCTCTTGAAGCTCATCAAGAGAATGCCAAGAGTGTGCAAAGCAGTCATCAAAGCAAAAGGTGGCTACTTTGAAGAACCTAGAATATAAGACATAATTTCAGTTGCTTCACACTTTTTTGTTAAATATATAATTCCACATGTGTTAATTCATAGTTTTGATGCCTTCAGTGTGAATGTACAATTTTCATAGTCATGAAAATACTGAAAAATCTTTAAATGAGAAGGTGTGTCCAAATTTTTGGTCTGTACTGTATGTATGTACGGTACGAGTATGTGTATCTGCATGTTTGTACGGTATATGTGTGTATGCATGTACGGTATATGTATGTGTATCTTTGTGTATGTACGGTATATGTGTGTATGTACAGTATATGTATGTATGATGGTATATGTATGTGTATCTGTGTGTATGTAAAGTATATGTGTGTTTTTGTATATATGGTATATGTATGTACGGTATGTCTCTGTATGTACGGTATATGTGTGTGTATGTATAGTACGTGTATGTATGACGGTATATGTATATGTATCTGTGTGTATGTATAGTATATGTGTGTGTTTCTATATATGGTATATGTGTGTGTATGTTCAGTATATGCATGTGTGTTTGTACAGTATGTGTATGTATGACGGTATGTGTATCTGTGTGTATGTATGGTATATGTGTGTGTTTGCATGTACGGTATTTGTATGCGTATCTGTGTGTATGTATGTACTGTATATGTATGTGTATCAGTGTACATATGTACAGTATGTGTGTATGTACTGTATATGTATGTGTAACTGTGTGTATGTATGTACAGTATGTGTGTGTTTGCATGTACAGTATATGTATGTGTATCTGTGTGTATGTATGTACAGTATGTGTATGTTTGCATGTACAGTATATGTATGTGTATCTATGTTTGTATGGTGTAACGCATATATATATATATATATATATATGTTTATTACAAACACACAGTATTATATTCTGTTGGGGACTGCATTATATTCTATGGGGGGACTGCATTATATGCTATGGGGGGTTGCGTTATACTATATGAGGTCAGAATTATATTCTATATGGGGACTGCATTATACTCTATGGAGGACTATGGGAGTGTATTATACTCTATAGAAGACTATGGGGAGTGTATTATACTCTATGGAGGACTATGGGGGTGTATTATACTATATGGAGGACTATGGGGAGTCTATTATACTATATGGAGGACTATGAGGAGTGTGTTATACTATATGGAGGACTAGAGGGAGTACATTATACTATATGGAGGACTAGGGGGAGTACATTATACTATATGGAGGACTATGGAAGTGTAATATACTATATGGAGAACTAGGGGGAGTGCAAAATGCAAGATATTCATCGAGTGATTGGATTGGTTATGCCACAACAAAAATCATTGTTCTCAGCAGCACATCGCCCGGTGAAAGGCTGGGTTCGCATTGCGTTATGGTGGTACATTTAACAGACTACGTTACACCGCGGCATAACGCGGTGTAACGTAGTCCGTTAACGCCGCCATAGACTGCAATGTCGGACGCATCGCTAGCGTCATCGCTACCATCATCGCCGCAGATATGCTGCTAAGATGGTACTGTATGTGGACAGATTGATCTACTAGTGATAATTCTGTCCCCATCATTATTCTTCAGCCGGTGTAAAGTGGCCAGAAACAAGTGGGGAATGACTTCAATATTGTTAATCACACTCATTTAGTGGCCTGAAATCAGCGCATTTATCTACAACCGAAATGTTTTTGTGTGATGGTGCAATTTGTTAGCATTTGGGGCCCCATTTTAAACTTTTGCCTAGGGCCCCACTTTGCCAAAAACCGGCCCTGTCTTCATGTGAATACGAACACAGACTATCTGCATGGCTATTCTCATTCTCTCACCCAGCTCTTCCCCTCTTCACCCTACTTGGCTTTGTTTACCGGGCTGCTTGTCTGCCTTCACACCTACATGACACAAGCAGTCATATACTGACTTCAGAGTTGATGCCTATGTAGACAGTACAAACCGTGTCAAAGTTTTTCAAAGTACAGCAGCAGCCTCAGTCAACTTCTGTGCATGGAACTGCAGGGGAGCCCTATTTTCCGAGATATAGCTGTTGCCAAGCTCCTGGTAGACCTGGTGACATTGAGAACTTTTCTGCAGAAAAATTACCAAAGAGTATTTTTGCTCCCTTGCTCTTGGGTTGGCCAGGAGTCTCAAAGATCAGGACCCCATAAATCATAATTCATAATATATTCTAGCAATCAGCTTAAAATGATGTGATGGAAAATGACCTTTTAATTATAATTTTCCTAAATAAATTAATCAAATCACTCTATTTTAACTTTAAACCTGTAAATCATTATTATTACAAATTGAGGTAAGACGATTCAGCATAGAATATCTAGAATAAAATAACAATTCAAAAGAAGAACAATTAGATTAATAATAACTTAAATAAAATATTTTATTCCAAGTGATTAAACGTTTTTAAGAAAACTGTTTAGCACCAAATAATATTCTGTAGTATGTGCACAGTTATTAAGTTATTAAGCTAGGTAATGCAAAATAGAAAATAGAAAAGAGAGATTTTTAAATGATTTGTGATCTCTTTTCTCTTTTTATAATGTTGAAGTGGATTTATGCTAATGTAGAGCTAAGCAAATGATTTCTTGAAACATAGATGCCCCCATTATACAAGGACAAAAGATTAAATACAGTCAAGGAAATATTACCCACATTTTTTAATTCCCATCCAAAGTACTGTTGAAGTAAAATAGAAACATTAGCAATGTTTTCTATCGAGAAATGGCGGTAAATACTGCTATTAGTGCTGAAATATTTGGTTAATGGATTACAAACACACTCTACTCTGCGACCTTGTCAGGTCAGAGATCGGCAATAACCACTGAAAGCAAAAAAGAAGTAAGATGTAGTTTATGTTTACAAATGGCCTTATTAATGCACACTTTGGAACTCATGAATAAAATCAATGTCAGTTAAACAATAATTAGATTTGAAAAAGTCAATAAAAGCCCTGGGTGAGCCATATTTATTTAATATTAGTAATGAATTCAATATTTAGTATGTGAACATATGGGTTGGACATCATAATAGGCATTTTTCTATCTCACATTTGTGGTTCTGGGACAATAATATATAAATATGTATTATTTTCATATGCTTAGGTATTTTTTGGTTAGTTTGGAGAGCGATAATGTGTTGCTTTGAGTTTTACTATTCTAGAAGGTATTTGGGGGATTAGGACTTTTATATTTTAGCTTTGTATTGTTTGTCCCTAGTGCACTATGTGAATGTTGGCAACAAAACAACAATTTTTAAATATGAAGCAGTGCAATATAAATACAGTTATAAAGCACAATACAAAATATTTTTACATTCTTTTATATTCAGACAACACAGTGCACCATCTATCTGTGTATATACAGTACAGACCAAAAGTTTGGACACATCTTCTCATTTAAAGATTTTTCTGTATTTTCATGACTATGGAAATTGTACATTCACACTGAAGGCATCAAAACTATGAATTAACACATGTGGAATTATATACTTAACAAAAAAGTGTGAAACAACTGACATTATGTCTTATATTCTAGGTTCTTCAAAGTATCCACCTTTTGCTTTGATGACTGCTTTGCACACTCTTGGGATTCTCTTGATGAGCTTCAAAAGGTAGTCACCGTGAATGGTCTTCCAACAATCTTGAAGGAGTTCCCAGAGATGCTTAGCACTTGTTGGCCCTTTTGCCTTCACTCTGCGGTCCAGCTCACACCAAACCATCTGTGGAGGCCAGGTCATCTGGTGCAGCACCCCATCACTCTCCTCCATGGTCAGATAGCCCTTACACAGCCTGGAGGTGTGTTTGGGGTCATTGTCCTGTTGAAAAATAAATGATGGTCCAACTAAACGCAAACCGGATGGAATAGCATGCCGCTGCAAGATGCTGTGGCAGCCATGCTGGTTCAGTATGCCTTCAATTTTGAATAAATTCCCAACAGTGTCACCAGCAAAGCACCCCCACACCATCACACTCCTCCTCCATGCTTCACAGTGGGAACCAGGCATGTAGAGTCCATCCGTTCACCTTTTCTGCGTCGCACAAAGACACGGTGGTTGGAACCAAAGATTTTCTTACCTTAATACAAATTCTAAAAGTTTATCAGTAGGACTATCAGCTGTGTATCCACCAGACTTCTGCACAACACAACTGATGGTCCCAACCCTATTTATAAGGCAAGAAATCCCACTTATTAAACCTGACAGGGCACACCCGTGAATTGAAAACCATTCCTGGTGACTACCTCTTGAAGCTCATCAAGAGAATGCCAAGAGTGTGCAAAGCAGTCATCAAAGCAAAAAGTGGCTACTTTGAAGAACCTAGAATATAAGACATTATTTCAGTTGTTTCACACTTTTTTGTTAAGTATATAATTCCACATGTGTTAATTCATAGTTTTGATGCCTTCAGTGTGAATGTAAAATTTTCACAGTCATGAAAATACAGAAAAATCTTTAAATGAGAAGGTGTGTCCAAACTTCTGGTCTGTACTGTATATATATATATATATATATATATACAGTGGGGCAAAAAAGTATTTAGTCAGTCAGCAATAGTGCAAGTTCCACCACTTAAAAAGATGAGAGGCGTCTGTAATTTACATCATAGGTAGACCTCAACTATGGGAGACAAACTGAGAAAAAAAAATCCAGAAAATCACATTGTCTGTTTTTTTTATCATTTTATTTGCATATTATGGTGGAAAATAAGTATTTGGTCAGAAACAAACAATCAAGATTTCTGGCTCTCACAGACCTGTAACTTCTTCTTTAAGAGTCTCCTTTTTCCTCCACTCATTACCTGTAGTAATGGCACCTGTTTAAACTTGTTATCAGTATAAAAAGACACCTGTGCACACCCTCAAACAGTCTGACTCCAAACTCCACTATGGTGAAGACCAAAGAGCTGTCAAAGGACACCAGAAACAAAATTGTAGCCCTGCACCAGGCTGGGAAGACTGAATCTGCAATAGCCAACCAGCTTGGAGTGAAGAAATCAACAGTGGGAGCAATAATTAGAAAATGGAAGACATACAAGACCACTGATAATCTCCCTCGATCTGGGGCTCCACGCAAAATCCCACCCCGTGGGGTCAGAATGATCACAAGAACGGTGAGCAAAAATCCCAGAACCACGCGGGGGGACCTAGTGAATGAACTGCAGAGAGCTGGGACCAATGTAACAAGGCCTACCATAAGTAACACACTACGCCACCATGGACTCAGATCCTGCAGTGCCAGACGTGTCCCACTGCTTAAGCCAGTACATGTCCGGGCCCGTCTGAAGTTTGCTAGAGAGCATTTGGATGATCCAGAGGAGTTTTGGGAGAATGTCCTATGGTCTGATGAAACCAAACTGGAACTGTTTGGTAGAAACACAACTTGTCGTGTTTGGAGGAAAAAGAATACTGAGTTGCATCCATCAAACACCATACCTACTGTAAAGCATGGTGGTGGAAACATCATGCTTTGGGGCTGTTTCTCTGCAAAGGGGCCAGGACGACTGATCCGGGTACATGAAAGAATGAATGGGGCCATGTATCGTGAGATTTTGAGTGCAAACCTCCTTCCATCAGCAAGGGCATTGAAGATGAAACGTGGCTGGGTCTTTCAACATGACAATGATCCAAAGCACACCGCCAGGGCAACGAAGGAGTGGCTTCGTAAGAAGCATTTCAAGGTCCTGGAGTGGCCTAGCCAGTCTCCAGATCTCAACCCTATAGAAAACCTTTGGAGGGAGTTGAAAGTCCATGTTGCGAAGCGAAAAGCCAAAAATATCACTGCTCTAGAGGAGATCTGCATGGAGGAATGGGCCAACATACCAACAACAGTGTGTGGCAACCTTGTGAAGACTTACAGAAAACGTTTGACCTCTGTCATTGCCAACAAAGGATATATTACAAAGTATTGAGATGAAATTTTGTTTCTGACCAAATACTTATTTTCCACCATAATATGCAAATAAAATGTTAAAAAAACAGACAATGTGATTTTCTGGATTTTTTTTTCTCAGTATGTCTCCCATAGTTGAGGTCTACCTATGATGTAAATTACAGACGCCTCTCATCTTTTTAAGTGGTGGAACTTGCACTATTGCTGACTGACTAAATACTTTTTTGCCCCACTGTATATATATATATATACACATATATATATATATGTGTATATATATATATATATATATATATATACAGTGGGTACGGAAAGTATTCAGACCCCTTTAAATTTTTCATTCTTTGTTTCATAGCAGCCATTTGGTAAATTCAAAAAAGTTCATTTGAACTTTTCTTGACTGAAAAAAAACAGAAATTTGGAAATGCTTGCAAATTTATTAAAAAATAAAAACTGAAATATCACATGGTCATAAGCATTCAGACCCTTTGCTCTGTATTGAGTAGAAGCACTCTTTTGAGCTAGTACAGTTCTGTCAGGTTGGATGGTGAACGTTGATGGACATCCATTTTCAGGTCTCTCCAGAGATGCTCAATTGGGTTTAGGTCAAGGCTCTGACTAGGCCAGTCAAGAATGGTCACAGAGTTATTCTGAAGCCACTCTTTTGTTATTTTAGCTGTGTGCTTAGGGTCATTGTCTTGTTGGAAGGTGGACCTTCGGCTAAGTCTGAGGTCCAGAGCACTCTAGAACAGGTTTTCATCCATGATAGCTCTGTACTTGGCCACATTCATTTTTCCTTCAATGGCAGCCAGTTGTCATGTCCCTGCAGCTGAAAAACACCCCATTGCACATAGTGAAGTGCGATGCTGCCACCACCATGTTTCACTGTTGGGATTGTATTTGGCAGGTTATGAGCAGTGCTTGGTTTTCTCCACACATACCGCTTAGAATTATCATCAAAAAGGTCTATTTCCATCTCATCAGACCAGAGAATCTTGTTTCTCATAGTGTGGGAGTCGTTCATGTGTTTTTTAGCAAACTCTATGAGGGCTTTCATATGTCTTGCACTAAGAAGAGGCTTCCGTTGGGCCACTCTGCCATAAAAGCCTGAGTGGTGGAGGACTGTAGTGATAGTTGCCTTTGTGGAACTTTCTCCCATCTCCCTACTGCATCTGTGGAGCTCAGCCAGAGTGATCTTGGGGTTCTTCTTTATCTCTCTCACCAAGGCTCTTCTCCCACGATTGCTCAGTTTGGATGGATGGTCAGGTCTAGGAAGACTTCTGGTGGTCCCAAACTTCTTCCATTTAAGGATTATGAAGGCAACTGTGCTCTTAGGAACCTTGAGTACTGCACAAATTATTTTGTAACCTGGGCCAGATCTGTGCCTTGCCACAATTCTGTCTCTGAGCTCCTTGGTCAGTTCCTTAAACCTCATGATTCTCATTTGGTCTGACATGCAGATGAGATGTGAGATCTTATATAGTCAGGTGTGTGCCTTTCCAAATCAAGTCCTATCAGTTTACACACAGCTGAATTCCACTGAAGGAGTAGAACCATCTCAAGGAGGATCACAAGGAAATGGACAGCATGTGACATAAATGCAAGTGTCTGAGCAAAGGGTCTGAATACTTATGACCATGTGATATTTCAATTTTTCTTTTTTTTATAAATATGCAAAAATTTCTACAATTCTGTTTTCTTCAGTCAAGATGGGGTGCAGAGTGTACATTATTGAGAAATAATTGTTTTTGAATTTACTAAATGGCTGCAATGAAACAAAGAGTGGAAAATTTAAAGGGATCTGAATACTTTCTGTACCCACTATATATATATATACAGTGGGGCAAAAAAGTATTTAGTCAGTCAGCAATAGTGCAAATTCCACCACTTAAAAAGATGAGAGGCGTCTGTAATTTATATCATAGGTAGACCTCAACTATGGGAGACAAACTGAGAAAAAAAAATCCAGAAAATCACATTGTCTGTTTTTTTAACATTTTATTTGCATATTATGGTGGAAAATAAGTATTTGGTCAGAAACAAAATTTCATCTCAATACGTTGTAATATATCCTTTGTTGGCAATGACAGAGGTCAGACGTTTTCTGTAAGTCTTCACAAGGTTGCCACACACTGTTGGCCCATTCCTCCATGCAGATCTCCTCTAGAGCAGTGATGTTTTTGGCTTTTCGCTTGGCAACACGGACTTTCAACTCCCTCCAAAGGTTTTCTATAGGGTTGAGATCTGGAGACTGGCTAGGCCACTCCAGGACCTTGAAATGCTTCTTACGAAGCCACTCCTTCGTTGCCCTGGCGGTGTGCTTTGGATCATTGTCATGTTGAAAGACCCAGCCACGTTTCATCTTCAATGCCCTTGCTGATGGAAGGAGGTTTGCACTCCCCAAAGCATGATGTTTCCACCACCATGCTTTACAGTAGGTATGGTGTTTGATGGATGCAACTCAGTATTCTTTTTCCTCCAAACACGACAAGTTGTGTTTCCACCAAACAGTTCCAGTTTGGTTTCATCAGACCATAGGACATTCTCCCCAAACTCCTCTGGATCATCCAAATGCTCTCTAGCAAACTTCAGACGGGCCCGGACATGTACTGGCTTAAGCAGTGGGTCACGTCTGGCACTGCAGGATCTGAGTCCATGGTGGCGTAGTGTGTTACTTATGGTAGGCCTTGTTACATTGGTCCCAACTCTCTGCAGTTCATTCACTAGGTCCCCCCGCTTGGTTCTGGGATTTTTGCTCACCGTTCTTGTGATCATTCTGACCCCACAGGGTGGGATTTTGCGTGGAGCCCCAGATCGAGGGAGATTATCAGTGGTCTTGTATGTCTTCCATTTTCTAATTATTGCTCCCACTGTTGATTTCTTCACTCCAAGCTGGTTGGCTATTGCAGATTCAGTCTTCCCAGCCTGGTGCAGGGCTACAATTTTGTTTCTGGTGTCCTTTGACAGCTCTTTGGTCTTCACCATAGTGGAGTTTGGAGTCAGACTGTTTGAGGGTGTGCACTGGTGTCTTTTTATACTGATAACAAGTTTAAACAGGTGCCATTACTACAGGTAATGAGTGGAGGAAAGAGGAGACTCTTAAAGAAGAAGTTACAGGTCTGTGAGAGCCAGAAATCTTGATTGTTTGTTTCTGACCAAATACTTATTTTCCACCATAATATGCAAATAAAATGTTAAAAAAACAGACAATGTGATTTTCTGGATTTTTTTTTCTCAGTTTGTCTCCCCATAGTTGAGGTCTACCTATGATGTAAATTACAGACGCCTCTCATCTTTTTAAGTGGTGGAACTTGCACTATTGCTGACTGACTAAATACTTTTTTGCCCCACTGTATATATATATATATATATATATATATATATATATATACAGGTCCTTCTCAAAAAATTAGCATATAGTGTTAAATTTCATTATTTACCATAATGTAATGATTACAATTAAACTTTCATATATTATAGATTCATTATCCACCAACTGAAATTTGTCAGGTCTTTTATTGTTTTAATACTGATGATTTTGGCATACAACTCCTGATAACCCAAAAAACCTGTCTCAATAAATTAGCATATCAAGAAAAGGTTCTCTAAACGACCTATTACCCTAATCTTCTGAATCAACTAATTAACTCTAAACACATGCAAAAGATACCTGAGGCTTTTATAAACTCCCTGCCTGGTTCATTACTCAAAACCCCCATCATGGGTAAGACTAGCGACCTGACAGATGTCAAGAAGGCCATCATTGACACCCTCAAGCAAGAGGGTAAGACCCAGAAAGAAATTTCTCAACAAATAGGCTGTTCCCAGAGTGCTGTATCAAGGCACCTCAATGGTAAGTCTGTTGGAAGGAAACAATGTGGCAGAAAACGCTGTACAACGAGAAGAGGAGACCGGACCCTGAGGAAGATTGTGGAGAAGTGGAAACATCCAGAGCCACCGTGCACAGGCGTGTGCAGGAAATGGGCTACAGGTGCCGCATTCTCCAGGTAAAGCCACTTTTGAACCATAAACAGCGGCAGAGGCGCCTGACCTGGGCTACAGAGAAGCAGCACTGGACTGTTGCTAAGTGGTCCCAAGTACTTTTTTCTGATGAAAGCAAATTTTGCATGTCATTCGGAAATCAAGGTGCCAGAGTCTGGAGGAAGACTGGGGAGAAGGAAATGCCAAAATGCCTGAAGTCCAGTGTCAAGTACCCACAGTCAGTGATGGTGTGGGGTGCCATGTCAGCTGCTGGTGTTGGTCCACTGTGTTTCATCAAGGGCAGGGTCAATGCAGCTAGCTATCAGGAGATTTTGGAGCACTTCATGCTTCCATCGGCTGAAATGCTTTATGGAGATGAAGATTTCATTTTTCAGCACGACCTGGCACCTGCTCACAGTGCCAAAACCACTGGTAAATGGTTTACTGACCATGGTATTACTGTGCTCAATTGGCCTGCCAACTCTCCTGACCTGAACCCCATAGAGAATCTGTGGGATATTGTGAAGAGAAAGTTGAGAGACGCAAGACCCAACACTCTGGATGAGCTTAAGGCCGCTATTGAAGCATCCTGGGCCTCCATAACATCTCAGCAGTGTCACAGGCTGATTGCCTCCATGCCACGCCGCATTGAAGCAGTCATTTCTGTCAAAGGATTCCCGACCAAGTATTGAGTGCATAACTGAACATTATTATTTGATGTTTTTTTTGTTTGTTATTAAAAAACACTTTTATTTGATTGGATGGGTAAAATATGCTAATTTATTGAGACAGGTTTTTTGGGTTATCAGGAGTTGTATGCCAAAATCATCAGTATTAAAACAATAAAAGACCTGACAAATTTCAGTTGGTGGATAATGAATCTATAATATATGAAAGTTTAATTGTAATCATTACATTATGGTAAATAATGAAATTTAACACTATATGCTAATTTTTTGAGAAGGACCTGTATATATAGTAGCATGGCTAAATGTTGTGTAGTCGACGGGATGTATGTGTCACATAGGTGGCTTGTCACTGTGATGTAACTCGGAGTGTTTTCTTTGATGCACATAACCATGCCTATCTATGTGTGTTTCAGGACCTGTGGTGATGTCATAACCACATGTCTAATCATGTGATGGGTTCCTGGGTGTGGTTAGATCGATAAAAGACAGGCTAATGCTTAACACAGGTGCGAAGGTGAAAGCCTCCAGAGTGTGTTAAGGCTCCAGGACTGAGCCTGAAGGACTGGACACTTGTATTTTCTGATCCTGAGCTAAAGGTTATTTGATTTTTGTTATCTACTATGTGGTTTATGGAGCAATAAACCCTGTGAACTTTTAATGGAATGTGCCTCCTGAGTGTCAGCCGTCGCACCTGAGCGAATGTAACCCCTACAATTGGTGGTAGACGTGCGGGCAGTGTTCCCAGTGGAGACGTAAGTCTGTTATTGGATGTCCTTGGTCAAGGCTATTGCAAGCCAGCAAGCATTGCCGGGGAAAATGGAGGACCTTCTGAAACACTTGGTCCAGTCGCAGTCACAGCAGCAAGAGACCATCAGGCTGTTGGTGCAGCAGATACAACAGAGCCAGCAGGAGCAATGGCAGCAGATACAACAGAGCCAGCAGGAGCAATGACAGCTGATACAACAGAGCCAGCAGGAGCAACGGAAGCAGATGCAGCTTCTCGCAGCCGCCATCCAGGGCAGGACGAGCGCCCCAACCCCAGGTGTGGCTGATGACACCCACGTCCGGAAAACGGTAAGATGCGCATTGTAGAAAATGACCCCCAGGGATGATGTTGAGGCCTTCCTGACGGTGTTTGAGAGGGTCGCTGAGAGGGAAAAGCTTCCACCAGAGCAGTGGGCAGAGGTACTGGCGCCATACCTAACGGGAGAACCCCAGAAGGTATACTATGATGACCTTGCAGGATGCCAAGGAGTATCACACACTGAAAGCCGAGATTCTCGTACGTTTGGGGGTGACACTGACTGTCAGGGCACAGCGAATTCAGTGCTGGGCCTATCACCGGGACAAACCACCTCGCTCCCAAATGTTTAACCTGTTGCACCTGGTCCAGAAATGGCTACAGCCAGAGTCCTGTACACCTGCATAGATGGTAGAACGATTGGTGATGGATCGGTTTGTGCATTCCCTCCCGAGGCCCATACAGACTTGGGTTGCCCAGGGTGATCCCCAGAATGCCAACGAGCTGGTCGGACTGGTCGAGAGATACCAAGGGGTGGAAGGCTCCTTCGGGAGGCTGCCCATGCCATACTGGGGGTCTCAGAAGGGGTCTGAGTCCCAAAAAGGGGTGGGGCATCCAAGGCCGCAAAGGGCAGGGGAGGTGGTGCCCAAGGTCCCTACGGGTGATATTATTTGTTCGAGGTGCCACGGGCCAGGACATATAGCTGCCCATTGTTCCCAGACCACTGAGCTGATGGACTGCAGCATGGGATGCCGTAGTTCACACTATGCATATCCAACCTGCAGTGTGAACACTCCGCCCAACGAGGGGCCTCAAGCGTGACCTGTAAAGGTGAATAGTCGAGCAGTAACGGCGCTGTTAGACTCAGGGAGCTTGGTGACCCTGGTGATGGCCACTTTTCCTCTCCACCTGCTCCTGGGAAAGAAAGTCGGCGTGCGATGCATACATGGTGATGCAAAGGACTACCCTATGGCCAGGGTGGATATTGAAACGGTATGTGACACTGAGTCCCATGATGTTGGCGTCGTTTGGGACTTGTTGTACCCTATAATTATTGGCCGGGATTTCTGTTTATTTTGGGATTTGTGGGGAAAGGGTTCTGAGGTCACTAGCAAGAGTAGGGAACCTATGAACCCTAAAAAGGTATCATCACATCCAGAGACAGACAAGTTTCCTTTTTGTGTCCTAGTAGGGGACAAGGAGGAATTGTCCCCTGCATCTGACATTCTGGAGTTAGGGGTGACCGGTGAAAATTTTGGGTCTGCCCAACATAGGGACCCCACTCTGAGGGAAGCCTTTAATAATGTCACAGTTATTAATGGGGTTGTACAGGAGCCGGGGGCAGACACAAGATTTCCCATTTTCTGATGAGTGTGGAGTTGTTGTACCAGCTCATGGAAATAAGGGAGGAGTTGGTAGAGCAGTTGGTAGTGTCGGGTCCATATAGACGGAAGGTGTTGGTCATGGCCCATTCACACATCCTGGGTGGACACCTAGCAGTGGAAAAAATGCAGGAATGGGTTGTACAGAGGTTCTTTTGGCCTGGGTGTCACCGGGAAATAGTGAACTATTGCAGGTCCTGCCCTCCATGTCAGCTAACTGCCCCCACTCCTCATTTCCGTAGCCCCCTTGTGCCATTGCCCATTATTGAGGTGCCATTCGAGAGAATTGCCATGGACTTGGTTGGACCCTTGGTTAAATCAGCCCGGGGCCATCAGTATATACTAGTCATCCTGGACTATGCCACACGCTACCCTGAGGCCATTCCCCTGTGAAATTCTTCCTCGAAGAGTATAGCCCGTGAGTTGGTACATGTGTTTTCCCAGACAGGTTTGCCGAAGGAGATCCTGACTGACCAGGGGACACCTTTCATGAGCAAGGTGATGAGGGAGTTATGCAAAGCCCTGAAAATCTCCCAGTTGAGGACTTCGGTGTACCATCCTCAGTCGGATGGCCTTGTTGAGAGATGTAACAAGACACTGAAGAGCATGCTGAGAAAAGCCATAGAGAAAGACGGTAGAGACTGGGACTGTCTCTTACCATATCTGATGTTTTCCATTCGTGAAGTTCCACAGGCCTCCACAGGCTTCTCACCGTTTGAGCTTCTATATGGCCGACATCCGCGAGGTCTCCTGGATATAGCCAAGGAAACCTGGGAAGCTGAAGTCACGCCCCACAGAAGCGTCATTAAGCATGTGGCCCTGATGCAGCAGAGGATTGCAAAAGTGATGCCTATCATGAAAGAACACCTCCACCAGGCACAAGAAGCTCAGGCAAGGGTCTACAACCGGTCTGCAAGAGTTTGGCAGTTTAATCCGGGAGACCGAGTTCTTGTGTTAATTCCGACGGTGGAGAGCAAGTCCTTGGCCAAATGGCAAGGGCCATATGAGGTCGTCGAGAAGGTTGGTGAAGTAAACTATAAAATTCACCAACCAGAAAGACGGAAACCAATCCAAGTTTACCATGTCAACCTCATCAAGCAATGGTAAGATAGAGAGCCAGCAGTAACTCCATCTTTGCTAAGCAACCCAGAAGGTGAGGTTGGAGGAGTTACTATAGCAGAGACGCTATCGAAGGCTCAGAAACAGCAGTGCCGGGAGTTACTCCAGAAAAACAGTGACCTGTTTTCAGAGTTGCCAGGGTACATGAAGGTCATAGAGCACGAGGTCCACATGTGCGGGTGAATGTGAAGCCCTATCGAATTCCTGAGGCCCGTCGAGAAGTAATCTCCAAGGAGGTGGGCATATGTTGAAGCTAGGAGTCATTGAGGAATCCAAGAGCGGTTGGTCGAGCCCAATTGTCCTGGTCCCAAAACCTGATGGGGAGTGGAGGTTTTGTAACGACTATCAGAAGTTGAATGAAAGAAGCTAAGTACCTATGATATATAGTGGGTCGTGGAGAAATAAAGCCCCAAATCAGTAAAGTGGAGGCAATCCAAACATGGCCAAAACCACTCTCCAAAAAGCAAGTTAAAGCCTTTCTGGCGATCATGGGATATTACAGGAGGTTCATCCCGAACTTCGCCACAGTGGCTGTGCCTCTGACTGATCTGCTAAAGGAGACAAAATCAGTGATGGTTAAATGGTCCGAAGAGACAGAGTCAGCCTTCCAAGAAATGAAAGGGGCTCTATGTAAGCAACCCGTTCTGATGGCTCCAGACTTTAAGAAAGAGTTTATTCTTCAGACAGATGCCTCAGATGTTGGGGTAGGAGCAGTCCTTTCCCAAGAGCTACATGGGGAGGAGCATCCTATTCTCTATCTGAGTAGGAAGCTGTCCTCGTTTGAAAGGAATTACTCAGTCAAAGAGAAGGAGTGTTTGGCCATAAAGTGGGCAGTGGACACGTTACGGTACTATCTGCTGGGACGCTAATTTAGACTGATATCCGACCATATATCCAAGAAAAAGAAAAAAGCACCTCCGCACAGCTGCAACAACTTAGATCGCCATGTCAGATAGCCAGGTAATGCTAGAGGTTCCTGCCGACAACCTCGGTGGTGCAGTATCCAAGAAAACAAGACGATAAATATCCAAATGCAGAAGAAGAGAGAGGAACGCACTCACCGATCAGGTAAAATCCAATCCTTTATTCAAGCATGGACAAACTTAGCAGGGAGGGGAGTGGAGGATGACGGACGACGGCCGTTTCACGCTGATGAGTGCTTCTACGGGTCCTGATAACAGGAAGTGGGGAGATCCCTTTTTACCTGTGCTGGCTGATGGTGAACTCCCACACGTCCTGCATCATAGCCAAAAGCTCTGCCTAACAGAGCGATTTACATGTGACTTAAAAAACAATAAAAACAACAGTACAAAAAGACAAATTACAGGAGTACAAAAAGACCATCATAATAATCACCATTTTACAAAAAAAAGCCATATCGATTTTATCATTGAGCCCAGCGAGTCCAGCAGCATTAGTCCGTAATATCCACCTGGCTTCTCTTCTCAAGAGAAGCCGATGCCAGTCTCCTCCGTGGCGTGGTGTATCTACTCGTTCTAGTCCTGCAAAACGTAACGTATTTATGTCCCCTGCATGTACCTGCCTGACATGAGTGATCAGACGGGGAGCCCCCTTCCCGGTACGTATAGAATACAAGTGCTCCCTAATTCTTTTAAATAAGGGTCGAATTGTCTTGCCAATGTAAAAAAGCCCACATGGGCAAAAGATGATATATACGACGTATGTGGTACCACATGAGATGAAATCCCGAACCTGATGATAAATGGGACCCACTTGTATTCTATCACCTATGATATGTAGTTGACAAAAATTGCACTGGCCACATCTAAAGTTGCCCTTGGGGATACCGGATTCCAACCAACTATCATTTTTTGTTTCAAAACTATTTCGTACAAGTAAATCCTTGATGTTCTTACTACGCCTGCAGGCAAAAAGTGGACCTTTTTCTACCATTTCCTTTAAATCGGCATCTCCCCCCAGGATATTCCAATTTTTCCTCACTGCCGACCTAATTTGAGCATCCATGGAACTGTACTTAAAACTAAATACAAATTTCTTATCTTTTCTATTCGTCTGTCTACTTTCTACCGCGTGTCCCCCAGGATGTCCGTTATTTTTTATAGCTTTATCCAATGCTCTGTCTAAAACAGGACGAGGATAGCCTCGTTGGACAAACCTAGCATAAAGATCTTGTGACTGGCACATGAACCCCCCTTCTGTGTTATTAACTCTTTTGACCCTTAAAAACTGACTGTACGGTAGAGCATGCCTAGTGTACACTGGATGAGCACTATTATAATGTAGCAATGAATTGGATGCGGTAGGTTTTCGGTGAATTTCAGTATAGATGTCTCCTGATTCCACCCTCATTTTAATATCCAAAAACGCCTATTCTTTTCCCCCAAAATTAGAGATAAATCTCATGTTCATGGTGCTGGATGTACCCAGGTGGTGAACAAAAGCTTCAAACTCATCCTGGGTGCCATCCCACACCATGAAGATGTCATCGACGTATCTTAAGTACAACTTAATATGTTTAAGGAACGGATTATCGATGGAATAAACATATTGATCCTCGAAAACAGCTAGGAACAGGTTTGCCAGCGTACAAGCTACCGGCGTGCCCATGGCCGTACCCTCTATTTGCGTGTACCATGTCGTATCAAATTTGAATGTATTATGGTTCAAAATGAAGGTCAAACCTTCACAAATAAAGTCCACTGTGATTTTATCAGTGGGTGTATTTACTAGAATTTTTCTGACCGCCTCTACCCCCAACACTTGCGGTATTCTAGTATACAAGCTTTCAATGTCAATCGATGTTAAACAAAACCCCTCCTGCCAAACAAAGCTTCGTATTGCCCTTAAAAAGTCCTTT
Organism: Ranitomeya imitator; assembly: GCF_032444005.1. Taxonomy (NCBI): domain Eukaryota; kingdom Metazoa; phylum Chordata; class Amphibia; order Anura; family Dendrobatidae; genus Ranitomeya; species Ranitomeya imitator. Next base: position 543,832,651 of record NC_091284.1, on the reverse strand, counting down.
TTATCCTTAACAAAGGACGGCATATCAGACAGGAGGGGATTGAGTAACCAATCCAAATAGCAAGAAAGCAGCTCTGTGACAGAGCCTACCCCTGAAACAATAGGGCGGCCGGGCGGCCTGCTCAGGGACTTGTGGATTTTGGGTATCTGATACCAGTGGGGTTTTCTAGGAAATTCTGGTAAAAGCTTTTCAGCCACCGTAGTTCACCCTTTATTTTGTTCGTTGGATCTCCCTTCAAAACTGCATAAGTGTTCCTATCAGAAAGTTGCCTTAGACATTCCGCCACATATAATTCTTTAGACAACAACACCGTGTTCCCACCCTTATCCGCCGGTCGTACAACCGTATCTGACCAGCTCTGTATTTCTTTTAGGGCGGCAAGCTCTATGGTACTCAAATTACGTGGGGGTTTGTTATAGATTAATGCTTCCACATCTCTAAAAACCTGGGATTCAAACACCTCAATTAGATTACCCGGGGAACTAGACGGCATATAGGTAGACTTGACTTCCCCCAAAAAGGGTTTAATAGGCGCCCCGGCGTTAGCCCCAATACTCCCAGGAGACTGCGTGAGGCTCAATAATAAATGTGCATCCTCTCGCATATTATTTGTAGATTCCTCATTGACTATAAAGCCCAATGGGCCAACCTGGCAAGGGATTTCTCCTGGTGGTTTGGCAGCAACTGACTGTTGGGAGGAAGAAAAGGACTTAAAAAGATGAATTTTTCTAGACGCCTTGAATAAATCTATTTTAAAATCAACTATTTCAAATTCCTCAGGCAGACAAAAATTTAGGCCTTTAGACAAGACGGAAAAATGGGCCGTATCAAGAGCATGGTCTGTCAAATTAATAACGGTGTTGGGTATCAAATCCGTTGTGGGGATGATCTCCAGGAGACCTGCTTCCTCTTCCGATCGTTGTTTATGACCATTTCGTCTACCCCCACGGCGCGTCCTGCATCTAAAGGGGTTAATGCACATGTAGAAGGGATAGATGGCGCTGATGAGGTTGATGGATTAACTATTTCCTTTGCAGCGCTCGAGTCCGAATCAGTAGTTAAATAGTCTATTTTATTTTTCTTCCATAGATTCCTATTCCGTTGCTTGGATTTTTTGGGGTATCTGCGGTTTCCCTGTTGTGGACCAGATCTGTGCCATGAGAAAGCCTTCCCCGTCTCAAAGTCTCCCTTGTCGCGGATGAATTTGTCCCACTTCCTTTGTTTTATATCATTTGGGAGAATAACCAACCTGGTATCAAGTTTTTTATCCAATGCCAGCCACTGGTTTTCTGACAGTCTTGTTTTTAACTCTTCCTTGGTCTTACTGAGTTCTAACCTCATGGTTTCATAGTTCTTCATATTCTGCTTTAAGACCAGTTGTAGTAAGTCTTGTGAGCACTTAAGCAGGATTTTTTCCCATGCACTAACAAATTGAATATTGTCTTTAAATTGGGACATGTCCTTTAATGCCCTTAATCCGCATGGGACTCTGTTATGGACCTGGTGGTTAGGAGCTCCCGGAACGACCTGATGGTTAAACTCACACAGGACAAGCTCTGGGAAGTGGGAGCTCTGCTGACCGCAACCCCTAATCCTATCACACAACTAGAAATAGCCGTGGAGCGTACCTAACACGACCTAGACGCCTCTTCACAGCCTAAGAGCTAACTAGCCCTAAAGATAGAAAATAAAGCCTACCTTGCCTCAGAGAAATTCCCCAAAGGAAAAGGCAGCCCCCCACATATATTGACTGTGAGTTAAGATGAAAGTCACAAACACAGAAATGAAACAGGTTTCAGCAAAGGGAGGCCAGACTTACTAAACAGACTGAGGATAGGAAAGGTATCTTTGCGGTCAGCACAAAAAACTACAAAAGACCACGCAGAGTGTGCAAAAAGACCTCCGCACCGACTCACGGTGCGGAGGTGCCACTCTGCATCCCAGAGCTTCCAGCTAGCAAGTCAAAATCATGATAGCCAACTGGACAAGGAAACAATGAACAAATAATTAACTAGCAGGGACTTATCTTCTGCTGGAGTAGACAGGTCAGCAGAAAGATCCAAGAGCGAACTGAACCAGTACAAGAACATTGACAGCTGGCATGGAGTAACGATCTGAGTGGAGTTAAATAGAACAGCCAGCCAAAGAATAAACTACGTCACCTGTGGAAGGAACCTCAGAAGCAGCAGCTCCAATCACAGCCACCAGAGGGAGTCCATGGACAGAACTCACCGAAGTACCATTCATGACCACAGGAGGGAGTTCGAAAACAGAATTCACAACAGTACCCCCCCTTGAGGAGGGGTCACCGAACCCTCACCAGAGCCCCCAGGCCGATCAGGATGAGCCAAATGAAAGGGACGAACTAGATCGGCAGCATGAACATCAGAGGCAAAAACCCAGGAATTATCTTCCTGACCATAACCCTTCCACTTGACCAGGTACTGGAGTTTCCGTCTCAAAATACGAGAATCCAAAATCTTCTCCACCACATACTCCAACTCCCCCTCGACCAACACTAGGGCAGGAGGATCAACGGAGGGAACCATAGGCGCCACGTATCTCCGCAATAACGACCTATGGAACACATTATGGATGGCAAAAGAAGCTGGAAGGGGCAAACGAAATGACACAGGATTGAGAACCTCAGAAATCTTATACGGACCAATGAAACGAGGCTTAAACTTAGGAGAGGAAACCTTCATAGGAACATGACGAGATGACAACCAAACCAAATCCCCATCACGAAGTCGGGGACCAACGCAGCGCCAGCGGTTAGCGAAACATTGAGCCTTCTCCTGGGACAATGTCAAATTGTCCACCACATGAGTCCAAATCTGCTGCAACCTGTCAACCACCGTATCCACACCAGGACAGTCCGAAGGCTCAACCTGCCCTGAAGAGAAACGAGGATGGAAACCAGAATTACAGAAAAAAGGCGAAACCAAAGTAGCCGAGCTGGCCCGATTATTAAGGGCGAACTCAGCCAAAGGCAAGAAGGACACCCAATCATCCTGATCAGCAGAAACAAAGCATCTCAGATATGTCTCCAAAGTCTGATTAGTTCGTTCGGTTTGGCCATTTGTCTGAGGATGGAAAGCCGAAGAAAAAGACAAATCAATGCCCATCTTAGCACAAAAGGACTGCCAAAACCTCGAAACAAACTGGGAACCTCTGTCCGAGACGATGTTCTCCGGAATGCCATGCAAATGAACCACATGCTGGAAAAACAATGGCACCAAATCAGAGGAGGAAGGCAATTTAGACAAGGGTACCAAATGAACCATCTTAGAGAAGTGATCACAAACCACCCAAATGACCGACATCCTTTGAGAGACAGGGAGATCTGAAATAAAATCCATGGAAATATGCGTCCAGGGCCTCTTCGAGACCGGCAAGGGCAAAAGCAACCCACTGGCACGAGAACAGCAGGGCTTAGCCCGAGCACAAGTCCCACAGGACTGCACAAAAGAACGCACATCCCGTGACAAAGAAGGCCACCAAAAGGATCTAGCCACCAAATCTCTGGTACCAAAGATTCCAGGATGACCCGCCAACACCAAACAATGAACCTCAGAGATAACTCTACTAGTTCATCTATCATGGACAAACAGTTTCTCCGCTGGACAACGGTCAGGTCTATCAGCCTGAAACTTCTGCAGCACACGCCGCAAATCAGGGGAGATGGCAGACAAAATTACCCCCTCTTTGAGAATACCCGCCGGCTCAGGAACACCCGGATAGTCAGGCACAAAACTCCTTGACAGGGCATGAGCCTTCACATTCTTAGAGCCCGGAAGGTACGAAACCACAAAATCAAAACGGGAGAAAAACAGCGACCATCGAGCCTGTCTAGGATTCAACCGTTTGGCAGACTCGAGATAAGTCAAATTCTTGTGATCCGTCAAAACCACCACGCGATGCTTGGCTCTTTCAAGCCAATGTCGCCACTCCTCGAATGCCCACTTCATGGCCAACAACTCTCGATTGCCAACATCATATTTGCGCTCAGCAGGCGAGAATTTTCTAGAAAAAAAGGCACATGGTTACATCACCGAGCCATCAGAACTTCTTTGCGACAAAACAGCCCCTGCTCCAATCTCAGAAGCATCAACCTCAACCTGAAACGGGAGCGAAACATCTGGCTGGCACAACACAGGGGCAGAAGAAAAACGACGCTTCAACTCCTGAAAAGCCTCTACAGCCGCCGAGGACCAATTGACCACATCAGCACCTTTCTTAGTCAAATCAGTCAACGGTTTAGCAACACTAGAAAAATTAGCGATGAAGCGACGGTAAAAATTAGAAAAGCCCAGGAACTTCTGCAGGCTCTTCACAGATGTCGGCTGAGTCCAATCATAAATGGCCTGAACTTTAACAGGGTCCATCTCGATAGTAAAAGGGGAAAAAATGAAACCCAAAAATGAAACCTTCTGAACCCCAAAGAGACATTTCGACCCCTTCACAAACAAGGAATTCGCACGAAGGACCTGGAACACCATTCTGACCTGCTTCACATGAGACTCCCAATCATCCGAAAAGACCAAAATATCATCCAAATATACAATCAGGAATCTATCCAGGTACTCTCGGAAGATGTCATGCATAAAGGACTGAAACACAGATGGAGCATTAGAAAGCCCGAATGGCATAACCAGGTACTCAAAATGGCCCTCGGGCGTATTAAATGCTGTTTTCCATTCATCGCCCTGTTTAATTCGCACAAGATTATACGCCCCTCGAAGATCTATCTTGGTGAACCAACTAGCCCCCTTAATCTGAGCAAACAAATCAGACAGCAGCGGCAAAGGGTACTGAAATTTGACTGTGATCTTATTAAGAAGGCGGTAATCAATACAAGGTCTCAAAGAGCCATCCTTCTTGGCCACAAAAAAGAACCCTGCTCCCAATGGTGATGACGACGGGCGAATATGACCTTTCTCCAAGGATTCCTTTATATAACTCCACATAGCGGCGTGCTCTCGCACAGATAAATTAAACAGTCGGCCCTTAGGAAACTTACTACCAGGAATCAAATTAATAGCACAATCGCAATCCCTATGAGGAGGTAAGGCACCGGATTTGGGCTCTTCAAATACATCCCGGTAATCTGACAAAAACTCTGGAACTTCAGAAGGAGTGGAAGGCGAAATTGACAGCAATGGAACATCACCATGTACCCCCTGACAACCCCAGCCGGACACAGACATAGATTTCCAATCCAATACTGGATTATGGACCTGTAGCCATGGCAACCCCAAAACGACCACATCATGCAGATTATGCAACACCAAAAAGCGAATATCCTCCTGATGTGCAGGAGCCATGCACATGGTCAATTGAGTCCAGTACTGAGGCTTATTCTTGGCCAAAGGCGTAGCATCAATTCCTCTCAATGGAATAGGATACTGCAAGGGCTCCAAGAAAAAACCACAGCACCTGGCAAACTCCAAGTCCATCAAATTCAGGGCAGCGCCTGAATCCACAAATGCCATAACAGAATAGGACGACAGAGAGCAAATCAGAGTAACGGACAAAAGAAATTTAGACTGTACCGTACCAATGGTGGCAGACCTAGCGAACCGCTTTGTGCGCTTAGGACAATCGGAGATAGCATGAGTGGAATCACCACAGTAAAAACACAGCCCATTCCGACGTCTGTGTTCTTGCCGTTCAGCTCTGGTCAAAGTCCTATCACATTGCATAGGCTCAGGTCTATGCTCAGATAGTACCGCCAAATGGTGCACAGCTTTACGTTCACGCAAGCGCCGATCGATCTGAATGGCCAAGGACATAGACTCATTCAGCCCAGCAGGCGTGGGAAATCCCACCATGACTTCCTTAAGGGCTTCAGAAAGACCCTTTCTGAAAATTGCTGCCAGGGCACACTCATTCCACTGAGTAAGCACAGACCACTTTCTAAACTTCTGACAGTACACCTCCGCTTCATCCTGACCCTGACACAAAGCCAGCAAGATTTTCTCTGCCTGATCCACTGAATTTGGTTCATCATAAAGCAATCCAAGCGCCAGAAAAAACGCATCTACATCACGCAATGCAGGATCTCCTGGCGCAAGGGAAAATGCCCAGTCTTCAGGGTCACCACGCAACAAAGAAATAATGATCTTTACTTGTTGAACGGGGTCACCAGAGGAGCGGGGTTTCAAAGCTAGAAACAGTTTACAATTATTTTTTAAATTCAGGAATTTAGATCTATCCCCAGAAAACAAATCAGGAATTGGAATTCTAGGCTCTAACATTGGATTCTGAACCACAAAATCTTGAATGTTTTGTACCCTTGCAGTGAGATGATCCACACAAGAGGACAGACCTTGAATGTCCATATCTACACCTGTCTCCTGAACCACCCAGAGGTTAAGGGGAAAAGAAAGACAAAAAACACTGCAGAGAAAAAAAAATGGTCTCAGAACTTCTCTTATCCCTCTATTGAGATGCATTAATACTTTTGGCCAGCTGTACTGTTATATACCTGGTGGTTAGGAGCACCCGGAACGACCTGATGGTTAAACTCACACAGAACAAGCTCTGGGAAGTGGGAGCTCTGCTGACCGCAACCCCTAATCCTATCACACAACTAGAAATAGCCGTGGAGCGTACCTAACACGACCTAGACGCCTCTTCACAGCCTAAGAGCTAACTAGCCCTAAAGATAGAAAATAAAGCGTACCTTGCCTCAGAGAAATTCCCCAAAGGAAAAGGCAGCCCCCCACATATATTGACTGTGAGTTAAGATGAAAGTCACAAACACAGAGATGAAACAGGTTTCAGCAAAGGGAGGCCAGACTTACTAAACAGACTGAGGATAGGAAAGGTATCTTTGCGGTCAGCACAAAAAACTACAAAAGACCACGCAGAGTGTGCAAAAAGACCTCCGCATGATAGCCAACTGGACAAGGAAACAATGAACAAATAATTAACTAGCAGGGACTTAGCTTCTGCTGGAGTAGACAGGTCAACAGAAAGATCCAAGAGCGAAATGAACCAGTACAAGAACATTGACAGCTGGCATAGAGAAACGATCTGAGTGGAGTTAAATAGAACAGCCAGCCAAAGAATAAACTACGTCACCTGTGGAAGGAACCTCAGAAGCAGCAGCTCCACTCACAGCCACCAGAGGGAGTCCATGGACAGAACTCGCCGAAGTACCATTCATGACCACAGGAGGGAGTTCGAAAACAGAATTCACAACAGGGCTCGTCCACAATCGACATATGATTTGAGTGAATTATTGGTCCAGAAGAGGTTAACCTCTCTCTCAGCAATGCTGAACAATTTATGCTCCAATGTCTTTGTACAGGAGACGGGGACAGACACAAGATTTCCCATTTTCTGATGAGTGGGAAGTTGTTGTACCAGCTCATGGAAATAAGGGAGGAGTTGGTAGAGCAGTTGGTAGTGCTGGGTCCATATAGACGGAAGGTGTTGGTCATGGCCCATTCACACATCCTGGGTGGACACCTAGCAGTGGAAAAAATGCAGGAATGGGTTGTACAGAGGTTCTTTTGGCCTGGGTGTCACCGGGAAATAGTGAACTATTGCAGGTCCTGCCCTACATGTCAGCTAACTGCCCCCACTCCTCATTTCCGTAGCCCCCTTGTGCCATTGCCCATTATTGAGGTGCCATTCGAGAGAATTGCCATGGACTTGGTTGGACCCTTGGTTAAATCAGCCTGGGGCCATCAGTATATACTAGTCATCCTGGACTATGCCACACGCTACCCTGAGGCCGTTCCTCTGTGAAATTCTTCCTCGAAGAGTATAGCCCGTGAGTTGGTACATGTGTTTTCCCAGACAGGTTTGCCGAAGGAGATCCTGACTGACCAGGGGACACCTTTCATGAGCAAGGTGATGAGGGAGTTATGCAAAGCCCTGAAAATCTCCCAGTTGAGGACTTCGGTGTACCATTCTCAGTCGGATGGCCTTGTTGAGAGATGTAACAAGACACTGAAGAGCATGCTGAGAAAAGCCATAGAGAAAGACGGTAGAGACTGGGACTGTCTCTTACCATATCTGATGTTTTCCATTCGTGAAGTTCCACAGGCCTCCACAGGCTTCTCACCATTTGAGCTTCTATATGGCCGACATCCGCGAGGTCTCCTGGATATAGCCAAGGAAACCTGGGAAGCTGAAGTCACGCCCCACAGAAGCGTCATTAAGCATGTGGCCCTGATGCAGCAGAGGATTGCAAAAGTGATGCCTATCATGAAAGAACACCTCCACCAGGCACAAGAAGCTTAGGCAAGGGTCTACAACCGGTCTGCAAGAGTTAGGCAGTTTAATCCGGGAGACCGAGTTCTTGTGTTAATTCCGACGGTGGAGAGCAAGTCCTTGGCCAAATGGCAATGGCCATGTGAGGTCGTCGAGAAGCTTGGTGAAGTAAACTATAAAATTCACCAACCAGCAAGACGGAAACCAATCCAAGTTTACCATGTCAACCTCATCAAGCAATGGTAAGATAGAGAGCCGGCAGTAACTCCATCTTTGCTAAGCAACCCAGAAGGTGAGGTTGGAGGAGTTACTATAGCGGAGATGCTATCGAAGGCTCAGAAACAGCAGTGCCGGGAGTTACTCCAGAAAAACAGGGACTTGTTTTCAGAGTTGCCAGGGTACATGAAGGTCATAGAGCACGAGGTCCTAACAGAGCCACATGTGCGGGTGAACGTGAAGCCCTATCGAATTCCTGAGGCCCATCGAGAAGTAATATCCAAGGAGGTGGGCATATGTTGAAGCTTGGAGTCATTGAGGAATCCAAGAGCGGTTGGTCGAGCCCAATTGTCCTGGTCCCAAAACCTGATGGGGAGTGGAGGTTTTGTCACGACTATCAGAAGTTGAATGAGGTCTCCAAGTTCGACACATATCCCATGCCCGCATTGATGAGCTCATCGAAAGGCTTGGGCATGCCAGGTATATAACCACCTTGGATTTGACGAAGGGGTATTGGCAGATCCCCATGGCACAGGAAGCCAAGGAGAAGATGGCGTTTTCTACACCAGATGGATGCTTCCATTATGTCCGGATGCCGTTTGGCCTACAGGGAGCTCTGGCGACATGCCAGAGGGCTATGGATAGAGTCCTTGCACCCCATAAGCCATACGCTGCTGCATACCTGGATGATATCGTCATCTTTAGCCTGGACTGGGAGAGTCATCTGAACAAAGTCCAAGCGGTGTTTGATGCTCTAAGGGAGGTGGGGTTTACAATAAACCCGAAGAAGTGTGCCTTGGGTAAGGAAGAAGCTAAGTACCTAGGATATATAGTGGGTCGTGGAGAAATAAAGCTCCAAATCAGTAAAGTGGAGGCAATCTAAACATGGCCAAAACCACTCTCCAAAAAGCAAATTAAAGCCTTTCTGGGGATCATGGGATATTACAGGAGGTTCATCCTGAACTTCGCCACAGTGGCTGTGCCTCTGACTGATCTGCTAAAGGAGAAAAAGTCAGTGATGGTTAAATGGTCCGAAGAGACAGCGTCAGCCTTCCAAGAAATGAAAGGGGCTCTATGTAAGCAACCCGTTCTGATGGCTCCAGACTTTAAGAAAGAGTTTATTCTTCAGACAGATGCCTCATATGTTGGGGTAGGAGCAGTCCTTTCCCAAGAGCTACATGGGGAGGAGCATCCTATTCTCTATCTGAGTAGGAAGCTGTCCTTGTTTGAAAGCAATTACTCAGTCAAAGAGAAGGAGTGTTTGGCCATAAAGTGGGCGGTGGACACGTTACGGTACTATCTGCTGGGACGCAAATTTGTACTGATATCCGACCATGCCCCACTTAGATGGATGAGGGAAACAAAGCGTAGAAATGCTAGGGTCACCTGTTGGTTTTCAGCCCTGCAGGACTTCAGTTTCCATGTGGAACATAGGACCGGAAAGCTGCACGGTAATGCTGATGCCCTATCAAGAATCCCTTGTTTAGTGAGGGAAAGTGCCAAGCCCCACAGCTTTAGGCAGAGGGGAGAGGTATGTAGCATGGCTAAAGGTTGTGTAGTCCACTGAAGATATGTGTCACATAGGTGGCTTGTCACTGTGATGTAACCCGGAGTGTTTTCTTTGATGCACATAACCATGCCTATCTATGTGTGTTTCAGGATCTGTGGTGATGTCATAACCACATGTCTAATCATGTGCTGAACACCCATCCGTGATCGCGCACAGCTCCTGTGTGCGCAAAAGCCCCTGGATGTATCCATGTGTCAAAGGTCGGGAAATACTTGCCAACCTGGACATATGGATATGTCTAAGGTTGTGAAGGGGTTAATATTGAAATGGTGCATCTATAAGTCTTGGTATGGTAAATATTTTATACTCTGCTTTGATTATCATTTAGACAATTTATCTAGATATATATCTTTGATAATTTTGTATTTTCATATTAACTTTATAAGTGTTATTCATAGAATCAATAACACATGGTGTTGGCTCTGATATAAGGGTGTTTTTGTTTTAAGTTTTTATTTGTTGATAAAAGCATAGGAAACTAGGCAGAGCTAGTTTGAAGGAATTCAGCAGAATCAATAATTTTTCGACTGTGTTATTTCCAACTTACATATCTTTTTCTGTAGGTACTAAATTAAGCCATTCCACTTTTCTTTTTGCTTGTAATAAAAACTTGTGACTGGGCATCTGAGATTCAGACAAGCTTGGTACCCTAACAGACACTGGTTATGTGACCTTGCCTCCGATCGATCGATAACCTGATTTGATCAAAACTTGGCAAATGTGTGAAACCTTTTTGAGTTTCTCCTAAAACGTTTCATATAGAGGTATTTCCACATCAGACGTAAAGGTATTTTCTTATGGTAACCTCTTTTTATTCTCTAGCTGGCAAACTATCAGCTAAAAAGTGCTGGCAATTAGCTGTTTGCTGCTGGTGGTAATGAGTGGAGAAGCAGAAGAAATGAAGTATTACAAGAGATAGTAATGGTAGACACTATAATAGATGTTTAAAAGGGCTGGATGGTTTCCTCAGTGGAAATTACTTTGAGGGATATAGATAATTCAGTTACAAAAGATGTATAATTGGTGGAGAAAGGTTCAACTTGATGTACATGAGTCTCTTTTCAACTTATGTAACTCTATAACCTGAAGGCCATGCTACATTGATGGACTCAGTCCACTAAAATGAGACATTTTGCTTTCTTTGCATTTACTGCTCTGACTAATATAAGGGTCTATAATCAGAAATAATCTTATTGGGTGAACATTTTATAGTACTTATTTAGCAAACCAAAGTGTGCCTTTCAGCTAGTTTTAATTCAGTCATCCGTAATAGACAGGTAAAACATGTTGCAGTTTATATAATGTCTTCTGATCATAGTTCTAATATTTCACAATTTTTTTTTTGTTTTTACTTTTTGATTTAAACCTTTATTTAGTCACATAAGATTTGCATTGCAATCTATTCAATTATACTATGCTTTTATGCTTTTATCAATATAGTCACATGCTTTAAAGAAGCACTATGGCATTTTTCCACTCTCTTACATACTTACATCCACTTCAAACCCATTTTCTTCTCCTCAGGCACCATCTTGAATTTCAGATTCCACTATGCTTCTTTCTCCTCTAAGGTTTTCTATCAATCCCATCAGTGCAGCATCACATGAGCAGATAGAGCCAGTAAAATCTCTGCTGTGATACCAGTGTAATTATCCACTCCTCTGTATTCTCCTACCTTATCTAACAGATTATCAGTAGACAGTCAGCGAGGCTGAATTGCAATCTGCTACATTAAAACTATGAAATACTAACTGCGTAATAATCATCATTACTTGTGATAAAAGTGTCTGTCCCTCCTTCATCACACAGGAAGTTCTGGAAACGAAATGGTGACCTCCTGAGGGGATCATAAAGCCATGTAAATCTTAGCGGGTCACTCTGTGATGACGTGACCTAAGTGAAGAGAATTGTACCATGAATTATGTCAGACAGAAAGGAACAACTAGTGACAGAATTAAGTTATAAAGGACTGAACAGTACTTAAAGGATATGTAGCACATTAGAACAAGTAAAATAAAAAAGAGAAACATGCAGAGGGTTCCTGTTAGACATAACTTCAAATATGTTGAGACAATTTTAGTTATTGAACTCACAAATTGAATAAGTACTCTGAATAAAAAATATATTGTTTAACACTTTAAAGAACTCCCATCAAATTGTTTATCCTCTTACTATAATGCAATCATCATTGTATATGGCACTGTGTACTTACAATTGCTCATTTTGCCCTTCTACCCAGCTAATTCTTTTGTTTTTAATTTCATTTCTAATTTTCTGACTTGCTGAATTCTTCTAAGCTCTATGTAGAAACTAGAAGTCTCTTTTCTCTGCACGAGTCATCAGTCACTGCAAAAGTCTCTGGCAGGGGGAGGAGGGAGCAGAAAGGAACGATAAATGCATAAAAAAGAGACTTCCTGTTTCTACACAGAGCAGAGAAAAGAGATGAATTAACTTGGTAGAAAAACAAAATGAGCAATTATACACAGTGCTATATAATATGATTATTGTAATATATTAAGAGAATAAAAATTTTGATTGGAGTGCTTTAAATGAAATAAAACAGACCTACAATTATCCAGACTTTAAAAAGCGTAATTGCCTACATTACATTTGAAGAACACAAAATTTTACAAGCATAGGTAAGTATGTATTTTTTAATTTAAAAGTTAAAAAAAATGCACCCAATATAAAGAAATTTGTCATTACTTAAAAAAACTTTATTTAAAAAAACTCAAATATTTAAAAATGAATTTTTCCCTATGGAACTTCAAGACATGAACTTTCTAATACATCTCGATAACTGATGTCTGCAAAAGCCTACAATGTTGTTTGGCATTAGGTAAAGTTCTCCTTGATAAGCTGGTAAGTGGTCAAGTAAAGTTTGAACACTAGCAACTGTACTAAAATTGTGAGTAGTTTCCAGTATTTAGTGTGTCTTCATTTGATAGTTTATTGGCATAAGCACCACAAATTGATGCAGTATGTCTGTCAGCTGTATATCAACCATATATTTACTGTCTTGGCAGCTGATGACAGCTTGAGCAAAGCCATCTCTCTGTATTGCCTTAAAAATATAAATTTTTAAATATATTTTAATCTTCTGTTATTCATAATTTCCTAATATCCATCATTATGTTTTTTATGACGTGCAAGTAAAACTGATATATTGCTGACTGTAGTCAGAGTAATTAAATGAAAATATGATTAAAAAAGTACAGAATTATAAAACATGGATTTTGCAATGTAAACAAAAAATCATATATAAAAAAAAGTCATATATAAGATGTTAATATTTTCTATGTCTATTTATAATCAATTATTTATGGACATAAGTGATATTTAATTGCCACTTCACCAGATATACAGGATTATCACTATGCATTAATTCTAGATAAAGTTTCAATGCTGAATCAGAAACTGATAAATATTGTGCAGAGAGAATAATACATTAATGTCAATTTCTCTTAATTTGGAATTAACCATATAATCAACAACCTTAAATGTCATTAAATAAAGGTAGAGGAAAGAGGGAGGAATGATTTAAAGGAGAGTTTGGAATTCAGCAGAAGTGGTCATATTTTAAATTTACAATACTAGATGACACCGTTACTCACCACTGGACAAATAAATTCCACCCTAAGGGAAAGAAAAGGGGGAAAGAGCAAAGATGTGTGTGGTAGGAACACAGGAGAGAAGAGTAACCGCCCCCAGCTGCTGGAATCTAAACAGAATATGTGCCAATTCTGTAAAAAACCTGAATCAGTGCTTACAAATAAGATACCGCGCTTGGAGGAAACAACTGTGGCGCTAGGGAATAATTGGCAAAATAAAGCCCCTATAACTAGTAATTTGATACCTTCCTTATTGGACAACACAATCCACATATAGCTCAGAGAGTACTACAGTCCAGATACGAGTGACTATTGACTGTAGTACTCTTATTTGTAAGCACTGATTCATATTTTAAATGTACCATTAGGTAAGCCCACATCAGCAGGCTGTGCAAGTGGTGCACAAGGTAAATGCATGATGCCACCTCTTTGATCTTGAAGCCTTTCATTTTACCAATTTCTTATCCCCTTCACACTCACACACCAGAAGACTTCATACACTTCAAATTTATGTTAAGAACCTATAACTCTGCCCTTCACCTTGCCAAACAGACCTACTACACCACCCTGATCTCCTCACTATCCAACAACCCCAAGAAACTTTTTGACACCTTTCACATCCTCCTCAGGCCAAAAGCACAAGCCCCTATGACAGACATTTGTGCTGATGACCTGGCCTCTCGCTTTATAGAGAAAATAGATAGCATCCATCAGGAAATCTACTCCCAGCCACTAAGTGCAGTGACTCCCATCCCTCCCTGTATTTCCCCTGGCTCACTCTCCATATTCGATCCCATCGCAGAAGAAGAAGTCTCCAAGTTCCTCTCTTCTTCTCGTCCGACTACATGGACTACTGACCCCATTCCCTCTCATCTCCTCCAGTCTCTCTCTCCAGTTGTCACAACTCACCTAACTACAATCTTTAATCTCTCCCTCTCCTCAGGCATTTCCCCTCTTCCTTTAAACACTATTATTACTCCATTACTAAAGAAACCCACCCTTGACCCATCCTGCACAAATAACTACAGACCAGTCTCAAATCTCCCCTTAATCTCTAAACTCTTGTAGTGCCTGATCTATTCTCGCCTTACCCATTATCTCTCCACTCATTTCCTCCTAGACCCTTCACAGTCCGGTTTCCGCCCCTACATTCGACAGAATCTGCACTCATGAAAGTAACCAATGACCTTCTGACAGCAAAATGCAATGGTGACCACTCTCTGCTCATTCTTCTTGACCTTTCTGCAGCTTTCAACACTGTTGACCACCCTCTCCTACTCTCTAGGCTCCAGTCACTAGGCATTAAGGATACTGCTCTCTCCTGGTTCTCTTCCTACCTTTCTGACCGCTCCTACAGTGTTTTGTTTGCTGGCTCCACTTCATCTCCTCTTCTTCTCACTGTTGGGGTACCTCAGGGCTCAGTCCTTGTCCCCCTTCTCTTCTCTCTACCTGGCCCCAAAAGGACAGACCATCAGCAGATTTGGCTCTCAGTACTATCTTTACGTTGATGACACACAACTATACACATCATCCCCTGACCTTACCCCCACTGTACTACAGAATGCCAGTGACTGCCTGCCCGCCGTCTCCAACATCATGTCCGCATTCTATCTGAAACTCAACCTCTCCAAAACTGAACTTTTTTTGCTCTACCAACCTCCCTAAATCTGACATTTCCCTCTCCATGGGTGGCACCATAATAACACCTCGGCAGCAGGTGCACTGTCTGGGTGTTATATTTGACTCCAATCTCTCCTTCACATCCCATATACAATCTCTCGCTCGCTCTTGCCGCTTACACCTAAAGAACATCTCTAGAATCTGCCCTTTTCTCACCATGGAAGCAACAAAAACCCTCACTGTCGCCCTGTACCACTCCCAGCTGGACTACTGCAATTCTCTATTAATTAGCCTCACTCAACTTTCCCCTCTCCAGTCTATCCTTAATGCAGCAGCCAGCCATTTAGCTAATCGGTATTCAGACATGTCCGCTCTTCGCCAGTCATTACACTGGCTGCCCATTCATTACAGGATACAATTCAAAGTACTTGTTCTCACTCACAAAGCTCTCCACAGTGCGGCACCCCCTTACATCTCCTCCCTTATTTCTGTCTATCGGCCTAGCCGACCGCTGCGCTCTGCAAACGACTTTTGACTAAACTCTGCTCTAATCCGTACCTCCAACTCCCGACTCCAAGACTTCTCCCGTGCTGCACCAATCCTCAGGAATGCTCTACCCCAAGATATTAGGACCATCCACAATTTGCATAGTTTTAGGCACCCCCTCAAAACACACTTGTTCAAAGCGACCTATCACATTCCCTAATTAAAGTCATTTTATGTTTGTGTGTGTAGCCCATTCACTATCTCCATCCATCCCCCACCCCCTGAAGATGGCTGGACCATCATTGTAAATACATCATTAAAAATACACACCAGTACTTTGTATCTCCCCCAGCTCATTGTAGATTATAAGCTCTCACGAGCAGAGTCGTCTAATTTTGCTTTAACCCCTTTACGACCTTGCCCTTTTCCATTTTTGCGTTCTCGTTTTTCACTCCCCTCCTTCCCAGAGCTATAACTTTTTTATTTTTCCATCAATATGGCCATGTGAGGGCTTGCTTTTTGCAGGAGAAGTTGCACTTTTGAACTACATCATTGGTTTTAGCATGTCGTGTACTAGAAAATGGGATAAAAATTCCAAGTGCGTGTGTTTTGTTTAGCTTTTTTGCTAGGTTCACTAAATGCTAAAAATGGCATGCCATTTTGATTCTCCAGGTCATTACGAGTTCATAGACACCAAACATGTCTAGGTTATGTTTTATCTAAGTGGTGAAAAAAAATTCCAAACTTTGCTAAAAAAAAAATTGTGCAATTTTCCAATGCCCGTAGCGTCTCCATTTTTCGTGATCTGGGGTCAGGTAAGGGCTTATGTTTTGCGTGCTGAGCTGACGTTTTTAATGATACCATTTTGGTGCAGATATGTTCTTTTCATCGCCCGTTATTGCATTTTAATGCAATGTCACGGCGACCAAAAAATGTAATTCTGGCATTTCAATTTTTTTTTCTCGCTACACTGTTTAGCGATCAGGTTAATCCTTTCTTTTTTTGATAGACCAGTCGATTCTGAACGTAGAAATACCAAACATGTGTAGGTTTGATTTTTTTTATTGTTTTATTTTGAATGGGGCGAAATATATTTTTTACTTTCTTCATATTTTTTTAAACTTTTTTTTTTACATTTGCCATGCTTCAATAGCCTCCATGGGAGGCTAGAAGCTGGCACAACTCGATCGGCTCAGCTACATGGGAGCAATCATCAGATCACTCCTGTGTAGCTGAATTCCTGCATTGCTATGAGCGCCGACCACAGGGTGGCGCTCATAGCAATCGGGCATCAGCAACCATAGAGGTCTCAAGGACCTCTATGGTTACTATGCAGATGCATCGCTGACCCCTGATCATGTGACAGGGGTCGGCGATGTGTTCATTTCCGGCCCGATGGCCAGAAGCGCCGGTTAAATGCTGCTGTCAGCTAGTTAATAGCGGCAGGTGAATCGCGATTTCAAAACAGCTGACATGTCCCGGCTTTCAGGTGGGCTCAGCGCCGGAGCCCACTTCAAAGCAGGGGATCCGACCTCTGCAGTAATAGTATGACGGAGGTCGTGAAGGGGTTAAATATTGTATTGTTAACATTTTTACTTACGACTGTTATGTTTGAAATTGTTAAACTGTAAAGCGCTCTGCACCTTGAGAAAAAAAGGTGAAATGCGTGTTGGTGTAGGCGTGGCACGGGTCTGGACTTTGATATACTACTGTATGGGTAAGCAATGCTGATGGGGGGGATGCTTTAGGCTCCAGTGATCGTGTGTGCATTTACAATGATCTCTGGAATATTTTGGCCATTAATACTCATTCCCTCACACATAATCATGTACTAAACACTTTATGGGTTGCATAGTATATCATTGGTTGTCTGAACATTGGTAGCCATCACTACCA
Source organism: Ranitomeya imitator (assembly GCF_032444005.1). Classification (NCBI taxonomy): domain Eukaryota; kingdom Metazoa; phylum Chordata; class Amphibia; order Anura; family Dendrobatidae; genus Ranitomeya; species Ranitomeya imitator. The sequence continues at coordinate 543,815,023 of NC_091284.1, read as the reverse complement.
TTGGTAGCCATCACTACCATCACTACCAGACCCTAGTCTGTAATGTTTTAATTGTTTTACTTAATAAAGTTACACGTTTCTATACAAATGGACCTCCTATTTTTCTTGTGTTGATATGTGTTAGGTGGGAGTGTCAACCAGGTGTATCTGTAAGACAACCACATGGAGAGTAGTCTTTTTTGGCACCTATATACGAATGTGGCCCTTTATGGTTTGGTTTTACCAGCTCTGTGGAATATGTTGGCGCTATATAAAGATTATTATTATTAATATTATTATTATTATTATTATTCACCCTGAAGCCTGTTTTCAACTTTCTGACCAGGTCATTTTTTTCAATTTTGACCACTGTCACTTTATGAGGTCATAACTCTGAAATGCTTCAACGAATCCTGGTGATTCTGAGAATGTTTTCTCGCGACATATTGTGCTTTATGATATTGGTAAAATTTATTTGATATGACTTGTGTTTATTTGTGAAAAAAGGGAAATTTGGCAAAAATGTTAAAAATTTCGTAATTTTCAAAATTTTAGTTTTTCTGCCCTTAAATTAGAGAGTCATATCACACAAAAGAGATAATAAATAACATCTCCCACATGTCTGCTTTACATCAGCACAATTTTGGAAACATATTTTTTTATAGGAAGTTATAAGGGTTAAAAGTTGACCAGCGATTTCTCATTTTTACAACAAAATTTGCAAAAACATTTTTTTTAGGGACCACCTCACACTTGAAGTGATTTTGAGGGCCTATATGACAGAAAATGCCACAAAGTGATACCGTTCTAAAAACTGAACCCCTCAAGGTACTCAAAACCACATTCAAGAAGTTTAATAACCCTTCAGGTGCTTCAAAGGAATTTTTGGAATGTTTAGAAAAAAATTAACATTTAACTTTTTTCACAAAATATTTACTTCAGATCCAATTTGTTTTATTTTACCAAGGGTAACAGGAGAAATTGGACCACAAAAGTTGTTGTACAATTCTTCCTGAGTACGCCGATACCCCATATGTGGGGGTAAACTACTGTTTGGGCGCATGACAGAGCTCGGAAGGGAAGGAGCACCGTTTTACTTTTTCAACGCAGAATTGGCAGGAATTGAGATCAGATGCCATGTTGTGTTTGGCGAGCCCCTGATGTGCCTAAACAGTGGAAACCCCCCCCCCCCAAAGTGACCCTATTTTGGAAAGTAGACCACTAAAGGAACTTAGCTCGATGTGTGGTGAGCACTTTAAACCCCCAATTGTTTCAATAAAGCTTATAATCTAGAGCCGTGAAAATTAAAAAATCATTGTTATTCCACAAAAAAATGATATTTCAGCCCACAATTTTTTATTTTGCCAAGGGTATCCAGAGAAATTGGACCCCACAAGTTGTTGTGCAATTTGTTCTGAGTACACTGATTCCCCATATGTGGGGAGGAACCACCGTTTAGGCGCATGGCAGAGCTCAGAAGGGAAGGAGCGCTGTTTTGGAATGCAGACTTGATGGAATCATCTGCGGGCATCACATTACGTTTGCAGAGCTCCTGATGTACCCAAACAGTGGAAACCCCCCACAAGTGACCCCATTTTGGAAACTAGACCACCCAGGGAACTTATCTAGATGTGGGGTGAGCACTTTGAACCCCAATTGTTTCACTAAAGTTTATAATGTAGAGCCGTGAAAATTAAAATATAATTTTTTCCACAAAAATGATCTTTTAGCCCACAATTTTTTGTTTTGCCAAGGGCATCCAGAGAAATTGGACCCCAAAAGTTGTTGTGCATTTTGTGTTCTGAGTACACTGAAACCCCATATGTGGGAGGAACCACCGTTTGGGCTCATGGAAGAGCTTGGAAGAGAAGGAGCGCTGTTTTGGAATGCAGACTTTGATGGAATGGTCTGCGGGCGTCACATTGCATTTGCAGAGCTCCTGTTGTACCTAAACAGTAGAAACCCCCCCAAGTGACCCCATATTGAAAACTAGACCCCCATGGAAATTATCTAGCTGTGTTGTGAGAACTTTCAACCCCCAAGTGTTTCACTAAAATTTATAACACAGAGCCGCGAAAATAAAAAATCCTTTTTTTTCCACAAAAATTATTTTTAGCCATCTAATTTTTAGTTTCACAAGGGTAACAGGAGAAATTGGACTGCAAACGTTGTTGTCCAATTAGTCCTGAGTACGCTGATACCCCATATGTGGGGGTAAACCACTGTTTGGGTGCATGGCAGAGCTCGGAAGGGAAGGAGCACCGTTTTACTTTTTCAACACAGAATTGGCTGGAATTGAGATCGGACGCCATGTCGCATTCGAAGAGCCCCTGATGTGCCAAACCAGTGGAAACCCCCAATTCTAACTCCAATCCTAACCCCAACACACCCCCAACCCTAATCCCAACCCTAACCATAACCCTAACCACACCCCTAATCCGAACACACCGCTAACCCTAATCCCAACCCTAGCCATAACCCTAACCACACCCCTAACCCTGACACACCCCTAACGCTAATCTCAACCCTAACCGCAACCGTAAATGTAATCCAAACTCTAACCCCAAATTTAGCCCCAACCCTAACCTTATCTTTAGCCCCAACCCTAACCCTAACTTTTGCCCCAACCCTAACCCTAACTTTAGCCCCAACCCTAACGTTAGCCTCAACCCTAACCCTAACCCTAATGGGAAAATGGAAATAAATTTTATTTTATTTTATTATTTTTCCCTAACTAAGGGAGTGATAAAGGGGGGTTTGATTTACTATTTATAGTGTGTTTTTGTATTTGGCAGCTGTCACACACTGAAAGACGCTTTTTATTGCAAAAAATAGCTTTTGCATCACCACATTTTGAGAGCTATAATTTTTCCATATTTTGGCCCACAGAGTCATATGAGGTCTTGTTTTTTGCGGGAAGAGTTGACATTTTTATTGGCACCATTTTCGGGCACATGACATTTTTGGAGGCAGAATGAACAAAACCCAGCAATTCCTGCATTTCTTTTGGGGTGGCGTGTATACCTTTTCGTGTGTGGTAAAACTGAAAAGGCAGTTTTATTCTTTGGGTCAGTACGATTACAGCGATACCTCATTTATATCATTTTTTATGTTTTGGTGCTTTTACACAATAAAAACTATTTTATATAAAAAAAATTGTTTTTGCATCACTTCATTCTGAGAGCTATAACTTTTATTTTTCTGCTGATGGAGCTGTATGGCAGCTTGTTTTTTGCGGGACAAGATGACATTTTCAGCGGTACCATTTTTATTTATATCTGTCTTTTTGAATGCGTTTTATTGCACTTTATGTTCGGCAGTATGATGATAAAGCATTGTTTTATGCCTCTTTTTTTTACGGTGTTCACTAAAGGGGTTAACTAGTGGGATAGTTTTATGGAGAGGGTTGTTACAGATGCGGTGATACCAAATATGTGTACTTTTATTGTTTGTTTTTTTAATTACATAAATAAATGGATTTATTGGAGAGAAAAAATGTTTCTTTATTTGGGGATTTTGTTTTTACATATTTTTATACATTCTATTTTTTTTTTACTTTATAACATTGTCCCATTATAGCACTGTGTCAGATCAGCGATTGACAGGCAGTGTGTAGGTGGCTTGTCGGTGCCTGCTCTTAGCAGGCGCTGACAAGCCACTTCACTGAAGAACCCGGAAGAACCACAGTGGCCATTTTGGATCGCGTTGTTCCAGTGAGAGAGCACATGGAGCCCCCTCCCTGCGCGATTGTTCTTTATGCTGCTGTCACTACTGACAGCGGCATAAGAGGGGTTAAATGCCCACGATGGATGCTAGCACCAATCGTGGGCATTGCTGTGGGGTGTCAGCTGTTACATACAGCTGACACCCACATGCAATCAGCGCGGCGCTCAACGTGAGACCACGCGATTGTGCCGCCGTACTAGTACTGCGGTTTGTGAGAACTGCCAAACTTTAGCTATTTGATCTCATAAATTTAATTTATGCCTATATTTTTTTCACTTCACTTCACCAACTTAGACTATTTAGAGCTGATGCATTACACACAAATCAGATTACAACAATATTTAATCACAGGTTGTAATGTAACAAAATAGTTAAAAAGCCAATAGGGGTGAATAATTTCACAAGCCACTGTATAAGAGGCTGTGTGGAGGCTCTTATGGTATGTAGGGAGGTATGTGGGCTCATACGGTATATAGGGGACTTTGTGCGGGCTAATAAGGTATGTAGGGGGATGTCAGCATATTTAATTCTGCTCAATATTAAGTGATACAATTAATATTAATATAAAATATTTATAATTGGTATGTTAATATTACTCTTGAGCAGAATTAATTTCAGCCTATTGGTTCGGCTGTGTAAGAAAGCGGTTGCTTGTGCATCTACTCTGGAACTTGCTATCCTTAGACCTTTTGTCTCTGAGCACACTTTTCACTTGTGGCCTACAACTGAATATAACTTATGAGGGCCAACAGCCCGAAACACCGTGTCTGCGAATTGAGATACTGATTTGGCTTTTATCCTAAGTCATATTGCACGACTCGTTAAAGAGTTGATTGTGACTTGTAGGATCGCTACTTCCAACAGGTGGCGCTATAGAGTTTAAGTCCTCTTTTTCTCAGAAGAGGCAATTTGCATATTATATTTCCCAGAGGAGCATTGCACGGCTAATAAGCCTCCTTACCTTAACAAGCCAGAGATGGTATGTCACTCTCCATAAGGAGAAACGATACCCCTTAGACCCCAGTCCAGAGCCTCTCACCTAGCCAAATTAGTTCTCATGCTTCGCACTGACGAGGGCCAACAGCCCGAAACACCGTCTCTGCGAATTGAAATACTGATTTGGCTTTTATCCTAAGTCATATTGCAGGACTCGTTAAAGAGTTGATTGTGACTTGTAGGATTGCTACTTCCAACAGGTGGCGCTATAGAGTTTAAGTCCTCTTTTTCTCAGAAGAGGCAATTTGCATATTAGATGACTTTACAAATTCAAAACCTTTACAAGTTCATCTCCTACTTCTTCTTCTGCAATGCCATGCTGTTGTGATAAAGCAGGACATGGTTTTGCATTGTCTTGCTGAAAGGCCCTAGCTGAAATAGACCGTGACTAGATAGAAGGATAGGTTGATCCTTAACCACTATATGATGTTCAGCATTTATAATGTCTTTCAGGATGTGTAAACTGTCCATCCATAGGCACTAATGCAATCCGATACCTTCAGAGAAGAAGGCTTTTGAACTGTGAACTAATGATAAGCAGGATGGTCACTCCCCTCTTAAGTTACGGCATCCATAGTTTCCATAACGAAATTAAAATTTTTATTTATCTAATGACAGAACAGTGCCCATTTTTAATGAGCTTTGGCTCATAGAAGATGGCAGCATTTCAGGATTGGGTTGATATATGGTTTCTTCTTCGCATTATAGAACTTTCACTTATATTTGTGGGTTGCATGGAAAACTGCGTTCAAAGACAATCATTTCTGGAATTATTCCTGAGTCCATTTGCATAACCAAATTATGCCTGATTTTAATGCGGTGCCACTTGAGAGCCAATAGATTACCAGTATTCAATATGGACCAACAGCCTTATCCCTCGTACACAAGGATTTCTCCAGACTATTTCTCTCATTGCAATTTTACAACGAGGAATATTATTCTGAAATTGTTCCACAATTTTTAAATGTAGTTGTTCACAGATTGGTAAACCTCTGACCAATTTCGCTTCTGAGAAACTCTGGTTCTCCATCATGTTCCTTTTACAGTCACGTGACTTAACCCCTTAACTACAACCGATACACCTTTTAACAATGACAGTTATTATTATTATTATTTATTTATATAGCATCATTAATTCCATGGGGCTGTACATGAGAAGGGGTTACATCAAAATACAAATATCACTTACAGTAAACAAAACTAACAATGACAGACTGGTAAAGAGGGAAGAGGACCCTGCCCTTGCGGGCTTACATTCTACAGGATTATGGGGAAGGAGACAGTAGGTCAAGGGTTGCAGTAGCTCCGATGGTGTTGAGGTGGCCATGTGGTCTTTACAGGCTGTAAGCTTCCTTGAAGAGGTGGGTTTTCAGGTTTCTTTTGAAGGATCCAAAAGTAGTGGATAACCGGATGTGTTGGGGCACTGAATTCCAGAGGATGCGGGATATTCGGGAGAAGTCTTAAAGGCAATTGAGTGAGAAGCGAATAAGCGTGGAGGAGAGGAGGAGGTCTTGGGAGGACCAGAGATTACGTGAGGGAAGATATTAAGAGATTAGTGTGGAAATATACAGAGGAGAAAGGTTATGGATGGCTTTGTAGGTCAGTGTTAGTAATTTAAACTGGATACGCTGGGAAATTGGGAGCCAGTGAAGGGATTTGCAAAGAGGTGAAGAAGGAGTGTAGCGAGGAGAGAGATGAATTAGTCGGGCAGCAGAGTTAAGGACAGACTGGAGGGGTGTGAGAGTGTTAGAAGGTAGGCCACAGAGGAGTATGTTGCAGTAGTCGAGGCAGGAGATGATTAGGGCATGCACAAGCATTTTGGTAGAGTGTGGGTTGAGGAAAGAACGGATTCTGGAAATATTTTTGAGCTGGAGGTGACAGGAGGTGGCGAGAGCTTGGATGTGCGGTTTGAAGGACAGGGCAGAGTCAATGGTTACTCCGAGGCAGCGGATTTTGGGGACAGGGGAAAGTGAGATTTCATTTATTTTGATAGATACTGTAGATCAGGTAGGGAAGATGAAGGAAAGATGATGAGTTCAGATTTGTCCACATTGAGCTTGAGGAAGCGAGAGGAGAAGAAGGAGGATATGGCTGATAGACACTCTGGGATTCTGGAGAGCAGAGAGGTGACATCTGGGCCAGAGAGGTAGATCTGAGTGTCATCGGAATATAGATGGTATTGGAAGCTATAGGACCTTATGAGTGGTCCCAGGCCGAGTGTATAGATTGAGAAGAGTAAGGGTCCTAGGACAGAGCCTTGAGGGACTCCAACAGAGAGGGGGCGAGATGAAAAGGTAGTATGGGAGTTGGAAACGCTAAATATGCGGTTGGCAAGGTATGAGGAGATCCAAGATAGGGCAAGGTGTTACGCTCACGCCCTGACTGGTGGGCGTGAGCTCGGGGGTTTTGTGGCCCCACTGTGCCACAAACCAGACTACCCTGGAAGGGGCGTGACTATGACAGCTGCCTGGGTTTTCACTGGAGCCTCTGATGGTGAGGACAGGCTTGTGCAGCAGGCAGCTGCCAGGTGCTACTCCAGGGTGGTGTCTGGCTGTGGCTGCTGATCCCACTTGGGAGACAGGAACACCAGGATTGGTGCGGGCATTAGGCAGGACTGGCAGAAGAGCACGGCTGGAACACAGACGAGTAGGCTGGCACGGCTGAGACAGGGCTGGCAGAGACACGGCAGAGAACACAGGGCTGGCAGAGACACGGCAGGAAACAGGACTGGCTAGGACAGCAGGAACACAGGACTGGAAGGCAGGGCAGGAACGGCAGGACTGGCAGGAACACAGGATTGGGAGGCATGGCAGAGAACACAGGACCGGTTGATGTGGTATATAAAGGAACAGGTAAGGGCCTGTTCACACTGGACGTGCAGGTACAGATATGTAGTTTGGAACACAGGGCTGGCAGAGACACGGCAGAGACACGGCAGAGAACACAGGGCTTGCTAGGAGGGCAGGAGACAGAACTGACTTAGGACGGCAGGAGACAGGACTGGCTAGGACGGCAGGAAACACAGGACTAGCTGATGAAATATTAGAATCAGGCTGCACTCAGATGACACCCGAGTGCAGTCCAATTGTGAGTGAGATGAAGGAACAGGTAGGGATATATAGTTTGGAGGAACAGGTAGGGATCTGTTCACACAGGAGAGGAGTGCAAGACTGCAGATAGGAATGGAAAAGCAGCAAGCGGTAGCGTAGCGACAAAAGCTGAGCAGAGCCACAAAGAATGTGGAGAGAAGCTGCAGCAAGAGATACTGCAGAAGCTAAGCAAAGTGGAACCGCACGGATTGCAGAGAGGAACTGCAGCAAGAGGTTTCTGCAGCAACGGGAGCGGAGCAGAGCAAGACGGAGCAGAACCGCAGAAGTGCGGAGCAGCGGCAAAGCCACCAAGATGCAGAGCAGGCAGAGCCGCAAGAGTGCGGAGTGCAAGCAGACCGAGAACACAAGGAAAGACACAGCAGGGAAGGAAGCCACACACAAGGAGACCGAGACAAGACTAAGTACAGACAAGGCAATGGAACAAGACACAAGGACAAAGACACAGGGACCAGGATATTCTGCCTCCTGGAGGGCGGACAAAGATAAAGGCAAATGCACAGAGAAAAGCCTCCAGAGAGGGAGCAACACAGAGCTAGACCTGGCAAACTCAGAAGCAAAACACTAACTGAGCAAACACATTGCACAGGCCCAGACCACAGGGTGGAGCTGCACTATATACAGGAGGCCTCTTGGTAATTGGTCAGGAACTGATTGGACAGGTGCACCTGATTCCTATAAGAACCAGAGAGTTCAGGCGCCGGCCCCCTATACACATAGCCATGAGGCATGTACAGAGCAGAGGAACAGACTATGGAGCTGGCATGAAACAGAAACCACATCATGGCCTGGAGCAGTGGGTAAGATTGTGTGAGAGATGTGAGGCCATGCCGTGATGCCAGCAGAGTTGTTACACAAGGTCTTTTACCCCAAAGGAAGAGAGGATCTGTAGTAGGAGGCAGTGGTCAACTGTGTCGAAGGCAGAGGACAGGTCTAGGAGGAGGAATATAGAGAATTGTCTGTTATCGTTGGCTGTAAGTAAGTCATTAGTAATTTTGGTCAGGGCAGTCTCAGTGGAATGGTGGGGACGGAAGCCAGATTGTAGGTTGTCGAAGAGAGAGTTAGATGCAAAGTGAGAGGAAAGTTCAGCATGGACGTGCTGCTCAAGGAGTTTGGAAGCAAATGGGAGCAAAGATATGGGGCGATAGCTGAACATACTGCTTGGGTCAAGGGATGGCTTTTTGAGGATAGGTGTGATTGTGGCATGTTTGAAGGCAGAGGGGAAGGTACCAGAAGTTAGTGAAAGGTTGAAGAGATGGGTTAGGGATGGGATTAGTGTGGTGGTGAGGTTGGGGAGGAGGTGGAATGGGATGGGGTCAAGTGCACAAGTGGTGAAGTGTGATTTGTAGAGAAGATGAGCAAGCTCTCCTTCTGAGATTTTGGAGAGTGAAGTTATGGGGTTTGGGCATTGGTCTCTCATACAAAGGGGTTGTTGTGGTTGGACAACAAAGACTTGCCTTGTTTGGTCTATCTTATTTTTGAAGTGCGTGGCAAAGTCCTCGGCAGTGATTAGGGAACTCGGAGGGGGCAGTGGTGGGCGGAGGAGGAAATAAAAAGTGTTAAACAACTGTTTGGGGTTGTGGGATAAGGAAGATACAAGGGTTGTAAAGTAGGCCTCTTTAGCAGAGGTGAGAGCTGATTTGAATGCCAGTGTTGCTTGTTTGAGTGCAGTGAAATCATCTTGTGCAGGGGTGTCAAACTGCATTCCTCGAGGGCATCAAACCATGCGTGTTTTCAAGATTTCCTTAGCATTGCACAAGGTGCTGGAATCATTCTCTGCAGGTGATTAAATTATCACCTGTGCAATGCAAGGAAATCCTGAAAACATGACCTGTTTGCAGCCCTCGAGGAATGCAGTTTGACACCCCTGATCTTGTGAACACGTTTTCTTCCAATGCCGTTCTGGATTCTGGATACTTGCCGAAGCTTTTTAGTGATGTTATTGTGCCAGGGTTGTCTATTAGTTCGTCGCACTCTGCTATGCATGACAGGGGCGACCGTGTCAATAGCTGATGCAAGAATGGCATTGTAGAAAGCAGTGGCAGTGTCTGTGTTGTGGAGTGAGGACAGTGGTAGGATAGAGTCAGAGAGTGTGTGGGTGTCTAGGTGTGTGAGGTTCCTGCATGGATGCGCATGGTGCTGGACATGGGTGAAAGGTGAGGAGGACAGGGATGAGAAAGTGAGTAGATGGTGGTCAGATAGAGGGAGAGGGGAGGTTGTGAAGTTAGATAGGGAGCATGGGTGAAAACCAGGTCTAGTGTGTGTCCGTCTTTGTAGGTGGCTGAGGAGGACCTCTGAGTAAGTCCAAAGGATGAAGTAAGGGACAGGAGTTTGGAGGTTGCTGACTGGTGGGTGTCAATGGGGATGTTGAAGTCACCCATGATGATGGTGGGAATGTCAGCAGACAGAAAGTCAAGGAGCCAGGTGGAGAATTGGTCAATAAAGGCAGTGGTCAGGCCCAGAGGTCGGTATATGATGGCCATTTAGAGGTTGTAGGGGGAGTAGATGCATACAGAGTGAACTTCAAAAGAGGGGAGGATAAGGGAGAGTAGAGGTGGGATTGGATTAAAGGTACAGTTGGAAGAAAGGAGAAGGCCCACTCCTCCACTGTGTTTGTTGCCAGGGCGAGGAGTGTGGGTGAAGTGGAGGCCACCGTAACATAGTGCAGCAGGGGAGGCTGTGTCAGAGGGTGTCAGCCACGTTTCGGTGATGCCCAGAAAGAAAAGATTATGAGTGGTAAAGAGGTCATGAAGGGTAAGTTAAATAAGTAAGGACAGTTAAGGGTACTTAACCCCTTAAGCCCCGAGGGTGGTTTGCACGTTGATGACCGGGAAAATTTGTACAATTCTGACCACTGTCCATTTATGAGATTATAACTCTGGAATGCTTCAATGGATCCCAGTGATTCTGACAATGTTTTCTCAAAACATATTGTACTTCATGATAGTAGTAACATTTCTTTGATATTACCTGCGTTTATTTGTGAAAAAAATGGAAATTTGGCAAAAATTTTGAAACTTTCGCAATTTTCCAACTTTGAATTTTTATGCCCTTACATCACAGAGCTATGTCACACTAAATACTTAATAAGTAACATTCTACACATGTCTACTTTACAGCAGCACAATTTTGGGAACAAAATTTTTTGTTGTTAGGGAGCTATAAGGGTTAAAAGTTGACCAGCAATTACTAATTTTTACAACATGATTTTTTTTAGGAACCACATCACATTTGAAGGCATTTTGAGGGATCTATATGATAGAAAATAACCAAGTGTGACACCATTCTAAAACTGCAAGGTGCTCAAAACCCCATTCAAGAAGTTTATTAACCCTTCAGGTGTTTCGCAGGAATTTTTGGAATGTTTAAACAAAATGAACATTTAATTTTTTTTCACACAAAATTTAATTCAGCTCCAATTCGTTTTATTTTATCAAGGGTAACAGGAGAAAATGGACCCCAAAAGTTGTTGTACAATTTGTCCTGAGTACCCTGATACCCCATATGTGGGGGTAAACCACTGTTTGGGCACATGGCAGAGCTCGGAATGGAAGGAGCGCCATTTGACCTTTCAATGCAAAATTGGCTGGAATTGAGATGGGATGCCATGTTGCTTTTGGAGAGCCACTAATGTGCCTAAACATTGAAACTCCCCACAAGTGACACCATTTTGGAAAGTAGACCACCTAAGGAACTAATCTAGATGTGTGGTGAGCACTTTGACCCACTGTTAGGAGTCGAGTTTCCTCTGCTGCACAGGGGGAATCTCGATCCGTCTCCGCTGCGGTCTCCCATTCTTCTCCAGCCACAGTGGAGTCTGCTCAGCAGGGACGTCGATCCCAGCGTCTCGCTCAGTCTGACTCTGTGCGAAGAGTTACTGCTGCTTTTCCTGCTTCTGCCATTGAAGCCAGTGCTGGGCAGCGGCGAGTGGACGTTTCTGGATCTAAGTCCTGCTTTTCTCTGTCTGAGCATGCCCAGGGCAGGATCTCCCGTTGGAGATCGAGGGTCACATGCTCAGGTACTGCAGCACATCCCATTGGTCCTTTTGGCAGGTCCTGAAAGGGCAAAACTTCTGTAGCTGTTTCCTGTGCTGCAGCTATATACACTGCGCATGACCGCACGGCCATGCGGTAGTATTGTCTTGTAAATATGTGTGTGTGTTGTGAGTGAAAGTCGCTCTTTAAATAACCCTCCCTATTGAATGTCTGTTCGCGGAAGGTGTATGTTTGCTATCTAGCGCCCGACTTATCCAACAGCACGAAACACACATTACAGCTACCAGTTGCTGTGTCCGCCAGTACGGTGCTGTGCGCTTGCTCTGCGCTTTCCTGACCCAAGCCTGGGTGGTTAGTGGCATCCGTCAGTGCGGCACCGCACGCACTCTTGTGCCTTAATATTATTATTTATGTTCCTCTGACACACCCAGTTGCGGTGTTGTGCCAGCAAGTGTCTAATCGGACTTCAATCCTGTGTAGGGGTTGAGTCCGCTGACTTCTTGCTCGCGCTTTATGTGCGGTACTGCGGTCCTGTGACGCAACAGGATCGCTTCCTTCATGCAGGGTGAAGTTAACCCATGTGTGTATACTTAGTACCGCCATATAGTCCGTCTTACTAGCAGCAGGGTCTTTTACCTGCACGGTGGACCTCGGACTGCGAACGCACCTAATACCATAACATCTGATTCTTGGTGCATTCCGCCAGTCCCTAACAGAATACTAGCGCCAAGGTCTGGCTAGTAATGACAGACGATCAGCGTTCACAGCGGTACATCCAACAGCTGGAGGGTAGGTTGGCGGCTCTAGAGCGTGCAACCTCAGCTGTGGACATTACTGCTGTCGCTGTTCAGGCTGCAAGTGCAGTTGCACCAGTTTGTCCGCTGCCACCCCTGCTCCGACCTTATCCCATCTCCCGCTTCCAGACAAGTTTGCTGGTGACAGTAAGCTATGTCGGGGATTCGTGAGCCAGTGCTCCATATATCTCGAGCTGCTTGCTGCACGTTTTCCTACGGAACGGGCGAGGGTGGGATTCATCTTGTCTCTTTTGTCGGTCAGGGCGTTGGAGTGGGCAACGCCGCTTTGGGAACGTGGTGATCGTGTGGTACAGAGTGCTCCTATCTTCCTGGACGCTCTGAGGCAGGTCTTTTTGGGACCCCGTGTCACCCACGATACCGCGCTCCAATTGTTGGCAATTACTCAGGTTTCGTCCATGGTCAGCCAGTTCGCCATCCTATTCCGGACTCTAGCTTCTGAGCTGGAATGGCCGGATAAAGTCCTTATTCCGGTGTTCTGGAAAGGACTGGCAGATCATGTAAAGGACGCCTTGGCCACCAGGGAGATTCCCGCCACACTGGAGGAGCTTATTACTATAGCTACCCGCATCGATCTCCGTTTTAACGAGCGGAGGTTGGAGCGGACCCAGTGTAGGCAGAGGTTTCGGCTGGCTCCCACCTTTGCCAAACCTCTAGAATCTCCTGTTATGGCGTCTGACTCCCATGAGGCCATGGAGGTTTCTCGAGCGGGACCTAGGTCTCAGACCGCTCGAGTACCTGTGGTGTGTAAAAATTGCCAGCAACCGGGACATTACGCTAATAAATGTCCACGGCGGTCGGGAAAACGATCGCGTCTAGTGACCATTGGAGGAGGTACACTGGACACAGCGGCATTTTCCTCCAAATTGTCCTTTAAAGGGACAATCCTGTTAGGCACATCCACTCTTACAGTAGAGCTTTGTGTGGATTCAGGAGCAGAAGGAAATTTTATGTCTTCTGCTTTTGCTCTGCGCCACGCAGTACCTCTGGTTATGCTTGCCAAACCAGTAACCGTTAGAGTGGTGAATGGGTCGACACTTCCGCTACAGATCACACATCAGACTGTCCCTTTCACGTTAGCCATGTCCCCATCCCACCAGGAGATTATTTCCCTTCTTGTCCTTCCCGAGGGAATGGATGAGATTCTGCTGGGAATACCCTGGCTCCGTTTCCACTCCCCACATATTGAGTGGACCTCTGGGAGGATATTGGGTTGGAGTGAATCCTGTAAGGGCAGATGTGTGAAAGAGTGCGTTCAGGTTTCCACCACTGAGATGCCCGCAGATCTCTCTACTCTCCCCAAATACTATTGGTCTTATGCAGACGTCTTCTCCAAAAAGGCCGCGGAGACCCTTCCGCCTCACCGTCCCTATGACTGTCCTATAGATCTCTTGCCTGGAGCAGAACCTCCTCGGGGACGTGTCTATCCCCTCTCTCTCCCGGAAACGGAGGCTATGTCCCAGTACATCCAGGAGAATTTGGCAAGAGGGTTTATTAGGAAGTCAGTGTCACCAGCAGGGGCAGGGTTCTTCTTCGTACAGAAGAAGAATGGAGAGTTGCGTCCTTGCATAGACTACAGGGGTCTTAACGCCATCACCGTTAAGAATAAGTACCCGCTGCCCCTGATTTCTGAGCTTTTGATAGGCTACGGGGAGCTAAGGTATTTACCAAATTAGACCTGCGGGGAGCTTATAACCTGATTCGCATCCGTGAGGGGGACGAATGGAAGACGGCGTTTAACACCAGAGATGGGCACTATGAGTATCTGGTGATGCCCTTCGGGCTCTGTAATGCCCCAGCCGTTTTCCAAGACTTTGTCAACGACATCTTCCGGGATATGCTTTCCACCTCGGTCGTAGTCTATCTGGATGATATTCTCATCTTCTCTCCAGATATTGACTCCCACCGGAGAGATGTTGGCAGAGTCTTCGACCTCTTATGGGCAAACTCTCTTTACGCAAAGTTGGAGAAGTGTGTGTTTGAGCAGGAGACTTTACCTTTCCTGGGCTATATCATCTCTGCCCAGGGATTGGCTATGGATCCTGCCAAACTACAGGCTGTGATGGACTGGCAAGAACCCCATTCACTTAAAGCGGTGCAGCGCTTTATGGGGTTCATTAATTATTACCGCCAGTTCATTCCCCATTTCTCAACTTTGGTAGCTCCCTTGGTAGCCCTCGCCAAGAAGGGAGCAAATCCCAAAGTGTGGTCTGAAGAGGTCTCCAGGGCCTTTTCTTCTACTAAGTCTCATTTTGCTAGCGCTCCCATCCTACATCGTCCCGATGTCGATAAGCCGTTTATAATGGAGGTGGATGCCTCTTCCGTTGGTGCTGGAGCAGTCCTCTTCCAAAAGGATGCTCAAGGTCGGAAGCATCCGTGCTTCTTCTTCTCCAAGACCTTCACACCAGTGGAGAGGAATTATTCCATCGGGGACAGGGAGTTGCTAGCGATGAAATTGGCTTTCTCAGAGTGGAGACATCTCTTGGAGGGGGCTAGTTTTCCCTTTCAAGTTTTTACAGACCACAAAAATTTGCTCTATTTGCAAACAGCCCAGCGGCTAAATTCTCGCCAGGCCAGATGGTCCTTATTCTTCTCCCGATTCCACTTCACCCTCCATTATCTCGCTGGGGAGAAGAATATTCGAGCTGATGCTCTTTCTCGCTCTGTTGTGTCATCTGAGGAGGAGGGAGGAGAGCCTCGGCTTATTGTTCCTTCTGAGAGCTTGAGAACCGTGGCTCCGGTGTCGCTTGAGTCTGTGCCTCCGGGCAAGACTTTTGTGCCCATAAATTTGCGACCGGAGGTTCTCTCTTGGGCTCATTCCTCCAGGGTGGGTGGACACTTTGGGACAAAAAGGACATCTGAGCTGCTGGCGAGGATGTACTGGTGGCCGCATATGCTCCGAGATGTCAGAGATTACGTTCTGGCATGTGTCTCATGCGCCAAAAATAAGTCTCCTCGACAACGGCCGTCTGGGTTACTCTATCCCTTGCCGGTGGCAGACAGGCCCTGGGAGATGGTCGGGATGGACTTTGTAGTGGGTTTGCCCAAGTCTCGCGGCTGTACCATCATTTGGGTTATTACCGATCATTTCTCGAAAATGGTGCATTTGGTGCCGCTCCCACGGTTACCTTCTGCACGGGCCTTGGCAGCGTTGTTCATAAGACACATCTTCCGCCTACACGGCATGCCAGACAAAATTGTCAGTGACCGGGGTCCCCAGTTTGCGTCTCGGTTCTGGAGAGAGCTTTGTCGTCTTCTCAGCATTGAGTTAAATCTCTCTTCCGCATATCATCCCGAGACGAATGGGTTGGTAGAGAGGGCCAATCAGACTTTGGTCACATATCTACGACATTTTATTTCTGCCAGGCAGGATGACTGGGCATCTTTATTACCATGGGCAGAGTTCGCCCTTAATAACGCTGTAGCCGACTCCACCGGTCAGACTCCTTTCCTCCTTAATTACGGCCAGCATCCGCGGGTTCCTGTGCCTATGCCCGTGTCCTCTGCTGACTCCAGGGTGGCAGACTGGGCAGTGGAGGCACGGGACATTTGGGACCGCACTCAGGATGCCATTCAGGCCTCGAAGGAGAGAATGAGGTCCTCCGCCGATGCACATCGGCGCCCTGCCCCGACCTTTGCTCCTGGCGATTTAGTGTGGCTCGCCGCCCGTAACATCAGGCTGCGAGTTGAGTCCACTAAATTTGCTCCTCGCTACTTGGGCCCATTCAAGGTCCTCGAGCAGGTTAATCCTGTCGTCTATCGTTTGGCCCTTCCGCCACGCCTGGGTATCACCGACACCTTTCATGTGTCCCTCTTGAAACCCGTGTATATGTCCCGGTTTTCCGAGTCATCTGCTGGGACATCGGGTTCGTCTACGGACGATTATGAGGTGAACGCTATTTTGGGGTTCAAGGTGGTACGTGGCAAAAAATTTTATTTGGTGGACTGGAAGGGTTATGGCCCCGAGGACAGGTCCTGGGAGCCTGTTGAGCACATTCGGGCCCCGCAGCTCATTGCTGCCTTCGAACGTAGCGAGGCCCAAGGAGGGGGGCCCTAGGAGGGGGGGTAATGTTAGGAGTCGAGTTTCCTCTGCTGCACAGGGGGAATCTCGATCCGTCTCCGCTGCGGTCTCCCATTCTTCTCCAGCCACAGTGGAGTCTGCTCAGCAGGGACGTCGATCCCAGCGTCTCGCTCAGTCTGACTCTGTGCGAAGAGTTACTGCTGCTTTTCCTGCTTCTGCCATTGAAGCCAGTGCTGGGCAGCGGCGAGTGGACGTTTCTGGATCTAAGTCCTGCTTTTCTCTGTCTGAGCATGCCCAGGGCAGGATCTCCCATTGGAGATCGAGGGTCACATGCTCAGGTACTGCAGCACATCCCATTGGTCCTTTTGGCAGGTCCTGAAAGGGCAAAACTTCTGTAGCTGTTTCCTGTGCTGCAGCTATATAAACTGCGCATGACCGCACGGCCATGCGCTAGTATTGTCTTGTAAATATGTGTGTGTGTTGTGAGTGAAAGTCGCTCTTTAAATAACCCTCCCTATTGAATGTCTGTTCGCGGAAGGTGTATGTTTGCTATCTAGCGCCCGACTTATCCAACAGCACGAAACACACATTACAGCTACCAGTTGCTGTGTCCGCCAGTACGGCGCTGTGCGCTTGCTCTGCGCTTTCCTGACCCAAGCCTGGGTGGTTAGTGGCGTCCGTCAGTGCGGCACCGCACGCACTCTTGTGCCTTAATATTATTATTTATGTTCCTCTGACACACCCAGTTGCGGTGTTGTGCCAGCAAGTGTCTAATCGGACTTCAATCCTGTGTAGGGGTTGAGTCCGCTGACTTCTTGCTCGCGCTTTATGTGCGGTACTGCGGTCCTGTGACGCAACAGGATCGCTTCCTTCACGCAGGGTGAAGTTAACCCATGTGTGTATACTTAGTACCGCCATATAGTCCGTCTTACTAGCAGCAGGGTCTTTTACCTGCACGGTGGACCTCGGACTGCGAACGCACCTAATACCATAACATCTGATTCTTGGTGCGTTCCGCCAGTCCCTAACACCCACCAAGTGCTTCACAGAAGTTTATAATGTAGAGCCGTAAAAATAAAAAATATTTTTTTCACAAAAATGAACTTTTCGTAACCCAATTATTTATTTTCCCAAGGGTACCAGAAGAAATTGTACCCCAAAAGTTGTTGTGCAATTTGTCCTGAGTATGCTGATACCCCATATGTGGGGGTAAACCACTGTTTGGGTGCATGGAAGGGAAGGAGCGCCATTTGGAATGCAGACTTAGATGGAATGGTCTGCAGGCGTCACATTGCGTTTGCAGAGCCCATAATGCATCTAAACAGTAGAAACCCCCCATAAGTGACCCCATATTGGAAACTAGACCCCCCAAGGAACTTATCTAGATGTGTTGTGGGAACTTTGAACCCCCAAGTGTTTCACTACAGTTAATAACGCAGAGCCGTGAAAATAAAAAATCATTTTTTTCCACCAAAATTATCTTTAACACCCAGTTTTGTATTTTCCCAAGGGTAACAGGAGAAATTTGTCCCCAAAAGTCATTGTCCAATTTGTCATGCGTACGCTGATACCCCATATGTGGGGGGAACCACCGTTTGGGCGCATGGCAGAGCTCGGAAGGGAAGGAGCGTCATTTGGAATGCAGACTTAGATGGATTGGTCTGCAGGTGTCACGTTGCATTTGCATAGCCCCTGATATACCTAAACAGTGGAAACCCCCCACAAGTGACCCCATATTGGAACCTAGACTGCCCAAGGAACTTATCTAGATATGTTGTGAGAACTTTGAACCCCCAAGTATTTCACTAAAGTTTATAACGCAGAGAGGTGAAAATAAAAAATCATTTTTTCCCACAAAAATTGTTTTTTAGCCCCCCAAATTTTTTTCCCAAGGGTGACAAGAGAAATTAGACCCCAAAAGTTGTTGTCCAATTTGTCCTGAGTACGCTGATACCCCATTTGTTGGGGTAAACCCCTGTTTGGGCGCACGGGAGAGCTCGGAAGGGAAGGAGCACTGTTTTACTTTTTCAATGCAGAATTGGCTGGAATTGAGATCGGACGTCATGTCACATTTGGAGAGCCCTGATGTGCCTAAACAGTGGAAACCCCCAATTCTAACTGAAACCCTAACCCAAACACACCCCTAATCCCAACCACACCCCTAACCCCAACCACACCCCTAACTCCAACACACCCCTAACCTCAATCCCAACCATAAACCTAACCATGCCCCTAACCCTGACACACCCCTAACCCTTATCCCAACCGTAAATGTAATCCAAACCCTAACCCTAACCCTAGGGTTTTTTATGCTGTTCACTGAAGGGGTTAACTAGTGGGACAGTTTTATAGGTCGGGTTGTTATGGACGAAGCGATACTAAATATTTGTACTTTAATTGTTTTTTTTATTTAGATAAAGGAATGTATTTATGGGAACAATATTTTTTTTTCTTTATTTAGGAATTTTATTTTTTTTACACATCTAAATATTTTTTTTACTTCATAACATTGCCACGGGGGGGCATCATGTTATAGGGTCAGATCGCTGATCTGACACTTTGCAGAGCACTGTGTCAGATCAGCGATCTGATGTGCAGTGCTCCTGGCTTACCAGCGCCTGCTCTGAGCAGGTGCTTGGTAAGCCACCTCCCTGCAGGACCCAGATGCAGCCCCGTGGCCATTTTGGATCCGGGGCCTACAGGGAGCAGACGCTTGGTACAAGGTGAGCACATCGCCTTGTACCGAGGGTCTCAGGGAAGCCCGCAGGGAGACCCCTCACTGCGCAATGCTTCCCAATGCTGCTGAAATACTGCGATCATGTTTGATCGCAGTGTGCCAGGGGTTAATGTTCCGGGGGCGGTCCATGACTGCTCCTGGCACATAGTGCCAGATGTCAGCTGTGATAGTCAGCTGACACCCGGCCGCGCTCCCCCCGCGAGCGCTGCCGATCGCTATGACATACTATCTCGTCGGTGGTCATACGGACCCACCCCACCTCGACGGGATAGTACATATGGGATTAAGGGGTTAAACCACAGCGCAGCTTTTAACGGTGCTGAGGTTTAAGGTTAAAGCACCCCCCAGAGTCGGAATTAGGGTACCGTCACACTATACGATTTACCTACGATCACGACCAGCGATACGACCTGGCCGTGATCGTAGGTAAATCGTAGTGTGGTCGCTGGGGAGCTGTCACACAGACAGCTCTCCAGCGACCAACGATGCCGAGGTCCCCGGGTAACCAGGGTAAACATCGGGTTACTAAGCGCAGGACCGCGCTTAGTAACCCGATGTTTACCCTGGTTACCACCGTAAAAAAAAAAAAACAGTACATACTTACATTCCGGTGTCTGTCCCTTGCGGTCTGCTTCCCGCACTCACTGACTGCCGGCCGTAAAGTGAAAGCACAGCACAGCGGTGATGTCACCGCTGTGCTCTGCTTTCACTTTACGGCCGGCAGTCAGTGAGTGCGGGAAGCAGACGGCAAGGGACCTGACGGACACCGGAATGTAAGTATGTGCTGTTTTTTTTTACATTTACGCTTGTAACCAGGGTAAACATCGGGTTACTAAGCGCGGCCCTGCGCTTAGTAACCCGATGTTTACCCTGGTTACAAGCGAACGCATCGCTAGATCGCATCGCTAGATCGCTAGATCGGTGTCACACACACCGATCTAGCGATGACAGTGGGAGATCCAGCGACGAAAGAAAGTTCCAAACGATCTGCTACGACGTACGATTCTCAGCAGGATCCCTGATCGCTGATGCGTGTCAGACACAGCGATATCGTAACGATATCGCTGGAACGTCACGAATCGTACCGTCGTAGCGATCGAAATGGCACTGTGTGACGGTACCCTTACTCTGCATCAAATACTGCAAACAAGGATTAATCCCCTCAGTGCTTGTTTTGCTACTGAACTAAAATCCCGGAACTACTGTAAGGCTTGTGTGTCACAGAAAGTGTGCTTTTTGCATTGTGAGACAGGTAAGCAAAATTTTTTTAAGCCAAACGAAAAATCTCCATAATCCAGAAATGTGTCACAATTTAAATACAACTTCCTTGTAGAAGTCCAATATTAAACCCATACACATCACCAAAATATAGCTGTTGGTTACCACCATGCATTTTCCCATAGTCAGGTAGGTTAAGGTCACTTGAACATTAATAAGGCTGTTTTTGCATTAAACGGGTGAAAAAGATTCAATATAGTCTTAGAAGAACTCAAGTGTTATACACCTATTTCCCGTTAATAAGGAGTTTTTTTAAGTATAGCTATTCGCAATTAATTTATTCGCCGGAGATCAAATTTGTGGGGCCAATTCAGAGAAGCTGGCAAATTTGAATTTCAAACAATCTGCCAAACTCTATAGGTAATATCTCGTGCTTACCATAAGACAGTAATAAATATAAGGGGAAAAAATACATTCAGCTACTCATCTTTATTTCATGTTTATTAGCATTGTGAGGCACTTTGAGACAGAATACATTTTAGGATTATTATATGTATAAGTCTGTTTACGATCCTTATATTTCATTTTTGAAGATAAATTATGGAAGAATAGAAAACAAACTTATTTTCAAATCTTTATGTGAAATAATAATATACTTCTTGACTATCAGGCCTAATTAATGTCTGCACACTGACCTCTGCATCCAGCCCATATCAAACATGTTACAGCAGAAATGATTCAACATGAACTCTATACCAGGCAAGCCTGGTTACTAATGAATACTAATGAACAGTAATTACTGGAGCTATGCCATTGAAAACCCACTGCAGAGACATATGCTAATAGGCTTTACACAGCAAGATTCAGACTTCATGTAGCCCACACTTGGACACATTGAACTCAGCTCTCTGAAATGTTACATTATGCACAGTACAGGCAGATGATTAACTAAGATTTTTCCAAAACCACCAACTGCTGCCTTGTTTCCTAAATATTTATTAAAAGTAATTAATTGAACACTTATTAATAACAAACTAATAATGATACATTCCATTACTCTCAGATAGAGAGGCCCAAGGCACTCAACTGCTAGAGGCTGCCTCCCAGTATAGTGGGTTTTGGACATCTGGCTGTGCAGCTGCTACACATTTGCATGGTACCTAGAGATCTGAACACCCAAGTAGTACACTTGTAAATACAATTAGTGAAAGAGCTGCATGATAAAAAAAAAAATGGTACTCATGTACATGTTATAGCAGATTTCTGAATATATTTTGTGTTTTTAGTCATTGAACATTTACACTGTCTTTACTGTACACTGTGCAAAGTTGAATGTTACCCGACCCTAAGATTCCTTTAGAAGGAGAAAACGTAAAAAAGTAAACTTGTATAAAGCAAATAATTTAGAATTCAAGTTGAAAATTGATCACTTGTGTTTGGTTAAAATGTGACTATTGTAAGTTTTCTCATCAGCAACAGCTATGGCATATCTCTGCACCTTGCTTTCTTGGATCAATTGGTTTTCAGCAGTATTTATGGCAAAACTGTTCAACATGTTTAATAGGTGTGAGTCACCATTTCTCACAATATGTTGCTATATGGAGCTCTTAGATCTGATGTACTTACTTTAAAAAAAGATGACGCATGTATTCTGACATGGAATACCAAAGCAAGCATGCCAGCTTCATAAGGTCTGATAGATCTATTTACCATATATACTACAGTATAAGCCGAGTTTTACAGCATATTTTTGCGCTGAAAAAAGCCCCCCTTGGCTTATACTCGAGTGAGGGTCCCAGAAGACGGAGGGTGAGTGGTAGCGGTGGAGCAGCTGGTCACAGGAGGCAAGATCCAGCTGCTGCAGCTAAAGCCTGTACCCGCTGCTAAAGAGAAATTAATATTCACTTTGCTGGCAGTGAATATTAATTTCTCTTTAATAGCAGGTGCAGCAGCCAGCTTCCTGAGGCGTCATGAGGAGGTCATTTTGCAGTGCTCTGGCAGTGCTCCTCCTGTTCCTCCTTGCACAAAGGCTGAGGTAGCGCGGTCCCCTCCACATCTCCTTGTGTACTGGCCTATCTCCTGGTAGCGCCTCCAGCCTCTGGACACTACGCTGACATACACAGCAAACCTTTTTGCCACAGCCTGCATTGATGTGCCATCCTGGATGAGCTGCACTACCTGAGCCACTTGTGTGGGTTGTAGAGTCCGTCTCATTCTACCACGAGTGTGAAAGCACAACCAACATTCAAAAGTGACCAAAACATCAGCCAGAAAGCATTGGTACTGAGATATGGTCTGTGGTCCCCACCTGCAGAACCACTCCTTTACTGAGTATGTCCTGATAATTGCCAATAATTAATCTGTTGTCTAGTCCATTTGCACAACAGCATGTGAAATTGATTGTAATCAGTGTTGCTTCCTAAGTGGACAGTTTGATTTCACAGAAGCTTGATTTACTTTGAGTGATATTCTGTTAAGTGTTCCCTTTATTTTTTCTGAGCAGTGTATATATATATATATATATATATATATACTCAAAAAAAAGGAAAAGCAGCACAAAATAATTGAAAAAAAGTGGACTTTAATGCCTGAACGGCGTGGCAACGTTTCGGATGTGTTATCCTTTGTCCTTTGGCTTGACAAAGGATAACACATCCGAAACGTTGCCACACCGTTCAGGCATTAAGGTCCACTTTTTTTCAATTATTTTGTGCTGCTTTTCCTTTTTTTTGAGTATATTACTTTTTGACCATTGGATTGCTGGTCGGGAGAGCTCTGCATGCCTTGTAAGGTAGTAATTTGATGCTGTTCCAATTTTTTCACTATATATATATATATATATATATATATATATATATATATATATATATATATGCATATGTTAGAAGACCTGGGAATCAGTATGTGATAGAAATTTCATCTCATCAGCTTTGCATCTAAAAGAGGGCTTTTTAACACCCTTTAACCCCTTCACCCCAAAGCCTGTTTTCACCTAAGTGACAGGGCCAATTTTTACAATTCTGACCACTGTCACTTTATGAGGTCATAACTCTGAAACGCTTCAACGGATCCTGGTGATTCTGACACTGTTTTCTCGTGACATATTGTACTTCATGATAGTGGTAAAACTTCTTCGATATGACTTGCATTTATTTGTGAAAAAAACAAAAATTTGTCGGAAATTATGAAAATTTAGCAATTTTCAAACTCTTAGTTTTTATGCCCTTAAATTAGAGAGTTATATCACATAATATAGTTAATAAACAACATTTCCCACATGTCTGCTTTACATCAGCACAATTTTGGAAACATAATTTCTTTTTGTTAGGACGTTATAAGGGTTAAAAGTTGACCAGCGATTTCTCATTTTTGCAACAAAATTTGCAAAACCATTTTTTTACGGACCACCTCACACTTGAAGTGACTTTCAGGGGTCTATATGACAGAAAATGCCCAAAAGTGACACCATTCTAAAAACTGCAACCCTCAAGGTACTCAAAACCACATTCAAAGAGTTTATTAACCCTTCAGGTGCTTCACAGGAATTTTTTGAATGTTTAAAAAAATTGAACATTTAACTTTTTTTTCACAAAATTTTTACTTCAGGTCCAATTTGTTTCATTTTACCAAGGGTAACAGGAGAAATTGGACCACAAAAGTCGTTGTACAATTTGTCCTGAGTACGCCGATACCCCATATGTGGGGGTAAACCACTGTTTGGGCACATGGCAGAGCTCGGAAGGGAAGGAGCGCCATTTGACTTTTCAATGCAAGATTTGCTGGAATTGAGATCGGAGCCCATGTCACGATTGGAGAGCCCCTGATGTGCCTAAACAGTGGAAACCCCCACAAGTGACACCATTTTGGAAAGTAGACCCACTAAGGAACTAATCTAGATGTGTGGTGAGCACTTTGAACCTCCAAGTGCTTCACAGAAGTTTATAATGTAGAGCCGTAAAAAAAATTTTTTTATTCATTTTCACAAAAAATGATCTTTTTGCCCCAAATTTTTTATTTTCCCAAGGGTAAAAGGATAAATTGGACCCCAAAAGTTGTTGTGCAATTTGTCCTGAGTACGTTGATACTTCATATATGGGGATAAACCACTGTTTGAGCGCATGGCAGAGCTCGGAAGGGAAGGAGTGCCATTTGACTTTTCAATGCAAAATTGGCTGGAATTGAGATCGGACGCCATGTCGCATTTGGAGAGCCCCTGACGTGCCTTAACAGTGGAAACCCCCCACAAGTGACCCCATTTTGCAAAGAAGACCCCCTAAGGAACTTATCTAGATGTGTGGTGAGCACTTTTAACCCCCAATTGTTTCACTAAAGTTTAGAATGTAGCATTGTGAAAATTAAAAAATAATTTTTTCTTTCCACAAAATGATGTTTTAGCCCGCAATTTTTTTTTCTCCCAAGGGTACCAGGAGAAATTGGACCACAAATGTTATTGTCCAATTTGTCCTGAGTACGCTGATACCCCACATGTGGGGGGGAACCACCGGTTGAGTGCATGGCAGAGCTCGGATGGGAAGGAGCACCGTTTGAAATGCAGACTTAGATGGAATGGACTGCAGGTGTCATGTTGCATTTGCAGAGCCCCTGATGTACCTATACAGTAGAAACCCACCACAAGTGACCCCATATTGGAAACTAGACCCCCCAAGGAACTTATCTAGATGTGTTGTGAGAGCTTTGAACCAACAAGTGTTTCACTACAGTTTATAACGCAGAGCCGTGAAAATAAAAACTATTTTTTTTTCCACGAAAATGATATTTTATCCCCTATGTTTTTATTTTCCCAAGGGTAACAGGACAAATTGGACCCCAAAAGTTGTTGTCCAACTTGTCCTGAGAACGCTGATACCCCATATGTTGGGGGGAACCACTGTTTGGGCACACAGGAGAACTCGGAAGGGAAGGAGCACTGTTTTACTTTTTCAAAGCAGAATTGGCTGGAATTGAGATCGGACGCCCCCTGATGTGCCTAAACAGTGGAAACCCCCAATTATAACTGAAACCCTAACCCCAACCCTAACCCTAGCCCTAACCCTAACCCTAGCCCTAGCCCTAACCCTAGCCCTAACCCTAGCCCTAGCCCTAGCCCTAACCCTAGCCCTAACCCTAGCCCTAACCCTAGCACTAATGGGAAAATGGAAATAAATACATTTTTTTACATTTTATTATTTTTCCCTAACTAAGGGGGTGATGAAGGGGGGTTTGATTTACTTTTATAGCTTTTTTTGGCGGATTTTTATGATTGGCAGCTGTCACACACTAAAAGACGCTTTTTATTGCAAAAAATAGTTTTTGCATCACCACATTTTGAGAGCTATAATTTATCCATATTTTGGCCCACAGAGTCATATGAGGTCTTGTTTTTTGCGGGACGAGTTGACATTTTTATTGGTAACATTTTCGGGCAGATGACATTTTTTGATCGCTTTTTATTCCGATTTTTGGGAGGCGGAATGAACAAAAACCAGCAATTCCTGAATTTCTTTTAGGGGGGGCGTTTATACCGTTCCACGTGTGGTAAAATGGATAAAGCAGTTTTATTCTTCGGGTCAGTACGATTACAGCGATACCTCATTTATGTAATTTTTTTTATGTTTTGGCGCTTTTACACAATAAAAACTATTTTATATAAAAAATAATTGTTTTTGCATCGCATTATTCTGAGAGCTATAACTTTTTTATTTTTCTGCTGATGATGCTGTATGGCGGCTTTTTTTTGCAGGACAAGATGACGTTTTCAGTGGTACCATGGTTATTTATATCCGTCGTTTTGATCGCGTGTTATTCCACTTTTTGTTCGCCTGTATGATAATAAAGCGTTGTTTTTTGCCTTGTTTTTTTTTTGTTTTTTTTGCTGTGTTCACTGAAGGGGTTAACTTGTGGGATAGTTTTATAGAGCGGGTCGTTACGGACGCGGCGATACCAAATATGTGTACATTTATTGTTTTTTTTTTTTTACATAAATAAATGGATTTATTGGGAAATGTTTTTTTTTTTTTATTTGGGGATTTTTTTTTATTTTTTTTTACACATTCTATTTTTTTTTTTTTTTTACTTTCTAACATTGTCCCAGGGTGGGACATCTCTGTATTAGATCATTAGATCAGATCGTTGATCTGACACTGTGCATAGCACACTGTCAGATCAACGATCTGACAGGCAGCTTAGCTGGCTTTCCAGCGCCTGCTCTCAGCAGGCGCCGGCTAGCCAGGTCATTTCATGACCCGGAAGGAGTCCGGCGGCCATCTTGGATCCGGGGACTCCTTCCGGGTCACCGGAGCAACGCGATCTCATTGCGTTGCTCCGGTGGGAGAGCGCAGGGAGCCCCCGTCCCTGCGCGATCCCCCTCTATGCCGCTGTCACTACTGACAGCGGCATCAGAGGGGTTAAATGCCCGCGATCGGCGATAGCGCCGATCGTGGGCATTGCTGCGGGGTGTCAGCTGTCATATACAGCTGACACCCGCACCCGATCACCGCGGCGCTCAGCGCGAGACCGCGGTGATCGGTGCGCCGTACTAGTACTGCTGCTGGCACAAATGCAGTGCCGGCAGCGCAGTACTAGTACGGCGCATGTCGCGAAGGGGTTAAAGTATATTTATATATTAAGTACTGAGGACAAGATTAGTTACTAATAATCCATTTGACTAATCATTGCGGCGGTGTTGCTTTGCTGGATACTGTTGCTGTTTTACAAATCTCAAGCAATGAAACAGTTTTGTTTCTATGCTGCATATGTACCCTAAGAAATATTTTATTCACAACATGTATGCTACAAAAATGACCAATGGATAAGGATGTGTGGTTTACTCGCCAAATACTGCTGCTCATTTTATGCTATAATATCCTATTCCCTTTCCTGCATTTAGACATGAAACAGTCATTTCATTTCATTGATCCACTTTGAATAATATTTTTACATTACATTTACTGGATACAAGTGACTAGACTGGTGATGTTAAAAGCATTCTCTGTAGGATGTACTGCACAGCTCAATGTTTGAAAACATCTAATGCACTTTCCTCATAAGGGAACCAATTCCTTTTCTTCAGTATAATATTACAGACATGTGTTTTGTATCCCTTGGGTTTACATTTAATTCTTTTTAATAAATGCCACAGAGATTAAGTGAAGCTATATTGCAAAGGCAAGTATGTCTGTGTGCAGTAATAGAAACCTGTGGTTAGTGGGAGAGCTCCGGCTTCTGTGTGTTACTTGACTTATTTAATGACATGTCCCAGATCCACTGAGATCTCCACTTGCATTCAGAGGGCAATTAAGAGAGCACATCCTATGGATAGCCATCCATCTCAAACGGAAGATAGGTCTCAATAATTATTAAAAATTATTGTCACTTGGATTATTCACCGTACCCAGCAATCTTCAAGACTGACACATGCCAGGTTCAAACTAGGCACAGTAGTTCTCAATATCAGATCTGTCACAGAGTGGAATATTATTCATAGAATCATTCATTTCCAATTTTCTGTTTTTCATCTATCTACTAGACTATACTTGTCTGTATTAAATACAAGATCAGTCCTAGGGCAAAGCATAAAACGCAGCGTTGACATTTAACCTTGGGATGCCAAGTTTAGCCTGTTCCTCTGACCGGGATTTCTCAATATCAGCAGCATCATTTGGCGAGTACTAATACAGATATTACTATGCATTAATATATGGTAAAATTATTGATTTTAATCTCCTTGAGTTATTTCTCGACTAGCTGAAGAGCCCGGCGTTGCCTGGGCATAGTAAATATCTGTGGTTAGTTATAGCACCTCACTTCTCTTATTTTCCCATCACGCCTCTCATTTTCCCAATCACATCTTTCATTTTCCCCCTCACATCTCTCATTTTCTCCCTCACACCTCTCATTTTCTCCCTCACTCCTCTCATTCCCGCCTAACACTTGTCATTTCGACCTCACATCTGTCATTTTCCGATCACTCCACTATTTTCCCTCACTCCTCTCATTTTGCACTCACACCTTTTCATTTTCACCTCACACCTCTCATTTTCACCTCAGTATATACATGTTTGTCATCTCCCTTATATATAGTATACACCTGTATGTCATCTCCTGTATATAGTATATACCTGTATGTCATCTCCCATGTATATAGTATATACCTGCTGTGTCATCTTCCCTGTATTTAGTATATACCTGTATGTCATCTCCTATATATAGTATATACCTGTATGTAATCTCCTTCTATATATAGTATATACCTGTATGTCATCTCCTCCTGTATATAGTATATACCTGTGTGTCATCTCCCCTGTATATAGTATATATCTGTGTGTCATCTCCTCCCGTATATAGTATATACCTGTGTGTCATCTGCTCCTGTATATAGTACATACTTGTGTGTCATCTCCTCCTGTATATAGTATATACCTGTATGTCATCTCCTCCTGTATATAGTATGTACCTGTATGTCATCTCCTCCTCTATATAGTATATACCTGTGTGTTATCTCTCCTGTATATAGTATATATCTGTGTGTCATCTCCCCTGTATATAGTATATACCTGTGTGTCATCTCCATTTTTTACATTATGCATTTATTATTGCGGTTCACCTTCACTACCATATATATTGTGCTGTATATTCCTAATGTGATGTAAAGTATTTATATGTGGTTCTAATCATATGTCATATTATGTATTTTATTATACGATATTTAATGTGTTGCACGTTCTTATGCACTTACACATGCCATTCTGCTCTTTATGGGCTTTTATAAATTCATGACATTATTAAGGAAGGATATTATATGTAGTTTTTCGCTCTTTACTAATCACGGGTATAGGGTATGCAGGAGAGGACACAGCTGCTTAAGGGTTAATCGTTTTAGAATTGAGGCACTTTTCGGCTCCGGTCTTTTGTTTGGTTGTGAGTTCCGCCCCTATAGAGTCACATTACCTTTCTTGCAGTAGCACAGCTCCACTGTGCGCATATCCGCTGACGTCCGTGGTCCGGGGCATTGTGGGCGGCACCGTTTGATTACGCGAGCGGTTCAGTGACGTCAGAGCGACGGAACTGGCCGCGGCGCCATCTTGGATGCCGCCTGGGATGCAATTCCCGGCCGGACGGGCGGCGACATGCGCCGCATCAGGTGGAAAACATCACAGGTGATTGTGTACATTTATAAGGCACACCCAGGACACGTAGCAACACTGCCCCCTGACGAAGCTGACGCGAAACGCGCGTTGCGGCCACCGCGTGGGTCATCTAGTTTACCAACCTGTGGGTAAGGATCAATAACGTTTATTTATGGCGGTTTTTCCCCTTCTTTTTGGCTTTTGACCATTGACCATATTTTGGGGTCTTTTAGCCTGTGCGCAGGGCTAGTTACATGTATGTACAGCCATCAGTATTACTTATAGAGGTAGTCTTATATTATCTGGTCCTTCTCCTAGTTATTTTTGTGGCACTATGCACTTTATTAATATTAAAGTTAGTATCAGGATTACCCACGTGGTGTCTATTTCCATCCTTTGCTACCATTCATCCTCTTTTTCAGTTATATGTAATGTCTAATCCTATTGTGATATTTGTATATTTCTTGGCTATGGTTGCCAATTGTTGTAAATAATAAATAATTGTTTATGGACTTCAACTCCATTGTTTCTTTCTTGTTCCTCCTGTATTAGTATCAGTATTTTTAGCTCAGTATTTGTAAGCTAAATTGGCAGCCTGATAAATCCCAGCCAACAGGAAGCCCTCCCCTTGGCAGTATATATTAGCTCACACATACACATAATAGACAGGTCATGTGACTGACAGCTGCCGTATTTCCTATATGGTGCATTTGTTGCTCTTGTAGTTTGTCTGCTTATTAATCAGATTTTTATTTTTGAAGGATAATACCAGACTTGTGTGTGTTTTAGGGCGAGTTTCGTTTGTCAAGTTGTGTGTGTTGAGTTGCGTGTGGCGACATGCATGTGGCGACTTTTGTGAGATGAGTTTTGTGTGGCAACATGCGTGTAGCAACTTTTTGTGTGTCGAGTTGCATGTGACAGGTTAGTGTAGCAAGTTGTGTGCAGCAAGTTTTGCGCATGGCAAGTTTTGCGCGTGGCGAGTTTTATGTGTGGTGCCTTTTGAGTATGTGCAAGTTTTGTGTGAGGCAACTTTTGCATGTGTTGCAACTTTTGTGCATGTGGCAATTTTTCCGCGTGTGCAAGTTTTGCGTGTGGCGAGTTTTCCATGAGGTGAGTTTTGCACTTGTGGCGAGTTTTGCGTGAGCATAGTTTTTGCATGTGGCGAGTTTTGAGCGGCGACTTTTGTGTTTCGACTTTTATGTGGCGATGTTGGTGTATGTGTGGTGAAATGTGTGCTGAGGGTAATATGTGTTCAAGCACGTGGTAGTGTGTGGCGCATTTTGTGTGTGTGTTCATATCCCCGTGTGTGGTGAGTATCCCATGTCAGGGCCCCACCTTAGCAACTGTACAGTATAAACTCTTTGGTGCCATCGCTCTCATTCTTGAAGTCCCCCTTGTTCACATCTGGCAGCTGTCAATTTGCCTCCAACACTTTTCCTTTCACTTTTCCACATTATGTAGATAGGGGCAAAATTGTTTGGTGAATTGGAAAGCGCGGGGTTAAAATTTCACCTCACAACATAGCCTATGATGCTCTCGGGGTCCAGACGTGTGACTGTGCAAAATTTTGTGGCTGTAGCTGCGACGGTGCAGATGCCAATCCCGGACATACATACATACACACACACACATACACACACACATTCAGCTTTATTAGACTAGCTGAAGAGCCCGGCGTTGCCTGGGCATAGTAAATATCTGTGGTTAGTTATAGCACGTCACTTCTTTTATTTTCCCATCACGCCTCTCATTTTCCCAATCACATCTTTAATTTTCCCCCTCACATCTCTCATTTTCTCCCTCACACCTCTCATTTTCTCCCTCACTCCTCTCATTCCCCCCTAACACTTGTCATTTCGACCTCACATCTGTCATTTTCCAATCACTCCACTATTTTCCCTCACTACTCTCATTTTGCACTCAGACCTTTTCATTTTCTCCTCACACCTCTAATTTTCACCTCAGTATATACATGTTTGTCATCTCCCTTATATATAGTATACACCTGTATGTCATCTCCTGTATATAGTATATACCTGTATGTCATCTCCCCTGTATATAGTATATACCTGTATGTCATCTCCTCCTATATATAGTATATACCTATATGTCATCTCCTCCTATATATAGTATATACCTGTATGTCATCTCCTTCTATATATAGTATATACCTGTATGTCATCTCCTCCTGTATATAGTATATACCTGTGTGTCATCTCCCCTGTATATAGTATATACCTGTATGTCATCTTCTATATATAGCATATACAGTGGGGCAAAAAAGTATTTAGTCAGTCAGCAATAGTGCAAGTTCCACCACTTAAAAAGATGAGAGGTGTCTGTAATTTACATCATAGGTAGACCTCAACTATGGGAGACAAACTGAGAAAAAAAAATCCAGAAAATCACATTGTCTGTTTTTTTATCATTTTTTTGCATATTATGGTGGAAAATAAGTATTTGGTCAGAAACAAACAATCAAGATTTCTGGCTCTCACAGACCTGTAACTTCTTCTTTAAGAGTCTCCTCTTTCCTCCACTCATTACCTGTAGTAATGGCACCTGTTTAAACTTGTTATCAGTATAAAAAGACACCTGTGCACACCCTCAAACAGTCTGACTCCAAACTCCACTATGGTGAAGACCAAAGAGCTGTCAAAGGACACCAGAAACAAAATTGTAGCCCTGCACCAGGCTGGGAAGATTGAATCTGCAATAGCCAACCAGCTTGGAGTGAAGAAATCATCAGTGGGAGCAATAATTAGAAAATGGAAGACATACAAGACCACTGATAATCTCCCTCGATCTGGGGCTCTACGCAAAATCCCACCCCGTGGGGTCAAAATGATCACAAGAACGGTGAGCAAAAATCCCAGAACCATGCCGGGGGACCTAGTGAATGAACTGCAGAGAGCTGGGACCAATGTAACAAGGCCTACCATAAGTAACACACTACGCCACCATGGACTAAGATCCTGCAGTGCCAGACGTGTCCCACTGCTTAAGCCAGTGCATGTCCGGGCCCGTCTGAAGTTTGCTAGAGAGAATTTGGATGATCCAGAGGAGTTTTGGGAGAATGTCCTATGGTCTGATGAAACCAAACTGGAACTGTTTGGTAGAAACACAACTTGTCGTGTTTGGAGGAAAAAGAATACTGAGTTGCATCCATCAAACACCATACCTACTGTAAAGCATGATGGTGGAAACATCATGCTTTGGGGCTGTTTCTCTGCAAAGGGGCCAGGACGACTGATCCGGGTACATGAAAGAATGAATGGGGCCATGTATCGTGAGATTTTGAGTGCAAACCTCCTTCCATCAGCAAGGGCATTGAAGATGAAACGTGGCTGGGTCTTTCAACATGACAATGATCCAAAGCACACCGACAGGGCAACGAAGGAGTGGCTTCGTAAGAAACATTTCAAGGTCCTGGAGTGGCCTAGCCAGTCTCCAGATCTCAACCCTATAGAAAACCTTTGGAGGGAGTTGAAAGTCCGTGTTGCCAAGCAAAAAGCCAAAAACATCACTGCTCTAGAGGAGATCTGCATGGAGGAATGGGCCAACATACCAACAACAGTGTGTGGCAACCTTGTGAAGACTTACAGAAAACGTTTGACCTCTGTCATTGCCAACAAAGGATATATTACAAAGTATTGAGATTAAATTTTGTTTCTGACCAAATACTTATTTTCCACCATAATATGCAAATAAAATGTTAAAAAAAACAGACAATGTGATTTTCTGGATTTTTTTTTCTCAGTTTGTCTCCCATAGTTGAGGTCTACCTATGATGTAAATTACAGACGCCTCTCATCTTTTTAAGTGGTGGAACTTGCACTATTGCTGACTGACTAAATACTTTTTTGCCCCACTGTACCTGTATGTCATCTCCTCCTGTATATAGTATATACCTGTAGGTAATCTGCTCCTGTATATAGTATATACCTGTGTGTCATCTCCCCTGTATATAGTATATACCTGTATGTCATCTTCTATATATAGCATATACCTGTATGTCATCTCCTCCTGTATATAGTATATACCTGTAGGTAATCTGCTCCTGTATATAGTATATACCTATGTGTCATCTCCTCTTGTATATAGTATATACCTGTATGTCATCTCCTCCTGTATATAGTATGTACCTGTATGTCATCTCCTCCTCTATATACTATATACCTGTGTGTCATCTCTCCTGTATATAGTATATATCTGTGTGTCATCTCCCCTGTATATAGTATATACCTGTGTGATCTCCTGTATTAGACCTCGTTCACACGTTATTTGCTCAGTATTTTTACCTCAGTATTTGTAAGATAAATTGGCAGCCTGATAAATCCCCAGCCAACAGGAAGCCCTCCCCCTGGCAGTATATATTAGCTCACACATACACATAATAGACAGGTCATGTGACTGACAGCTGCCGTATTTCCTATATGGTACATTTGTTGCTCTTGTAGTTTGTCTGCTTATTAATCAGATTTTTATTTTTGAAGGATAATATCAGACTTGTGTGTGTTTCAGGGCGAGTTTTGTTTGTCAAGTTGTGTGTGTTGAGTTGTGTGTGGCGACATGCATGTAGCGACTTTTGTGAGATGAGTTTTGTGTGGCAACATGCGTGTAGCAACTTTTTGTGTGTCGAGTTGCATGTGACAGGTTAGTGTAGCAAGTTGTGTGCAGCAAGTTTTGCGCATGGCGAGTTTTGCGCGTGGCGAGTTTTATGTGTGGTGCCTTTTGAGTATGTGCAAGTTTTGTGTGAGGCAACTTTTGCATGTGTTGCAAATTTTGTGCATGTGGCAATTTTTCTGCGTGTGCAAGTTTTGCGTGTGGCGAGTTTTCCATGAGGTGAGTTTTGCACTTGTGGTGAGTTTTGCATGAGCCGAGTTTTTGCATGTGGCGAGTTTTGCGCATAGCGAGTTTTGAGCGGCGACTTTTGTGTTTCGACTTTTATGTGGCGAGGTTGGTGTATGTGTGGTGAAATGTGTGCTGATGGTGGTATATGTGTCCAAGCACGTGGTAGTGTGTGGCGCATTTTGTGTGTGTGTTCATATCCCCGTGTGTGGTGAGTATCTCATGTTGGGACCCCACCTTAGCAACTGTATGGTATATACTCTTTTGTGCCATCGCTCTCATTCTTTAAGTCCCCCTTGTTCACATCTGGCAGCTGTCAATTTGCCTCCAACACTTTTCCTTTCACTTTTCCCCATTATGTAGATAGGGGAAAAATAGTTTGGTGAATTGGAAAGCGCGGAGTTAAAATTTCACCTCACAACATAGCCTATGACGCTCTCAGGGTCCAGACTTGAGACTGTGCAAAATTTTATGGCTGTAGCTGCGACGCCTCCAACACTTTTCCTTTCACTTTTTTCCCCATTATGTAGATAGGGGCAAAATTGTTTGGTGAATTGGAACGTGCGGGGTTAAAATTTTGCCTCACAATATAGCCTATGACGCTCTCGGGGTCCAGATGTGTGACTGTGCAAAATTTTGTGGCTGTAGCTGCGACGGTGCAGATGCCAATCTCGGACATACAAACATACACACACACACACACATACACACACACATTCAGCTTTATATAGTAGATTATTTACTATGAAAGAAATAATACTGAATCATGCTACTTTATACACAGTTTAAAATGAAAAACTGCATGTGGTCATACTGAATGTATGGCATGCTATCATCAGCAATAGTTATGCAAACTCCATTTGGTAATATAAGTAGCCACACATGATTGGACGCGTATATTCAAAGGCAAAACTTTATTATTCTAGGTCTCAAAGTAGTAATCCCCTCATATGCGTTTTAGAATACTGGATGTTGCAGAGGGGCCTGTGGTTCCCTTCAAATACCAAATCCGGGTTCATCTACTACCTCTGCTCCCACTATAGTTTTGCTCTGGGGATGTTCTTACATTTCAACATGGGTTCCTAATTGTGCAAAAAAATCTAATAAATTGCAGAAAATATTTCTATTTCTTGAATGTTACACAAATAAAGTAGTTTTTCTTTTGATCGCATTTCTATAGCTCAGTTTTATGTCATGTGTCAGTCACGTAGAAAAGGAGAGTGAAGCCACTGCTGATTGGCTACCGGGATTGATTTACATAGCAATGACACGCAATCCCCAGGAGAGCCAGTTCCGATATTGCTGGAATGGTGCCTCAGGTTAGTATAAGTGTTATTATTTTACTGTGCAAAAACAGGGGTCGTCCAAGTAGTGGACCCTGGGTGTGATAGGGTGTTTAGGGCTAGCTGCCGAGCGGGGGCACCATACCATAGAAACTAAGGGTGTCAACCTCCACTGATAGGTAGGGAATCCCTGAGGGAATTCTAGGACATACTAGCCCATACATATTGTGTTTTGTATTGCTCTCCCGGTGGTGTACCCTTATATCTACCCACTCCCCCTCTTTTTTATTCTTCACATTTTTGTTGTTTTTTGTGTATCTCACTAACAGAAATATGCAAGTTTTTTAAACAATTAAAATGTATATTTTAGGGGTCCAGTTTTCTCTTGGTTTTTGCTTGAATTGGGGACCTCACTCCCCAATTTCTTCCAGGTGTATAAATTAGATAGAACTATCTCCCCTAGAAGTTATGCTTCTACGAAAGAAAAACTACATACATACAACGCCCAATAGAGAACATGCAACATTTACTTGGACAAATGAAAAATCTCTGTGTTCCTACATTGCGTACCCAATTATTGTGCCATACAAAATGGGGCTGTACACTAACGCTGCACACAGACTTTTTGGGGTAGTTTATTTTCCACAGAATAATAAAAACATGAACAATCGATTTTCTATGGATTAGCAGTTGGTTTCTAACCAATTTCCATATTAGTCTAAGGAGGAAAAAAGTAGCTATTACCTGGTAAAACTGCTCAGAAACCCTATTATGTAGCCATTACAAAAATTAACGTGTAGCAATTTGCTTTACTGTAGAGATTTTGTTAAGAGATTTTCAAGCAACTAAATGCAATCTTAAGAAGACTGAATTCAAGGCAATGTTTTTCGTAATCAGCAACGAAAACTCCTCAAAACAATGAATGTATCCAATGTATAATACTAATGGTAATAACAGATATTAAGGATATTTCATTTTATGCAACATGCTAACGTGATATTTTGATGATGGTTCTTGTTCTAGTAATTATTATCAAGCGATTTAATATATCCTTTAATGCATATTGAAGAATACATTTCCATTTATCCTACTTCAAAGCAGTTAAATAATAATGCACTTAAACTTAATTTGGTCAATTATGTGTATTACCATATAGAAGTTGGAAGTTGAAATCAGATGTACAAATGGTGTAATGTCTCCGTAATGGTAGCGGTAGCAATTGACATTTTACAAGAGTTTACAGAAACAGGTGTTCACTACACTTTTTTTGAACTACACTTCAAGCATTTTTTCTGTCTGTTTTCAAAAGCCAATTAAGCAATCAAATCAATTACAGAAGGTCACAGACCTTGCAATGGCTAATTCAAGGGGGAAATTCCCTCATCTCTTTAATCAGCTGCCTTTGCTGGAAACATAATATCACTGGTTGCATTCAATATGCTGGAGAACTACATCTATGGTCTGAGTAAAGCCATCATGAAAGTGCAAGTATAACAAACAGGCATTCGACTTGTTGATCCGTCACTATTTATCATGTAACCTAGTTTTGTATTCTCAGTTAGTATGTGCGTTTATAACTGGTATGAAGCAACTACGTTGATGAATAATTCGTAGTTACGTCTGTAGTAAAGTAACTAACAAAAGAAAACAAAAGAAGAGAAGTTAACTGCAATGTTGGCTGCGTAATTTGAAGTCAAGTGCAGAACTAGAAGAAAATATATAAGTAATTACTGCGCAAAAACATTGAGGAAAGTTACAGGTGGATAGACGATGTGGTCATTGATGCATAGAGAAATTAGTATGGCTAGACATGTCATAATGACTGCATTTTTCAGATCTCAGGTTAACATGTTAAGCAAAGCACTATACATAATAATAGGAAAATAATAGGAAAATCCTGATGAATCCCTGAAACGCCTTGTGCCATTAAACGTCTCATCTTGTAAATAGGCTGCTCTCCTCCATCACAGTGCCCAGAACATATCTACCCCAATGTTTTTGCTCCTGAATAGTATAAACAGCTCTGGCCCAGTAGGGTATGAAGCCGGCAGTCAGCGTGGGAGCTGATTGGAGAGCCATCCATCATACATCTCTTTCAAGAGTCTGCTTAATCAGAGTAGTGGTGCAGCACCTAGCCTATGGGCAGAGAGAAGAGCTGGTAGTTGGTGTAGCAGCTGACCAGAAGAATCCTCTATTTTGTACCCTAAAGCAGTATTGTGCTTGTCCAGCACAACAAGGGAAGGTGAGTAATA
This sequence comes from Ranitomeya imitator, assembly GCF_032444005.1. Lineage (NCBI taxonomy): Eukaryota > Metazoa > Chordata > Amphibia > Anura > Dendrobatidae > Ranitomeya > Ranitomeya imitator. The sequence continues at coordinate 543,776,921 of NC_091284.1, read as the reverse complement.
CTTACTTGGACCTTGTACTATGCCAATTCACACAGGGAGCAATTTTCTCTCTTTTTTCTTCCACATATATTTGTGGACTAGAAGATTTGCATATAAAACTATAATGAATGTAAATTATTGATTTAAAGGGTATCTATCAGCAGGCTCAACCCTTCGAAGCAGTCTATATGGGCATGCAGATCATAGGAATGATAATAAAAGGATACATTGATATCTGTGATCTGATATTTTATTCCAAGGAAATCCAAATGTTTCATACTATGCAATTACGCTGTTAAATTTTATGGGAAGGACATAGATTTCCATTGGGATCTACCTCCAAATATCATCTTAAATGAAAGAAGGGCGTTACCAATATGAGACACATAGATTGGGAAAGCAGACTGTCGGTCATTTCATGTCTCACACTGGTAACGCTTCCATTCATTTAACATAAACTATGGAGGCAGATTCTCAGGGACATCCAGCCGATAGGCCTCATTTGCAAGTTAAGGAAAACGTTGCTATCTCTGAACTTAAACACCACATAGAGGATATTATTATTATTTATTATTATATCACCATTCATTCCATGGTGCTTTACATGCGAAAAGGGGTGCACATAATCAAAACGAGTACAGTAATCTTGAACAATAAAAGTCACGACTGGTACAGGAGGAGAGAACACCCTGCCCGTGAGGAAGATATCATTTTATTCAACTTTCTATGACATACATGCCTATATAGACTGCATGTAGGGGTTGATCCTACTAACAGACTACCAACAATATAGATATTTAATTTTAAAAATAAAGAAATACTTTCTTTTTTTTGTTTTTAAACCTAATGAGTTTTTCATGCACCTGGTTAGTTAAGGACTGTGCTAGATATTGATATGTAGTGTCTATGGGTCTGTATTGTGCACCTTTAGCACCTCTCTGGACCCCAGAGCATACTAAATGAAACACATAAAAATAAAAAACTTATACCCTCCCCCACTCACCTTTTCTGCTGTTTCCGATCCTCCCTGCCCGCTGCCCAATCCCATTTGTGGTGCCCGCTGCAGTCTATCTATGGTTCCCCATCTCCTAAACAAAGAGTAATGCTTACTTGGTCTTTTCATGACAGCTTGTAAGCGCTGTTCTAAAGCTAGCCAAATAGCTGGATGCAACCAGTTTCAGTACAGAGCTGACTCTGATGCTTGTATCATTGGAGGTCGCACAGTTAGGGACAGGGCGCGATGATTCTGCTGGTCCAGACGTCAATTAAACGGAGCCTTGAAGCAGCAGTGCCCTTTCTTTAAACAGTGACTTTAAGGCACAAATATTAAAAAGGCAGGCACCATGTATTTTGTCCACCGCATTCTGCATTTATTGCGACTTTTTTTTTGTATTGTGAACCAGATGGCTGCTTACAGTTGTATTGTTTTCTTTTATTATTAGCATTTTTTAATACAAAATTCAGGCGTTACTTGTCGGTTAAATTACTACTAATTACTCAAATACTTAGTTTTCAGCCTATGTATTGAGACAAATGGGCTTTTTGACAAGACTTCCCTGAAGGAGTAGATAGAAATGTAAAAAAAAAATGTCCTTGCAGAAAGTTGTGAAACGTACATATCACTGGGCAGAAGATCCTTGTTGAAGTACACGGTATGATTTATCCCACCGGGCACACACCAGGGCACTCTCATAGAAGTATTAAAAGCTGAGAGGAAAGCCAGATAAGTCAATAGTTATTTCTTTTGGTTATCCAAATGCATATGCCTTAAGCCTTTTTCATCAACTTCATTATCAAACGCTAATAAACTTTTTTCGGTTACAAATACTGCAAAGGGAGAGAAATAAAAGGACGTAATTCACCCACAGATGACAAGGCTGCCTTTCATGTGATGGATTGCCTCTCTACGTTCCCCTGTAATCACTGTCATATGAGTTTGTCTTTCTAGTCAGCCCTACTTTATTTTTCTTAAGGAGCCGTGTACTGTACTTTTACTAAAAAGGACTCCTAATCAAAGCTTACCTTATCCTGAGGTAATTATTACAAAGATTGTTGAATTAAAGATGTGAGTTTTGACACTTTGGCAGGGGGTAAGGGACATGGGTCTCTAAGGCCCAAATTATGCCTGAAACAGACCAATTAACACCATGCAACTTCTTTTATGTTAACTTCAATTAAGATTTCTTAATAAAATTAAAGTTCTTTTCTTCTTTATAATCTCAGAATGTCAGAAACGCACATCAAAGAAAAATGCTGGAGTCCGAGAACCATAGGTACGTCTCATTTGCATACAAGCCTGCACATTTCAAAGGCTCACCAGCCATTTTGCATTACTTATTATGCAACATGAGATAATGAATTAAAAAAGAAGAGAAGCCTGTAATGTTAAAAAAAAAAGTCTAAACATATTTCTGTAGAACAGGTTACTATAAAATCAAGATACAGCCATTCTAATGTAGCCGTATGTCACACGTCTCATGTTTTCAAAGAGCTGTCTATTCCTTTGGTCATGTACTAGTAACACATGACACCAAGACTGGGGCAGGAAACAGTCCCAAATGTACTGTCCTGGCAATGGCCCGATTGTCATGTTTTACGACTCATTACTAGAGAGCAAAGTAGACTGGAAAAATAACATGTTTTAATTGGTTTTTCACTGACACCAAACGGGGTTTTTTTTATTTATGTACAGACTTCAATAGATATTTGCACAAAACATCTCTCATGGCATTTTTATTTAAGGTGATTTTGTCTATGAGAAAATATACACTTCGAATAAAATTAAAAACATAATTTCCCTAGAAAAAGAAATGAATGGAAAAATAAACACTAGTACCATATAATATTAATCAACCAACTGTTATGTAGGATCTCTAACATTATTCTTTCAATTTCCACCAGAACCTCTTTTCACAGAGATACAAAGTAATTAATAAAAGCAGGTCAAATGAAGAATTTGACCTGGAACCACCAGGACAGAGAGGCCAATTACTAAACTTCCACAATCGTATCCAGGACTCACACACAATGCCTCTTTCATGAGGATAGGGTTTATTTTCTGCTAGAGATCTCAGACCTTTATATTCAAGTTTGATACCTCTTCTGCTGTTGTTATAACATAACTGAGTAATTCTGAATTAAATATACAACAGATAGTTAGCTGCCAATGGGCCGATGGACTGGACCAGTATAAAGCTTTTGTGTTTAACACAAAATCTTCAAGGGCTATTCCTAAAATCGCAATGTGATCTTATAATAATGTACACATGTATTTAATATGTTGTGCTAATATAATTCATTTTCAAACCTGCCCCATGTCACATATCACCCATCTGCCCCCATCTTTCAGTTTACTTCATGCTATGCTATGCTCTGCTTTCACCTCTGACATAACGTGGATTCTGCCTTTAGAATACAATCTATGTTCTATACATTGTTTGCTCTTGTACAGTACCCTGGCTGGCCGATTTTATCTTTTGCCATTTATATCAGTATAAGTGCCTGTGTGTTTTTACCAGTGGTAGACCATGCAGCCACCATTTAGACCATGAGTTATAAGGTCCTGGTGTTGGACTGGTTTCACAATTTTGATAGTATCTGCATCCTCATTGTATCTGCATCTCATGGCTCCTTGCTCCACCATACAGCATGTGTGTTTGAGTATTAGCACAGTAGGCATGATAGCATCACTAGATTACTCCAGAGACGTGGAACTTCCATTCATGTGCTGCACAAAACGTGGGGGAATGAGCCTACGTGTGTAGTTTTATCTGTTTCATTTTATTAGATTGGGCTTGAAATGGGCTTTGAGGGACATTGTGTTGTGCAAGAAGCTGTGGGGCTGTCATACTGTGTGAAGATCACTGTGGGAGTATCAGACTGTGTGGGTGGGTATGGAGGCCATCATACTGTTTGGTGGGCTGTGTGGGCATCATACTGTGTGGAGGGCTATGGGGGCAATCATACTGTGTATTGTAGATGAGGGCACATCATACTGTGGGGAGTGATCGTGGAGGCATAATATTATGTGGGAAGGTCTGTCAGGATATCAAACTATGTGGAGGTCGGTGAGGTCTATCATACTGTGTAGGGGAAGGATATGGGGACATTATGCTATGACCAGTTCACTGCATGGGCGACACACTTGTGTGAGTAGCTATAGAGTGACATCATACTGTTTGGGAGTTTGTGGGTGTGGTGTGGGGAAACTATAATATCAGGGGTCACTGTGGTATATTCACACAGTGTGTGGGGGGACTATGGGGTCATTATACAGCATGGCATGTCTGCGGGGGTTATTTGTTGTGAATTCCGCTCTTGGGCTCCCTCCGGTGGTTGTAAGTGGCACTTTTGTGAGTTCTGCTCTTGGGCTTCCTCCGGTGGTTGTAAGTGGAATGGCTGCTCCTTGGATTTAGCAGTCATCAGCTGCATCCACTGATTGTCTATTCTGCTCGGCTATTTAGCCTGGCTCTTTCCTTCAGCTTGTGCCACTTGTCAATGGTTCCTGGTTGGATTCACATCTCTTTGGATTTCCCTGTTATCCTGACCAGTTCAGCAAAGTTAAGTCCTTGCTTGCTCTTTTCTGTCCACAGGTTGTGGACTTATCCGTTCTGTGCTTTCTATGTTTGTCCAGCTTGTCAGTATGAATTAATTCAGTGAAGCTGGAAGCTCTGGGAAGCAGATTTACCCTCCACACCTTTAGTCAGGTGTGGAGATTTTTGTAAACTCTGTGTGGATTTTTTGTAGTGTTTTATACTGACCGCACAGTATTCCATCCTGTCCTATCTATCTAGCTAGACTGGCATCCTGTGCTCATCCTGGTTTCATTCTGTGCATGTCTTTTCCCTCTCCACTCACAGTCATTACTTGTGGGGGGCTAATCTATCCTTTGGGGATTTTCTCTGAGGCAAGATAGTTTTCCTGTTTCTATCTTTAGGGGTAGTTAGATCTTAGGCTGTGACGAGGTGCCTAGGGAGTGTCAGGAGCATCCCACGGCTACTTCTAGTGTTGTGTTGAGCTTAGGGACTGCGGTCAGTACAGGTACCACTTCCTTCAGAGCTCGTCCCATGTTGCTCCTAAACCACCAGATCATAACAATACAAGTGGCCAAAAATGAATTAAATGCATCTCAAAAGAAGGAAAAAATTCTGAGCCATTTTTTTTTCTGTGCTTTGTTTTGTCTTTTTTTTTCCTCTTGATCTCTGGGTGGTTCAGGATTTATGCTCTGGCATGGATGTTCAGGGTTTGTTTTCTCGTGTGGATCAACTTGCTGCAAGAGTACAGAGTATCCAAGATTATGTTGTCCAGACTCCGGCTTTGGAGCCAAGAATTCCTACTCCTGATTTGTTTTTTGGGGACAGATCCAAGTTTTTGAACCTTAAAAATAACTGCAAATTGTTTTTTGCTTTGAAACCCTGTTCTTCTGGTGATCCCATTCAGCAAGTTAAAATCATCATATCCTTGCTGCGTGGTGACCCTCAGGACTGGGCATTCTCCCTTGAATCAGGGGATCTGGCATTGCTGAATGTAGACGCATTTTTTCAAGCGCTCGGATTATTGTATGACAAACCTAATTCTGTGGATCATGCAGAAAAAACCCTGTTGGCCCTGTGTCAAGGTAAGGAAGCGGCAGAATTATACTGCTAGAAATTTAGGAAATGGTCTGTGCTCACTAAATGGAATGAGGATGCTTTGGCTGCTATTTTCAGAAAAGGTCTTTCTGAAGCCCTTAAAGATATTATGGTGGGCTTCCCTACGCCTACTGGTTTGAGCGAATCTATGTCTCTAGCCATTCAGATTGATCGGCGTCTGCGCGAGCGCAAAGCTATGCACCATATGGCAGTGTCCTCTGAGCAGAGTCCTGAACCTATGCAATGTGATAGGATTTTGACTAGAACAGAACGGCAGGAATTCAGACGTCAGAATAGGCTGGGTTTTTGCTGTGGTGATTCTGCTCATGTTATTTCCGATTGCCCTAAACGTACTAGGAGGGTCGCTAGGTCTGTTACCATTAGTACTGTACAGCCTAAATTTCTTTTATCTGTGACCCTGATTTGCTCATTGTCGTCCTTTTCTGTCATGGCATTTGTGGATTCAGGCGCTGCCCTGAACTTAATGGACTTAGAATTCGCCAGGCGCTGTGGTTTTTCCTTGCAGCCTTTGCAGAGCCCTATTCCTTTGAGGGGCATTGATGCTACACCATTGGCCAAGGATAAACCTCAGTACTGGACGCAGATGACCATGTACATGGCTCCAGCACATCAGGAAAATTGCTGTTTTCTGGTGTTGCATAACCTGCATGATGTTGTTGTACTGGGTTTTCCATGGTTACAGGAACATAATCCGGTGCTGGATTGGAAAACTATGTCTGTGACTAGTTGGGGTTGTCAAGGGGTACATAGTGACATTCCTTTGTAGTCAATTTCCTCTTCCCCCTCTTCTGAGGTCCCTGAGTTTTTGTCGGATTTCCAGGATGTATTTGATGAGCCCGAGTCCAGTTCCCTTCCTCCACATAGGGACTGTGATTGTGCTATTAACTTGATTCCTGGTTGTAAGTTCCCTAAGGGCCAACTTTTCAATCTGTCTGTGCCAGAGCATGCCGCCATGCGGAGCTATGTTAAGGAATCTTTGGAGAAGGGGCATATTCGGCCGTCTTCGTCACCATTGGGAGCGGGTTTCTTTTTTGTTGCTAAGAAGGATGGCTCCTTGAGACCCTGTATAGATTATCGTCTTCTTAATAAGATCACAGTCAAATTCCAATACCCCTTGCCTTTGCTTTCTGATTTGTTTGCTCAGATTAAGGGGGCTAGTTGGTTTACTAAGATTGACCTCCGAGGGGCATATAATCTTGTTCGTATTAAACAGGGTGACGAATGGAAAACTGCATTTAATACGCCCGAAGGCCATTTTGAATACCTTGTGATGCCATTCGGGCTCTCTAATGCTCCATCTGTGTTCCAATCCTTCATGCATGATATTTTCCGCAATTATCTTGATAAATTCATGGTTGTATATTTGGATGATATTTTGATTTTTTCCGATGATTGGGAGTCTCATGTGAAGCAGGTCAGGATGGTATTCCAGATTCTTCGTGATAATGCTTTATTTGTGAAGGGGTCTAAGTGCCTATTCGGAGTTCAGAAGGTCTCTTTTTTGGGTTTTATTTTTTCTCCCTCGTCTATGGAAATGGATCCTGTTAAGGTCCAAGCTATTCATGACTGGATTCAACCCACATCTGTGAAGAGCCTTCAAAAATTTTTGCGCTTTGCTAATTTCTATCCCCATTTCATTGCCAACTTTTCCAGTGTGGTTAAGCCCCTTACTGATTTGACGAAGAAAGGCGCTGATGTGACGAATTGGTCCTCTGCGGCTGTTGAGGCCTTTCGGGAGCTTAAACGCCGATTTACTTTTGCCCCTGTGTTGCGTCAGCCGGATGTTTCTCTTCCTTTTCAGGTTGAGGTTGACGCTTCTGAGATTGGGGCAGGGGCCGTTTTGTCTCAGAGGGATTCTGATGGTTCTTTGATGAAACCGTGTGCTTTTTTTTCCAGAAAGTTTTCGCCTGTGGAACGCAATTATGATGTCGGCAATCGGGAGTTGTTGGCTATGAAGTGGGCGTTTGATGAGTGGCGACATTGGCTTGAGGGAGCTAAGCACCGCGTTGTGGTCTTGACTGATCATAAGAATCTGATTTGCCTCGAGTCGGCCAAGCGGCTAAACAGGCTCGATGGTCCCTGTTTTTCTCCCGTTTTGATTTTGTGGTCTCGTATATTCCGGGATCTAAGAATGTTAAGGCTGATGCCCTCTCTAGGAGTTTTTCGCCTGATTCTCCTGGAGTCCTTGAGCCGGTTGGCATTCTTAAAGAAGGGGTGATTCTTTCTGTCATCTCCCCTGATTTGCGGCGGGTGCTTCGGGAATTTCAGGCTGATAGGCCTCACCGCTGTCCAGTGGGGAAGCTGTTTGTTCCTGATGGATGGACTAGTAAGGTGATTTCTGAGGTTCATTGTTCAGTGTTGGCTGGTCATCCTGGGATTTTTGGTACCAGAGATTTGGTTGCTAGGTCCTTTTGGTGGCCTTCCTTGTCGCGCGATGTGCGTGCTTTTGTGCAGTCCTGTGGGACTTGCGCCCAGGCCAAGCCTTGCTGTTCCCGCGCTAGTGGGTTGCTTTTGCCTTTGCCGGTCCCTGAGAGGCCCTGGACGCATATTTCCATGGATTTTATTTCGGATCTTCCTGTTTCCCAGAAGATGTCTGTTATCTGGGTTGTTTGTGACCGGTTCTCTAAAATGGTCCATCTGGTACCTTTGCCTAAGTTGCCTTCCTCCTCAGATTTGGTTCCATTGTTTTTTCAGCATGTGGTTCGTTTGCATGGCATTCCGGAGAATATTGTGTCTGACAGAGGTTCTCAGTTTGTCTCTAGGTTTTGGCGGGCCTTTTGTGCTAGGATGGGCATTGATTTGTCTTTTTCTTCGGCGTTTCATCCTCAGACTAATGGCCAAACTGAGCGAACTAATCAGACCTTGGAGACCTATTTGAGATGCTTTGTGTCTGCTGATCAGAATGATTGGGTGGCTTTCTTGCCGTTGGCTGAGTTTGCCCTTAATAATCGGGCTAGTTCGGCTACTTTGGTTTCACCTTTCTTTTGTAATTTTGGTTTTCATCCTCGTTTTTCTTCTGGGCAGGTTGAGCCTTCTGATTGTCCTGGTGTGGATTCTGTGGTGGACAGGCTGCAGCAGATTTGGACTCATGTGGTGGACAATTTGACGTTGTCTCAGGAAAGGGCTCAACGTTTTGCTAACCGCCAGCGGTGTGTTGGTCCCCGGCTTCGTGTGGGGGATTTGGTTTGGTTGTCTTCTCGTCATGTTCCTATGAAGGTTTCTTCCCCTAAGTTTAAGCCTCGGTTTATTGGTCTTTATAGGATTTCTGAAATTATCAATCTGGTGTCTTTTCGTTTGGCTCTTCCAGCCTCTTTTGCCATTCATAATATTTTCCATTCATCTTTGTTGCGGAGATATGTGGTGCCCGTTGTTCCCTCGGTTGATCCTCCTGCCCCGGTGTTGGTTGAGGGAGAGTTGGAATATGAGGTTGAGAAAATTTTGGATTCTCGTTTTTCGAGGCGGAGGCTTCAGTATCTTGTCAAGTGGAAGGGTTATGGCCAGGAGGATAATTCTTGGGTTGTTGCTTCCGATGTCCATGCCGCCGATTTGGTTCGTGCTTTTCACTTGGCTCATCCTGATCGGCCTGGGGGCTCTGGTGAGGGTTCGGTGACCCCTCCTCAAGGGGGGGTACTGTTGTGAATTCCGCTCTTGGGCTCCCTCCGGTGGTTGTAAGTGGCACTTTTGTGAGTTCTGCTCTTGGGCTCCCTCCGGTGGTTTTAAGTGGAATGGCTGCTCCTTGGATTTAGCAGTCAGCAGCTGCTTCCACTGATCGTCTATTCTGCTCGGCTATTTAGCCTGGCTCTTTCCTTCAGCTTGTTTCACTTGTCAATGGTTCCTGGTTGGATTCACATCTCTTTGGATTTCCCTGTTATCCTGACCAGTTCAGCAAAGTTAAGTCCTTGCTTGCTCTTTTCTGTCCACAGGTTGTGGACTTAACCGTTCTGTGCTTTCTATGTTTGTCCAGCTTGTCAGTATGAATTAATTCAGTGAAGCTGGAAGCTCTGGGAAGCAGATTTACCCTCCACACCTTTAGTCAGGTGTGGAGATTTTTGTAAACTCTGTGTGGATTTTTTGTAGTGTTTTATACTGACCGCACAGTATTCCATCCTGTCCTATCTATCTAGCTAGACTGGCCTCCTGTGCTCATCCTGGTTTCATTCTGTGTATGTCTTTTCCCTCTCCACTCACAGTCATTACTTGTGGGGGGCTATCTATTCTTTGGGGATTTTCTCTGAGGCAAGATAGTTTTCCTGCTTCTATCTTTAGGGGTAGTTAGATCTTAGGCTGTGGCGAGGTGCCTAGGGAGTGTCAGGAGCATCCCATGGCTACTTCTAGTGTTGTGTTGAGCTTAGGGACTGCGGTCAGTACAGGTACCACTTCCTTCAGAGCTCGTCCCATGTTGCTCCTAAACCACCAGATCATGACAGTTATTATACTGTTTTGGGCTGTGGAGGTCATCCTACTATCTAGATATATGTGAATACCAATATACTGTGGGGGCCTGTTTGGGCCATCATATTGTGTTGGGGGATTTTATGGTATTATATTGTGTGCTTGGTTGGAGGGCCATCATTGTGTGTGTGGAATGTGAGGACATCCCATTGTGCAATTTGATGAACAATGCTTTCTCCAGGATGATGGACCCCTAGGTCACAAGGCAAAGTGAACAAAATACTGAAATTTTTTAGTCCATGGACAGGAAACTCCCCAGATCTTAATCTCATTGATGTCAATCCTCAAAAAGCAGGTGGACTAACAAAAGCACAGAAATTGTGATAAACTCCAAGTACTGATTAGGCAGGAATGGGTTCCAATCAGTTAGCACCTAGCCCAGAAGCTGATATCCAGCATGCCAGGGTAAATTGCTGAAGTCTTGAGAAATGAGGTCAGCTCTGTAAATATTCAACATTTACATAAACTTCATGCATTTATCAGTAAAAGTTTAAAATGTATGAAATACTTGTACTTCAGTAACAATGGTAACATCTGACTTACGGATGTCTGAATGCACCCTGCCAGTGTAACCATCCATGAGAAACAAACCGATTTTTTGCTCTGGTGGATTCCTGGTTGCATCCTAGTTGCTTCTATTCCTTTCTATTTTTTTCACTGAAGCAGGTAGACCGTCTGAACTTCATTTATCCATTGACACGAAACAATGTATCAGTAAAGAATGGATGAAAATCTAAAGTACAGAGAATGTCTTCAGTGTGTCGTCAGTTTTACATAGATTGTAATAGACTTTAATGGCCAAGTCTGATCCTTAAATCAGATATAAATAGGACATGCTCTGAGTCTTACGGACCGGAGACATAGATCTAATTTTAAAGTGAAGTGTGTATGGCTCAATTAAAGTCATTGGGTCAATGTGGTTGTCATGAAGAGGAAGTATGTATACTTCGAAGCGCTTTGACAAATAAACCACTTATACTCTGATTGGCATCAGTCATCCTTTCCACATGGCAGCGCAGAGTTATCCCATTCGTTTCTACATTACCTGTATTAACAATAGGTAAACATTTAGTGTGCTTTGTGAAAAATAATCTGATTGTAGGAAAAACCCTTTTAAGAGTTACATAATTATAACCAAGAGAACATTCATCATGTGATAATAAATAGTTCATACACAATTTACATATAAATATATCACTCTTTACGCCAGTGCTCCCCAACTCCGGTCTCCAAGAGTCACCAACAGGTCATGTGTTTCGGATTTCCTTAGTATTGCTCAGGTGATGGAATTTGTGCCTTTCCAGGTAATGCAATTATCACCTGGGCAATACTAAGGAAATCCTGAAAACATGACCTGTTGGCGGCTCTTGAGGACCAGAGTTGGGGAACACTGCTTTACACATTAGAGGAATTTACCAAGATAAAATGCACCATAATTGCAACAACTTTTTCTCAAAGAATTGGCGTACAAGCCATGCATCACATTTATTCAGTGCTTCAGACACTTTTTATGTCTCACTTGACAAGAGAGTGTAGCTTAAGATCAAAGAAGAGCATGACTAAAAATGCATCAACAAACACCAAAATCTTTCTTGTGGTTCCAGCGTGAAAACCTTTCTTGATTATGTATTGCTGATACAGGTGCAATGCTTGCTACATACAGAATATCAACAATATTTCCATTAAAAAAAACTATATGGAGTCTAAGTATAATAGAAAACCTTCCATTATACTTCGAAGCTTTACATACCGGAAACCCTTTTAATTTTAGCTGATTACGCTAAATGTTCTTTTCTTAGTGGAGCTGTTAAAAGTCTATAAAATTTCTGCTCATCAAAAAAGATTAGTCACAGAATAAGGTAAGAAGTACTTGTCCTTTCTACTTGGCAATAACATAATTGGATTTGCAATAAAGTTATCATAGGGTGATAGCCATGACACTACTACAGAGAGTTCATGCAATCATGGAGCTGGAAACACCAAGACGCAGGTGCATGATATGTAAAATAAGATGATTACGGTATAGATTATTAAACAATAAAATGTACATTAAAAAATAAAATATAATATTCAATGTATGTGTTTTGACGTCCTTCTACTCCAAACCAAAAGATGCAGAATAGCAGATATGATAATAATATATCAGCTCATCAAGCAAACTGTTTATTTGGATTGAGCTGAAACAAACTATGACAACAAAAACTATTCCCTAAAGCGCCGTCCCCATAAAATATGCATGACTGACATTGTTTTGTCTAGATAACACATGATAAGCGGGGGTATTTAATGGATATTCATCAGCTCACGCAATCTTGTGTTGGTGGCCACTGTCTGAGCTGCGCTGGAAACCTGAGGCATATGCACAGATGGTTTTCATAACCATGTCGGAACATGTCACCCTCTTTTTGCTATTTTGTAGATTGTAGAAGCAGTTTCACACTCATGGGGCAGTGCAGTTTTTGTTCTGGACCTCAGTACAAAGTTTTCCTATTTTTTTTTTTAAATAACCCGTTATATATTGAATTTGGTTCACATCTTACTAATGAAATCCCACACACTGCACTTGTATCCCTTGTCATTCTTTGTTACTGGGTCCTCTTCATCTCCTGGTGCTGTCACATGGGGCACTAGTAGAGACCTGTGACGAAGAGCAGTAAGAACGAGGTGAAGAAGAGCAGTAAGAACGAGGTGAAGAAGAGCAGTAAGAACGAGGTGAAGAAGAGCAGTAAGAACGAGGTGAAGAAGAGCAGTAAGAACGAGGTGAAGAAGAGCAGTAAGAACGAGGTGAAGAAGAGCAGTAAGAACGAGGTGAAGAAGAGCAGTAAGAACGAGGTGAAGAAGAGCAGTAAGAATGAGGTGAAGAAGAGCAGTAAGAACAAGGTGAAGAAGAGCAGTAAGAACGAGGTGAAGAAGAGCAGTAAAAACGAAGTGAAGAAGAGCAGTAAGAACAAGGTGAAGCAGAGCAGTAAGAACGAGGTAAAGAAGAGCAGTAAGAATAAAGTGACGAGCAATAAGAACTTGTAAGTGAAGGTGTAGTCTGAGGTCTTAATTTCTTAAAAGGGTGTAAGTGCACCTTCCCACCTACTCGTTTTCCATCTATCTCTGCCCTTCTCTGGCTCTATAAAGTCAAAGCTGTCAATTAAAGAAAAGGAGGATTGGAGATAGAGGGGAAACAAATCTGCGTGAAGGGTAGGTAAATGTTTGGCCCCACCATGAAGCACCGAGCATCTGTACTTTTTTTCAACAGTTTTTCTGTCTTGACAGAGTCCCTTTGACGCCAGCTAAGAAGCCTTCATAGGCATGGGGAAGATTTACTAAGCTAATGTATGCCATGATCCTGGTTTACTTTTCACCAGAAATGGATTTAACATGCCATTTAGCACATTTATCATGCCTTTTAGACATTTTTACTGCCTTGGTTGACTATGAAAAATGGCATAGTGCAAATATGGTGTGAATTGAGATGCACCACTGTGTCAAAGTTTGGCACATATTTCTGGTGCATAGTAATCAATTTAATGGATCATTTAAAGTTACACTAGACAACCTAACACATAGTTAATTCAGTTAACAACATGAAAAACACCTTTTTGCACACATGGCACCAGTATTCTGATGCATATAGCTTAATAAATGCCTCCTAGTGTCTAAAAGTAATGATAATGCAGTGTAGATGTTTTTAAGTGCACCATACTGTAAAAAATGGCAGAAAAAAGACTAAAATCCGCCATAACGAAAAAAAATAGCAATTCTTCTTAATTAATCACATTAAATAGTAGAAAGCTACATTTTGTTCATATTCCAACACTTGAAAGGATTCCATAATGATCTAGGTTCTGGCCAGTAGAACTGTGGGAGGTTCAGGTGTGGCAACTGTAATACAAATATTAATATTCACAGTGCTATAATTTGTCGAAGGCCTCCTTTCTCAAATGTTCTGCTTTGGTCATTGCATGACATACACAGCTAATCGTTATGTGTTCTGATTGACTGCAGCCATCGCATGCCAACATTGTCAAAAGAGAAGGAGGAGAGGCTAGAGAAAGGATGAGGAATTGGAAGGTGAGTATTTACTGTTTCTTTTCTTTTTCCCCAAATTTGGGCCATGTGTAAATTTAAAGAAAAGAGAGGCAAACCCCTTTAAGATATTTCTCTATAAATATAAGTCTGAATTACGTTGCTGATAAGGTCACACAAGAAAACTGAAAGTGAAACTGTCAGCAGTATTTTGCTAAGTAATCTACAGGCATTGTCAAGTTGGCAGTGTTAATCGGATAAAAATTATACTTGGGGTGAAGAAATCCATCTTGTGGTTCTTGTGTAATCGGTTTTAGAAGTTTTCAGTTAATGATATACCCGTGCTCCGGGGCTGGACTCTAGGTAGTCTTATCTTGGTTCTCAAGGCTAGAGAAAAGAAGAAGAGACCTGCCCACAGGCTGCCCCGAATCACAAACAGTCTGTCTCCTCTCTCTGTCTCTATGATGAGCAACATGTTTGTGCTTCGGGGCGGCCTGTGGGCAGGTCTCTTCTTCCTTTCTCGGACCTAGAGCACCAAGATAAGAGTCTACCTACAGTCACAACTCTGGAGCATGGGAATATCATTAACTGAAAACTTCTAACACTGATTGCACAAGAACCACAAGACTTCACCCCAGGTATCATTTAATTCAGTGTAACACTGCCAAACTGACAATGCCTGTAGATTACATAGCAAAATCTTCCCGCTCTAAACCAATAGCAACACCATGCTGAAATGTGAACCAAAGAGAGCAGTGATTTATTTTGGTTGCCATCTGTATTTTCCATATATACATATAGTATTTTTTTTTTACACTGCCATATATCCAGTTTTACATATAATGAGGAACGCAACCAGCAAGTAATAATCATTAGGACATGAAAGAGGTTGCGTATACTTGTTTGTAAATTCTAGGTCTATTTCCTAGCCAGCATTAATATAATGAAGTGTGAGCTCTTCAGAAATGAAAGAAAGTAATGTAGTCCCTACCGGTAGTCTTCGTTGGAGTTGGAGATGTAGTGGCATTAGGAAGGTTTCTTCACCATTTCCTCACATTACATAAGCCGAGCTGGTTCACACCATCTCTGACTCTGCTTCATGCTTTCTGAAGTTTCAGTTTTTGGCAGCGCACTACAAAGCCACGGACTGTAGTCCATTAATTTTCTGTTAGGACAGACGTTCTCAAATGAAACTGTTTAATTAGGTATTTCAAGGCTGAGTCAGATTTCTGCATCGGAAAAAGTTAAAATGCTTAACTTAACAGTTAGGAAACCACAAAGCATTTAACAAAATCCACAACGTGTAGCTTGTCATTGCATCATCTTTGAACGTTCCTTAATATATGAAAGATACTGTGCATTAATTATACATAGCATATATTTACAAGGGAGTAATGCAAGAAAGCAAACCAAAACATTACTATGTAATGATATACAGACTTTTGTACACACTTGAGCGCTGTAAGTGTTCATTCTCATTGCTCTCCTAACTTGCAATGAACAAATGTTTGACATTTTTAATGTTTCGGTGAAAAATTTATATCAGAATCCACACTTTCTGCATATGGGTCAAGGAAGCAGACACCAATCCATATTCCATTTTTTTACACTTCAATGCTATAAATATAGATATTTAATAGAAAAATCACCCACTGATGAAACACCGCCAAAGTGAATTCTTCAAAGATTCGCTCATCTCTACACCTCATTAACATCAGAAATATTGTAAATATTGTAAATGTTCATTTTATTTCATTATATTCTCTTATTGGTTTAATTGCTTATAATTGAATATACCGAATATGAACAGGATATTTTCTCAGCCTTCACCTAAATTCAGTTTGTCTATATGGTCTCCAAACTGCAGGTAAATAAGTCTGATCCATGTACCTACAGTATATTTTTCATTTATGGCTACACTATGATTATTCTGCTTAAAAAAATTAAAAGTTTAGACATTCTGCTGGTTCTAGTGTTTGTGACACTTTATAATCACTCATTTATAATTTTAAATAAATGTGCTAGAAGCGTAATGTAAGTGGTAGGAATGACTTATAAAACACCTAGAGGGGCTGGACATGTTCTGTGGAGGTCTCATACATAGGTAATACATAAAAGTTATATTTTTATGCACAGTAAAAAAAACGTCAGATTCAGATATCTGTATTCAGACAGCTATGCATGGATTAGATATGGATCTCTTGATCCAAATTTGACAGCTTCAAATGTAATTATGAGGATTCAGGCAAGGGGACCTGCTGCCAGGTCTAGGACAGTGAAACATGGATGTGTGAATTTGGCCTTGTGCTAACACTAGCATAAGCAACTCTTCAACAAACACTGCTCCACTCTACCACTAACACTACTACACTACAAACTACTACTGATTTTCTCACCTCCAGAAAAATGAACATGCAAGGAGAGTTTTTTCATAGTGCTAATGAGTAGAGTGGGGGGAATCTGAAAAATTTCGATCACCTGTTTGCCAGGGTTTTACCAAGATATTTGATTTATAAAGAAGTTATTCTACACAAAATGAATGATCCCTATTATGCTCTGGGGTCTCTCCAATCCCAGAACATAGTAAGCTTAAGATCTAAAAAAGAAAAAATAACTCTTACTGACTTAAAGGTTCACCTCTCCAGCCACCCCAACTGCTCCTTGTCCGGTCCTTCACACATGCACTCTAGGCCACAAATGGGCCCCAGAGTTAACTAGGTATGCACAGTGACCTCTGGGGACAGTGGCCAAAAGTCATGGCCCAGTGTTCCCTCTAGGCATGCATTTCCAGAGCATGTACAGTGAACTATAGGGGTTGCTCATGGCAGTACGCCTAAGCCTTCAGTCAACATTGGTCCAGAGATACAGTGCAATGGAGGCACAGAGGACAGATAGTAGGCAGAGAGCAGAAGGGGCAGCCAGAGAGGTAAGAGGCTGGCAAAAGGTTTAAAAAAAAAAAACTCACCGCCTCCTCGCTGTTCTCTTCATGCTGTCTAGTCCTCTGCCAAAGCAAATCACCGGCCTGGTATTCACTCTAGGCTGGGACTTCGAGCAGTAAGTAGATACTAGAGCATGCATTAGGAACTCTGGGGCCTGTTTGTTATCAGTATCCCCAACCTGGAGAGAAAACCAAGTCAGAGATGTGGCTCGATGGAGGCACATAGGACCGGACAGTAGGCAGGGAGCTGTGAGAGAAGGCAAGAGTAGTGAGATATGAGGTGGTGGGTTTAACCTTTTTCCAGCCATCTACTGTTCAGCAAGATTGAGGCCACAGCTGAACACCATTTTGCTGAATTCATGCAGAGCAAATTACAAAAAAATCTGTATTCTGCAGAATGCACATTTCTGTAGAGTTCTAGTATTCGGTAGAAAAATCAAATCCACTCAAATACATTCTCACATCTCTAAACTTGAGTATTGTTTACCTATATAAAAGCACATACAACCAGCAGAATCAGAGAGGTCTCAATTTGCAAGATCTCGCTCTTAAGTCAAATGGAACATAAAGGGAATGTTACTATACGTAGATGTTGCTTCTGGGAACATGGCTGCACTTTCCACCGCTGCTCCACTGTCCATCTACTGCAGTTAGTCACTGTTGTTCCTGCCTGTCTGAGGCTTCCTAGTCTATCACTTTCACACTGCACTTTGCTCTAATCAGGGCAAAGACCAGTGTGAGGATGATAGAGAGGGAAGCTGAAGACAGGCAGGGAAACCTCTTCTGATAAAATGACACTATAGGTCGGGCAACAGAGCATACATTATCTGTCACACCAGAACACTGAAGAAGGCCTCTGCTCTGAGGAGCGACATCATGCTGCTCGGGGCAGATGGATCACTTCCGGGCTGTGGAGTGATGCAGTCTCACTAAGCATGCTGGGGGCTGGTGGTGACTTTATAATGACTTCAGCAGATCGTCGAATTTAGTATTTCCGTAATCACAATGATAAGAAGAGTAAAGTTAGAATGTCATTTTTTACTGCACAGTACACACCGTAAATGTGAAAACCAATTGCAGAATTGCTGTTTTTCCATTCTATCCTACAAAGCCTACTCCGCTCTACCAAATGGAATTGCAGGCACCAAGCGGCCAAACCAAGCATACTTGTATATGGGTGAGAGGGTCAGGAGGAACAGCTTTTGTCTCATGAACACTCAGCTGACAGCAGTAGAGGGTATACTGTATGTGCACCTAATGTACGAGGAGCATTTAAATGATCGTAGCCATATGAACATTGTCTGTGTAAAATATAACAAAACTTAAGGATGTTTTCATACTACTGTCTACACCATTTCTATATGACGAAGCCACGATAGTGATAACAGATACTTTATGAATAGACCCCAACAGACTTCAAGTGAAGGGGGAAACCTCGTCTAAATAGACCCTGAGCGTTAGTCCATAAGGTTTATAGCAACTGAATTATGATTAACGTAACAATTTGCCCCCAATTCATCAAAACTGCTGTTTTAGTCTAAATGAAGAGTGCACTGGGTGGTTTCACACTTGCGTTGAGGAGGGCTGCGGATGGCCGCTTACTTCCTCCTTTCTTCCTCCGTGAAGCACCACCCACACTTCGCCTACTGCCGCATGCGTCCTGCGTTTCCCTGCGTACCTATCTTTAACATTGGGTATGCAGGGACATGCGTTGTATGTGGATGTGTCCGCATTCGTCGATTTGAGGTGTGCGGCAACCACATGGAAACGCAAAATTTTGCATCACCGCACACCTCAAATCACCACATGTGGACACATCTGCATACAACGCATGTCCCTGCATACCCAATGTTACAGATAGGTATGCAGGGAAATGCAGGACGCACGCAAAAAATAAGCCCTCACCCAACCCCAGATCACGAAAAATGGAGACGCTATGGGTATCGGAAAATTGCACAATTTTTGTATCACTTAGATAAAACGTAACCTAGACATGTTTGGTGTCTATGAACTCGTACTGACCTGGAGAATCACAATGGCAGGACAGTTTTAGCATTTAGAGAACCTAGCAAAAAAGCCAAACAAAAAACAAGTGTGGGATTGCACTTATTTTGCAATTTCACCGCACTTGGAAATTTTTTCCCATTTTCTAGTACACAATATGCTAAAACCAATTATGTCATTCAAAAGTGCAACTTGTCCCGCTAAAAACAAGCCCTCATATGGCCATATTGATGGAAAAGTAAAAAAGTTATGGCTCTGGTAAGGAGGGGAGCGAAAAATGAGAACGCAAAACTCGAAAAGGGCAAGGTCTTGAAGGGGTTAAAGAGAATCCTTCAGCAAGCTTTTGCTATGGAATCTGAGAGCAGCATAATGTAGGGACAGTGAACCTGATTCCAGGCATGTATCACTTACTGGACTGTTTGGTGCAGTTTTGATAGAATCCCTGTTTTCCCTGCTCTAGATGTAGCAGTGCTATGCATGCTGACTGTGTATAACCCTGGGCACACCACTGATTGGCAGCTTCCTGTAAACACTTTATCAAACTGCCAATCAGTGGTGAATTATGCAGATTAGCTGCACTGGCTTCCACCAGTAGTCTGCCAGTGGTCATCTCCTGCTGATAAAACACTGATTGTATTGAAACGTCAACAAGCTGATGAGAAAGTGATACATCCCTGGAATCAGGATCTCTGTCCCTAGATCATGCTGCTCTCAGATTTAATAGCTGAAAACTGCTGACGGATGCCGATTGAAAGCATAAATACCCAGAGATCTGCAAAATGTTGTCCTCCTATCTGGTTTCCATCTACGGCTAGGGCCAAAAGACATATGAATATGAGCCTGTAACATTTTTATTGAGCCTAAGTGAAAACATCAGATTCCCACAAGAAACATTAGATTCGATGTTATCACTTACAGACTGAATATTTATTTGCTAGACCTTAGTTAAACATTTTCTCTCATTGCTTTGCAAATGTTTGTTAAAGATTGTTGAAGAAGCACTCCTATCAGAATTTCTATCCTCATAATATACTGCAGTCATCATGCACTGTGTACTTACAATTGCTCATTTTGCCTTTCTATCCAGATAATTCTTCTCTTTTCCATTATGTCTATGAGTCTACGACATCATATGATTACAAACTGACTTGCTGAATCCTTCTAAGCTCTATGTAGAATCAGGAGGTCAATTTTCACATCATGAGAAATGAGTCACTGTAAAAGTCCCTGACTTTTACCTTAACTTATGAGCGAAGCAGCTGGGTCAGGAGTTGAAGAGGGAGATGACTCAGGAAGGGAAAAGAGAAGAATTAGCTGGGTAGAAAGGCAAAATGAGCAATTGTAGCTAAACAGTGCTATTTACTGTAATATGACATTTGCAATATATTAAGAGGGTAAAAACTTTGATGGGGGCTTCTTTAATTATTCATAATAAATAGTTGATATTGAGCAGAAACATATCAATACACATTATTATATATTATTAATTCAGATAGTTCAATATTTGACATTTTGATTACTATTTTTTATTTGATGTTGCTGTTTTATCCTTTTTTAGGCGTTTATGCACGATTGTAGCAATGTAATGCTGTTTCAGTATCGTTGGATGAATATCAACTGCTAAAACTGCATCATTATATAACAATGGTGTACCAGGAATTTTACTAATAGTATTTATTTTATCCTTCAACAATTATTGCATTGTTTTCGGATAACAATACATATTTTAGCAAAAAAAAATATCTTGCTAAAACGTACCTGTGCTTTACAGTCTTTACGCAAAAATAGACCCCCCACGATTCTCAAATGCTTCTTTAATGATATGGCAGGGCAAACATAAATCACTTTTCATCATCTGGGGCCTTTGTGGGTGAAGAACCACATGGTCGTTCTTCCGACTTTAGCATGTCTTCTTCTGATACTTAAAGGGAATCTGTCATCAGGCTTGGCCGATACAAGTTACGGCCACCGCCTTTCAGGGCTGATATAAAGCATTCTATAATGCTCTATATCTGCCCCCAACTCGACCTGTAAGAGAAGAAAAACAAGTTTTATTATACTCACCTGCAGGGCGGTCTAGTCCTGCGCAGGCGTACTAATCTGCCCTGTTGAGGGCAGAGCAAAGTACTGCAGTGCGCAGGTGCTGGGCCTCTCTGACCTTTCCCAGCGCCTGCACACTGCAGTACTTTGCTCTGCCCTCAATAGGGCAGATTAGTATGCCTGCGCCGGAGCTGCGTAAGAAGATGGGAGGCACCGGACCGAGACCAGCTACACCCATCGGACCGGAACACCCCCCCCCCCCACGCTAGTATAATAAAAGTTATTTTTCTTCTCTTGCAGGTCAGATCGGGGGCTTATATACAGCATTATAGGATTCTGTAGATAAGTCCTGGAAGGCGGTGGCCGTAACTCGTATCGGCTAAACCTGGTGACAGGTTCCCTTTAAGCCACCATCTTGCCCATATTGACAAACTGTGTCAATCTAATTGTCACCTTTACCCGAGGGAGCTCTCATCACTTACAGCCCAGCTCCCACGTTATCTGTGCGACAGGCGCCCACTCCTGGGCACAGTAAGTAGTACTCCCTATGACCGCAGAGCATGGACGTCACCGGGAACTGCCGCAGTAATGGAGACCAGGATGTGCGTGCCTGTACTCAAAAACAAAGAAAGAATTAGTCCTCTTCCAGCATACGTCAGTTTCTCTCTACACCATTAACTCCATCACATATTTAGACCACCAAGCTGGATTTAATTAGTACGATTTTGTTCTTTTTTTGTTATCTAAACCTGGGGTGCATCTTTTAGTCCAAAATATGCTGTCATTTCTCCTAGTTTTGCAGGAGTCAAAAGAGATATGCAAAATAGGTTTATGACCTGTGAATCTTAAGACCAAATATTAGTCATACGTTAGCTTTGTTCGAAAATATGATAATATGCAGAAAAAATTTAATTTCACCCGTACAGCTCACATGCACAATATTATTAATGGCATACATTTTCTTTGTTTATTATAAATATGTAATCCCTGTTTATGAGATTTTAACTATGATTATTATTGTTTCAGACAATTCATTTAAACTAGAAAATACCTCTGTCTAGCAACAGAATCATTTCCCTTTTAGGAAAACAAGGCAATGCTCCGACTATTTTTAGATGGACTGTTTAGTGTCCATGTAAAATTGTGTAGTTTGCACTGCCACCAGGTGGTGAAAATGAGAAATACACATGCAAACATTTTGTTTTAGATTCTCTTAACAAAAAACGTAAAAAAAAAACTCTAAAACAGCAGCATAATAGATAGAAAAAAAGAAAAGTCTTAACTTTAACCATTATCAGTCCTACTTTTTTATACATTACCAGATAACCAATGCTTTTATCATAATGTTTATGATGTACAATAACAAGTCGTATTGTGGTACCGTGTTAGCCAGAAAAATCGATGTGAATACTTTTCTGCCCAATGATGACAGAAGTATTCTAGGAGTGATACCTTTATTGGCTAACCAGAACATAATATGTTTGCAAGCTTTCGAGCACACCGAAGACACTCAGTTAGCACCCGAGCATGCTCGTATAACACCTTATCAGAGCACGTTCGCTCATCACTACTAGTTAAATAACAATAATATTCAAAACAATGGCAGTAGATATCTCTCAGCAATTTTTGCTGATAAGAAAAAAAGACCTGAAAGATAAGGCCCAGCAATTGAATTACTTAGAGGAATAGGTTAAAAAAAAATGAAAGAACCAAAGACAGAAACCTAATGAATAATTACCCTGCAGTAAACAAATAAATAGCATAGTGCATGAAAGTATTATACAGTACCAAGTTAACATGTTTTTTGATTAAAAAAAAAAAATATGTGAAAGTTATCTCGCCTTGTCACGGCATTTCAAAAAAATGAAAAGTAGCATTTTTGCACTTAGTTGATAGAAAATTAGACAGAATACAGCTATAGGAACTCTGCATTCATGTGGAAAAGTCGTAATCAGCCAGATCATTTTCCTTTTTGTAATTTTTAAAATTTAAAAAATGAAAATATATATACTGTATATATTTTGCCTAAAATACAAAAGAAATGTGTCATCTATAACTTTAGGCATTTTAGAGATCATTTCTAGTGATGAGCGAGTATACTCCTTGCTCGGTTGGTCTCCGAGTATTTGCTAGTGCTTGGAGATTTAGTTTTCCTCGCCGCAGCTGCATGATTTACTGCTGCTAGACAGCCTGAATACATGTGAGGAATGCTTGTTTGTTAGGGAATTCCCACATGTATTCAGGCTGCCCAGGAGCCGTAAATCATGCAGCTGAGGCAATGAAAACAAGAGTATTTTGGCATGCTCTGAGATCACCGGAGCATGCTCAGGGAGACCCGAGCAACAATGCTATTCGCTCATCACTAATCATTTCATCTTCAGCTTGCTTTACTGTTCACAATAACAGTCATTTTGACCAGGGGTGCCCAACCTTTTACATACCGCTGTAGATACCATTTTGTATATGGTTGAGTGCATAACAAATTTGGGTTCTCTGATCAGTATGTCCACTATCAATTGGTTATGTCCACCATCAATTGGTTGTGTCCACCATCAATTAGTTATGTCCACCATCAATTGGTTATGTCCACCATCAATTGGTCATGTCAGCCATCAATTGGTTATGTCCACCATCAATTGGTAATGTCAACCATCAATTGGTTGTGTCCACCATCAATTGGTTATGTCCACCGTCAATTGGTTATGTCCACCGTCAATTGGTTATGTCCACCATCAATTGGTAATGTCAACCATCAATTGGTTGTGTCCACCATCAATTGGTTATGTCCACCGTCAATTGGTTATGTCCACCATCAATTGGTTGTGCCCACCATCAATTAGTTATGTCCACCATCAATTGGTTATGTCAACCATCAATTGGTTATGTCCACCATCAATTGGTTATGTCAAAGGCCTTTAGAAGTGTTAAACAGGATGCACATACCCATGGTTTTGATAGTTTACATTTCAATGGCTCCTGAGAGCCCAAATATTTTCTTACTGTAGGGAAATAATAAGGGTAATATCAACCGACCAGTGCTCCTCCACTTTGAGTGATTTGAACGTAATGTGGTAATGAAGAATAACATCTCCAGGTTAGAGGGAGAAGCACATAGCTGAAGTTCCAAAATGGGTATAAATGTCCCAGGCATGGCACAGAGGAAAGGCATTCAAAAAGGGATCCTTGGAGGGAGACAACCCAGGAAGAAGACATCCCAGGGAAGGGAAGAAAAGCATTCAGGGGGGTATCCCTGGAGGAGAATGGATTTCTTCCTGGTAACTATGACATTTTTGAAAGTGTTTTAAATTTGAGGAATTAATGTCTTTGCTTTTATTTATTAACTAGATGGTGGCCTGATTCTAACGCATCGGGTATTCTAGAATATGTATGTAGTTTATTTATGAAGATTTAAGAATAATGCATTGAATACACAGGATTCGGCCGTCCGGGCGCGACCAGTGAAGCCAGGGCCAGCTCCAGGTTTTGAGGGCCCCGGACAAAAGAGTCTCAGTGACCCTAAATGCTTGGGACCCCTGTAGTCAGTTCTCCTTAGAGCACACACGGACACTGTATGGCTGGCTCTGCACATCTTTTTAGATCTATCACTGACTCCTTGCTTTCTAAATATAGAATATGTGCCGGGAATATTTAATATCTATGAGCTGCCCAGTCCACCAAATATCAGGAACGCTGTCACAAAGCTTGTGCATAATGAGCAACCATCGATTATGTGAACGTTGCTTATGGCTGTGTTGCTTTGTGGTCGGTCCCTGCAGCGTTTGTGCATGGTCGGTCCCTGCAGCATTTGTGCCCGGTCGGTCCCCGCAGCGTTTGTGTCTATACCCGTCCTTCGCTGGACCTGTGATGACGTCGCGGTCACTTGATCGTGACGTCATGGCAGGTCCTTCTCGCGCAGGTGCGCAAGACCTGTGATGACGTCGCGGTCACATGACAGTGACGTCATGGCAGGTCCTTGTCGCATACCATCCTTAGCACCGGAACCTGCTGCTTGCATGGAGCGGTCACCAGAGTGTCGCGAAAGGTGAGTATATAATGATTTTTTATTTTTTAAATTATTTTTAACATTAGATCTTTTTACTATTGACTCTGCATAGGCAGCATCAATAGTAAAAACTTGGTCACACAGGGTTAATAGCGGCGGTAATGGAATGAGTTACCCGCGGCATAACGCGGTCCGTTACCACTGGCATTAACCCTGTGTGAGCGGTGACTGCGGGGAGTATGGAGCGGGCGCCGGGCACTGACTGCATGGGAGTAGGGAGGGACTAATTGGACTGTGGCCGTCGCTGATTGGTCGTGGCAGCCATGACAGGCAGCTGGCGAGACCAATCAGCGACTTGGATTCCATGACAGACAGAGGCTGCGACCAATGAATATCCGTGACAGACAAAGACAGACAGAAGGACAGAAAGACGGAAGTGACCCTTAGACAATTATATAGTAGAAGTGCCACAAAAAACATGGCCACTCAGAGAGGACAGGCACATCCTCTGTCTAAACATGCCACACAAAGGAGTTTATTGACTGGTAATTCATTCCCTGTTGATGACACGCCCAGACATGCGCAATAGGCTAGGCAGAACGCTGAATAGAGAGGATGGCGTCCTCCACGAATAACATGTGTTTTACAGGGTGAGTGTAAACAAAACAAAAGAAATAACATAGCGATCTGTTGTGCAGCATAGGATACAATCTGAAATAAGCAATAAGTAATATAATATGTTTTAGGTGATATTAAGCACATTTGCACTTATGCACTTTATGCACTTTGATTCAAATATGTAATGATGCACTTTTAACAATATGTAACGCACTATTATAATGGATATTATAATCAGCTATAATTTAAGGATGGTTAAGATACCTATAAATACACATTATGAAGATACACCCACTCCTTGAGAAAGGCTCATTTATAGCCGAAACGTCGCCAAGACATGTGGGTTGATTAAAATTCTGCACATTTTTCCACTGAAACAATGGAGTGCTGCCTCTTTTTTGGACTTATATATATACATATATATATATACACTATATATATATATATATACACATATGTATGTATATATTTAAAAAAAATTCCTCTACCTTTCTCTTCCCTCACCTCTATAAGATGTAATATATCCATTTGTTTATATTAGATGAAGTTATTCTAAAAAAAATTTTTACATCAGACACGTACTATGAAGGTGCTGTGACACCTCTCGTATTTTGCTTACTATCCTCCTTCTTTTGCTTTGTCATGATTGCATTGATTTAATTCCTGGATGTATACAATTTATTTCTCAAAAATATTTCCCGGATCCGTGCTTTCCTTGACCGCAACACTGCAAAAACGCTAGTGCATGCCCTTATCATCTCCCGCCTCGACTATTGCAACCTCCTACTCTCTGGACTCCCCTCTAGCACTCTGGCACCACTCCAATCCATCCTACACTCTGCTGCCCGACTAATCCATCTGTCCCCCCGCTATTCCCCAGCCTCTCCCCTGTGTCAAGCCCTTCACTGGCTTCCTATCGCCCAGAGACTCCAGTTCAAAACCCTCACACTGACATACAAAGCCGTCCACAACCTGTCTCCTCCATACATCTGTGACATGGTCTCCCGATACCTACCTACATGCAACCTCCGATCCTCTCAAGACCTCCTTCTCTACTCCCCTCTCATCTTTTCTTCCCATAACCGCATCCAAGACTTCTCCCGTGCTTCCCCCATACTCTGGAACTCTCTACCCCAACACATCAGACTCGCGCCTACCATAGAAACCTTCAAAAAGAACCTGAAGACTCATCTCTTCCGACAAGCCTACAGCCTGCAGTGATCCTCAACCTACTGAACAGCCGCACAGCCAGCTCTTCCCTCTCCTAGTGTATCCTCCCCTGCAGACTGTGAGCCCTCGCGGGCAGGGTCTTCCCTCCTTATGTACTCGTGTGCCTTGTTATCTGCTCATGTTTAATGTATTTGTCTATATTTGCCCCGTATTCACATGTAAAGCGCCATGGAATAAATGGCGCTATAAAAATGTATAATAATAATAATAATAATATTGTTTTTCTTTTCATTTTAGACACTGATGAAGGTCATATCTCGACCGAAACATTTGCATTGTTGTACTATGTTTGGACCACATTAAATTCTTGCGCACACATCTGTTGAGTACAAAGTTTTCATTCCACTACATTTTAAGGTCTGGGACCCTACTTTGAGCACCAAGCTACGTTGTGCCACGATATACATTGATAACTACAGATGTATGGAGGATACAGGTTGTGGATGGCTTTGTATGCCATGGTTAGGGTTTTAAATTGTAGTCTCTGGGTAATGGGGAGCCGGAGCAGAGACTGACAGAGGGGAGAGTCTGAGGAATAGCGAGGGGACAGGTGGATTAATCGAGCAGCAGAGATTAGAATAGATTGGAGAGGTGTGAGAGTGTTAGAGGGGAGCCACAGATAACATTTACAAAATGGTTCGGACATGTGATTGTATTGTATTTTCATGACTGTGGTTTTATTGTATTTTTATAGTAATGTGAAATATAAAAGTGCATAGAACCTTATAGCCACTTATGTTATGTGTTTATGCAGCACCCCAGGTTACCGGTTGCTGCAGTGATGTTGCTTTTCCTTTGGGCAAGGTGATGTCATGCTCAGAGGCAAAGGAGTTCTCTTCACACATGCAACACACATTCTAAATCCAGGCCAGGAGGGGGAGCTCAAGACCCGGATTCAAGGGAGCTTCCCTATGCTTTATGTTTCCTGACCTGGAGGAGGAGTCAGTTTAGTCTGGGAGAGACACAGAAGGAGAAGGACGTCTGGAGCAGACGTGAGAGGCCTGGCAGCCACGTGGAGCTGCAGCCTCTGGGAAGGAGAAACCTGTAGGGTTGCATGTGGAGCAGCCGGAAGGGAAGGAGCACAGGAGAGAGACAGAGCTCAGAGTGGAACTGTGGCAGGACACCCTCAGAGCTAAAGCGCAGCAATCCGGGAATCGGGAGCCCGAGGCTTTTGTGGACTCTAGGATAAGGAGCAGAACCGGAGGGCACTACACTACACGTCACCTGCCCGCACCACGCCTGAGACGTACCAGCACCTGAGGAGCCTGGGGCATCTGAGAGTCCCTGTAAACAGGCTCAAGCTGCCAGTCATGCAGGTACCTGTCCCAGGGCAGGGGGAAAAAGGGAGAACCTTGTAGGAAGCTTAAAGCAGCAAGGACCTCACTTAGAAAGGCGCAAGTAGGAAAGGCTCATGGACCTCTACTGGGAAAAGAGAACTCTCACTTGCCTCTGAGCCAGCCGGACCACCATCACCCATGCTTTGTACCCTCGACTGTAGCCTGTCACCCACAAGTAAACCAGGTAAAGACTTATCACTTGTCTCCTCCATTTATTCACCGGCTACACAATCTACGCCACACACCATAGGACCCCTGGGGACCCCGCTTCACCTGTGGGAAGTGTAATATCTGGGCTGCCGCAACATCCCCCAGGGGACCCCTTTAATGCAGCGTCGGTCCCGCTATTGACCGAACTCCACAGGTGGCATGACGACAAACTTTGAACATTAACCCCTTTAACGTTGATGCCAGGGCCACAGACCGGGTCGCAGCCACCATGATATCTCCCTTTGCGACCGAACCCAGTACCGAGTACCCCACTGCCCTGTGGGAGCGTCATTTAATGTACAAGGTTATTGATGTAAAATGTATAGCGAAAGAGGCAGCTGTGGGCAGATTAGTAATAGGAAGCAGTACACAGGTTTAGAGACAGTTAAATGCGTTGGGAATAGCTCACATATTAGGAGGAGCCTAGAGTAAACAAAAAAGTTAAGCGCTTCCTGGATAGGGAGTTTAACACAGTGAGAGCTGGAGGTTTAAGTAGGAAGTTCATGTGAACATTGCAGTGGGTACAAGAAGTACATACCATTCAAGCAACATGAGGTCTCACCAGAAGCCTGGCAGAAATCCCTGTGAGGTCCGGGGCCTGTGGCTGGAACTGGGACTGTTACTGGAATGCGTGTCTTATTCTCTTCAATGTGGAAGAGCATGGACAGGGAAAAGCAAGAGGAAATGGTGGTGGGTCTCAGAAAAGCTGCATTGTCGGACAGGGAGTCCCTAGGACCAATAGAAGCTGTTGAGGTAGAGACAGTTCGAGCAAAACGGCGGTAAAGCTTTAACCCTTTAAAGGGACACTGTCACCTGAATTTGGAGGGAACAATCTTCAGCCATGGAGGCGGGGTTTTGGGGTTTTTGATTCACCCTTTCCTTACCCGCTGGCTGCATGCTGGCTGCAATATTGGATTGAAGTTCATTCTCTGTCCTCCATAGTACACGCCTGCGCAAGGCAAGATTGCCTTGTGCAGGCATGTACTTCGGAGGACACAGCATGAACTTCAATCCAATATTGCAGCCAGCATGCAGCCAGCGGGTAAGGAAAGGGTGAATCAAAAACCCCAAAACCCCGTCTCCATGGCTGAAGATTGTTCCCTCCAAATTCAGGTGACAGTGTCCCTTTAAGGACCAGGGTATTTCCATTTTTGTGTTTCCATTTTTTGCTCCCCGTCTTCCCACAACCATAATTTTTTTATTTTTCCTTCAACATAGCCATGTGAGGGCTTTTTTTGGCGGGACGAGTTGTACTTTTGAATGGCACCATTGATTTTATCATATCATGTACTGGAAAATGGGAAACAAATTCCAAATGCAGTGAAATTGCAAATTAAGTGCAATTCCACAATTGTTTTTTTTTTTTTTTTTTTACCATATTCACTAAGTGATTAACTGACCTGCGATTATGATTCTCCAGGTCATTATGAGTTCACCGACACTAAACATGTCTAGGTTCTTTTTTATTTAAAGGGAATCTGTCACCTACTTTTTCGCATATAAGCTTCGGCCGCTGCCATCAGGGGCTTATCTACAGCATTCTGTAATGCTGTAGATAAGCCCGATATAACCTGAAAGATAAGAAAAACAAGTTATATTATACTCACCTGGGGGTGCGGTCTGGTGCGGTCCGGTCCGATGGACGTCATGGTCCGGGTCCGGCGCCTCCCATCTTCCTGCGATGACGTCCTCTTCTTTGCTTCCTGTCGTGGCTCCTGCACAGGCGTACTTTCTGTCCTGTTGAGGGCAGAGCAAAGTACTGCAGTGCGCAGGTTCTGGGCTTCTCGGACCTTTCCCAACGCCTGCGCACTGCAGCACTTTGCTCTGCCCTCAACAGGGCTGATAAAGTATGCCTGCGCAGGAGCCCTGACAGGAAGCAAGGAAAAGGGCGTCATCACATGAAGATGGGATGTGCCGGACCCTGACTGCAAAGCCCATTGGGCCCGGACGGCACCAGACCGCCCCCCCAGGTGAGTATAATATAACCTGTTTCTCTTATCTTTCAGGTTACATTGGTGGCTTATCTACAGCATTATAGAATGCTGTAAATAAGCCCCCGATGGCGGTGGCCGTAACTTATATACGAAAAAGTAGGTGACAGATTCCCTTTAAGCGGTGAAAAAAAATTCCAAAGTTTGTAAAAAAAAATTTAAAAAGTTGCAATTTTCAAAGACTCGTAGCATCCCCACTTTTCTGGGCTTATTTTTTGTGGGCCGATCTAACATTTTTTTTTATACCATTTTGGTGTGTATATGATCTTTTGGTCGCAGTTATTGCATTTTATGCCATGTTGCAGTGACCAAAAAATGTACTTGTGGCATTTCGATTTTTTTCTCACTATGCCGTTTACCAATTGGATTAATTATTTTTATATATTGATAGATCGGGCGATTCTGAACTCGGCGATACCAAATATGTGTATATTTGTTTTTTTATTGTGTTATTTTGAATGAGGCAAAAGGGGGGTGATTTGAACTTTTATATACTTTTTTATTTTTTTTATAGTTTTACTTTTTTTTCTTACTTTTTACTTGCTTTAATAGTCCCCATGGGAGACTAGAAACCCTGCTCTATGTAGCAGATATGCTCTATGTAGCAGATATGCTCACTTGCTATGAGCGCCGACCGCTGGAAGGCACTCATAGCTATGCAGCTATGACATCCACAGGGGTCTCCTGCTGACCCCGCATTGTCATGCCAACCCATCGGCGACCCACGGTCACGTGACACGGGCGCCAATGGGAGGAGGTTTGACAGAGGTATTTAACATGTTAATAGCCGTGGGTAGATCGTGATTCCACCCACGGCTGTTAGGAGCACATGACAGCTGATAAGATCATCATTGCTGGAGCCCGCACCAAAGCCCACACCAAACGGGGAGACGTCCAATGACGGACACTGCCCATCATTGTACTGTGTAAATGGAACAACAACCAGAGGGTGCTGTACCCGATACCACATGTTGCAGACTGTTGTATCTGAACTGTCCAGTAAAGTTAAACTTGTTGAAATGAACCAAGTGTTTCCTAATGTGTATGTGGCTGATCCTGTACCCATGGACATGGATGTAGCAGAGGCTTCTGGCCTACAAATGAGTGCAGAGCGAACCTTACTGCACACATGGAAAAGGAAACTGTTTGCTAGTGGAGTGCCAGGGCATGGATAAGCAACAGCAGGCCCACAGCACCAGCCCTGAGCGCCTCTTCACAGGGTGAACAGAAAAACTGTGCATTTCTGCCAGATATACTGTGCGTGCACATACCAAATTGTACATACGTGACCTTCGCTCCATTGACTTTTATTGGTGTATCATGACAAAATGTACATGTGACCATTGTGCCCATTAACTTCAGAACTGTCGTTTTAATTCTTCATTTATCAATGTATTTTCTGACTCCATTTCTAATTTCAATTGTTTTACTATTTTACCCCATTCTAATAGCAATTGGTTTTTGTGTGAGATTCCCTTCAAGGCCTGTGCTAGCTCTTGTTTAACTGATTATGCAGTTTTCTCTAGCTCTGAAATATAGATTTGTGTCCTAAATATAAGGGGCCACTATTTTCCATGAAATGCTGCAAGCAAACATTTTTTTCCATAAATATAAGATTACCGTATGTAATATGTTTCCATAAATAATTACATAAATAATTATATAAATCAATCAATCATGCCAATTATATCCAAATATAAATATAGACTTGTACTAACCATATCGGTAATAGTCTTCAAAAAAAGATACTTAGAAACTGCAAACAGTTCAGAACTCATATTGTCAAACCACACAACTAAATTTCAAGAATATTCTTCTAGTGATTTATTTCTATTCTTACTATCTAAAGAAATTTAGAAAAGCAATAACTCACAAATAAAAAACTAAATTTTTCAAGCCAAAGGAATACAATTCCCTCATTTTCAGAGTGATTCTATTTTTTGAAGTTTTATATTTATATTGTTATATATATCAATTTCCTAAAACCCTCTGTTCTTACCTATTCCGTTCGGCTACGTTCCCGCAATGAATACTTGGTGACTTTTTGGTATTGCATATTTTCTACAGGACGTGTGCACCCATTAGGTAAATTAGGTAAATTGTGTTTTTGAGTGCATTTTTTCCATGCGCTTTTATCACATTTTTGACGCTGTGTTTTTTGTCTCTTGTTGGTATGACATGTTTTAAATAAAACTGCTTGGCTTTTGATGCATCTTGGTAGCTGATCATGAGAAAACCTTATTGATTTAATCATGTGTCGATTAGGGACAAAAAATATTTTCGAAAGTTTTACTTCCTTGAAAATTTGAGGTGATTATGATAAACCCATTCGGGCTAAGCAGAAATATAGTTCCAGATAGTCTGTGTCACGTAGAAATTTTTAGAAACATGAGATTAAGTTTCACTGCTTATGAAGCATTCAAATGATACCAGCAGCATTCGTTCATCTGCACCCAAAGTGTTTCGCTGTTGATTTTCATTTGTACTCAACATTCGGTGGATCCCATATTAGTCTCCAGCAATAGTCAACTAGCATTGATGGAAATATCTTGCTGAAACCTTTTCATCATGTTAGTCAGTAACTACATCAAGATTTTCAGGGAAGAATTCCAAATGTGAATGAAGAAAATTAATTTTCAATTACATGTTGCACTTCATCACTTTGTAGCAATTCAGTGTAGTTTGGTGTTCAATAGTTGCCAAGAAAATTCCCAGAAACATGCTTGAATGATTTCCCCCACCAGCAGATCTTCGAAGCGCTTGTCATTCATGATGTGTCCTGTTGTGAATTCTGTGATCAAGCTCCCTCCTGTGGTCATGAGTGGTACTTCGGCTGGTTCTGTCTATGAGCTTCCGCATGGTTGTTTGTAGGTTTTTGTGCTGACCGCAAAGCTATCTTTCCTATCCTCGGTCTATTCAGTAAGTCGGGCCTCACTTTGCTAAAATCTATTTCATCTCTGTGTTTGTATTTTCATCTTAACTCACAGTCATTATATGTGGGGGGCTGCCTTTTCCTTTGGGGAATTTCTCTGAGGCAAGGTAGGCTTATTTTTCTATCTTCAGGGCTAGTTAGTTTCTCAGGCTGTGCCGAGTTGCATAGGGAGCATTAGGCGCAATCCACGGCTACCTCTAGTGTGGTATGATAGGATTAGGGATTGCGGTCAGCAGAGTTCCCACGTCTCAGAGCTCGTCCTATGTTAGTAACTATCAGGTCACTTTGTGTGCTCTTAACCACTAGGTCCATTGTGGTTCTGAATCACCTGTTCATAACAGTACAGGAGGCCCAAAGTACTAATGCTTCTCAATAGAGGGAAAAGAGAAGTCCTGAGACCATTTTTTTTTCTTTGCACTGTGTTTTGTCTTTCTTTTCCCCTTTACATCAGGGTGGTTTAGAACACAGGTGTAGACATGGACATTCAAGGTCTGTCCTCTTTGATGGATAATCTCGCTATAAGTGTTCAGAACATTCAAGATTTAGTGGTTCAGAATCCTATGTTAGAACCTAAAATTCCTATTCCTGAGTTATTTTTTGGAGATAGAGCTAAGTTTCTGAATTTCAAAAATAATTGTAAACTATTTCTGGCTTTGAAACCCCGCTCCTCTGGTGACCCAGTTCAACAAGTAAAGATCATTATTTCTTTATTACGTGGCGACCCTCAAGACTGGGCATTTTCCCTTGCGCCAGGAGATCCTGCATTATGTGATATTGATGCGTTTTTTCTGGCGCTCGGGTTGCTTTATGATGAACCTAATTCAGTGGATCAGGCAGAGAAAATCTTGCTGGCTCTGTGTCAGGGTCAGGATGAGGTAGAGATATATTGTCAGAAATTTAGGAAGTGGTCTGTGCTCACTCAATGGAATGAATGTGCTCTGGCAGCAATTTTCAGAAAGGGTCTCTCTGAAGCCCTTAAGGATGTCATGGTGGGATTTCCTATGCCTGCTGGTCTGAATGAGTCTATGTCTTTGGCCATTCAGATCGATCGACGCTTACGTGAGCGTAAAACTGTGCACCATTTGGCGGTATTATCTGAGCATAAACCTGAGCCTATGCAATGCAATAGGACTTTGACCAGAGCTGAACGGCAGGAACACAGATGACGGAATGGGCTGTGTTTTTACTGTGGTGATTCCACTCATGCTATCTCCGATTGTCCTAAGCGCACTAAGCGGTTCGCTAGGTCTGCCACCATTGGTACGGTACAGTCGAAATTTCTTTTGTCCGTTACTTTGATCTGCTCTTTGTCATCCTATTCTGTCATGGCATTTGTGGATTCAGGCGCTGCCCTGAATTTGATGGACTTGGAGTATGCTAGGCGCTGTGGGTTTTTCTTGGAGCCCTTGCAGTATCCTATTCCATTGAGAGGAATTGATGCTACGCCTTTGGCCAAGAATAAGCCTCAGTACTGGACCCAGCTGACCATGTGCATGGCTCCTGCGCATCAGGAGGATATTCGCTTCTTGGTGTTGCATAATCTGCATGATGTGGTTGTGTTGGGGTTGCCATGGCTACAAGTCCATAACCCAGTATTGGATTGGAAATCAATGTCTGTGTCCAGCTGGGGTTGTCAGGGGGTACATGGTGATGTTCCATTTCTGTCTATTTCATCATCCACCCCTTCTGAGGTCCCAGAGTTTTTGTCGGATTACCGGGATGTATTTGATGAGCCCAAGTCCAGTGCCCTACCTCCGCATAGGGATTGTGATTGTGCTATCGATTTGATTCCTGGTAGTAAGTTTCCTAAAGGTCGACTGTTTAATTTGTCTGTGCCTGAGCACGCCGCTATGCGGAGTTACGTAAAAGAATCCTTGGAGAAGGGTCATATTCGCCCGTCGTCGTCGCCATTGGGAGCAGGGTTCTTTTTTGTGGCCAAGAAGGATGATTCGCTGAGACCTTGTATTGATTACCGCCTTCTAAATAAAATCACGGTCAAATTTCAGTACCCCTTGCCGTTGCTGTCTGATTTGTTTGCTTGGATTAAGGGGGCTAGTTGGTTCACCAAGATAGATCTTCGTGGTGCGTATAATCTTGTGCGCATTAAACAGGGCGATGAATGGAAAACAGCATTTAATATGCCCGAGGGCCATTTTGAGTACCTGGTTATGCCATTCGGGCTTTCTAATGCTCCATCAGTGTTTCAGTCCTTTATGCATGACATCTTCCGAGAGTACCTGGATAAATTCCTGATTGTATACTTGGATGATATTTTGGTCTTCTCGGATGATTGGGAGTCTCACGTGAAGCAGGTCAGAATGGTGTTCCAGGTCCTGCGTGCGAGTTCTTTGTTTGTGAAGGGGTCAAAGTGTCTCTTTGGTGTTCAGAAGGTTTCATTTTTGGGCTTCATTTTTTCCCCTTCTACTATCGAGATGGACCCTGTTAAAGTTCAGGCCATTTATGATTGGAATCAGCCGACATCTCTGAAGAGTCTGCAAAAGTTCCTGGGCTTTGCTAATTTTTATCGTCGCTTCATCAATAATTTTTCTAGTATTGCTAAACCATTGACTGATTTAACCAAGAAGGGTGCTGATGTGGTCAATTGGTCTTCTGCTGCTGTGGAAGCTTTTCAAGAGTTGAAGCGTCGTTTTTCTTCTGCCCCTGTGTTGTGTCAACCAGATGTTTCGCTCCCGTTCCAGGTCGAGGTTGATGCTTCTGAGATTGGAGCAGGGGCTGTTTTGTCGCAAAGAAGTTCTGATGGCTCGGTGATGAAACCATGCGCCTTCTTTTCCAGGAAGTTTTCGCCTGCTGAGTGTAATTATGATGTTGGCAATCGAGAGTTGCTGGCCATGAAGTGGGCATTCGAGGAGTGGCGTCATTGGCTTGAAGGAGCTAAGCATCGCGTGGTGGTCTTGACTGATCACAAGAACTTGACTTATCTCGAGTCTGCCAAACGGTTGAATCCTAGACAGGCTCGTTGGTCGCTGTTTTTCTCCCGTTTTGACTTTGTGGTTTCGTACCTTCCGGGCTCTAAAAATGTGAAGGCGGATGCCCTGTCTAGGAGTTTTGTGCCCGACTCTCCGGGTTTGTCTGAGCCGGCGGGTATTCTCAAAGAGGGGGTAATTTTGTCTGCCATCTCCCCTGATTTGCGGCAGGTGCTGCAAAAATTTCAGGCTAATAGACCTGACCGTTGCCCAGCGGAGAAACTATTTGTCCCTATTAAATGGACGAGTAGAGTTATCTCTGAGGTTCATTGTTCGGTGTTGGCTGGTCATCCTGGAATCTTTGGTACCAGAGATTTGGTGGCTAGATCCTTTTGGTGGCCGTCTCTGTCGCGGGATGTGCGTTCGTTTGTGCAGTCCTGTGGGATTTGTGCTCGGGCTAAGCCCTGCTGTTCTCGTGCCAGTGGGTTGCTTTTGCCCTTGCCAGTCCCGAAGAGGCCCTGGACACATATCTCTATGGATTTTATTCTCCCCGTCTCTCAAAAAATGTCGGTCATTTGGGTTGTTTGTGATCGCTTCTCGAAGATGGTCCATTTGGTACCCTTGTCTAAATTGCCTTCCTCCTCTTATTTGGTGCCATTGTTCTTCCAGCATGTGGTTCGTTTACATGGCATTCCGGAGAACATCGTTTCTGACAGAGGTTCCCAGTTTGTTTCGAGGTTTTGGCGAGCCTTTTGTGCTAGGATGGGCATTGATCTGTCTTTTTCCTCGGCTTTCCATCCTCAGACAAATAGCCAGACTGAACGAACCAATCAGACATATGGAAACATATCTGAGATGTTTTGTTTCTGCCGATCAGGATGATTGGGTGTCCTTTTTGCCTTTGGCTGAGTTCGCCCTTAATAATCGGGCCAGCTCGGCTACTTTGGTTTCGCCGTTTTTCTGCAATTCTGGTTTCCATCCTCGTTTCTCTTCAGGGCAGGTTGAGTCTTCTGACTGTCCTGGTGTGGATACTGTGGTGGATAGGTTGCAGCAGATTTGGACTCATGTGGTGGACAATTTGACATTGTCTCAGGAGAAGGCTCAACGTTTCGCTAACCGCAGGCGCTGTATGGGTCCCCTACTTCGTGTTGGGGATTTGGTTTGGTTGTCATCTCGTTATAGTCCTATGAAGGTTTCCTCTCCTAAGTTTAAGCCTCGTTTCATTGGTCCGTATAGGATTTCTGAGGTTCTTAATCCTGTGTCTTTTCGTTTGACCCTTCCAGCTTCTTTTTCCATCCATAACGTATTCCATAGGTCATTGTTGCGGAGATACGTGGCACCTGTGGTTCCATCCGTTGATCCTCCTGCCCCGGTTTTGGTTGAGGGGGAGTTGGAGTATATAGTGGAGAAGATTTTGGATTCTCGTATTTCGAGACGGAAACTTCAGTACCTGGTTAAGTGGAAGGGTTATGGTCAGGAAGATAATTCCTGGGTCTTTGCCTCTGATGTTCATGCTGCCGATCTGGTTCGTGCCTTTCATTTGGCTCATCCTGGTCGGCCTGGGGGCTCTGGTGAGGGTAAGGTGACCTCTCCTCAAGGGGGGGTACTGTTGTGAATTCTGTGATCAAGCTCCCTCCTGTGGTCATGAGTGGTACTTCGGCTGGTTCTGTCTATGAGCTTCCGCTGGTGGATGTGAGTGGGGCTGCGGCTTCTGACTTTCCTTCCTCAGGTGACAAGGTTAAGTCGTTAGGTGCTGCTCTATTTAACTCCACCTAGTTCTTTGTTCCTGGCCTCCAGTCAATGTTCCAGTATTGGTCTGGCTCTCTCCTGGATCGTTCTTGTGGCCTGTCTGCCCTGCATAAGCTAAGTTCTGCTTGTGTTACTTTTGTTTGCTATATTTTCTGTCCAGCTTGCTATATTGGTTTTTCTTGCTTGCTGGAAGCTCTGAGAAGCAGAGGGAGCACCTCCGTACCGTTAGTCGGTGCGGAGGGTCTTTTTGCCCCCACTGTGTGGTTGTTAGTAGGTTTTTGTGCTGACCGCAAAGCTATCTTTCCTATCCTCGGTCTATTCAGTAAGTCGGGCCTCACTTTGCTAAAATCTATTTCATCTCTGTGTTTGTATTTTCATCTTAACTCAGTCATTATATGTATATTATAAGGTAGGCTTATTTTTCTATCTTCAGGGCTAGTTAGTTTCTCAGGCTGTGCCTAGTTGCATAGGGAGCGTTAGGCGCAATCCACAGCTACCTCTAGTGTGGTATGATAGGATTAGGGATTGCGGTCAGCAGAGTTCCCACGTCTCAGAGCTCGTCCTATGTTAGTAACTATCAGGTCACTTTGTGTGCTCTTAACCACTAGGTCCATTGTGGTTCTGAATCACCTGTTCATAACAGTGTCCGATTCGTGGACCAACAGAAATGACTTCCTTAATCTTGTCATCAGTTATTCTCAGGAACATTTGTCTCAATTAACGAAAACCTTCTGCCTCCTTGATCATTGCTTTCACAACATTTTTCAACAGCCCAAGTTTTATACGAGGCAAAAATATCATTACTGAGCCATCAAGCGCTTTATGTGTGACATTTTTCTGCATGGGAGTCAACTAGTTCCTTCTACTGTAGTATGACTGCCTAGCACAGCTGTTCCGTTTGCAAAAGAAACAGTAGCACTTGGTGTATCTGAGCTACAATCCAAGCAGCAGTGTCACTGATTTTAAATCTCTAGAGATGTTCCAGTTGTACAACCCCCTGGCAAAAATTATGGAACCACCGGCCTTGGAGGATGTTCATTCAGTTGTTTAATTTTGTAGAAAAAAAAGCAGATCACAGACATGGCCCAAAACTAAAGCAATTTCAAATGACAACTTTCTGGCTTTAAGAAACACTAAAAAGAAATCAAGAACAAAAAATGTGGTAGTCAATAATGGTTACTTTTTTTTAACCAAGCATAGGAGGAAAATTATGGAATCCTTCAATTCTGAGGAAAAAATTATGGAATAATGAAAAACAAACAAACAAAAAAATACTCCAAAACATCACTAGTATTTTGTTGCACCACCTCTGGCTTTTATAACAGCTTGCAGTCTTTGAGGCATGGATTTAATGTGTGTCAAATAGTATTCTTCATCAATCTAGCTCCAACTTTCTCTGATTGCTGTTGCCAGATCAGCTTTGCCGGTTGGAGCCTTGCCATGGACCATTTTCTTCAACTTCCACCAAAGATTTTCAATTGGATTGAGATCCGGACTATTTGCAGGCCATGACATTGACCTTATGTGCCTTTTTTCAAGGAATGTTTTCACAGTTTTTGCTCTATGGCAGGATGCATTATCATCTTGAAAAATGATTTCATCATCCCCAAATATCCCTTCAATTGATCAGATAAGAAAAATGTCCAAAATATCAGCAAAAATTTGTGCATTTACTGAAGATGTAATGACAGCCATCTCCCCAGTGCCTTTACCTGACATGCAGCCCCATGTCATCAATGACTGTGGAAATTTGCATGATCTCTTCAGGCAGTCATCTTTATTAGTGATGAGCGAATATACTCGTTACCCGAGATTTCCTGAGCACACTCGGGTGTCCTCCAAGTATTTTTTAGTGCTCGTAAATTTAGTTTTTATTGCTGCAGCTGAATGATTTACATCTGTTAGCCAGCATAAGTACATGTGGGGATTCCCAAGCAACCAGGC
The DNA here is from genome assembly GCF_032444005.1 of Ranitomeya imitator. NCBI lineage: Eukaryota > Metazoa > Chordata > Amphibia > Anura > Dendrobatidae > Ranitomeya > Ranitomeya imitator. The sequence continues at coordinate 543,736,902 of NC_091284.1, read as the reverse complement.
AACCCCCACATGTACTTATACTGGCTAACAGATGTAAATCATTCAGCTGCAGCAATAAAAACTAAATTTCCGCGCACTAAAAAATACTCGGAGGACACCAGAGCGTGCACGGGAAATCTCGAGTAACGAATATATTCGCTCATCACCAATCTTTAATAAATCTCATTGGAACGGCACCAAACAAAAGTTCCAGCATCATCATCTTGCCCAATGCAGATTCGTGATTCATCACTGAATATGACATTCATCCAGTCATCCACAGTCCACGATTGCTTTTCTTTGGCCCATTGTAACTTTGTTTTTTTTCTGTTTAGGTGTTATTGATGGCTTTCGTTTAGCTTTTCTGTGTGTAAATCCCATTACCTTTAGGCCGGTTTCACACGTCAGTGGCTCCGGTACGTGAGGTGTCAGTTTCCTCATGTACCGGAGCCACTGACACACGTAGACACATTAAAATCAATGCATCTGTGCAGATGTCATTGATTTTTTGCGGACCGTGTCTCCATGTGCCAAACACGGAGACATGTCAGTGTTCGTGGGAGCGCACGGATTACATGGACCCATTAAAGTCAATGGGTCCGTGTAAAACATAAAGCGCTGTCCCCCCCAATGGTGCTGAAGCCGCCATTCATATCTTCCCTGCAGCAGCGTTTGCTGTAGAGAAGATATGAATAATTGTGTGTAAAATTAAGATCCAGGTCCCCACCCCACTCCCACCCCCTGTGCACCCCCCTTTCCCCCCCCCCCCCCCCCGCTGTGATTAAAATACTCACCCAACTTCCGGCTCCATCGCAGCGTCCTGTCCTGGCCACACCTTCTACTGTATGAGCGGTCACGTGGGGCCGCTCATTTACAGTAATGAATATGCATATTCATGATTGTAATCGGCGGCCCCACGTGACCGCTCATACAGTACAAGGTGCAGCCAGGACAGGAAGCAGCGCCAGCCAGCAAGGGAGCTGGGTAAGTATTTTAATCACAGCGGGGGGCCGCACAGGGGGTGGGAGGGGGTGGGGACCTGGATCTTGATTTTACACACAATTATTCATATCTTCTCTACAGCAAACGCTGCTGCAGGGAAGATATGAATGGGGATTCAGCACCAGATGCAGGGGACAGTGCTAAACTTTAGCGCTGTCTCTGGCACGGTGCCTGTGGTACCCAGCACGGTGCGTGTGGTACCCAGTGGGCACATGGGCGGCACACGTGTGCCGCACGTATGCCACACTGATGTGCCACAGAAATGCACCGGCACACGGACACGGATAATTCCGGTACCAATTTTTCCGGTACCGGAATTATCTGGACGTGTGAGACTGGCCTTAGGCGGTTTCTTACAGTTCAGTCACAGACTTGACTCCAGTTTCCACCCATTCCTTCCTCATTTGTTTTTTTGAGCATTTCCTGTTTTGGAGACATATTGCTTTAAGTTTCCGGTCTTGATGCTTTAATGTCTTCCTTGGCCTACCATTATGCTTGCCTTTAACAACTTCCCATGTTGTTTGCATTTGCTCTAGATTTTAGACACAGCTGACTGTGAACAACCAACATCTTTTGCAACATTGTGTGATGATTTACCCTCTTTTATGAGTTTGATAATCCTCTCCTTTGTTTCAATTGACATCTCTTATGTTGGAGCCATGAATCATGTCAGTCCACTTGGTGCAACAGCTCTCCAAGGTGTGATCACTCCTCTTTAGATGCAGACTAACGAGCAGATCTAATTTGATGCAGGTGTTAGTTTTAGGAATTAAAATATACAGGGTGATTCCATAATTTTTTCCTCAGAATTGAGTGATTCCATAATTTTCTTCCCTATGCTTGGTTAAAAAAGCAACCATTACTGACTATCACATTATTTGTTCTTGGTTTCTTTTAGTGTTTCTTAAAGCCAGAAAGTTGCCATTGAAATGCCTTTAGTTTTGTGCCATGTCTGTCATCTGCTTTTTCTCTACAAAATTAAACAACTGAATGAACATCCTCCAAGGTCGGTGATTCCATAATTTTTGTTGTAGTTGCTGTACTTGATATGCTTCAACAACAGTTCCATGTTCCAAGTTCTCATATGTTTCTTTCATGTGTGCAGTATAGCCAACAGGAATTGAAGGATGACCATTACCATCGTGTAACAAAACAGCCTTCAGGCTTAACGCTGATGATTCAATAAAGAGATGCCACTGTTTTGGTTCATTCTCACATCCCAAAGCTGCAACAACCTATCAATGTCGGTGCAGAAAGTCAGGTTGTGAACCCAGTCAAAAATCTGTGTTAAGTCATCTTGGCAGCTTCGAAAGACAGAAACTTTTATACCAAGTAACAGAAAATGCCATCCTTGAAGTCTTGTGCAGTAACTCTGAATTTGCTTTTGACAAATGTAAGTCACGGACCAAGTTATTCAGTTCAGGTTTTGTTATAAGACGAGGCTCACCACACATACATGGCTCAAAGTCTGAATCTGTGTTGCTCCCCATCTCTGACCTATGCACTGCAACATCTTCATTCCCTGCGTCCTCTAGGCTTCATGTCTCTGATGGAAGAGTGTCATCATGCGACACTGGTCTCATAGCTGAAGGCAGATTCGAATATTCTATGGATTTTTCAACCTTAGCAGAAAAACCATAGACATTGTTAGACAGAAGGACACAGTTTTTGTTCATTTCCACAGTGGAAACGCTTATACGTTTTTTACCTGCAGATTTTCCATATCTAATGCAATTCTACGAGGGAAATCTGTACAATAAAACTTAGCATATCTGCAAAAAAAATCAGTCAGTCAGTCAGTTTGTTCTGTGTTAAAAAAAAAAAAAAGGTGGGCATGTGATTTGTTGTTTTTTTTTAACCCCTTTACCCCCAAGGGTGGTTTGCACGTTAATGACCAGGCCAATTTTTACAATTCTGACCACTGTCCCTTTATGAGGTTATAACTCCGAAACGCTTCAACGGATCCTGGTGATTCTGACATTGTTTTCTCGTGACATATTGTACTTCATGATAGTGGTAAAATTTCTTTGATAGTACCTGCGTTTATTTGTGAAAAAAACGGAAATTTGGCGAAAATTTTGAAAATTTCGCAATTTTCAAACTTTGAATTTTTATGCAATTAAATCACAGAGATATGTCACACAAAATACTTAATAAGTAACATTTCCCACATGTCTCCTTTACATCAGCATAATTTTGGAACCAATTTTTTTTTTGTTAGGGAGTTATAAGGGTTAAAAGTTGACCAGCAATTTCTCATTTTTACAACACCATTTTTTTTTAGGGACCACGTCTCATTTGAAGTCATTTTGAGGGGTCTATATGATAGAAAATGCCCAAGTGTGACACCATTCTAAAAACTGCACCCCTCAAGGTGCTCAAAACCACATTCAAGAAGTTTATTAACCCTTCAGGTGTTTAATAGGAATTTTTGGAATGTTTAAATAAAAATGAACATTTAACTTTTTTACACAAATAATTTACTTCAGCTCCAATTTGTTTTATTTTACCAAGGGTAACAGGAGAAATTGGACCCAAAAAGTTGTTGTCCAATTTGTCCTGAGTACGCTGATACCCCATATGTGGCAGTAAACCACTGTTTGGGCGCATGGGAGAGCTCGGAAGGGAAGGAGCGCTATTTGACTTTTCAATGCAAAATTGACAGGAATTGAGATGGGACGCCATGTTGCGTTTGGAGAGCCACTGATGTGCCTAAACATTGAAACCCCCCACAAGTGACACCATTTTGGAAAGTAGACCCCCTAAGGAACTTATCTGGATGTGTGGTGAGCACTTTGACCCACCAAGGGCTTCACAGAAGTTTATAATGCAGAGCCATAAAAATAAAACAAAATTTGTTTCCCACAAAAATAATTTTTTAGCCCCCAGTTTTGTATTTTCCCTAGGGTAACAGGAGAAATTGGACCCCAAAAGTTGTTGTCCAATTTGTCCTGAGTACGCTGATACCCCATATGTGGGGGGGAACCACCGTTTGGGCGCATGGGAGGGTTCGGAAGGGAAGGAGCGCCATTTGGAATGCAGACTTAGATGGAATGGTCTGCAGGCGTCACATTGCGTTTGCAGAGCCCCTAATGTACCTAAACAGTAGAAACCCCCCACAAGTGACACCATATTGGAAACTAGACCCCTCAGTAAACTTATCTAGATGTGTTGTGAGAACTTTGAACCCCCAAGTGTTTCACTACAGTTTATAACGCAGAGCCGTGAAAATAAAAAATCTTTTTGTTTTCCCACAAAAATTATTTTTTAGCCCCCAGTTTTGTATTTTCCCAAGGGTAACAGGAGAAATTGGTCCACAAAAGTTGTTGTCCAATTTGTCCTGAGTACGCTGATACCCCATATGTTGGGGTAAACCCCTGTTTGGGCACACAGGAGAGCTCGGAAGGGAAGGAGCACTGTTTTACTTTTTCAACGCAGAATTGGCTGGAATTGAGATCGGACGCCATGTCGTGTTTGGAGAGCCCATGATGTGCCGAAACAGTGGAAACCCCCCAATTATAACTGAAACCCTAATCTAAACACACCCCTAACCCTAATTCCAACGGTAACCCTAACCACACCTCTAACCCTGACACACCCCTAACCCTAATCCCAACCCTATTCCCAACTGTAAATGTAATCTAAACCCTAACCCTAACTTTAGCCCCAACCCTAACTGTAGCCCCAACCCTAACCCTAACCCTAGCCCTAACCCTAGCCCTAACCCTAGCCCTAACCCTAACCCTAGCCCTAACCCTAACCCTAGCCCTAACCCTAGCCCTAACCCTAACCCTAACCCTAGCCCTAACCCTAGCCCTAACCCTAGCCCTAACCCTAACCCTAACCCTAGCCCTAACCCTAGCCCTAACCCTAGCCCTAACCCTAGCCCTAACCCTAACCCTAGCCCTAACCCTAGCCCTAACCCTAGCCCTAGCCCTAACCCTAGCCCTAACCCTAGCCCTAACCCTAACCCTAATCCTAGCCCTAACCCTAGCCCTAATGGGAAAATGGAAATAAATACATTTTTTTTTATTTTTCCCTAACTAAGGGGGTGATGAAGGGGGGTTTGATTTACTTTTATAGCGAGTTTTTTAGCGGATTTTTATGATTGGCAGCCGTCACACACTGAAAGACCCTTTTTATTGCAAAAAATATTTTTTGCAATACCACATTTTGAGAGCTATAATTTTTCCATATTTTGGTCCACAGAGTCATGTGAGGTCTTGTTTTTTGCGGGACGAGTTGACGTTTTTATTGAAAACATTTTTGGGCACGTGACATTTTTTTATCGCTTTTTATTCCGATTTTTGTGAGGAAGAATGAACAAAAGCCAGCTATTCATGAATTTCTATTGGGGGAGGCGTTTATACCGTTCCGCGTTTGGTAAAATTGATAAATCAGTTTTATTCTTCGGGTCAGTACGATTACAGCGATACCTCATTTATATCATTTTTTTATGGTTTGGTGCTTTTATACGATAAAAACTATTTTACAGAAAAAATAATTATTTTTGCATCGCTTTATTCTCAGGACTATAACTTTTTTATTTTTTTGCTGATGATGCTGTGTGGCGGCTCTTTTTTTGCGGGACAATATGACGCTTTCAGCGGTACCATGGTTATTTATATCTGTCCTTTTGATCGCGTGTTATTCCACTTTTTGTTCGGCGGTATGATAATAAAGCGTTGTTTTTTGCCTCGTTTTTTTTTTTTTTTTCTTACGGTGTTTACTGAAGGGGTTAACTAGTGGGACAGTTTTATAGGTCGGGTCGTTACGGACGCGGCGATACTAAATATGTGTACTTTTATTGGTTTTTTTTTATTTAGATGAAGAAATGTATTTATGGGAATAATATTTTTTTTTTTTTCATTATTTTGGAATATTTTTTTTTATTTTTTTTACACATTTGGAAATTTTTTTTTTAACTTTTTTACTTTGTCCCAGGGGGGGACATCACAGATCAGTGATCTGACAGTTTGCACAGCACTCTGTCAGATCACTGATCTGACATGCAGCGCTGCAGCCTTCACAGTGCCTGCTCTGAGCAGGCTCTGTGAAGCCACCTCCCTCCCTGCAGGACCCGGATCCGCGGCCATCTTGGATCCGGGGCTCGAGCAGGGAGGGAGGTGAGGAGACCCTCGCAGCAACGCGATCACATCGCGTTGCTGCGGGGGGCTCAGGGAAGCCCGCAGGGAGCCCCCTCCCTGCGCGGTGCTTCCCTGCACCGCCGGCACATCGCGATCATCTTTGATCGCGGTGTGCCAGGGGTTAATGTGCCGGGGGCGGTCCGTGACCGCTCCTGGCACATAGTGCCGGATGTCAGCTGCGATAAGCAGCTGACACCCGGCCGCGATCGGCCGCGCTCCCCCCGTGAGCGCGGCCGATCGGCTATGACGTACTATCCCGTCCAGGGTCAGATAAGCCCAGGGCACCTCGACGGGATAGTACGTCTAAGGTCACAGAGGGGTTAAACTCCAATTTGCTGTGTTTTTGTCACAGCAAAACAATATAGTGTCAAAAACTGACCAAAAACTCATCATGGGAACTGAACCGTAGCCAGACAATACCTTGTTGTATTTAGTTGCTGATTTGAGATCCAGGAGGCTTTCACTGGACATTTGAGAAGACAAAAATTTGCAGTCAGTTAGGCCGGCCTCACACTAGCGTGTTTTACGGACGTAAGAGAGGTGCGGAAAATACGGTTTGCATACGGTACAATGCTTCTCTATGGCCAAGCTCCTATATACGGTCTTCTACGGCCGTAGAAAATCGCAGCATGCTGCGTTTGTCACCGTATTGCGCAAAATATACGCCAATGAAAGTCTATGGGGGCCAGAAAAATACGGATTACACACGGACCAACAGTGTGACTTGCGAGAAATACGCCAGACATCGCCAGGTGCAAGGAATTGAGCCAAGCCCTCAATCAGGAAGCTCAGACACGCTAATTAACTCAAAAAGCCACACAGACATCCCGGAAGTCTGGCGCTCACCTCCACGGAGTTGCAAACATCATGGCCAGCATAATAAATGTGGATATGCTCCTCATTCTGGTCCAAGAAAGGCCAGAAATATGGGACCAGCGGGATCCCAACTACTCCAACCGGGCCAGGAAAGAGGCAGCTTGGAGGAGCATCTGTGGGATCCTATTCCCAGATTATGCCCAACGGCCACGTGCGGAGCGGACAAGTCTATGTAAGTACACTCTTGTATTCACAATATTTTACTTTACAAGATGCTTTCCCTACATGATTACTGGAAGAAACATTTTTAGCTTTATGTCATTTTTGGGCATTTTTGGCAATTCAAAAAGCTGATTAACATGCTAAAGTGTTTATGTATATAGGTAATCTTGATGTTGCGCTGCTAAATAATTTTTTGTACTCATACCTCATCCAGAGGGGTGTTGACCCTGGTATTTGATTTTACATAAATTTACACTTTAGGCTAATTATTTCACAAGGCATTTTATTTTCCTCTAAAAAATCTTAGCTAATGTATGTTTGCAAGAACAGGGTTCTCTCCCCTCTGTACCAGTGTGTGACTGTAACGTTTTTTAGTGTGACCGATATATAGACCTCTGCATGTAACCTCTTTATCATCTACAGCACCATGGAAATAATGGTGCAAGAAAAATAAACAATAAGAATAAGAAGAATATATCACTGACAACTGTAATAAGCTATGTGCATAATGATGTTGAACACATATTTCTGAACATGTAATTGGATGATGTAATGACACGATAGCGCAGCATCCGTGACCAGTACCGGAGGGAAAGACAACAGCGGGCAAGAAGTGGGTCAGCAGCCCCACTCAAGAAGAAAAAATACATCTATTATGACCGTCTTTCATTTTTGGATGGCAGTATGGATCTTAGGCAGTAAGTAATAACCTCACAACACATTTTTCATGAAACTAAATCTTATTAACCCCTTCATGACCTTGGGATTTTTCGTTTTTCCGTGTTCGTTTTTCACTCCCCTCCTTCCCAGAGCGATAACTTTTTTATTTTTCCGTCAATTTGGCCATGTGAGGGCTTATTTTTTGCGGGACGAGTTGTACTTTTGAATGACATCATTGGTTTTAGCATGTCGTGTACTAGAAAACAGGAAAAAAATTCCAAGTGCGGTGAAATTGCAAAAAAAGTGCAATCCCACACTTGTTTTTTGCTTGGCTTTTTTGCTAGGTTCACTAAATGCTAAAACTGACCTGCCATTATGATTCTCCAGGTCAGTACGAGTTCATAGACACGTAACATGACTAGGTTGTTTTCTATCTAAGTGGTGAAAAAAAATTCCAAACTTTGCTAAAAAAAAAAAAAAATTGCGCCATTTTCCGATACCCGTAGCGTCTCAATTTTTCGTGATCTGCGGTCGGTTGAGGGCTTATTTTTTGCGTGCCGAGATGACGTTTTTAATGATAGAATTTTGGTGCAGATACGTTCTTTTGATCGCCCGTTATTGCACTTTAATGCAATGTCGTGGCGACCAAAAAAACGTAATTCTGGCATTTTGAATTTTTTTCCCACTACGCTGTTTAGCGATCAGGTTAATGCTTTTTTTTAGTTGATAGATCGGGCGATTCTGAGCGCGGCGATACCAAATATGCGTAGATTTTATTTTTTTTTATTGATTTATTTTGATTGGGGCGAAAGGGGGGTGATTTAAACTTTTATATTTTTTTATTTTTTTAACATTTTTTTTCAACTTTTTTTTTTTACTTTTGCCATGCTTCAATAGCCTCCATGGGAGGCTAGAAGCAGGCACAACGCGATCGGCTCTGCTACATAGCAGCGATCTGCTGATCGCTGCTATGTAGCAGAAATGGAGGTGTGCTGTGAGCGCCGACCACAGGGTGGCGCTCACAGCCACCGGTCATCAGTAACCATAGAGGTCTTAAGGACCTCTATGGTTACAATGGAGACGCATCGCCGACCCCCGATCATATGACGGGGGTCGGCGATGACGTCATTTCCGGCCGCCCGGCCGGATGCGGTAGTTAAATGCCAGAAATTGTTGATCGGCCAATCAAAAACTCCAGGTGGAGTCCCGCAAATGACCTTCCAGTGGTCAGGAAGCTGAAAGTGAACAAAAAACAAATATTAGGTAGGTTTCAAGAGTGCACACAAAACATGAATAAGCACAATCATATTTGCTAGTTTCAGAAACCTGCTTAACGCTGGAAAGGGAAAAATGTCCTTAGGGTGCTTAACTATAACATTTTCCTAACTTTGTAACATCTGCTTGTGACCTAATGTACATATATTCCTGAAAAAAAACAGATAGGAACAAACACATAAACTAAAAAAGATCATCAACATACAGTATGTGAGGATGTAGAATACATACCGTAAGGTAAGGAGAAGACGTTCCTCGGCGAAAATGGCTTTGCGCATCCTTGTGTCCTGATATGTGATTCCTGGCCGTAATATCTCCAACAATCTGTCAAATGTTTGGATTGTCATGCGACAGTAGAGATAGAACTTTTCTGGATGTTCCCACAGAGCTGTATATAGCCGATGAAAATGGCCTTTAGTGAGGCGTTTAGTCAAAAGAGGATGCACCCACATTCTTCTGCTCCTCCTTCACGGATCCACAATCACAGGATATGGCTGGCCAAACCGACGCGACAAGACCCAGTTAAACAAAACCCACTGCGTTGGGGTGAACTGCAGGAGGTCAGACATGGTGCAAATGTTACATCAACACTCCAACAGATGCAAAACCACAAAATGGCCATATGGGAGTGAGCCACCTGTTGTAGAGGCCTTAAATAGGGTTGATGTGGGTGATTTAAAACAATTTCAGCCTCCAAAACCATTAAATGTCCATTTTGTCAGGTTGCGTGAAAAATACGTATTACGGTGGGCATACGGATTACATACGCAACATTACATGTGCAAAATACGTGACCACACCTTGCCTATGGGTACTTACGGATCACCGTATTTCGAATTTTGAGACGTATTACGACCGTAGAATATGGACAGTATTTTTATACGCTGAGTGTGAGGCCGGCCTTAGTTTGTGCTGTGTTAAAAAAAAAAAGGTGGGCATGCGATTTTTTTTTTTTTTTAAACTCCAAATTTTATGTGTTTTTGTCACAGCAAAAATATGTAGTGTCAAAAACTGACCAAAAACTCATCGTGGCAACTGAACTGCAGCCAGACAATACCTTGATGTATTTAGTTGCTGATTTGAGATCCAAGAGGTTTTCACTGGACATTTGATAAGACAAAAATTTGCAAAATAATATAAAAAAATAATAGTTATAATAATATAAAAAAAAGACTGTTGACAGCACCACAATCAGTTCCTTGCCAAAAAATCCAGTGAGATGTCACATCACACAACCATGATAGCTCATTAAGGCACCATTCTAACTTCCTAGCAAAAAAAATTTTGTTTCCAAAATTGTGCTGATGTAAAGTAGACATGTGGGTGATGTTATTTATTAACTATTTTGTGTCACATAACTCTCTCGTTTAACAGAATAAAAATTCAAAATTTGAAAATTGTGAAATTTTCAAAATTTTTGCCAAATTTTCATTTTTTTCCCAAATAAACGCAAAAATTATAGACCTAAATTTACCACTAACATGAAGCCCAATATGTCATGAAAAAACAGTTTCAGAACCGCTAGGATCAGTTGAAGCGTTCCTGAGTTATTGCCTCATAAAGGGACAATGGTAATAATTGCAAAAAACAGGCAAGGTCATTAAGGTCAAAATAGGCAGGGTCATGAAGGAGTTAATAGTGTAAAAGTGTCAAAACATAAAAAACACCTATAACTGTGGTATCGCTGTAATCGTACTGACCCAAAGAATAAAACAGCTTTGTCAATTTTATCACAAGCAGAAGGACATTAAAAAAGTTTCTGAATTGCTGGTTTTTGCTCAATCTGCCTCCTAAAAATTGGAATAGAAAGCAATCAAAAATCACGTGTCTGAAAATGATACCAATAAAAACGTCAACTCGTCCCGCAAAAAACAAACCCTCACATGACTGTCGGCTGAAATCTGGAAAAATTATAGCTCTCAATAAAACTAGTTTTTGCAATAAAAAGTGTCCATTAGTGTGTGACAGGTGCCAAACATAAAAACCCGATATAAATCTGGTATCGCTGTAATCGCACCAACCTGAAGAATAAAGTTGTCTAATCACTTATACCACACGAGGAATGGCGTAAAAAAAATAAAAACAATTCTACAATTCTTCTTGTTCATTCTGCCTCCCAGAGATCGCAGTAAAGGTACCGTCACACTGGACGATATCGCTAGCGATCCGTGACGTTGCAGCGTCCTGGCTAGTGATATCGTCCAGTGTGACAGGCAGCAGCGATCAAGCCCCTGCTGTGATATCGCTGGTCGGGGCAGAAAGGCCAGGACTTTATTTCGTCGCTGGCTCTCCCGCTGACATCGCTGAAACGGCGGGTAAAAAAAAACAACCACTACATACTTACCTACCGCTGTCTGTCCCCGGCGCTCTGCTTTCCTGCACTCACTGTGAGCGCCGGGCAGCCGGAAAGCAGAGCGGTGACGTCACCGCTCTGCTTTCCGGCCGCTGTGCTCACAGCCAGTACAGAGAAGCCCAGCGCCGGGGACAGACAGCGGTAGGTAAGTATGTAGTGGTTGTTTTTTTACTTTAACGATGGTAACCAGGGTAAACATCGGGTTACTAAGCGCGGCACTGCGCTTAGTAACCCGATGTTTACCCTGGTTACCGGCATCGTTGGTCGCTGGAGAGCTGTCTGTGTGACAGCTCTCCAGCGACCAAACAGCGACGCTGCAGCGATCCGGATCGTTGTCGGTATCGCTGCAGCGTCGCTTAGTGTGACCGTACCTTTAGGCTCGGCGCGCATTTTTCTGCACTGAGCACTTACACGGGGTTTCCGTGTAAATCCCTGAAATACATGATTCAGGTGGAGCCGCCGGCAGAAAATTCCCTATAATGAGGCAGATAGAGGCACTGTGGACGCCGTCTGACCTGTGATCTGGAGGTGTCCTGTCTTTCTAGGATTGCATAAAAGTTCTGCCAGCCACAGTTTTCTGCACTTCTAAAAAGAAGGACACCACTGAATAGAGGCCAGATGATGTCCAGAGTAACTCTGCTGCCTCACTATAAAGATTGGATCCCTCAGGGATAAAGTACTCGGTGAACAGCCAGTTTATTTAGCAATGACCTTTGGTAGTTTAGTTATTTTTTTCTTCACTGCCTAATGGTATAAAATTCTGTGACACACCCATGGAGTCAAAATGATCACTGCACCCCTAGATTAATTTGTTGAGAGGTGTAGACTGTAAAATGGGATCAATTATGGGGTATTCTGTTGTTCTGACAACTCAGGAGCTCTCCCAGTGGGTCATGGCACCTGCAAACCATAATAGTAAAATTTGAACTACATGTATAGTATGGCGCTCCTTTCATTTTGAGATTTGCACTGTACCTGAAAAATATTTCCCAAATAAATGTAGGATATTGGTGCACTCAGGAAAAAAATGGACCTCAGTTTGTTGTGAAAAAGAAATTCCTATTAGCCCTTAGAAAAATGTAAAACTTGGGACTAAAACAACATTTTAGTGGTAAAAATGTAATGTATTCTTTCTTCCCTGTTCAATTGTATAAAATTTTATAAGGCATATGTGGTGTCAACATGATCACTGCGCCCCTAGATGAATTCATTGGGGAGTATAGTTTGCAAAATGAGTTCCCATATGTAGGAATTCTGTTGTTCTGGCACCATCAAACAATTCTAGCAAAATTTGAACTGTGCCTCTAAAGTAGTATTCCTTCACATATGGGGTATCTGTGTACTCAGGAGAAATTTCACAACAAATTGTATGGTGCAATTTCTCCTGTTACCCTTGTGAAAATAAAAAAAAATGGGGCTAAAATATCATTTTGGGGGGGAAATGTTATTTTTTTATTTTCACAGCTCAATGTTATAAACTTCTGTGAAGCATCTAGGAGTTCAAGGTGCTCACCATATATCTATATACATTCCTTAAGGGGCTTTAGCTTCCAAAATGGTATCACTTGTGGGGGTTTCCATCGTTTAGGAGCATCGGGGCTCTCCAAATGGGACATGGTGTCCGCTAATGATTCCAGCAAATTTTACATTCAAAAAGTCAAATGACACTGATTCCCTACCAAGCCCTGCTGTGCACTCAAACAGTAGTTTTCTCCCACATATGAAGTATAGGTGTACTCAGGAAAAATTGCACAACAAATCATATGGTGCAATTTCTCCAGTTAGCCGTAAGAAAATGCTAAATTTGGGGCTCTAAACATATTTGTGGGGAAAATGTGATTTTTTTTTGTTAATTTTCATGGCACTTCATAAACATCTGTGAAGCACATGAGGGTTCAATGTTCTCCCGACACATCTAGATGAGTTCCATGAGGACTCTAGTTTCCAAAATGTTGTCACTTGTAGGGGATTTTAACTCTTTAAGTGGACATGGCGCCCACTAATTGTTACAGCAAATTTTAATTCAAAAAGTCAAAGGGCGCTCATTCCCTTCCAAGCTCTGCCATGCTCCCAAACAGTATTTTTCCCCCACATATGGGGTATCAGCATGCTCAGAGAAATTGCACAACAAATATTGTGGTCCATTTTTCCTGATACCCTTGTGAAAATAAAAAAAATTGGGGTCTAAAGTACATATTTGGTGAAAAAAAGTTATATTTTTTTTTCCACATTCCAAAAATTCCTGTGAAGCACCTGAAGGGTTAATAAACTTATTGAATCTGGTTTTGAGTACATTGAGGGGTGCAGTTTTTAGAATGGTGTCACATTTTGGTAATTTATATGATACTAGATGGCAGCCCGATTCTAAAGAATCGGGAGTTTAGAATCCATATATACTTTATTTATTCAAATGTAAGAATAATACAATTAATAAATAATAGTAAGAAAGAACAAAAAATGGCTGCACTCACCAGCTCTTGACAATTCTTGTTATTTAAGGTACAGTTACACAGGATCCATGAACATGCTTATGAGGGGAGGGATGAAAGACATCAGACGACAACTTTGCGTGTTGTGGCAAATGCCACAACAACGGTTCTTTGCTTAAGAACAATAATGTAAATAATAAATAATATGTATCAATAACTATGTATATTGGTATGTTCTATGACATTTTAAAATATTTCATTATTATGTGGAAAGGCTCTTAGTACCCATACTGGCGCATACTTGTGTGCCCATCAGGTATTTTCACAGTAATTTTACATCTGATGGGTTGGTATGAAACGTTTTTAATCATCTCTTGGGCTTAGCTAAGCCTTCATTTTAAATAATTCTAATAGGTACAACAGAAATAAAAGCCTTTTTGTGTACCCAAATTTTTTGTGTTTATTTTTACAGAAGTGTAAAATTTAAGAAATCAACGTTCATAGTACACCGATGGGCTAATATAAGCATGCCCATCAACCACATCACGGTAGCCTTTGAACTGATGGGTCCTAACTAACTGATTCCTATTTCTTAATACTCAGACCTCTTTCACATCTGCATGTTTCTGATATTTGCAGAAGTAATGTTAAAAACAATACAACTTCCACACTTGGCACCAAAGAACTGACCTACAACACACTTTCAGCAAGTGCCATGCAATGTAGATGAAGCTTGGAGTTAACTTGCAGTAAATGCAGCAAACGCGGCTTCGGCAATTGCATTAAATGCAGCCACAACAAAAACACTGGTAAGTGGAGATTTTGTGGCGAAAACAGCAGAAACCACATGTGCCGCACCTGCCACAAGTGAAGTACAAATTCCATATACATTGCATGCAACTTACAGCAAGAGTGGCGTGGGTCAGCCCTTAGGCAGGAAGTGCAGAAATAGCCTTTTTTCCACCATAAATTCTCCAAATAGCAGAAAAATGTTGATGTGAAAGCAAAATCTCTATTCTTTCCCTATCTATCTAAAAATGTACCTATCTATATATCTATTTCTATGTACAGAACACACCTGAAGATAGAGATGTGTGTGAACAGCCATCCCACCCGTCTCTTACCTGTTCACAAAAACCTCACCCTTTTTAAAAACAAAATGAAATCTCTCAGCAGCTATACTGCTGGAGCTTCAAATACAGGTTCCTATCACCAAATACAGGCATTTGAATGATACACATCTTACATCTTGTACTTAATGTGTGTTCTACTTACCTATAAAAATATGTATTGATATATCATATTTCTAAATTTATGTAGATGTGATATAGAGTTATTAACCCTATATGCTAATGAGTACGTATGTTATATACGTATTTCCTACATAAGTACTTAAAATCTATATGTCTATGGCTACACTATTTTTTTTTTATTTATTTTTTTTTCCTTATCTCTACATATAGAATTTGCCTATTGCTGTCTATGTTATTAGAAAAACTGAATAATGAAAAAAAAGAAAATTAAGTTTAAACTAAAATATTTTTGTACACAATATTACGTGTGAAGACTTTAGTACTATCAGCCAATAATTGTCCTTGAAGTGGTGTATTAACCACTTTAACCCTCACATTGCAACATTGCTTCACCCTGGAAAAAGCAACATACAATTGACCATGGGCAAAAGCAGGTTCTGGTAGATAAATGCCAACTCGATGGAGGGTCTGGCCTTGAGATTTATTTATGGTCATTGCAAATGCGGGCTTGATGGGAAATTGTCTCCGTCTTAATTTAATAGGTAATCCAGTCTCTGATGGACACAAATCAATTCGTGGAATGAATACCACATTTCCTGCTGCTGACCCACTAATTACTTTAGCCAGTATGATATTGGCATGTAAGGCAGTGACAATGAGCCGCGTACCATTGCAGAGACCTTTGTTCGTGTTCACATTACGTAATAACATGACAATGGTGCCAATTTTAAGTTTCAGCCGATGTGAAGGCATACCAGTTGGTGTTAGTGAATTCAAAAACTCAAGTGGGTATTGATCGAGGTCATCAGCTTCATCAGGATCGATGGAATCATCACTGATATATTCAGTATAGTCACCTATCAATAAATCCATGACTTGGGAATTGACTTTCTCAACGTCCTCATTTTTTGGACATAAAATTGCATGAGATGCAGCTGTATTTATACTTTCGGTGTCATTCACATCAATACAAAGATTATCTCCAAAAATTTCAATTATTAAAGAGCCAGTACATACCATGTCTGGAGGAATTTCAATTACATCATCTCCAAGGTTATGTTCATTAGATAGTTCACCATTTCCCAGTTGAAGCAACCAACTGCTGTAGTGAGGATCAATGGAGCGCATGTTGTTAATAAGTGGCAGGCGAGTAAAATGTTGCCAGTGTTGTGAATATTTTATACAGCTCTCTACAACATCAGTTCTTGTCACATGAGGGATGACAGGAAGACATTGTCTAAAGTCGCCTCCAAAAACAATCACTTTACCTCCAAACGGTGTTTTTTCTTTGTGAGCTACATTTGTTGTCATGACATCACGTAAAACTCTATCAATGACATGCAATGCATATTTGGATAGCATTGTGCACTCATCAATAATAAAAAGTTTAGTGCTGTGCAAATCTTTTGCTGCATCGATATCATTCTTAATCCTGGAAACAGATGTTTCATTCACAGGAATTGGAATCCCATAAAGAGAATGAATAGTTCGTCCACCTTGTAGCAAGTTGGCGGCAATTCCAGTAGTGGCAGCAGGTGACACAATGTCTCCTTGTCCTCTTAGCTGATGTAGGAGTAGATGATATAGGTACGTTTTTCCGCTGCCACCAGGACCATCAAGGAAAAAACACTTTGCTGTAGAATTAGTGTCTTCTAAAGCTTGAGTGATAGCATCAAAAGCAAAAAGTTGGTCCTCATTTAGAGTAGCTTTCATTTCAGCAGCTGCTGATAACTCATAATCTTTATCATACTGTGGGAGGAGGTGTTGTTTCTTGACTGGACGTGGCAAATTAAAATCAATATAAGTTTTGCCATGAGCTTTAAGAACATGTTGGACATCTGTCATAGCATAGCCTTCACAATTGACACACTCCAGAGTGTCGGAGTGGTATGCATGGCAGTAGTCTTCTACAATGTGTTCCTTAAATTCATCCCATAAGTCCCGAGGTTTAGCTGGAGGACCAAAAATACAAATGTAGGCAAACATGTCACGTAGCTCTGCTGGCATGTTGAGAATACTGGCATCAAGTAATGTATTTCTCCAAAGACTATCATCAAATAGTAAGCCAAGAGCTAATGCCGCATCTTTGAAGGTTTCATGTGTGACTCCGTGTACAGTTTTTATGCTGTCAAAACTGGTTGTACCTTTGACATGTAACAATAACAATCTTAAATAGTAGCGTTCTTGGTCTTTCACACTGACAGTATACATTCGTCCAAGCACAGAACCACCTGCTCGCTTTCTAACTTCCCAAGAACCTTCTTTCCAAACATAGTTTTCGGGAATTTCACGGTATAAATAAATATGAGCATGATGGTCGTTCTGATTAAGCTTGAAGTAGGCCATAAGTGTAGAATTTTGATGGAGCTTTTGTTTGATGTTTCCAATAGAGTCATCCTCCTGAAAATAGAGTGGCTGAGAATGCGGTAGATGTACAGCAAGGCGAATGATGCTATGAGATTGTTTATGCATTGGATATGAGAATATTCGCCAAGCTGCCTCTGGTGCACTGACATATCTTGAATCCATGAATTGGTGTGTTTCATCATGTTGGATGTTAGTCTGGCAGATTTCAAGATTGGCTTTATCATGTCCTTTGTAGACGTATTTAAATAAATATTTCACAGCCTGAATGGAACCACAAACTTCGACATTTATATGGCACTTGTATTTTAATAGCAGGAACGGATTATATGGAACCACCCACGAATTATCAATCATGTTAGAATGGTGTTGAAAAGATGGGCCAAAGTGTCTGCGGTAAGTAGGATAGGCGTCCTTAGCTATGATGGTTCTTGGTTGCAAATCTTTAGGGAAACCTTTTGTACACTTCCCCAGATCCATACAGGGAGAATTTGGGTTGTGTTCTCCACACGGACCATGAATCATATGTTGGAGAACAATTTTATGGAGCTGAGGGTAGTGGGTAGGATTGGGAATTTCAGCCCACACTGTATTGTCTATGTCCTCCTCAGTCCTTAATTTGGAGTTGCTATCCAGAATAATCAAAATGTGAGCGTGTGGAAGGCCACGTTTTTGAAATTCAATTACATGAACCATAGCGCAAACTTTCCCAAATAATCCATTGTTAATGTCTTTTAAGAGTGCTTCCAGTTTTATTTTGAAAACACGTGCCACCAAATCAGGTCTATGTTCCACACGCTGCCAAGGTTCCAAATTCTCAGTAATCTCATTCCTTTTCGGATTACAGGTCATGGTGATGAATAGATCAGGACGACCATATTTAGTCACAATAGCCATGGCATCCTGGTACCGCTGCTGCATATTCCTGGGACTGCCTTCAAACGAAGATGGTAAAATGACCGTTTTTCCAATGGGGATGCCCTTCTCAATGGATTTTTTCTGGAGATGTTCCTGGAGTACACAATAATCCTCTACTTTCAAATCCTTTTGGTGTTGACGGATATAATTTAGGCGATTTGCCTCGATTTTCACATAAGCATCCACTAAGTACTGCTGAGTGAGTTTGCCACCATTCAGGAGTGGATTAAACTGATTACGGACAGACAGCACATAGCAGTAATATTGCAGTTGTGTAACTCTGCGTGGACTTTGCCCTTGTTGCTTGAGGCCATCATGCCAGCCCTGGTCTCCGTAAGGGAAAAATAAAGGATAGAGTAAAGCATCTAAATTACTGTGTAGAATGCTGACCTGTTGTGTTCTTGGCGCCAAAGGATTTTTGGGGTCCGGTTGTAAATGTATTAAAATATCACGATTAAATGGTGGCTCTCCATTGTCATTTTCAAATATGACAGCAACTTCATTGACAGTTGGATTATTATATCGGCGAGGGTCTTGATTCCGATCTTGTTTAAGGGCCATGATGATATTTGGCATGAGAGTGCCATTAGCTTCAGCTTTAAGATGTTCTTCATGTTCCACATCTCGTAACATTTTGTAGGCAGCAACAAAGGGATTCACATTGTCTAACTGAAGAGCAATTATACTCATCAAAGTGGGATGACATTTTTGATTTTGTTCACAGTTTAAACGTTGTTCATTCGCGGTAGCGGTATCCAAAATATACAGTTGGGCATAAGCTGGAACTTGATCATCACTGGGATGTAGAGTTCCAGTACGATGATATATTTGTCCATGTATACGGAAACAGTAAGGGCCATGTCCAGGTGGAGGGGATATATTGGCACCCATGGAGGCGAAAGCAAATGAGCTGCTAATACTACGAATATTTTCCATGAGATTCTTACTGAACTCACTCTCCCCTGTCAGCAATCGTTTAAAGACCTCGGGATATTGGGGTATAGGTATATGCACTTTACTCTTGTGACAACACAGAGTAAAATTTTTATCTGCTGGTATCTCAGCATTAAAATGTAATGCTTGACAATGTTCACATAAATAGTTCATAGGACCACAGGAGTGTTCTACTATGGTACTGTCATCATTAGTAAAACCTGTAGGATGTTGAGGTACAGGTTGTGATAACGGAGCATTGGAATGTTTCTGTAAGCCAACATATATAAAGCGTGGACCTGGTAGAGGATCTTCACTGTCCACAGATTCAATCACTGAGGAGTTGGAAGGTGTATCGTGGTCAGAGTTTATTAATATGGAGGTGCAAGCGGTTTTTTTGCGCCATTCACGGCGTGCACCAGCTGCATTTGGTAATGGTTTGTTTGTTGCCTTAGAAGAGTCAGGTGTGAAGCATGTCTTATAAGCAGACTTAACAGTGTGCAGGCGACGGCGTTTATCATTTGGAGTGTAAGTAGGACAGTGTTTGCGCTTACGTACAGATTTACCAACGGTTAAAGGAGCTTCAAGCTGCACACATTCTATGAATGGAGACAAAGAAGCTGCATTGTGGGCAGAATCTATGACTGAGGACGTGGAAATATTATGTTTGCAACGTTGAGAGCGTGCAGCAGCAGCTTTATTACTTAATCGATTAGTTTTGTCCTCAAAAGACTCATTAGTAATGCGTTTATTGCAAGCAGCATTAACAGTGTCCAGGCGCTTATGTCTGTCCTCTGTAGTCTCGTTAGCACGCTGTTTGTGCTTACGTGCGGCATCGGCGGCTTTTCGCTCAGCGTCATTGGTATACTTATTATCAGACCTGATGTTACGTGCGCCATCAGCAGCTTTGGGCTCTGTGTCATTAGTATACTTAACAGTGTCCAGGCGCTTGCATCTCTCCTCTGTACTCTTGTTAGCACGCTGTTTGCGCTTACGTGCGGCATCGACGGCTTTTCGCTCTGCATCATTACCATACTTTATATCAGACCTGATCTTACGTGCGCCATCAGCAGCTTTGGACTCTGTGTCATTAGTATACTTAACAGTATCCAGGCGCTTGAATCTATCCTCTGTACTCTTGTTAACACGCTGTTTGCGCTTACGTCCGGCATCGGCGGCTTTTCGCCCTGCATCATTACCATACTTTATATCAGACCTGATCTTACGTGCGCCATCATAAGCTTTGGACTCTGTGTCATTAGTATACTTAACAGTGTCCATGCGCTTGCATCTATCCTCTGTACTCTTGTTAGCACGCTGTTTGCGCTTACGTGCGGCATCGGCGTCTTTTTGCTCTGCATTATTAGTATACTTTCTATCAGACCTAATCTTACGTGCGCCATCAGCAGCTTTGGGCTCTGTGTCATTAGTATCCTTACTATTAGAGCTCATGTTGGCTAAGCTAAACAGCTTTAATCGTGGTGGTGGCAAACAACAGGTTAATAAGAGGCAGTGTCAGGTAGTAGGAAAATAGCCAGTTAATAATAGGCAATAGTTCTTTGCAGAAATGCAGATATTAATAAATAGGCAGTTTATATTGCAGAGAAATTGCTGGGCAATAATGGACAATGTCCTTATGTGGCAAATAATAGAGCAATATACCCAATGTGGCAAAGAAGAGGTTAATAAACGGCAGTCTCTCAGTATAACAGTCAGTGAATAATAGGCAGTATATGGAGAAAACACCAAACAAAAGTTCAAAATTGGTGTGAAAATGTCACTGAACCACTTCACAACTAAATATATATAGTTTTGGTAAATGGTATTATCATTTTTTTTACGAAATTCGGCAGGAGCTTGAAGAGCAACGTCACTGGGCCCGCCTCCACGCAGTAGAAACTTGCTGTGAGGTAAAAATTCAAAAATCACATCAAAATGGCGGGCGGAGTGTGTCACAGTACGGCACGTTTCTGATTGGTCGCTCGCAGCAGGCGGCAACCAATCAGACACTGGACACTGTTGACGTCACTTATCTCCGGACATTAGCTCCGGACATTAGCTCCGGACATTATCTCCGGACATTATCTCCGCACATTAGCTCCGGACATTAGCTCCGGACATTAGCTCCGGACAAAGCCACGGAAGTTTGCACTAATTGCAGGAAGTAGTATTCTAGGCAATTATATATTAGATAGATCCCTTAAAGTCACTTCAAATGTGAGGTGGTCCCTAAAAAATAAAATGAAAAATCATTGGTGAACTTTTAACCCTTAATAGGGTGCTGATGTAAAGTAGATATGTGGAAAATGTTATTTATTAACTATTTTGTGTGACATATCTCTCTGATTTAAGGGCATAAAAATTTCAAAGTTCAAAAATTGCTAAATTTTCAAAAAATGTTGCCTAATTTTCAGTTTTCTCACAAATAAGCACAAGTTATATTGAAGAAATGTTACCACTATCATTAAGTACAATATGTCCCGAAAAAACAAACTCAGAATCAATGGGATCCGTTAAAGCGTTCGAGAGTTATTACCACATAAATTGACAGTGGTCAGAATTGTTAACATTTTCCTGATCATTAACATGCAAACCACCTTGGGGGAAAGGGGGTTAAAAGAGTAAGTATACTGAAAGTATCTGTGTTTGCTAACATCCTGCAACTATAAGGCCGGGGTCACACTAGCGTGTTTTACGGACGTATGAGAGGCGCAGAAATTACATGGTACAATGATTCTCTATGGCCCAACTCCTATCTGGCGTATTTTACGTATCCGTATTTTACGGTCTGGTACGGCCATAGACAATTGCAGCATGCTGCGGTTGTCAGCGTATTGCGCAAATAAATCGCCAATGAATGTCTTTGGGGCGAGAAAAATACGGATTACACACGGACCAACAGTGTGACTTGCGAGAAATACGCAGCGGTGTTCTATAGAAAAGCTAGTGTCGGGGTCGTCACGACAATACCCTTCCTTCACCAGTCATTCCAAATCAGAATAAGAGCAGTGGTACCATGGTGAAGAATGAGTCAGACAAAAGCTGGTTCAAACTCAGTGCCTGCTCGTGCTTCCACACGTAGTGGGAACGTCACAGCAACTGACTTTATTTTCTAATACACAACACTACATGATCTATTGGGGGAAGGTGTGCAGAGGGCGGGGATATGCAGGGGTTAAGCAATGTATCTAGTATTCAGTCCTTCTGGTTGGCTCTGACAGCATCTGATGAATCTTCCTTTGTCCACATCGCTTTAAGTATCATTTCCAGAGAAATGATACTTGTCCTTCTGGAATGTGTAACTTGCTTCTTCAGCAGGGCGAATCTGGGGCAAAGGGGAATACTGGCAGCCATCTTAAATACAATTACATTTGCATTAGCAAGCGAAGGGAAAAACTTATTGTTTCACAGCATAAGAATAAATAAAAGTACAAAAGAGTATAAAGATATATATATTTTCACCTTGACACTAGTAATTCAGTGTGGTGTACAGTAAAATCACACTGACAGGTTTTATGAGAATAGATAGAATAAATGTCTACACATAGTATAGGGATATATATATATATATGTTAGGGCTAGCGGAACGCACCGAGTAGAAATAGATATTTATTATAAATGGTGCGTTTGCAGCCCGGGGTCCACCGTGCAGGGAGAACCTGCTGCTAGTGAATGGTGGCACTGTTTGGCGGTATAGACTAGCTCTGTTACCTCACAGAGCAGCCGCGAGAGGACAGCACTGCGCCCTGTTAGCCTCACAGGAGCACAAGCTTACTGCCAAGCTGATAGCAGTCTGTGGTTATACAACATGCAATCTCCTCACCGGAGAAGCCGGTATTCTAGGGGCTTATTTCAGCCGGGTCCCTGAACACACTCATACAATCTCCTCACCGGAGGTGCCGGTATTCTAGGGGCATATTTCAGCCGGGTCCCTGAACACACTTATGCATAACCACACTGGCGCAAAGCACATATGACTTGATAGTAGCGCATGGCCGTGCGGCCATGCGAGCCTTAAATAGTTGCAGCATGTTTAGGACCTTACAAAGAAGGACCAATGGAGTGCTGCAGTACCTGAGCATGTGACCCTGGATCTCCACTGAGAGATCTCGCCCTGGGCATGCTCAGAGTGCAAAGCAGGATTTAGTCCTAGCAGCTACAAGGACCTTAGCTGCAGTATCTGATCATGTGACCCCGGATCTCCACTGAGAGATCTTACTCAGGGCATGCTCAGAATGTGAAAAGCAGGACTTAGCCCCAGGAGCGTCCGCTCGCTGCTGCCCAGCACTGACTTCAATGGGAGAAGCAGGAAACGCAGCAGTAACTCTTAGCACAGAGTCAGACTGAGCGAGACGCTGGGATCGACGTCTCCGCTGAGCAGGCTCCACTACGGCAGGAGAAGAATGGGAGACCTCAGCGGAGATGGCCCGATATTCCCCCTGTGCAGAGGCAGGAACTCGACCCCTAACATTACCCCCCCTCCTAGGGCCCCCCCTCCTTGGGCCTCGCTACGTTCGAAGGCAGCAATGAGCTGCGGAGCCCGAATGTGCTCAGCAGGCTCCCAGAACCTATCCTCAGGGCCGTAACCCTTCCAGTCCACCAAATAAAAATTTTTGCCACGTACCACCTTGCACCCCAAAATAGTGTTTACCTCGTAATCGTCCGTAGACGAACCCGATGTCCCAGCAGATGACTCGGAAAACCGGGACATATACACGGGTTTCAAGAGGGACACATGAAAGGTGTCGGTGATACCCAGGCGTGGCGGAAGGGCCAAACGATAGACCACAGGATTAACCTGTTCGAGGACCTTGAATGGACCCAAGTAGCGAGGAGCAAACTTAGTGGACTCAACTCGCAGCCTGATGTTACGGGCGGAGAGCCACACCAAGTCGCCAGGAGCAAAGGTCGGAGCGGGGCGCCGATGTGCATCGGCGGAGGACCTCATTCTCTCCTTGGAGGCCCGAATGGCATCCTGAGTGCGGTCCCAAATATCCCGTGCCTCCACAGCCCAGTCTGCCACCCTGAAGTCGGCGGAAGACACGGGCATAGGCACAGGTACCCGCGGATGCTGACCATAGTTGAGGAGGAATGGCATTTGTCCAGTGGAGTCAGCTACGGCATTGTTCAGTGCAAACTCTGCCCATGATAGCAAGGATGCCCATTCATCCTGCCTGGCTGAAACAAAATGTCGCAGGTATGTGACCAAGGTCTGGTTGGCCCTCTCTACCAACCCATTCGTCTCGGGATGATATGCGGAAGAGAGATTCAACTCAATGCTGAGAAGACGACAAAGCTCTCTCCAGAACCGAGACGCAAACTGGGGACCCCGGTCACTGACAATTTTGTCTGGCATACCATGTAGGCGGAAGATGTGTTTTATGAACAACGCTGCCAAGGCCCGTGCAGAAGGTAACCGTGGTAGCGGCAACAAATGCACCATTTTTGAGAAATGATCGGTGATGACCCAAATGATGGTACAGCCGCGAGACTTGGGTAAACCCACAACAAAGTCCATCCCGACCATTTCCCAGGGCCTATCTGCCACCGGCAAGGGATAGAGCAACCCAGCTGGCCTTTGACGAGGAGATTTATCTTTGGCGCAGGAGACACACACTTGAATATAATCTCTGACATCCCGGACCATATGTGGCCACCAGTACGTCCTCGCCAGTAGCTCAGATGTCCTCTTTGTCCCAAAGTGTCCACCCACCCTGGACGAATGAGCCCAAGAGAGAACCTCCGGTCGCAAATTAATGGGCACAAAAGTCTTGCCGGGAGGCACAGACTCAAGCAAAACCGGCGCTACGGTTCTCAGGCTCTCTGAAGGGACAATAAACCGAGGCTCCCCCTCCTCCTTCTCAGATGGCACAACAGAGCGAGAGAGAGCGTCTGCACGAATGTTCTTCTCCCCAGCGAGATAATGAAGGGTGAAGTGAAACCGGGAGAAGAACAAGGACCATCTGGCCTGGCGAGAATTTAGCCGCTGGGCTGTCTGCAGGTATAACAAATTTTTGTGGTCCGTGAAGACCTGAAAGGGAAAACGAGCCCCCTCCAAGAGATGTCTCCACTCCGAGAAAGCCAGCTTCATCGCTAGCAACTCCCTGTCCCCAATGGAATAATTCCTCTCCGCAGGTGTGAAGGTCTTGGAGAAGAAGAAGCACGGATGCTTCCGACCTTGAGCATCCTTTTGGAAGAGGACTGCTCCTGCACCAACGGATGAGGCATCCACCTCCATTATGAACGGCTTATCAACATCGGGACGATGCAAGATGGGAGCGCTAGCAAAACGGGATTTAATAGAAGAAAAGGCCCTGGAGACCTCTTCAGACCACAATTTGGGATTCGCTCCCTTCTTGGTGAGGGCTACCAAGGGAGCTACCAAAGTTGAGAAGTGGGGAATGAACTGGCGGTAATAATTAATGAACCTCATAAAGCGCTGCACCGCTTTAAGAGAATGGGGTTCTTGCCAGTCCATCACAGCCTGTAGTTTGGCAGGATCCATTGCCAATCCCTGGGCGGAGATGATATAGCCCAGGAAAGGTAAAGACTCCTGCTCATACACTTCTCCAACTTTGCGTAGAGAGAATTTGCCCGTAAGAGGTCGAAGACTCTGCCAACATCTCTCCGGTGGGAGTCAGTATCTGGAGAAAAGATGAGAATATCATCCAGATAGACTACGACCGAGGTGGAAAGCATATCCCGGAAGATGTCGTTGACAAAGTCTTGGAAAACGGCTGGGGCATTACAGAGTCCGAAGGGCATCACCAGATACTCATAGTGCCCATCTCTGGTGTTAAACGCCGTCTTCCATTCGTCCCCCTCACGGATGTGAATCAGGTTATAAGCACCCCGCAGATCCAATTTGGTAAATACCTTAGCTCCCCTTAGCCTATCAAAAAGCTCAGAAATCAGGGGCAGCGGATACTTATTTTTAATGGTGATGGCGTTAAGACCCCTGTAATCTATGCAAGGACGTAATTCTCCATTCTTCTTCTGCACGAAGAAGAACCCTGCCCCTGCTGGTGACACTGACTTCCTAATGAACCCTCTTGCCAAATTCTCCTGGATGTATTGGGACATGGCCTCCGTTTCCAGAAGAGAGAGGGGATAGACACGTCCCCGAGGAGGTTCTGCTCCAGGCAAGAGATCTATAGGACAGTCATAGGGGCGGTGAGGTGGAAGGGTCTCCGCAGCCTTTTTGGAGAAGACGTCTGCATAGGACCAATAGTATTTGGGGAGAGAAGAGAGATCTGCGGGTATCTCAGTGGTGGAAACCTGAACGCACTCTTTCACACATCTGCCCTTACAGGATTCACTCCAACCCAATATCCTCCCAGAGGACCACTCAATATGTGGGGAGTGGAAACGGAGCCAGGGTATTCCCAGCAGAATCTCATCCATTCCATCGGGAAGGACAAGAAGGGAAATAATCTCCTGGTGGGATGGGGACATAGCTAACGTGAAAGGGACAGTCTGGTGTGTGATCTGAGATGGAAGTGTTAACCCGTTCACTACTCTGACAGTCACCGGTTTGGCAAGCATCACCAGAGGTATTGCATGGCGCAGAGCAAAAGCTGAGGACATGAAATTCCCCTCAGCTCCGGAGTCCACACAAAGCTCGACTGTCAGAGAGTGAGAGCCTAATATGATTGTCCCCTTGAAGGACAGCTTGGAGGAAAAAGCCGCTGTGTCTAGAGAACCTCCTCCAAGGGTCACTAGACACGGTCGTTTACCCAACCGCCGTGGACATTTATTGGCATAATGTCCCTCTTGTTGGCAATTTCTGCAAACCATGGGTACTCGAGCGGTCCGAGACTTAGGTCCCGCTCGAGAGACCTCCATGGCCTCATGGGAGTCGGACGCCTGAACGGAAGATTCTAGAGGTCTGGCAAAGGTGGGAGCCAGCCGAAACCTCTGCCTACACTGGGCCCGCTCCAACCTCGCTCGTTAAAACGGAGGTCGATGCGGGTAGATAGAGAAATAAGCTCCTCCAGTGTGGCGGGAATCTCCCTGGTGGCCAAGGCGTCCTTCACATGGTCTGCCAGTCCTCTCCAGAACACCGGAATAAGGACTTTATCCGGCCACTCCAGCTCCGAGACCAGAGTCCGGAATTGAACGGCGAACTGGCTGACCATGGACGAACCCTGGGTTGTAGCCAACAATTGGAGCGCGGTATCGTGGGTGACACGAGGTCCCAAAAAGACCTGTTTCAGAGCGTCCAAGAAGAGAGGAGCACTCTGTACCACACGATCATTGCGCTCCTATAGCGGCGTTGCCCACTCCAACGCCCTGCCCGATAAAAGGGATAAAATAAATCCCACTTTCGCCCGTTCCGTAGGAAAACGTGCAGCCAGAAGCTCAAGATGTATGGAGCACTGACTCACGAATCCCCGACATTATTTACTGTCACCAGCAAACTTGTCTGGAAGCGGGAGACGGGATAAAGTCGGAGCAGGGGTGGCAGAGGACAAACTGGCTGCAGCTACACTTGCAGCCTGAACAGCGACTGCGGTAACATCCACAGCTTAGGTTGTACCCTCCAGCTGCTGGATGTACTGCTGTAAACGCTGACCGTCCGCCATTTACTAGCCAGACCCTGGCGCTAGTATACTGTTAGGGCTAGCGGAACGCACCGAGTAGAAATAGATATTTATTATAAATGGTGCGTTCGCAGCCCGGGGTCCACCGTGCAGGGAGAACCTGCTGCTAGTGAATGGTGGCACTGTTTGGCGGTATAGACTAGCTCTGTTACCTCACAGAGCAGCCGCGAGAGGAAAGCACTGCGCCCTGTTAGCCTCACAGGAGCACAAGCTTACTGCCAAGCTGATAGCAGTCTGTGGTTATACAACATGCAATCTCCTCACCGGAGAAGCCGGTATTCTAGGGGCTTATTTCAGCCGGGTCCCTGAACACACTCATACAATCTCCTCACCGGAGGTGCCGGTATTCTAGGGGCTTATTTCAGCCGGGTCCCTGAACACACTTATGCATAACCACACTGGCGCAAAGCACATATGACTTGATAGTAGCGCATGGCCGTGCGGCCATGCGAGCCTTAAATAGTTGCAGCATGTTTAGGACCTTACAAAGAAGGACCAATGGAGTGCTGCAGCACCTGAGCATGTGACCCTGGATCTCCACTGAGAGATCTCGCCCTGGGCATGCTCAGAGTGCAAAGCAGGATTTAGTCCTAGCAGCTACAAGGACCTTAGCTGCAGTATCTGATCATGTGACCCTCGATCTCCACTGAGAGATCTTACTCAGGGCATGCTCAGAATGTGAAAAGCAGGACTTAGCCCCAGAAGCGTCCGCTCGCTGCTGCCCAGCACTGACTTCAATGGGAGAAGCAGGAAACGCAGCAGTAACTCTTAGCACAGAGTCAGACTGAGCGAGATGCTGGGATCGACGTCTCCGCTGAGCAGGCTCCACTGCGGCAGGAGAAGAATGGGAGACCGCAGCGGAGATGGCCCGAGATTCCCCCTGTGCAGAGGCAGGAACTCGACCCCTAACATATATATATGTAAGTGAGACATATATATATTTATATTTCATACAGCGCTAGATATCAGAAAAGCCGGTAATTCAATTGCCGGCTTTTGCTATCTCCTTCTCAAACCTAACAGGATATGAGACATGGTTTACATACAGTAAACTATTTCATATCCCTTATTTTTGTACATATTCCTCACTAATAATGTTCCAAGTGTCTGTGTGCAAAATTTTGGAGCTCTAGCTCTTAAAATAAAGGGTTAAATCACGGAAAAAATTGGTGTGGGCTCCGGCGCAATTTTCTCCGCCAGAGTGCGAAAGCCAGTGACTGAGGGCAGATATTAATAGCCTAGAGATGGACCATGGTTAAAGGACCCCCCCTTGGCTAAAAACATCTGCCCCCAGCCACCCCAGAAAAGGCACATCTGGAAGATGCGCCTATCCTGGCATTTAGCCTCTCTCTTCCCACTCCCCTGTGGCAGTGGGATATAGGGTAATAAAGGGTTAATGTCACCTTGCTATTGTAAGGTGACATTAAGCCAGGTTAATAATGGAGAGGTGTCATTAAGACACATATCCATTAATAATCCAACAGTAGTAAATGGTTAATAAAACACACACACATTATGAAAAAAGTATTTTATTGAAATAAGGACACAGGGTGTTGTAATATTTTATTATACTCTCAATCCAATTGAAGACCCTTGCCCCCTGTAACAAAGATAAGATAAAAAACCAACAATATCCCATACCTCTCCGATGCTCAGTCATGTCCCACGATGTACTGCTGTACAAGGTGGCTGTTATACATAGAAACACCTTGGGGTGGGTGGCAGGGTCCCTTTAATTTCAGTTAATGTGCCTGCGTGGCGTTTGCAGGTCACGTTGCCGGCTACACAGCAGGGGAACAGCTGGCGTTGCTGAACCCCACTAACACATTGGCTGGTGTTTTTCTCTGTGCAGCTAGCACTTCCAGGCTAAAACTGGCGGTGTTATGAGCCCAGGGTCAGCAGGAGGAGGAGAGGAGCAGAGTGTAGGCCGAAGCCTGCACTGGTGGCAGCTTTTGTTCTGTTGTGCCTGCGTGGCGTTTGCAGGTCACGTTGCCGGCTACACAGCTGGGGAACAGCTGGCGGTGCTGAACCCCACTAACACATTGGCTGGTGTTTTTCTCTGTGCAGCTAGCACTTCCGGGCAAAAACTAGTGTTGTTACAGCCCAGGGTCAGCAGGAGGAGGAGAGGAGCAGAGTGTAGGCCGAAGCCTAGTTGAACCAATTTCAAAGGTAACCTTTAACCCCCCTCAGGTGTTGCAAGGTACAAGAGCCACACCTCGTGCAGCATTAATGCTGCACAAGTAAAAGGTTGCTCTCTTAATTTTTCTCCTTGCACACGCTGAATAAAACACGTACACTATTTAGCCCATTCTACTGTAAAACAGTAGTGGAGGCGTGACTTGTCTTTTTAAAGAAAAGCAGCCCAGGTGTTGAAAATAACACCATGGTGCATGGGCGCAGCTTCCTGAGCGTTGTTATTTGCTGTACAGGAGTCTGCGCTCTTGTTATCCCTTGGCCATGCGCTGTGAGCGCTTCCTGTCTTCTGACCTCATTTCATGTCGGCCGTTGCGGTTAGCGATGGACATGAATCCCAGACCCACAGTGTGTTTTCAAAAAATCACACTGCGTGGCTGGGATTCGTGGCCTTGTGCAGTAAATATGTTTGCCGCTCACACATGTCCTTACACCTGCTTCAGACTGGGCGGCCTCTTCTGATCCCTTATCGCATGCCGCGGCCATGAGGCCGCATAGTCTGAAGAAGGCGGAAGGAGATGAGTTAAGACAGGCGAACATATGCACTGCACATGCCCATCAATAACACCCTCGCAGCCAAAATATATGAGACAACGAGGGGCGTTGTGTTGGGCAGGGCGGACGCACAGGCACAGGCAGCCAACCAATGATGTCAGAAGACGGGCAGCGCTACCAAGGGTGGTGCTGCGTATCATTAGAAAGGAAAGTCACACCTCAGGGACAGTTGAATGGTCTCAATGAGACACATTTTGTACGTGTTGAGTTCCAGGTGGGCAAGGAGAAAAAGTCAGCCACCTTGTACAAATGCAGCAGTACTGCTGTACAAGGTGGCTATTATACATAGAAACACCTGGGGGTGGGGGGCAAGCTCCCTTCAATTTCAGTTCATGTGCCTGCGTGGCGTTTGCAGGTCACGTTGCAAGCTACACAGCAGGGGAACAGCTGGCGGTGCTGAACCCCACTAACACATTGGCTGGTATTTTTCTCTGTGCAGCTAGCAATTCCGGGCAAAAACTAGCGGTGTTAGAGCCCAGGGTCAGCAGGAGGAGGAGAGGAGCAGAGTGTAGGCCGAAGCCTCCACTGGTGGCAGCTTTTGGTTGGTTGTGCCAGCGTGGCTTGTGCTGGACACGATGCCGGCTACACAGCAGGGGAACAGCTGGCGGTGCTGAACCCCACTAACACATTGGCTGGTGTTTTTCTCTGTGCAGCTAGCAATTCCGGGCAAAAACTAGCGGTGTTAGAGCCCAGGGTCAGCAGGAGGAGGAGATGAGCAGAGTGTAGGCCGAAGCCTCCACTGGTGGCAGCTTTAGGTCGGTTGTGCCAGCATGGCTTGTGCTGGACACGATGCCGGCTACACAGCAGGGGAACAGCTGGCGGTGCTGAACCCCACTAACACATTGGCTGGTGTTTTTCTCTGTGCAGCTAGCACTTCAGGGCAAAAACTAGCGGTGTTAGAGCCCAGGGTCAGCAGGAGGAGGAGAGGAGCAAAGTGTAGGCCGAAGCCTAGTTGAACCAATTTCAAAGGTAACCTTTAACCCCCCCTCAGGTGTTGCAAGGTACAAGAGCCACACCTTGTGCAGCATTAATGCTGCACAAGTAAAAGGTTGCTCTCTTCATTTTGCTCCTTGCACACGCTGAATAAAACACGTACACTATTTAGCCCATTATACTGTCAAACAGTAGTGGAGGCGTGACTTTTCTTTTGAAGAAGACGCAGCACAGGTGTCAAAATTTACACCTAGGTGCTGGGCGCAGACTCCTTACCGTTGTTATTTGCAGTACAGGAGAGTGCGCTCTTGTGTTATCCCTTGGCAATACCCTGTTAGTGCAGGCCGTCTTATGACCTCATTTCATGTTGGCCGGTGCGGTTAACGATGGCCATAAATCCCAGACCCACAGTGCCTTTCCATAAAGTCACACTGCGGTGCTGGGATTCGTGGCCTTGTGCAGTAAATATGTTCGCCGCTCACACATGTCCTTACACCTGCTTCAGACTGGGCGGGCTCAGCTGATCCCTTATTGCCTGCCACGGCCATGAGGCCGCACAGTCTGAAGAAGGCGGAAGGAGGGGAGTGAAGACAGGCGAACATATGCACTGCTCGTGCCCATCAATCACACCCTCGTAGTCAAAATATATGAGACAACGAGGGGCGTTGTGTCGGGCAGGGCGGACGCACAGGCACAGCCAGCCAACCAATGATGTCTGAAGACGGGCAGCGCTAACAATGGGGGTGCTGCGTGTCATTAAAAAGGAAAGTCACACCTCAGGGACATTGTAATGGTCTCTAATCAGACACATTTTGTACGTGTTGAGCTCCACGTGGGCAAGGAGAAAAAGTCAGCCACCTTGTACAAATGCAGCAGTACTGCTGTACAAGGTGGCTGTTATACATAGAAACACCTGGGGGTGGAGGGCAGGCTCACTTCAATTTCAGTTCATGTGCCTGCGTGGCGTTTGCAGGACACGTTGCCAGCTACATAGCAGGGGAACAGCTGGCGTTGCTGAACCCCACTGACACATTGGCTGGTGTTTTTCTCTGTGCAGCTCGCATGTCCGGGCAAAAACTGGCGGTGTTAGAGCCCAGGGTCAGCAGGAGGAGGAGAGGAGCAAAGTGTAGGCCGAAGCCTGCACTGGTGGCAGCTTTTGGTCAGTTGTGCCAGCGTGGCTTGTGCTGGACACGATGCCGGCTACACAGCAGGGGAACAGCTGGCGGTGCTGAACCCCACTAACACATTGGCGGGTGTTTTTCTCTGTGCACCTAGCACTTCCAGGCTACAACTGGCGGTGTTATAGCCCAGGGTCAGCAGGAGGAGGAGAGGAGCAGAGTGTAGGCCGAAGCCTGCACTGGTGGCAGCTTTTGGTCAGTTGTGCCAGCGTGGCTTGTGCTGGACACGATGCCGGCTACACAGCAGGGGAACAGCTGGCGGTGCTGAACCCCACTATCACATTGGCGGGTGTTTTTCTCTGTGCAGCTAGCACTTCCAGGCTACAACTGGTGGTGTTATAGCCCAGGGTCAGCAGGAGGAGGAGAGGAGCAGAGTGTAGGCCGAAGCCTAGTTGAACCAATTTCAAAGGTAACCTTTAACCCCCCCTCAGGTGTTGCAAGGTACAAGAGCCACACCTTGTGCATCATTAATGCTGCACAAGTAAAAGGTTGCTCTCTTAATTTTGCTCCTTGCACACGCTGAATAAAACACGTACACTATTTAGCCCATTCTACTGTAGAACAGTAGTGGAGGCGTGACTTGTCTTTTTAAAGAAAAGCAGCACAGGTGTTGAAAATAACACCTTGGTGCATGGGCGCAGCTTCCTGAGCGCTGTTATTTGCTGTACAGGAGTCTGCGCTCTTGTTATCCCTTGGCCATGCGCTGTGAGCGCTTCCTGTCTTCTGACCTCATTTCATGTTGGCCGTTGCGGTTAGCGATGGACATGAATCCCAGACCCACAGTGTGTTTTCTAAAAATCAGACTGCGTGGCTGGGATTCGTGGCCTTGTGCAGTAAATATGTTTGCCGCTCACACATGTCCTTACACCTGCTTCAGACTGGGCGGCCTCATCTGATCCCTTATCGCATGCCGCGGTCATGAGGCCACCCAGTCTGAAGAAGGCGGAAGGAGATGAGTGAACACAGGCAAACATATGCACTGCACATGCCCATCAATCACATCCTCGTTGTCCAAAAAAATAAGACACAGAGGGGCGTTGTTTCGAGCAGGGCAGACGCACAGGCGCAGCCAGCTAACCAATGATGTCAAAAGACTGGCAGCGCTAACAAGGGTGGTGCTGCGTATCATTAGAAAGGAAAGTCACACCTCAGGGACAGTGGAATGGTCTCAATGAGACACATTTAGTGCGTGTTTAATTAAACGTGGGAAAGGAGAAAAAGTCTGCCACCTTGTACAAATGCAGCAGTACTGCTGTACTAGGTGGCTGTTATACATAGAAACACCTGGGGGGGTGGGGCCAGGTTCCCTTTAATTTCAGTTCATGTGCCTGCGTGGCGTTTGCAGGTCACGTTGCCGGCTACACAGCAGGGGAACAGCTGGCGGTGCTGAACCCCACTAACACATTGGCTGGTGTTTTTCTCTGTGCAGATAGCACTTCCGGGCAAAAACTAGCGGTGTTTGAGCCCAGGGTCAGCAGGAGGAGAGGAGCAGAGTCTAGGCCGAAGCCTGCACTGGTGGCAGCTTTTGTTCTGTTGTGCCAGCGTGGCTTGTGCTGGACACGTTGCCGACTACACAGCAGGGGAACAGCTGGCGGTGCTGAACCCCACTGACACATCACCTAGTGTTTTTTCTGTGTAGACAACACTTCCAGGTGGCAACTGACAGTGTTGAAACCCAGGGAATCAAAGAGGAGCAGAGTGTAGGCTGAAGCCTGCAGTGGAGCGAGTTGAAAGGGAACCTTTAACCCCCCCCCCCAGGCATTTGTTGCTGAAAGAGCCATCTTGTACAGCAGTAATACTGCACATGGAAAATGGTGGCTCCGAAAATTATGCTCCTTGCAAACGCTGAATTACACACTCATATAATGTGTCCCCTCACACCGTCAAACCATCCCGGAAGTGGGACTTTCCTTTGTAATGTGACACAGCACAGCCGTCATTCCAACCCCCTTGGTGCCGGGCGCCACCTCCTCAACGTTGTTTGGTTCTGTCACGGAGCCCGCGCTGTAATGTTATCCCTTGGCCATGCACAGTTAGCGGTGCCCGTCTTCTGACATCATGTAGGTGTCAGGCTGGCAGTGCCTGTGCGTCCAAGCTGCCCGAGATCCAACCTTGCAGTGTAATCTAATGTAGTCCCACTGCGGGCCAGGGATCCATGGGCATGCGCAGTGCATATCATCGCCTCTCACTCACCTCCTTCCTGCTTCTTCAGACTGTGCGGCGTCACGGCCGTGGCATGCTATTAGGGATCAGCTGACGCCGCCTAGTCTGAAGAAGCGTGAAGAAGGGGAGTGAGAGGCTAGTATATGCACTGCGCATGGCCATGGATACCAGGCCCACTGTGGGATCACATTAGACGACACTGCGAGGTGTGATTTCGGGCAGCGTGGACGCACAGGCGCAGCCAGGATGACAACAAATGATGTCAGAGGACGGGCAGCGCAAACTGTGCATGGCCAAGGGATAACATAATAGCGCAGGGTCCATGACGGAATCAAACAACGCTAAGGACGTGGTATATCTCGATTTTTCCAAAGCGTTTGATACCGTGCCGCACAAGAGGTTGGTACACAAAATGAGAATGCTTGGTCTGGGGGAAATTGTGTGTAAATGGGTTAGTAAGTGGCTTAGTGATAGAAAGCAGAGGGTGGTTATAAATGGTATAGTCTCTAACTGGGTCGCTGTGACCAGTGGGGTACCGCAGGGGTCAGTATTGGGACCTGTTCTCTTCAACATATTCATTAATGATCTGGTAGAAGGTTTACACAGTAAAATATCGATATTTGCAGATGATACAAAACTATGTAAAGCAGTTAATACAAGAGAAGATAGTATTCTGCTACAGATGGATCTGGATAAGTTGGAAACTTGGGCTGAAAGGTGGCAGATGAGGTTTAACAATGATAAATGTAAGGTTATACACATGGGAAGAAGGAATCAATGTCACCATTACACACTGAATGGGAAACCACTGGGTAAATCTGACAGGGAGAAGGACTTGGGGATTCTAGTTAATGATAAACTTACCTGGAGCAGCCAGTGCCAGGCAGCAGCTGCCAAGGCAAACAGGATCATGGGGTGCATTAAAAGAGGTCTGGATACACATGATGAGAGCATTATACTGCCTCTGTACAAATCCCTAGTTAGACCGCACATGGAGTACTGTGTCCAGTTTTGGGCACCGGTGCTCAGGAAGGATATAATGGAACTAGAGAGAGTACAAAGGAGGGCAACAAAATTAATAAAGGGGATGGGAGAACTACAATACCCAGATAGATTAGCGAAATTAGGATTATTTAGTCTAGAAAAAAGACGACTGAGGGGCGATCTAATAACCATGTATAAGTATATAAGGGGACAATACAAATATCTCGCTGAGGATCTGTTTATACCAAGGAAGGTGACGGGCACAAGGGGGCATTCTTTGCGTCTGGAGGAGAGAAGGTTTTTCCACCAACATAGAAGAGGATTCTTTACTGTTAGGGCAGTGAGAATCTGGAATTGCTTGCCTGAGGAGGTGGTGATGGCGAACTCAGTCGAGGGGTTCAAGAGAGGCCTGGATGTCTTCCTGGAGCAGAACAATATTGTATCATACAATTAGGTTCTGTAGAAGGACGTAGATCTGGGGATTTATTATGATGGAATATAGGCTGAACTGGATGGACAAATGTCTTTTTTCGGCCTTACTAACTATGTTACTATGTTACTATGTTACTAAGGAGGCAGCGCACGGTGCCAAGGGGGTAGCAATGACGGCTGTGCTGCGTCACATTACAAAGGAAAGTCCCACCTCCGGGACGGTTGGACGGTGTGAGGGGACACATTACATGAGTGTGTAGTTCAGCGTTTGCAAGGAGCATAATTTCAAGAGCGACCTTTCCCTTGTGCAGTATTAGTGCTGCACATGGTGGCTCTTTCAGTAACAAACACCTAGGGGGGGGGGACAGGTCCCCTTACATTTTAGTTGTGCCAGCGTGGCGGTCGCATGACACGTTGCCGGATACACAGCTGGGGATCAGCTGACGTTACTGAACCCCAATAACAGAGGAGTGACTGTTGACTGTGCACACAGCACTTCCAGGCACCAACTGGCGGTGTTAGAGCCCAGGGACAGCAGGAGGAGCAGATTGGAGGTATTGCCGCACACACAGCTGGGGATCAGCTGACGTTACTGAACCCCAATAACAGAGGAGCGACTGTTGACTGTGCACACAGCACTTCCAGGCACCAACTGGCGGTGTTAGAGCCCAGGGACAGCAGGAGGAGCAGATTGGAGGTATTGCCGCACACACAGCTGGGGATCAGCTGACGTTACTGAACCCCAATAACAGAGGAGCGACTGTTGACTGTGCACACAGCACTTCCAGGCACCAACTGGCGGTGTTAGAGCCCAGGGACAGCAGGAGGAGCAGAGGAACAGAGTGTAGGCCGAAGCCTGATTGGAGCAAGTTGAAAGGGAACCTTTAACCCCCCCCCCCAAGACGTTTGTAGCTGAAAGAGCCATCTTGTGCAGCACTAAGGATGCAAAAGGAAAAGGTGGTTCTTTTAATTATGCTCCTTGCAAACACCGAAGTAAACACTAAAAATGTGTCCCCTTATACCGTTAAACCGTCCCGGAGGTGCGAATTTCCTTCGTAATGGGACACAGCATAGCTGTCATTCCTATCCCCTTGGTGCCGTGCGCTGCCTCCTCAGCGTTGTTTTAAGCTGTCACGGAGCCTGCGCTGTTCTGTTAGCCCTTGGCCATGCCCAATTAGCGCTGCCTGTCTTCTGACATAATTTGGTGTCAGGCTGTCAGTGCCTGTGCGTCCACGCTGCTCCAGATCCCACCTCGCAGTCTCGTCTAACGTAATCCCACTGCGGGCCTTGGAACCATGGGCATGCACAGTGCATATCCTCGACTCTCACTCCCCTCATTCCCTCTTCTTCAGACTGTGCGGTGTCACGGCCGTGGCATGCTATTAGGGATCAGCTGACGGCGCACAGTCTAAAGAAGGCGGAGGGAAATGAGCGAGACCCCGAGGGGAAGATATGCACTGCGCATGCCCATGGATCCCAGGCCCGCAGTGTGACTCAATCAGAAGACACTGCGAGGCGGGATCTCGGGCAGCGCGGCCGCACAGGCGCAGCCAGCCTGACACCAAATTATGTCAGAAGACAGGCAGCGCAAATAGGGCATGCCCAAGGGATAACAGAACAGCGCAGGCTCCGTGACAGCTTAAAACAACGCTGAGGAGGCAGCGCATGGCACCAAGGGGGTAGGAATGACGGCTGTGCTGCGTCACATTACGAAGGAAAGTCCCAGCTCCGGGACAGTATAACGGTATCAGTGAACACATTTTATAAGTGTTAAGTTCTGCGTGTGCAAGGAGCTAAAAAAAAAAGAGCTACCTTTTCCTTGTGCAGCATTACTGCTGCACAAGATGGCTCTTTCAGTAACAAACGACGGGGGGGGGGGGACAGGTTCCCTTACATTTAGGTTGTTGTGCCAGCGTGGCGGTCGCAGGACACATTGCCGGCTACACAGCTGGGGATCAGCTGACGTTACTGAAACCCAATAACACTGGGTCGTATGTTTTTACTGTGCAGCCTGCACTTCTGAGCCGCAACTGGCGGTGTTGGAGCCCAGGAATAGCAGTTCAGGTGGTAGAACGATGAACACAGCAGGAGACCTGGATGACACCCAATTACTTAATCAGGCAGAGGAGTGGCAAATTCCCACGAGATCCAGGCCTTGTTCATTTTCAGGAAAGTAAGCCGGTCAACGTTATCGGAGGATAGTCGCATGCGACGGTCTGTTAGTACACCACCTGCGGCACTAAAGACACGTTCCGATAAGACACTAGCCGCAGGGCAAGCCAGCACCTCCAATGCATACTGGCTTAGCTCTGGCCATGTATCCAGCTTAGAGACCCAAAACTTGAACGGGGAAGAGCCGTCTGGGAGTACAGTAAGAGGGCAAGCCATGTAGTCTGTCACCATCTGACGGAACCGTTGCCTCCTGCTGACTGGAGCCGCCGGTGATGGTGTAGACATTTGGGGCGGGCACACAAAAGTGTGCCAGAGTTGTGCCATACTGGGCTTGCCTTGGGCAGAGGCACTGCTTCTGCTCCCTCTTTGGGCAGAGCCTCCCCCACTGCCTCGACGCACTGAGCTGCTTTGTAAAGCACTAGCAGCACTCCTCTCAGTTGGACAGGAGAAGATGATGGAATTCACCAGTGTGTCGTGGTACTCCCGCAATTTACGCTCCCGGGTCAACACAGGGATGAGGTTTTGGACGTTGTCCCGGTAGCGAGGATCGAGGAGGGTGAACACCCAATAATCAGGCATGTTGAGAATGTGGTCGATGCGGCGGTCGTTTCTCAGGCACTGCAGCATGAAATCCACCATGTGCTGCAGAGTGCCAACTGGCCCAGAAACGCTGTCCCCTGCTTGAGACATGATCTCTGCCCGCTCGTCATCACCCCACCCTCGCTGTACACACTGACCACTGGACAATTGTGTCGCTCCCTCTGGACGGAGCTCTTCCTCCTCCATTGACTCCTCCTCATCCTCCTCACAAATTGGCCCCTGCGTACCCCTTTGTGAGGAACCACGTGGCGCTGACTCTCCAGAAGCTGATGGAAAAGGTGACTCCTCATCCTCCACCTCTTCCACAACATCATCCCTTAACCCTTGCAAAGTTTGCTGAAGCAGGCAGATAAGGGGGACAGTCATGCTGACTAGTGCATCATCTGCACTTGCCATCCGCGTGGAATAATCAAAAGGACGCAAAACCTGGCAGACGTCCTTCATAGTGGCCCACTCTGTACTTGTGAAGTCTGATCGGCACTGACTGCGACTTCTTTGCGCCTGATGCAGCTGGTACTCCATAACTGCTTGCTGCTGCTCACACAACCGCTCCAACATATGTAACGTGGAATTCCACCGGGTAGGTAGGTCACATATGATGCGGTGTTCCGGAAGGCGGAATCGGCGCTGCAGAGCAGCAATGCGGGATCAGGCCAAGCTGGAACGCCGCAAGTGAGCACACTCTAGGCGGACCTTGTGCAGCAGGGCATCAAGATCCGGATAGTCCCTCAGAAAACTCTGCACAACCAAATTGAGCACATGTGCCAGACATGGGATGTGAGTGAGGTTGCCAAGGGCCAAAGCTGCCACCAGATTTCGGCCATTGTCACACACTACCATGCCTGGCTGGAGATTCGCTGGCAGTAACCACACATCGCTCTCCAGCTTGATGGCATTCCAGAGCTCCTGCGCTGTGTGGCTTCGATGCCCCCATGAAACTAGTTTCAAGACGGCCTGCTGACGTTTGGCCACGGCTGTGCTCATGTCGGTCATAGGTAAACGTTCACGGGTCCATGTGGAGGTGGACTATGACGGATCCTGCAGAGAGGAATCTGAGGAACTGGTGTAAGAGGAGGAGTCGATGCGTACAGACTGGATTCCTGCAATCCTTGGAGTGGGCAGGACACGTCCTGCGCCACTCGCACGATCTGTACCTGGCTCAACAACATTAACCCAATGGGCAGTGAGGGAAACATATCGCCCCTGTCCATGCTGACTGGTCCACGCATCGGTGGTGAGGTGGACCTTGCTACTGACGGCGTTCAGTAGCGCATGTTTTATGTTTGCCTCAACATGCCTGTGCAGGGCAGGGACAGCCTGCCTGCTGAAGTAAAAGCGGCTGGGCACCTTGTACTGTGGGACTGCCAATGCCATCAAGTCACGGAAGCTGTCAGTCTCCACCAGCCTGAACGAGAGCATTTCCAGGGACAACAGTTTGGCAATGCCTGCATTCAGAGCCTGTGCTCGGGGGTGGTTGGCCGAGAATGCCCGCCTTTTCTCCCATGCCTGTACTACCGATTGCTGTAGAGTAGACTGGGAGTGTGAGGATGACTGGGAAGGTGGTGCTGTGGGTGGAATTACACAAGGTCTCTGGACAACAGTGCCAGAGGTTCTTCCATGGCGATCCTGGGAGGAAGCCAAACCAGCTGTGCGTGAGCTGGAGGAAGAGGCAACACGAGCTGAAGAGGTGGTAGCTGCCGCTGTTGGTTGGCCTACATCTTCAGTCTGTTTCTGTAACTCCACCGCGTGCCTGGTCCGCACATGTTTCCACATATTTGTGGTATTGAGGTTGCTGACATTTTTCCCTTTTTACTTTCTGATGACACAGCTTGCATTTGACAAAACAAATGTCATCTGCAACTGTGTCAAAAAAGGACCAGGCACTGCAAGTCTTGGGAGCGCCCTTTTTGGCTTTGGAAAGAGACAGGCTCCTAACGGGTGCCAAAGTGGAGGCTACAGGCTCCGCAGTCTTCCCCCTCCCTCTCCCTCTTTGGCCCGTAAGGGGAAGCTCTTCCTCAGAGCTGCTCCCACCACCTTCCTGTTCCTCACGCCACGATGGGTCAAGGACCTCATCATCTCCACTACCCTCTGCCACCAACTGCTCCTCCTGGGTAGTCTCGGCAGCACAGTACGCATCAGAAAGCGGCACCTGAGTTTCATCATCAGATGCGTACTGCGCTGTGGTCACCAGAGGCACTGGCCCACCTGCCTCTTCAGAGTCAGAGAGAAAAAGCTGTTGGGCACCACTGCACACTGCCTCTTCTTCCATTTCTCCAATGCTGCTTGGCTGGCCCCCTGTTTCCAAGCCAAGAGATTCAGAGAACAGAAGTAGAGACGGCTCCTGTCCTGGGCTCTCTGACTGCCTGGCCAATTTGGCAGGTGGTGAAGAGACAGATGGCTGCTCTCCAGTGCTCTGTGCCTGAGAGGATGTGGCACTAACTGAAGTCAATGCCGAGGCGTTAGCTGCCATCCACCCGACAACGGCTTCAATTTGGTCTTCACGCAGCAGCGGTGCATGGCGCTCTCCGACAAAGCTGCGCATGAAGGACTGTTCCCTGCTGAAACTGAGTGACGACGAGTCACCGGCGCCCGCAGCAGGCACAGAATCACCACGTCCTCTCCCTGCTCCTCTCCCTGCTCCGCGCCCACGCCCACGTGCCTTACTCCCTGCCCTCTTCATCTTGGTTGACAGATAAAGATAAGCAGAAAAGTACTAAGGCCTTAGTGTGCTTATTCCTGAAATGCTCCTCCTAACAGGTGTAAGAAACACTAATGTTGTAAAGTGTGGACTAAACTTTATTATTTTTCAAATGTGGCCTACACAAGTGTTAAGTTGTGTTTGGTGAACTTTACTTTTTTTTTGTGCAGATCGGGCTACAGAGCTAGTTTAAATCACACGGAGACCGTGCAGACAGCCGTAAACGGCGCTGCAAGGCCAAAAAACCCTCCTCTAGGTTATCCGATGTAGTGTTTTTCCACTATTTATCTGGAGACGGGTGGAAAGACACTAATAGGAATTTTTTTTTTTAAATTTTAAACAGGCTGCACTATTTGAAAAAAAGGAAATTGTTTTTCAAGGTATGAGGCAGTAACGCACCCTGAGCTGAATCCAACCGGCTATGGCTGCACACAGACTACAGGGCGAGCTGCGCTCACACAGAGACCGTGCAGACAGCTGTAAACGGCGCTGCAAGGCCCAATAAACCCCCTCTAGGTTATCCTATGTAGTGTTTTTCCACTATTTAGCTGGAGACGGGTGGAAAAACACTAATAGGGAATTTTTTTTAAAATTTTTAAACAGGCTGCACTATTTGAAAAAAAGGAAAATTTTTCTCAAGGTATGAGGCAGTAACGAACCCTGAGCTGAATCCAACCGGCTATGGCTGCACACAGACTACAGGGCGAGCTGGGCTCACACGGAGACCGTGCAGACAGCCGTAAACGGCGCTGCAAGGCCCAAAAAAACCCCTCTAGGTTAT
The DNA here is from genome assembly GCF_032444005.1 of Ranitomeya imitator. Taxonomy (NCBI): domain Eukaryota; kingdom Metazoa; phylum Chordata; class Amphibia; order Anura; family Dendrobatidae; genus Ranitomeya; species Ranitomeya imitator. The sequence continues at coordinate 543,694,259 of NC_091284.1, read as the reverse complement.
CCTATGTAGTGTTTTTCCACAATTTAGCTGGAGACGGGTGGAAAAACACTAATAGGGAATTTTTTTTAAAATTTTTAAACAGGCTGCACTATTTGAAAAAAAGGAAAATTTTTCTCAAGGTATGAGCCAGTAACGAACCCTGAGCTGAATCCAACCGGCTATGGCTGCACACAGACTACAGGGCGAGCTGGGCTCACACGGAGACCGTGCAGACAGCCGTAAACGGCGCTGCAAGGCCCAAAAAACCCCCTCTAGGTTATCCTATGTAGTGTTTTTCCACAATTTAGCTGGAGACGGGTGGAAAAACACTAATAGGGAATTTTTTTAAAAATTTTTAAACAGGCTGCACTATTTGAAAAAAAGGAAAATTTTTCTCAAGGTATGAGCCAGTAACGAACCCTGAGCTGAATCCAACCGGCTATGGCTGCACACAGACTACAGGGCGAGCTGCGCTCACACAGAGACCGTGCAGACAGCTGTAAACGGCGCTGCAAGGCCCAATAAACCCCCTCTAGGTTATCCTATGTAGTGTTTTTCCACTATTTAGCTGGAGACGGGTGGAAAAACACTAATAGGGAATTTTTTTTAAAATTTTTAAACAGGCTGCACTATTTGAAAAAAAGGAAAATTTTTCTCAAGGTATGAGGCAGTAACGAACCCTGAGCTGAATCCAACCGGCTATGGCTGCACACAGACTACAGGGCGAGCTGGGCTCACACGGAGACCGTGCAGACAGCCGTAAACGGCGCTGCAAGGCCCAAAAACCCCCCTCTAGGTTATCCTATGTAGTGTTTTTCCACAATTTAGCTGGAGACGGGTGGAAAAACACTAATAGGGAATTTTTTTTTTAATTTTTAAACAGGCTGCACTATTTGAAAGAAAGAAAAATTTTTCTCAAGGTATGAGGCAGTAACGAACCCTGAGCTGAATCCAACCGGCTATGGCTGCACACAGACTACAGGGCGAGCTGGGCTCACACGGAGACCGTGCAGACAGCCGTAAACGGCGCTGCAAGGCCCAAAAACCCCCCTCTAGGTTATCCTATGTAGTGTTTTTCCACAATTTAGCTGGAGACGGGTGGAAAAACACTAATAGGAAATTTGAGAAAAAATGTGCAGCAGGCTGCACTATGAGCAAAAAAGGACAACTGTGTGAGGCAGTGTGAACCCCCCCTGAGCTGAATACAACCGGGTATATGGCTGCACACAGACTACAGAGTGAGCTGCACACACACACACAGAGACCTTGCAGAACGCTGTTAAAACAGCGCTGCAAGGCAAGAGCAAGGTGAACAGTGAAGAACACACAGCGTTTTGCTAAATTAGCCTTTGGAAAGGAAAATAAAGCAATTAGCTAGCTCAACTGGCCCTCAGTTAGAACACAGCGTCCTGTCCCTAACTGAAATCACAGCAGAGTGAGCGCAAAATGGCGGCAGCGTTTTTTATAGTGCAGAGTGACATCATTTCAGCAGCCAATCACAGCCTTGCCAGTACTTACATGCCCACCATGCTAAACAGGATGTGCCCACACTTCCAATCATTCCTCATTGGCTGCTGCGTTCAGTTTGAATTCTGGGAACTTCCGATTCCGGTATCCGATACGCGGGAAGTATCGGAATTCGGTATCGGAATTCCGATACCGCAAATATCGGCCGATACCAGATACTTGCGGTATCGGAATGCTCAACACTAGTTACAACCTTTGAAATTACACTAGAGCATACAAAAGAAAAGTTGTCTCTTCCACACAAAAAAAAAGTATCAGTGGGCTCCACTGTATGCTTCATGCCAGCCTTAATAAATTGTGATTTATTGGCATATCTGAATTATTTCTTTATTCCAGAGAGAATTCTGTTTCAGGACTTTGTCATATAATAAATTAGAAAGATTACACTACCGATATACAAATCCAGCTAGAATTATGAAATATGTCCGACCAGGGAAAGAAAAGTTTGAAACTCAATTTTCTTTAAAAATGTTTTAATAATCATAGAACAGTTTATTCAAGATATTATTGTCTATTAAAGGACATAGTAGATTTCATTTCAACAACAGCAATTACATGATTTGATTTCTGCAGAACAAAATGCAATATAGAGTAATAAAGTGAAAACAATACAAACTAAGAGCCAAGAATATTAAATTACCTAATCGTAACAGGTATAAACACAGAAGAATACACAGCTATGTCTTATGCTGTGAGATACCAATAAATAATACGGCCACTGATTGCCTAAATGAAATTGTTTTCCCATTTTTTATCCCAAATAGATTTTGATCTACGCAGAAAAAACCTACAGGCTGCTTTTATAGAAATGCAGCTGTTTTTTTTCCATATAATTTCACAATATTGTCATATGGCAGGTAGGTGAATCAATAGCAGCGTAAAATATATAAGTGCATAAGTGCAAACTTTTCTTAACCCCACAAAACAAATATTTGCTGAAGATATATCAGAAGGTAATGTAAATGTGGAACTAGCCAGTAATCATTCAACTAATGGGAATATGACACACTTCAGCGTCCTGGAAGATTCTTAGATATTACCCATCTCATACAAGAGAGGACCAAAACGTCACCACTGCAGCCACTACATTTTGGGGCTTTTGAGTAAAATTATGTCCAATTTGCTTTTTTTTCCATTTTTTTTTTTGTGTTGTTCCAATACACACAAAGGAAATAAGCGTGCAGAACAAAACATGTGTAATTGTAATAATTTTCTGGAAGAAAAACTAAAACAATTTCAAGGATGCCAACACTTTCAGTCATGACTGTACCTTTATTATTTTAGAGCCTGTTGATAGGTTTAAAAAATTAAATTCAGGAATGGACAACACCTTTTAGAGTGACTCTAGTGAAAAAATATTGAAGGGCAAAGTTAAATCAATGCAGAAGCCCTTTTAATGTTAGTTTGGTGCAGCGAGATTACGGCTCCACCCCCGAGGAGCAATGATGATATCGCATACGAAGAGAGTGAGTGAAAGTCGGGAAAAAGTCCTGACCTGCCGGGACAGTCCCACTCAATCCAGGATGTTTGGGAGCTATGCTAATAGGTCCACATTTCTTTGAGTCTTGCTTATTTTTCATATTCAGTGTTTGTTTCTGTTAGAAAATCTGCAGTTAACTAAATACAGTATATGGGAATGGAGTTTAGAACATTCCTCCGAAAAAAATAAATTATAATATGCCGATTTGAAGATGTGCTGTAGACTTTAAAGGGAGACTGTAATTAGATCCAAACTGCCCAAGCTACGGGCATCATGAATCAGAGACAGTGCGGATATTTGAAATAATATATTACTAGTTGGCCCATGCAAAATTTTCGCACATTGGTTGTCGGGGGCGCAGGCAATTTCAGGAAAATCACGTTGGTCAAATGTAAATGTATTTAATGAGATGATGAACACAGAGAGGTATGTGTCCCACTGACATATATATAGACTGTATATATGTTTTCACGAATATTTGATCCCATGGATCCATTATATGTCCATTTTGCAAGCCGTACGGATGTCATACGGATTTCACATGGATGCTTACATGCGAGAAAATCGCATCCTCACATTGCACACGGATGACATATGGATCACTGTTCTGGGAACATTTCTACGATTGACGTCTGTGTAAAATGGACCGATTTTTTTATACGTTGTGTGTGACTCCAGCCTAAAGGAGATCCCCCAACATTAAACATAATGGTATTTTGCTTACTGACCAGAAGGGGTCTGATTGTCAGGACCTTGCAAAGAAACAGGGGCAGCAGCATTTTTTCCCCTCCATGGCAGCACTGCCATCTATCTGCAGTGTAGGGAAGTGCAACACAGCCCTATGTATGTGAACAGAGCAGCTCCCTGTACAGCAGTGCCACTTTGACAGTAAAAATGATGAAGGAGAATTGACCCCATAATTCAGCGTATTTACACCATTGTATAATAATTGGGAATATCTCTTTTAAAAAAAAGTAATATCTGCAGATTATTTTACCTTTTTTTTCCCTACGGTTGGATTTTTTTTTTTCAATTTTTGCAAGGTTGTTTCCCCAATCTCTCCCATCAGGAAACAATGTATGTCAATGCTGCAGTTTTTTACTTGCAACCAGCGGTGACTCCAGGTCACCAATAAGCTGCAACCTTAGAAGGAAGATAGACTTTTCAATGACTGTTCAATAATACGGAATATTTGATGGTTCAGAACCTATCCGGTTCCTTTTAGGCATTCATTTATATCTTCATTTTTAAAGCAGAAGTCTTAAACAGGTAAAGTTTTACTTTTATTCTACTTCCACATATGTAGCAAATATTTTATATGTACCTGCCTGAAGTTGGCTGGGCAAAGAGTTCGGCAAGCTGGAAAGCCCCCAAGGCAAATGTTACGATTTGTTTCAGCTTTGTATTAGTATGCTTTGGGGTAGTGTGGCGCCACGTGCAGGTCATTTTTCCTTACTGCAGTTTTGTGAAAATTAATGTTTAAAATGTATTTTGTGATCACATCGTGGATGTGTGGTTTGTTTTGCCATTTTCTTGCTGAAGGGGGCAAGTTTACCTTTCAAATGGTGTGTCATTTGTGTGTGGGTGCAGTATGAACGGAGATACGAAGTAATAACCAAAAAAGAGTATTTTGAAATAATATAGAAGTATATTATATATAGTTAATTTGCATTGATTTCTGCCATGTAGCTTATCCAATTGCAAGTGCCATAGTGTGGGATAAATGCAATAATGTCCATGTGGGGATTTCACTTTCTCTCAGTTAGGTGGTATGGTGATTAGCTAGGCTTATTTACAGCTCTGGCAAAAATTAAAAGACTACCACATCAAAACCCTGTCATGGGCAGCCCAATCTCCAGACCTGAACCTCATCGAAAACCTCTGGAATGTAATCAAGAGGATGATGTATAGTCACAACTCACAAGTCATCAAACAAAGAAGAACTGCTTACATTTTTGTACCAGAAGCAGTGTGAAAGACCAGAGGAAAGCATGCCAAGACGCATGAAAGCTGTGATTAAAAATCATGGCTATTCCACAAAAGATTGATTACTGAACTCTTCCTGAGTATTGTTGCTTCTGAATTATTATGAACTTGTTTTCTATGCATTATTTGAGGTCTGAAAGCAATGGGTTTTTTTAAATTTTGACCATTTTTTTTTTCATAAAAAAATACACAATTTATTGCTTGTAAATTCAGAGACATGTCGTCAGAAGTTTATAGACTAAAAGAACAATTTACATTTTACTCAAAAATATACCTATAAAGAGAAAAATCAGACAAACTGAACATTTTGCAGTGGTCTCTTAATTTTTGCCAGAGCTGTAGATGTGGATGGTGAGGTAGGTTCTTTGTTCTGATGCTGACTTACATTGACCTCTGCCATATAAATGCCGGTGGTGCGCCCCCTGACTGCACTCGCGTGTCTGCTCTGCTTCCGCAGCCCCTCCTGGCTTTCAGCATCTCAGTGCAGTGATTACCACATGGTGCCTCCCACCGTGTGACGCCGACGCCGGGTGGCATCACGGTTGGCATAGCGATGCGCGCGTCACATCCAGCCAGGGATGTCACTTCCAGTCATGTGATGCCGCTCCTGGAACAGCGTTATATGACGCACATCCTATAAATACTGCACTAAAGATGGGTTGCACACACACCCCTCTGGATCATCACCAGGAGCTGCACACTCTGCACAATCTGCATAGGTAAATAACACCAAGGATTAAAATAGTCTATATGGAGCATGATAATGGATTCCCTATGGCTTTAGCTAATATGGTGTGTGGTTTATACTTAGTGGGAGTATCTCATTGTGCAGTACCAACGTTAATGTTTAAAATATAATATGATTATGGATTGTGCATTCACTAATTAATATTTTGGTGATAGTGTAAATTGCTCACTGGCTAGGGTATTCATTTGGGGTGGTGTGTACCCCATTGTCACAGCAGATATGCACAATTATTGTGTAATTTTATGAATTTCTCCTCTTTCTATTTTTCTACCTGTGTCAATCGTATATTTTAATAATAAAAATGTAATTTTTGTTATTTGGACTAGTACATCATTGTTTCCTATGGTAACTGGTTATGCGCTAAGCAACACTAAGTATAGGCATATAGACAGGCATATTTACCAGATGTCCAACTTGTAACAGTGGACCCCCTTATCTCACGTTTCAGCAGTTCTTCCTCAGTTTTTTTCTCCTTGGCCCAGGTAAGACGCTTCTGGTGTTGTCTATTGGTCATGAGTTGCTTAACACAAGGAGTGCGACACTCGCAGCCCATGTCCTGGATACGTCTGTGTGTGGTGGCTGTTGAGGCAATGACTCCAGCAGCAGTTCACTCCTTCTAAGTCTCCCCCAAATTTTTGAATGGCTTTTTCTTATCTATCCTTTCAAGACTGTGGTTATCCCGGTTGCTTGTGCACCTTTTTCAACTACACTTTTTCCTTCCACTCAACCTTCCATTAACAGGCTTGGATACAGCACTCTGTGAACAGCCAGCTTCTTTTGCAATGACCTTTCGTGGCTTACTCTCCTTGTGGAGTGTGTCAATGACTGCCTTCTGGACAGCTGTCAAGTCAGCAGTTTTCCCATGAAACAGACTAAGGGACATTTTTAAACGCTTAAGAAGCCTTTGCAAGTGTTTTTGTTAATTATTCTAATTTACTGAGATGAAGACTTTTTGGGTTTCATTGGCTGTAAGCCATAATCATCAACATTAACAGAAATAAACACTTGAAATAGATCACTCTGTTTGTAATGACTCTAAATAATATATGAGTTTCACGTTTTGTATTGAAGAATTAAAATAAATCCACTTTTTGACGATATTCTAATTTTGTGAAAAACATCTGTATATTATTTTTGCCCAAAATGCTAAGGGAATGTGTCATCTTTAACTTTAGGCCTTTTAGAGATCATTTTATCTTCAACTTGCTTAACTGTTCACAAGAATCTAAAAATTCACATGCATCAAAGCCTGAATAAACTCTGATCGTGTGTACATACCCTTAGAGAAAATTGTCATATTTTTCTTATTTAAGACAAACAATTCTTTAAAGGTTTATTCCGTGTTGGCCATTCATGGCTGAGTGAGGAATAACTCTATACATGGTGGTGGAGCTATGGAAACAAGAGTGACTAAGCTGAAGTGCTTGCAAAACTCCTATAGAAATTAATTTTAGTTATAAAACCAGAGCTTGGAAAAATCCTTTAAATCCACTGCTAGATTAACTACCTATTGGTCATCTTTGCTTTGGTTGACTGATATTGTAAAGATCTTCTATAAAGTTCAAAAACATTATCTTATACATCATATTACAACTTGTATTTTGCACGGAGGAATCATAGTTTTTCCAGTCTCTCCGCTTCCACACATTTTTACTTGTAAGCGTTGTTGAATAAGCATCTGCACTGCATATATTATGTGGCCATATATCATTTGAACCAGTTAATGCAATAGCTGACAATGAAACCCTTTTCTGCCATAAATGCAAATGTATTGTAAGATTTAAAGTTATATTCAAATGAAACACATAGGAATTTTGCATTCTATGCACTTTATTCTTTCTGTTGTTCACTTCTTTGAAGTATCAGTTTAATGCCTAGTTATTTATAAGCAGCCATTTCATCTGCTTAAATAATTCTTGCTTTTGGCTAAAAAGCTATAATAGGTTATATTTCACCTACTTTTACGGCAGTTAGAGAACCTTTTCATATAATACCTTAGCTACTGACAAATGTGCACATAACACAAATTGCATACTCATTACAGAAATAATGGATGTACAAAATAGTTTTAAAATGTGATCACAGTCTGCATCATGTCATATATATTAGTTATTGTTATATATTGATTTTTTTTTTACTGTCATTACTAAATCAGCTAAAATATGGAAATCTCATACTTTACAGTAATATGAAAGTGAGCTTCTGCCTGACCCCTAACACAAATATAAATGATCATGATTATTAAGGTTAGTATGATATATTTAATTTTGGTATCATAGTTATGTAATAGAGACAATCTAACTTTCGAAACAGGCTATAGTATTTCAGGATTTCTGTGTTTAAGATGCTGACTACATGACGCCCTCTGACCTAGGTATCTCATCAGTTTCTTATAAGCAGTTCTCCAAATGTTACCTTGTTAAGGCATTATTTGAAGAATGGTCTATCTTCCCTTTTACATATTGGCTCTGATGTCAAGAAATTTTCATCTAACTCCCTATCTTTATAGTGTCATAATCTAAACTAATTTCTAATATGCTTTCATTAACAACTCCCTGTCCTTCCCTAACTACACTATCTAACTGCTATTGTATTATTTTCCCTATTTCCTGGGGGATGAGGCTTTATTTGAGAATCCCAATACAAAAATAAATAGATAGGGAGTTGGACTGATAACCAAAGAATGAAAGCCAGCTCACCTGCCATAGTTCGTGTCTGGAGCTCGGGTGTCGTCCTGACCAGACGTAGAAACTGCAGAAACCAAGGGGAGGGTCGAGCTCCAGGGAAAACCAAGTAAGTTGCACTGAGCTTGGAAATAGTGCTGCTTGTAGCATGTAACTCGGGAGTAGCAAAGAAGATAATAGACAACTGATTGTAGCTCAGCCAAGTGAAGTAGGCAAAATCTCCTAGCCAAATGTAGGCAACTGTGGACAATACCACCATGCTTAATATTCAATCACCTAACATCTGCCAGAGCCGGCCTTTTAAGGTCTTGGTTAATGAGTGGAGTTCACTGAGTTACCTGAAAAACCTAGGGTGTACTACTCCAAAGAGAGGTGGCCATAGGAGAAGGGAGCCAGGCCCATGGCTTGTCCAGGAACAGCTAAGTAACAGTACAGACAACCCCACTTTTAAATACCTCTGTTAAACTGTTAAACTGTAAAGCGCTGCAGAATATGTTGGCGCTATATAAATAAACAATTATTATTATTATTATTACCTCTCATAAAATAGTCTATAAAAGAAAAAAGAATGCTTTCCATAACATCTACTGAGCAAGATAAGAGCACAAATATTTTTTTTGTGCACCGAGCATCTCTATTCAGGACCAAATCCTATACTGTCAATCAAGTAAAAAAGGTTACCATGAAATTTCTTGCAGTATTGAATTTGGTTGTTGCTCATACTCCATGTCATCATCAGAAGCTGGAGTTGTCTTGACAGTAGGAGAAAATTTATGGAGGACCAGGGAATAGAGTAAGTAGATATGAAAAGTATTTGAACTTTTAACGTGGCTGATAGATTCAGATAGAAAGTGACCCTACTGAATTGTTCAATAATCTGGAATGGAATAATGAACTTGAGAGCTAGTTTCTTACAATGAGCCTTTAAGTGGATGTTTTTGGTGGAAAACCAACGATATCACCAAGACAGATGTTGGGAACAGGTTGCCAATGTTAATCATCACTTGACTTTGCTTTAGCCACAGCTGCTGCCAAATTAGATTGCACCTAAAGGCCCCGTCACACATAGCGACGCTTAAGCGATCCCAACAACGATACGACCTGTCAGGGATCGTTGCTGCGTCGCTATGTGGTCGCTGGCGAGATGTCAAACAGTGAGATCTCCCCAACGGCGCAGCAGCGATGCGGCGACCTGTAGCGACCTGTAGAACGATGCTATTTCATGACGATGGGACGTCCTGTCAACAAGGTCGTTGGTAGGGTGTCAAACACAGCGATGTGTGCTACCCAGCGGGACCTCAACGATCAAAAAACGGTCCAGGCCATTCCGACATGACCAGCGATCTCACAGCAGGGGCCTGGTCGCTGCTACGTGTCACACATAGCGAGATCGCTACTGAGGTCGCTGTTGCGTCACAAAACTTGTGACTCAGCAGCGATCTCGCTAGCGATCTCGCTATGTGTGACGGGGGCTTAAGTCCATGGCTATCTTGAGACACACTGTTGACAGCAAAAAGTTGACTCAATGAAATGCTTGGCTGAAGAAGATGAGGCTCTCCACTGTACACTGTAAAAAAAGAAGATTTTCCTGACAGCTAAGATGCTGAATTGTAAGCAAATTCAGTCCAAGGAAGCAAATCTGTCCAATTATCATCTTGATAAGAGAGAACATTCATAGGCATTGCTGCATAGATTGATTCAGTTTGCACCTTTATTTAAGGGTGAAAGGTAGAAAAGAAATCTAAGGAGATTTTAATATTCTTGCTGATCACCCTCCAGAAAATGGAAGAAAATTGCAGATCACAGTCAGACACTGTATGAGCTTGTGTGGAGAGGAAAATTTCTAATTTCTTTGAAGAATACAACAGCCAGCTTTGCAGCTTATAGAAGTTCAGATAAAGAAATAAAACAAGACTTTCCAGTGGAGTACCTTAAAAACAAGAGAACATCATTTAGGTGGAGAATTAGAAGAAGAAAAGGAGGAAAGAATATGTTCAGGCTTGATTATATGTGAAATACCACATGGATCAGAGTATCAGTGTAAGCCCTATTTTTTCCAGCAGGAGGGTAGGTGAGAATGAAGTTAAACCACAAGAACAAGAGTGGTTATTAAGCTTGAGGATATACAGTATTCTACTTTTCAGTGGTTCAAGTGCCTGAATTGAGTGGTATGGCACATCCAAAATTAATTATGTGAAGATAGCATCTCAAAGTCCCTCTTAACGGAGGCATCCGCAAAATCCTGGTATGGAGCAGGCAAATTGGAGGAAATTGAGTTAGATGAAAGTTTAAAGGTAACCTGTCACCCCGTTTTTTCAGTATGAGATAAAAATACCGTTAAATAGGGCCTGAGCTGTGCTTTACAATGGGGTATTTTTTGTCCCCTGATTCCCCATCTATGCTGCCGAAATACCTTACAAAAGTCACCACTTTCGCCTGTCAATCAGGCTGGTCTGGTCGAAAGGGCATGGTCACAGCACTGTTTCTCCCCCACATCTTGCTTATCTTCCCGTTGGTGGCGTAGTGCTTCTCGCATGCGCAAGTGCCGAATGCACTGCGCAGCTGTAGAAAAAGAGCGCGATCTGCGCTATTCATCGGTTTATCGTGGGCGTGGCAATATTCCTGAGGCCGTGCGTGCGCAGATGGAGTGTTCTGCTTCCCGGGGCTTCAGGAAAATTGCCGCGGGATGCCGCGCGTGCGCAGATGGAGATCGCGGCGGCCATTTTCCTGAAGCCGAGTTCGCAGATCGCGCTCTTTTTCTACAGCTGCGCAGTGCATTCGGCACTTGCGCATGTGAGAAGCACTACGCCACCAACGGGAAGATAAGCAAGATGTGGGGGAGAAACAGCGCTGTGACCACGCCCTTTCGACCAGACCTGAGAGACAGGCGAAAGCGGCGACTTTTGTAAGGTATTTCAGCAGCATAGGTGGGGAATCAGGGGACAAAAAATACCTTATTGTAAAGCACAGCTCAGGCCCTATTTAACGGTATTTTTATCTCATACTGAAAATACGGGGTGACAGGTTCCCTTTAAGAGAATGTGGTTGAGATCAGGGCTGACATCAGCACCTGGTGCACCATGGCAAGTGCCAGGTCCCTCAGCAGGGACTCACAGCCACCAGAGGGAGTCCATGGACAGAACTCGCCGAAGTACCATTCATGACCACAAGAGGGAGTTCGATCACAGAAATCACAACAGTACCCCCCCTTGAGGGTACCCTCACCAGAGCCCCCAGGCCGATCAGGAAGAGCCAAATGAAAGGTACGAACTAGATCGGCAGCATGAACATCAGAAACCCATTAATTATGATCCTGACCATAACCCTTCCATGTGACCAGATACTGGAGTTTCCGTCTCGAAATACGAGAATCCAAAACCTTCTCCACCACATACTCCAACTCCCCCCTCGACCAACACCGGGGCAGGAGGATCAATGGAGGGAACCATAGGCGCCACGTATCTCCGCAATAACGACCTATGGAACACATTATGGATGGCAAAAGAAGCTGGAAGGGCCAACCGAACTGACACAGGATTGAGAACTTCCGAAATCTTATACGGACCAATGAAACGAGGCTTAAACTTAGGAGAGGAAACCTTCATAGGAACATAACGAGACGACAACCAAACCAAATCCCCAACACAAAGTCGGGGACCAACACAGCGCCGGCGGTTAGCGAAACGTTGAGCCTTCTCCTGGGACAATGTCAAATTGTCCAACACATGAGTCCAAATCTGCTGCAACCTGTCCACCACAGTATCCACACCAGGACAGTCCAAAGGCTCAACCTGCCCTGAAGAGAAACGAGGATGGAAACCAGAATTACTGAAAAAAGGCAAAACCAAAGTAGCCGAGCTGGCCCGATTATTAAGGGCGAACTCAGCCAAAGGCAAGAAGGACACCCAATCATCCTGATCAGCAGAAACAAAGCATCTCAGATATGTTTCCAAAGTCTGATTAGTTCGTTCGGTTTGGCCATTTGTCTGAGGATGGAAAGCCGAAGAAAACGACAAATCAATGCCCATCTTAGCACAAAAGGACTGCCAAAACCTCGAAACAAACTGGGAACCTCTGTCCGAGACGATGTTCTCCGGAATGCCATGCAAACGAACCACATGCTGGAAAAACAATGGCACCAAATCAGAGGAGGAAGGCAATTTAGACAAGGGTACCAATTGGACCATCTTAGAGAAGCGATCACAAACCACCTAAATGAACGACATCCTTTGAGAGACAGGGAGATCTGAAATAAAATCCATGGAAATATGCGTCCAGGGCCTCTTTGGGACCGGCAAGGGCAAAAGCAACCCACTGGCACGAGAACAGCAGGGCTTAGCCCGAGCACAAGTCCCACAGGACTGCACAAAAGAACGCACATCCCGTGACAAAGAAGGCCACCAAAAGGATCTAGCCACCAAATCTCTGGTACCAAAGATTCCAGGATGACCAGCCAACACCGAACAATGAACCTCAGAGATAACTCTACTAGTCCATCTATCAGGGACAAACAGTTTCTCCGCTGGACAACGGTCAGGTCTATCAGCCTGAAACTTCTGCAGCACCCGCCGCAAATCAGGGGAGATGGCAGACAAAATTACCCCCTCTTTGAGAATACCCACCGGCTCAGGAACACCCGGAGAGTCAGGCACAAAACTACTTGACAGGGCATCAGCCTTCACATTCTTAGCGCCCGGAAGGTACGAAACCACAAAATTGAAACGGGAGAAAAACAGCGACCATCGAGCCTGTCTAGGATTCAACCGTTTGGCAGACTCGAGATAAGTCAAATTCTTGTGATCCGTCAAGACCACCACGCGATGCTTGGCTCCTTCAAGCCAATGTCGCCACTCATCGAATCCCCACTTCATGGCCAACAACTCTCGATTGCCAACATCATAATTGCGCTCAGCAGGCGAGAATTTTCTGGAAAAGAAGGCACATGGTTTCATCACCGAGCCATCAGAACTTCTTTGCGACAAAGCAGCCCCTGCTCCAATCTCAGAAGCATCAACCTCGACCTGAAACGGGAGTGAAACATCTGGCTGGCACAACACAGGGGCAGAAAAAAACGATGCTTCAACTCTTGAAAAGCCTCTACAGCCGCAGAGGACCAATTGACCACATCAGCACCTTTCTTGGTCAAATCAGTCAACGGTTTAGCAACACTAGAAAAATTAGCGATGAAGCGACGGTAAAAATTAGCAAAGCCCAGGAACTTCTGCAGGCTCTTCACAGATGTCGGCTGAGTCCAATCATAAATGGCCTGAACTTTAACAGGGTCCATCTCGATAGTAGAAGGAGAAAAAATGAAACCCAAAAATGAAACCTTCTGAACTCCAAAGAGACATTTTGACCCCTTCACAAACAAGGAATTCGCACGAAGGACCTGGAACACCATTCTGACTTGCTTCACATGAGACTCCCAATCATCCGAAAAGACCAAAATATCATCCAAATATACAATCATGAATCTATCCAGGTACTCTTGGAAGATATCATGCATAAAGGACTGAAACACAGATGGAGCATTAGAAAGCCCGAATGGCATAACCAGGTACTCAAAATGGCCCTCGGGCGTATTAAATGTTGTTTTCCATTCATTGCCCTGTTTAATTCGCACAAGATTATACGCCCCTCGAAGATCTATCTTGGTGAACCAACTAGCCCCCTTAATCCGAGCAAACAAATCAGACAGCAGCGGCAAAGGGTACTGAAATTTGACTGTGATCTTATTAAGAAGGCGGTAATCAATACAAGGTCTCAAAGAACCATCCTTCTTGGCCACAAAAAAGAACCCTGCTCCCAACGGTGATGACGACGGGCGAATATGACCTTTCTCCAAGGATTCCTTTATATTACTCGGCACAGCGGAGTGCTCTGGCACAGATAAATTAAACAGTCGGCCCTTAGGAAACTTACTACCAGGAATCAACTTAATAGCACAATCGCAATCCCTATGAGGAGGTAGGGCACTGGATTTGGGCTCATCATACATCCCGGTAATCTGACAAAAACTCAGGGACTTCAGAAGGAGTGGAAGGCGAATTTGACAGCAATGGAACATCACCATGTACCCCCTGACAACCCCAAAGGGGAATTTCTCTGAGGCAAGGTAGGCTTTATTTTCTATCTTTAGGGCTAGTTAGCTGTTAGGCTGTGAAGAGGCGTCTAGGCAGTGTTAGGTACGCTCCACGGCTATTTCTAGTTGTGTGATAGGGTTAGGGATTGCGGTCAGTAGAGCTCCCACTTCCCAGAGCTTGTCCTGTGTGAGTTTAACCATCAGGTCGTTCCGGGTGCTCCTAATCACCAGGTCCATAACAGGATGGATCACGATTCCACCCGCTGCTGTTCCGGACACATGTCAGCTGTTCAAGAGAGCTGACATATGCCAGAAAAGATGTGGGCTCAACGCCGGAGCCCACATCAAATAGGGAGACAGGACATGTGCCATATTAGTACGGTGCATGTCGTGAAGGGGTTAAAGTAATCTTTTGGCTTTTCTGTTCAAAGGTAATGCTAGAGGTGCTAGGTTATCTCCTCCGGCCATATATATCTGTCCTATCCCAAAACTCACCTGTCAGCCTTACCTGGACTGATATCCATTAGATACCAACTTTAATTACCTGTTCCTAGCAAAGGGGGGGTGCTTGTGCAGCGCCCCAGAGTCCTGGTCATTGCAGTAATGTTATTCTTCCACCAGGGGGAGTGATGTTACGTCTGAAGGAGATCTTCTGTCCAGGTATCACAACCACAAAACACACTTCAGACTCCAGTCCGCCAGGGGGAGCTAAGCTTCTATCTATTAGGGCTCTCCTCACACTTAGGTAAAACTGGTGGGTTGGTTAGGAAGTTAGACAGAAGCTGACTGGAGGGAGTAGGAGATAGTCAGTGAGTCCCGACCGAGTTTGGCAGGGGCTGGTTGGAATGGGTTCCAGCCAGCTCCAGACTGTGGCCTGCGGAAGATGAGGGTACACGGAGCTGCGCCTGCATCCCATGCGGCAGCATCCCAAGAAAGAGACAATGAAAGGAATTGTGTTGCTGTGAGTGAGAAACGAAGTCATAGCAACAGGAAAGGAACATCAGAGGGAGACCAGCTAGAAGCAGGCTGCCTCCTTCTGAAGCGCAGTAGTGGTAGCCAGAACACCAAGGGAGTAAGGATCTCTATGCCGTTACTTCAGAGACTGGCAGGACAGTTGATTCCATGTTGGCTGCCCGACCATATACCCAGGAGGCACGGTGGCAACTTGTGGGGGCTGGGGCGTCTTTAGGGTCCCTAGAAAAAGCCTCAGGCCACCAGTCATATGGGTATGTCCTATCCGTCAGGGGGACAGAGAGAAAGAGACTTAACATCTACAGTAGTTGTGAGGACCTTACCGAGTTGCTCAGCAGGGAGGGACTACAACACCCAGGCACTAGAGGAAGGCTATTGAATTCCACCTGGATAAGGGGACTCTGGATTTGCCTTCAGACCGGCCAGACTCTGCCTACCCTGTGGTTCCTACCCTGGATTGTGGATGCTGAAGCCTTCAGTAAAGGTAAAGAGACTGCAACCTTGTGTCCTCGTTATTCACTGCGCCTTACATCATCCACCTTCCACCATCTACACTCTGGTAAGCCCTGGGGACATACTTCACCTGTGGGAAGGTATACCATCTAGCTGCCATAACATCACCCCAGCGGACCCCTAAGCAGCGTCGGTCACCCTGACCGAATATCACAGGTGGCGTCACGAACATTATCCCTTTAAAGACCTTTCCCACACATTTATCAGCGGACGTTCCCCTAGGGCCACGGACCGGGTCAGCCACCGTGACATCCCCCACTGAGAACTGAAGAGGCCCGGCTTCGAGTAACCCCTAGCCCTTGGGGGCGCTGCACTTGCATCGAGGTCATGCAGAGTTTAATAGATTGCTAGCCTTGTTTCAGTATTGACAATGATAACTATAAGAACTTGATAGATTTTTACAATTCTATCTATAACACTGTCTATGGTATCTTAAAAGGAACTACATATGCTAATCATTATATTAAGGTTTTTGAGTAGTATATTCTCCCATCCAGACATCTATTTCAGGGAAAAGCTTGCATATTTCAGCAAGACCATGCTAAACCACATACTGCATCCATCACAACAGCATCACTTTGCATAGGAAGAGTCTGTGTAATGAACTGGCCACTTGCAGTCAAGACTTTCACCAACTGAAAAAATTTGGAACATTAAGAAATGGTAAAAAAAAATGCATATTTATGTTATGGTTCTAGATTGAACCTTTGAACCTGTGTTTTGTGGTTGGGCTTCTCTGTCCGCTGAGTCACAGCAAATACACTTTTTCTCTCAGTGTTTAGTTACTGTTATCCTTGCTTAACTCTTTTTAGGGTAACGTGTTTTAATTTACTCATTTGTCTGCCCTATTGCCTTTTGGGTGTGGCTTTATATACTTTCCCCCTGCTGGTATTTCCTGCTGGCCATAGTCTCATTTGGATGTCCAGTAGGCATGTCAGTGAAAAAAAAGCTAGTGTTTATCTCTCTGCTATAATAGGATCTCTAGTCTGTACAGGAACTAGCAAGGTCAATTTTAGCTTTAGTGTGTTACCTAAAATGTGTTATTATTATCATCAGCCCGCTCAATTTTTTTTTTGCCAAGAAGCCATCAAGGACTCTTTGGACATCCTGACCACCCAATTGTGGTCCTTCTCTTAGGAGGTGGCAGACATGAAGCCGCAACAACAGCATGTGTTATCCACCGCTATGAGGGTTCTACTCCACCCAAGACAGTTCTCTGAGCCTAATGTTAAATTTACCATATTGCTTCAACAGTGACCGAAATAAGTTTTCCATTTTTCTTTTTTCATGTAACTTGTATTTTCATGTCCATCCTGCCTCATCCAGAGGAGAGAGCCAGCACGTGAGTATGTTCGGTCATTGCTCAGTGGAGATCCTCAGGGTTGGGCATTTTCAAAACCTGTGGATTCTCAAGTGTTTTCCTCAGTTGATGCTTTTTTCTCTGCTCTGTGGGCCCATTTATGATGACCCTGATAAAGTTGTTGTTGCTGAATTAGTGATGCGCAGGTTGGTTCAGTGAAATTGTAAAGTGGAGGATAACTGATCTCAGTTCAGACCCTGGGCAGTGGCAACCTTCTGGAATAACCTAGCTCTCTGCAGTCAATTATGCCAGGGTCTTTCTAGCCTGTTGTCCCTGGAAGTTGCCATGCCATTGGCAGTGCGTTTAGACAGATGTTTTAGGGATAAGAACACACTTGAGGGTGTTTCAATGACATCTCCCTCTCATTCTATTGAGGCAGGAGAAATTATGCAAATTGGGGCTTGCAGAAAGTCCAAGGAGGGAATTGAAAATGGAACACTTGCTCATTTATGTCTATACTGTGGTTGAACGGATCATGTAATGATTCAGTGTTTCATATGTAATAATTAATTTCTTAAAGGTAAAGAAAAAGGAAAAAATCATTAATACTATATGTAAGGACACTGGTTCTAAAGGTTTGAAGTTATCTCTCATGCATACTACTGTTTGTTTTTTTACAAGTGTCTTTGGTTACCAAATCTGGAGTTATAGTTACCTCTGCATTTGGTGACTCAGGTTCCGCCTTAGATTCCATTGACAGTGATTTTGCTATAGAGTGTGGATACACAGTTTCAACTCTCGATCATTCTATTCAAGTACACACGATTCATAATTCTCCCCTTACCCAAAGTCATGTTACTTCTAAGGTTGAGAATGTGTGCATGAGAGAGGGACTGAAACACACATTATCTATTTTTTCATGGTGTTTCCTTTCTTATCAGCTAAAGTTGTGTTGGCTATGCCCTGGTTGGTGAAATACAATCCTACCATCATTTGGGAGACTCGTGAGGTTAAGTCTTGGGGAATTATTGTTTTTCCAGTTGTTTATCTAAATGTCTAGCATCTATAAGAGCTCTTCTTCCAGATTTTATTCAGGATTTTGAGGATCGGTTTTCTGAGACTGAATGTGAAGTTCTTCCCCCACATAGGTCATATGATTGCGCTATCAAATTTATCCCAGGGGTGAAATTACATAAATCTCGTCTGTTTAACCTCTCTCTTCCTGAAAGAGAAGCTTTGAAAGAGTACATTCAAAAGAGTTTATCCAAGGGTCACATAAGGGCTTCAACCTCACCAGCTGCTGTTAGATTTTTATTTGTTAAGAAAAAAGATGAAGGTTTGCATCCCTGTTTGGATTTTTGAGAAATTAATAAGATTACTGTACATAATCCATACCCATTACCTTTTATTCCTAATCTATTTAATCAAACAGTGGGGGCCTAGTGGTTTTCTAAACTGGATCTGAAAGAGGCATATAACCTTATATTTGTTCACCAAGGTGATGAGTGGAAGACTGCTTCTATATACACGAGTGTCACTTTGAAAATTTGGTGATGCCATTTGGTTTGACTAATGGTCCAGTAGTGTTTCAGAACTTCATAAATGATATTTTTTGGTGGTTAAGTTTATGGTGATATACTAGGATGATATCTTGATTTACTCAGGTTCTCGTGAGGAGCATCAGGAGCATGTTTGAGAGGTGCTTTAGCTTCTTCATGACAATCATTTGTTTGCCAAGCTAGAGAAGTGTCAATTTGAGATGCAGGAGATTCAGTTTTTGGTTCATTTGGTTTCTGCTAACAATTTTCAGATGGATTGCATTAGGGTACAAGCTGTCCTTGATTGGATACAACCTACTAATCTTAAAGCTTTACAGAGATTCTTAGGTTTTGCTAAGTATTATCATAAGTTCATTAAGAACTTCTCAGTAATAGTCAAACCTCTTACTGATTTGACCAAGAACGGTACTGACTTTTCCTCTTGGTCTGCTGAGGCTTTTGATCCTTTTGCTACTCTCAAGAATACCTTTTCTAAAGCTCCTGTCCTCAGTCAACCAGATGGGGGAAGAAGAGAGCGTGGTGGAGATAACAGCGCATTGTGTAAACGCATGCCATAGGCTGTGAGAAATACAACCATGATATGCCATGGACTTCCTTAGCCTCCACTCTGTGTCCCATCCATCGTTCCTACAGTCCCCACCTATTATCCCCACATTCCCTACTCCCTGTTCCCTACTTTACACGTGGTTTGGCAAAAATAATGTTAATTTGGTCCTGCCATTAAAGCTTCTTTGAATTTGAATTTGATTTGCCTTTTGTGGTTGAGGTAGATGCCTCTTCTGTGGGGATAGGTGCTGTTCTTTCACAAAAAAAAGGACAGTTACTTTCATTTTTGTGCTTTGTTTAGAATCCAACTATGATATAGGTGATCAACAACTTTTGGCTGCTTTGAGAGCTTTCGAGGAATGAAGGTATTGGTTGAATGAAGGCATTAGCTAGGCATAGTGCAACCGTCTTTAATTATCACAAAAATTTACTGTACAGTAGTGTTCAAAATAATAGCAGTGTGTTCAAAAAAATGAGTTAATTACAAAATCTTTAAACTAGTTTTATTTCCATGCATTGAAAAAAATTGCACACAGTTTTCTAATTCAAAACATGAAGAGAAATGTATATCATTTTAACTACTTTACAGAAAATAACAAAAAATGAACATTGGGCTGTTCTAAAAAATAGCAGGGTCTGCATTTGTCTTTACAAACTCAAAATATGTATTTTTTTAGGATTTAGCATTCCTGTGAATCACTAACTTAATATTTAGTTGTATACCCACAGTTTTTTTAGAACTGCTTCTCATCTATGTTGCATAGTCAACCAACTTCTGGCACCTGTCAACTGTTATTCCAGCTTAGGATGCTTGGACTACATCCCACAAATTTTTTACATTTGTTGGCTTTGCCTCAGAAACTGCATATTTAATGTCACACCACAAGTCTTCGATCAGATTAAGGTCCAAGGGTTGGGCTGGCCACTCCAAAACTTTAATTTTGTTTAACTGTAACCAAGATTTTGCTCATTTACTGGTGTGTTTAGGGTCATAGTATTTCCTTTTCAGTATAAGGCAACATGACCTCTTCAAGTATTTTAATATATGCAAACTGGTCCATGATCCCTGGTATGCAGTAAATAGTTCCGGCACCATAGTAAGAGAAACATGCCCATATCATGATGCTTGCACCACCAGGCTTTACTGTCTTCAGAGTGTACTGTGGCTTTAATACTGAGTTTGGGGGTCTTCTGACGAACTGTCTGTGGCCCTTGAACCCAAAAGAACAATTTTCCTTTCATCAGTCCACAAAATGTTTCTCCATTTCTCTTTAGGTCTTTAGGCCAGTTGAGGCGTTCTTT
Organism: Ranitomeya imitator; assembly: GCF_032444005.1. Taxonomy (NCBI): domain Eukaryota; kingdom Metazoa; phylum Chordata; class Amphibia; order Anura; family Dendrobatidae; genus Ranitomeya; species Ranitomeya imitator. The sequence continues at coordinate 543,673,581 of NC_091284.1, read as the reverse complement.
GGAAAATTGTATCCGCCTAAGTACATGTCCTCTTTTAATAGTGGGACTTTGTGGGGACTTCGTGCTAAGAGTCTAGCTTCACACAGGTGTCTTCTCACTGTTAAAGTACTCACAGGTAACTTGAGACTGTCTTTGATCATCCTGGAGCTGATCTGACTATTCTTCCATCCATTCAAATGGTAGTCTTCCGTTTTCTTCCACATCTCTCTGGATTGGCTTTCCATTTTAAAGCATTGGAGATCATTTTAGATGAACAGCCTATCGTCTGCACTTCTTTATAAGTTTTACCCTCTCCAATCAACTTTTTAATCAAAGTACACTGTTCTTCTGAACAATGTCTTGAACGACCCATATTTCTCAGGCTTTCAAGGAGAAATGCATGTGCAACATGTCCTGGCTTCACCCTTAAATAAGGGCCACCTGATTCACACCTGTTTCTTCACAGAATGATTGACGTCGCTAACACCGCACTGCTATTATTTTGAACACACCACCTTTCAATTAATTATTCTACTGCATAGACTCAAAAACATGCAGATCATGAATGTTGGTTTTCTTTGAATCTACTGCACTAACTGGTAAATTGTTTGACATGTGGTAACATAATTTATACCAAACACAATTATTAATCTGGTTTGTCATTTTAGACTGCTATTATTTTGAACACTACTGTATGTTGATGCCGCTTGAATACTAGACAGGCTTGGTGGTCCCTCTTTTCAACTCAGTTTGATTTCTCTGTGACATATCTCCCTGGAACTAAGAATGTTAAGGCTGATTCTTTATTACACAGTTTTGTTACAGAGTAGAGGGATGAAAATCCAATCAAATACTTAGTGAAGGGATGGTGGTGGGTGCTCTGGGGATTGATCTCAGACAGTGCATTGTGGGAGCTCAAGTTGGTGTATGGAAGGGCTAACCCCCTGCAAGCTTTTTGTTCCTTTGTCACTCTCGTCTTAATGACGTGCATGACTCTGTGTTGGCCGAACTTCCTGATTCCTCTGCCTCCTGGAGATGTGTTTTCAGGTTCTTTTGGTGGTAGAGTTCTCAAATGGATGTTCGGACATAGGGAAGGAAGAAGTTGATCCAGCTTATGATCCACAAATCAAAGCGACGAGGATTAAAATCATTAAGTCTTTATTTCCAGAAAAGTTAAAAATCAACAGAGGAATGAAAAAATACAAAATAAAGGAAACAAAATCCTCTGTGATGGGGGAGTAATAGGGGGTACACAAAAAAATGAGACCACCAGAGGCATTTCAAATGCAAGCGCGCTCTTTGACTTGGTAGCCTCATTTTTTTGTGTCCTCCCTAATACTCCTCCATGAAAGAGTATTTTATTTCCTAAATTTTGTATTTTTGAATTTCTCTATTGAATTTAATTCATCTGGAAATAAAAACTTCAAGATTTTAAACCACATCTCTCTGAACTGTGAATCAGAAGCTAGATCAACTTCTTCGTTGTGTCTAACGTCATGCAGTGGTGTGGATTGCAGCCTTCTGTGCAGATCGAGCTATACTGAGGGATGAGCTGTTTTTTCCTTTTTTCTATTCACTTGAAAGAATGTTGACAGGTACTGTATGTCTGTAAGTGTAGGGTTTGCGCCAGGTGTAAAACCTCTCGCTAGGCCCCGACACGGTTTGTTTTGCCTAATAAGATTCCATCTCAACCTTGGATACATTTTGTCATGGATTTGCCTAATTCTTTTGGTAATACTGTAGTATGGGTGGCGGTGGAATGTTTCAGCAAGATGGTTCTTTTGGTTCCTCTACTAAAATTGCTTACAGCTAAGAGTTTAGCTGCATTGTTTATCTGTCATGTTTTTAAGTTACATGATGTTTCTAAAAATATTATTTCCAATAGAAGCGTTCAGTTTACTGCTAGATTTTTACACAGCATTCACTCCAGATTAGGAATAGAGATTTTGTTCTCCTCAGGTTATCATCCTGAGACTAATGGTCAGCCGGAGGCAATGAACCAGGAATTAAAACAATATTTATGATGTTTTGTTTCATTTAATCAAGACAACTTGATGGATTTTCTTCCTCTGGCTGAGCTCACTTTCAATAACCGCACCCCTACTGCTACCAGTACACCTTGTTTTTTGGGGGGATTTTCATCCAGTTTTTGAAAATTTTTCTGGTTTGCAGTCTGCAGTCACAGAGGAGGAAAGATATTCTTCTCATTTGATTAAGGTCTGGAGAGAATTTGAGAAAGGTCTTTGGATAACTTGCGATCAAACCAAGAAAACTGTGAACTCCAGACGTAGAAGGGCCCCTGTCTTTAAGGTGGGAAATGTTGTTTGACTATACTCAAAAAATCATTGTCTTAAAGTTCCATCAAAGAAATTTTATCCTAAATTTGTTGGTCTGCATAAGGTAATTAAGATCAATAATCCTGTGACGGTCAAGTTCCAACTCCCAGCTATGTGGAGGATTAATAATTTTTACCAATCCTCTCTTCTTAAAAAATTTGAGGGGACATAATTTCTCAGAACATCATTGAGGTTAAATTGAAGGAGGACAAGAAGTATGAGGTGGAACGTGTTTTGGGTTCTAGAGGTATCAGATGTTGACTGCAATATCTTGTTAAAAGCGAGGGTTTCAGTCCGACGGATAACTCCTTGGTTGATATGAAAGATTTGCATGTGGATCGCCTAGTGAGGGAGTTTTATCAACAGTGTCAGACGTGGGGGATCTCAGTGGTTCCAGTGGCCACTCGAAGAACTGGGGGTACTGTCTTGGTTCTGGGTTCAAACCCTTAAGCCTGTGCTTTGTGGTTGGCTTCTCTGTCCACTAAGCCACAGCAGATACACATTTTTTTCCAGGTGATTAGATTCTATTATCAATGCTAAAGTCTTTTTAGGGCAACAAGTGTTTTCATTTACTCATTTGTCTGCTATATCACCTTTCGGGTACAGCTTTATATACTTTCCCTCTGCTGGTATTTCCTGATGGTCAGAGTCTCCTTCGGATGTCTAGTGAAAGACCAGCAACAGTTTATCTCTGTTGTTTTTGTTCTTTACCATGCACATATCTTCTGTTTCTTTTTAGGAAGTAGGCATCATATTCTCTAACAGTACTTACTTTGTATTTGGTGGTTTGCTTTACTCACTCTGGGATCTCTTTCTATTTCAGCACACTTTCCCTTCTGTAGGTAATTTTCACTCTGCTCTGCCCTCTGGATCTTTAGGAAGAACGTGAAGCTCTTGGCAGCTTTCAGGCAGCCTTTTTCCGAGTTGCCATTGTCTATTCTGTAGTTAGGGGTATCTCAGCTCACGCAGGAACCCCTAGGGACTGCAGCATCATGATCTGTAGTCTGTACAAGAACCAGCAGGGTCACTTGCAGTTATAGTATGTTACCTATTTTCCCGAGTGAGTTGCCATACTATCATAACATTATATATATATATATACATATATATATATATATATGTACATCTAGATAGGTAGATAGATAGATAGATAGATAGATAGATAGATAGATAGATAGATAGATAGATAGTACTTAAATACATCTAAGTTTGGAGGTGTAATGTGAAAAAATGTAGAAAAGTTCACTGGGTATGAATACTTTTTGAAGGCACTATAGGCACACAGTTACAAAGTATGGTTGAAATAAGACACATGTAACAGTTATAGCCACATCTGGAGCAAACTGTCCATTTGGGCATTAGAGTAGTCCCTGAGAGCCAGCTATTAACCTGCACATGAGCTTAATCTGCAGGTTAATAGTGTTACTAACCTGCCCTGCATCTATCCAAACGCTCTGGAGAGAAAATGAACTTTATTCTCCCCAGCAGCATTCAGTTTTAGTTACGGGGGCGACACCAGCGCAGGTTCAGTCACCGCTCTGAGTATATAAAGCAGCGGCTGTAACCGCGACCCCAGCCTGGACTGACACTGGCTTGCATTGGGGTGCCGTTACAGTCACCACTCTGTATTTTCACTGTGGTGACTGAACCAGTGCCGATGCCACCATCGTGAATGAAACTGAATGCTGATGGGGAGAATAAAGTTAATTTTCTCACCATAACGTTAACCTGCAGATTAACCCTATATCTGCAGGTTAATAGCATTTTTGCTGGTGACAGGTTCCCTTTAATTGTTAAGAGATATCATGATACTTTTTTGTATATTTGTTTAAGAAAGGCTACATCTATAAATTTACCATAGAGATGCACCTATAGAATCTAAATGCATCCCTAATTTTTTTTGTTAACTACTCTGATTTGGTTACAAAGAGAATAACAACTGATAGCAACGTCTGGTTTCTGGATGCTTAGGATAATAGTTTATTATATTTACGATATTTAGCATTTTTTGTGAATGTCAATAGTTATTGCACTATATTTTGCATGGTGAGCACAGAGGATGCCAGAAAGAAGTCTCATTTATTTGTAATCATTTTTGCGATTTTACTTCAGAGAGAACACAATGATAGAGGTAGACATGTTAGCTGTAGATCAGAGGTGTTTAGCTCACTTTGAAAGCTCTGGCACCCACAATGATCTAGAAAAGAACAGACAAGTCCCCATAGGGAGGAGGCAGGTTGACAGGACAACAGTAGAAGACTCAGCAGAATGTGTGTTTGATTTGATTTGAATTGTAAATGCAATTGTTTCCCATCAAAACACCTATTCCGAAAATGAATTGCAAAACCAGTCAAGTAAAGATCAAGTAATCACTTATGTGACTGCTTATCATATGGATATTAATTCTGCATGTTGTGTTTGTAATCCATGGCTCACATTTAGTGTTGTCATATAATTTACTGCTTGCAATTATCCCACTAACATGATATATAATAAATACATAAAAATAGAAGCCAACATATAAATGCCATAATAAAACAACAATAAAAAAAAATGGTAGTGACATTGACTAAAAACAAAAATTACATTGTCAGAACAATACATTTTGCAAACTTATGGAATTTTTTAATGAAACTCCAATTTTTTAGAACTTAAATTTTGTACTGTAAATACTGTAGAATACTTTCCCCATGGCACCATACATACAGTGGGGGAAATAAGTATTTGATCCCTTGCTGATTTTGGTACGCTTGCCTATTGACAAAGACATGAACAGTCTATAATTTTAAGGGTAGGTTAATCTTAACATTGAGAGACAGAATATCAAAAATAAAATCCAGAAAATCACATTGTATAAATTATATAAATTTATTTGTATTTTGCATGAGAAATACCCGTATATACTCGAGTATAAACCGACCCGAGTATAAGCCGACCCCCTTAATTTTGCCACAAAAAACTCGGAAAACTTAATGACTCGAGTATAAGCCTAGGGTGGGAAATGCAGCAGCTACCGGTAAATGTCAAAAGTAAAAATAGATACCAATAAAGTAAAATTAGTTGAGACATCAGTAGGTTAAGGCTATGTGCACACGTTGCAGATTCTCTGCAGATCCGCAGCGTTTTTTGCGGTGCAGAAACGGTGCAGATCCGCAATTGATTTACAGTACAATGTAAATCAATGAGAGAAACAAAAATCTGTGCGCACTTTGTGGAAAATCCGCAGCGGAAACGCTGCGGTTTAAAAGAAGTAGCGAGTCACTTCTTTTTGAGAATCTGCAGCGTTTTTGTACCCATTCCATTATAGAAATCCGCAAGGATAAAAAAAAGCAGCAAATCCGCAAAAAAAAGCAGAAAAAACGTACAAAAAACGCTGTGGATCCGCACAAAAAACGCAACAAATCCGCAGGTGCGTTTTCTGCCAGGAGAGACAGAATCCGCACCAGAAATTCCTAAGGCTAATCCGCAACGTGTGCACATAGCCTAAGTGTTTTGGAATATCCATATTGAATCAGGAGCCCCATATAATGCTCCATAAAGTTTATGGTGACCCCATAAGATGCTCCATATTAAAATATGCCCCATATAATCCTGCATAAAGGTTAATAATGGCCCCATAAGATGCTCCATTGACACATTTGCCCAATATAATGCTGCACAAATGTTAATTATGGCCCTTTAAGATGCTCCATAAATATATTTGCCCCATATAGTGCTGCACAAATGTTGATCATGGTCCCATAAAGACACTTGCCCCATATAGACATTTGCCCCATATAGTGCTGCACAAACGTTATGGCCCCATACAGACACTTGCCCCATATAGTGCTGCACAAGCGTTATGGCCCCATAGAGACACTTGCCCCATATAGTGCTGCATAAACGTTATGGCCCCATACAGTGCTGCACAAATGTTATGGCCCCATATAGTGCTGCACAAACGTTATGGCCCCATACAGTGCTGCACAAACGTTATGGCCCCATATAGTGCTGCACAAACGTTATGGCCCCATATAATGCTGCACAAACGTTATGGCCCCATATAGTGCTGTACAAACGTTATGGCCCCATACAGTGCTGCACAAACGTTATGGCCCCATATAATGCTGCACAAATGTTATGGCCCCATATAGTGCTGCACAAATGTTATGGCCCCATACAGTGCTGCACAAACGTTATGGCCCCATATAATGCTGCACAAATGTTATGGCCCCATACAGTGCTGCACAAATGTTATGGTCCCATATAATTCTGCACAAACGTTATGGCCCCATATAATGCTGCACAAACGTTATGGCCCCATACAGTGCTGCACAAACGTTATGGCCCCATACAGTGCTGCACAAATGTTATGGTCCCATATAATTCTGCACAAACGTTATGGTCCCATATAATTCTGCACAAACGTTATGGCCCCATATAATGCTGCACAAACGTTATGGCCCCATAGATGCTCCATACAGACACTTGCCCCATTTGCTGTTGTTGCGATAAAAAAATTAAAAAAATCACATACTCACCTCTCCGTCGCTCAGGCCCCCGGCTCTTTCAATATTCACCTGCTCCTCGTTCTGGCGCCGCTCCATCTTCAGAGTCTCCTGCACTAATGTTCAGGCAGAGGGCACGCACTAACCATGTCACCACACCCTCTGACCTGAGCGTCACTGCTGAAGACGGAGCGGCACTGGAACGAGGAGCAGGCAGGGCTGAAAATCTAAGCTTATACTCGAGTATATACTGTAAGTATTTGATCCCCCACCAACCATTAAGAGTTCTGCTCCTACAGACCAGTTAGACGCTCCGAATCATCTCTTACCTGCATGAAAAGCAGCTGAATTACATAGTCACCTTTATAAAAGACTCCTGTTCACAGACTCAATTAGTCAGTCAGACTTTAACCTCTACAACATGGGCAAGACCAAAGAGCTTTATAAGGATGTCAAGGACAAGATCATAGACCTGCACAAAGATGGAAAACCTTAAGTAGGATGCTGGGTGAGAAGTAGACATCTGTTGGTGCAATAATAAGAAAATGAAAGAAATACAAAATGACTGTCAATCGACATTGATCTGGGGTACCATGCAAAATGTCACCTCGTTATGTATCCTTGATCATGAGGAAGGTGAGAGATCAGCCTAAAACTACATGGGGGAACTTGTTCATGATCTCAAGGCAGCTGCAGTGCCCGCAACGTCCCCTTGCTCAGGAAGGTATATGTGCAGGCCCATCTGAAGTTTGCCAATGAACACCAGGGTGATTCTGTGAGTGATTGGGAGAAGGTGCTGTGGTCAGATGAGACAAAAATTGAGCTCTTTGGCATTAACTCAACTCGCCGTGTTTGGAGGAAGAGAAATGCTGCCTATGCCTTGTGCTAAGGTCACAAGACTACTTTATCGCATCAATGGGAGAATGGATGGAACCATGTACGGTAAAATCCTGAGTGTTAACAAAATGGGTCATGGCTGGGTCTTCCAGCAAGACAATGACTCAAAACATACAGCCAAGGCAACAAAGGAGTGGGTCAAAAAGAAGCACATTAAGGTCATGGAGTAGTCTAGCCCTTCTCCAGACCTTAATCCCATGCAAAACTTGGAGTTGAAGCTCCAAGCTGCCAAGCAACAGCCTCAAAATCTTAAAGATTTAGAGATGATCTGCAAAGAGGAGTGGACCAAAATTCTTCCTGACATATGTGAAAACCTCATCATCAACTACAAAAAAAAGTCTGACTGCTGTGCTTGCCAACAAGGGTTTTGCCTTCAAGTATTAAGTTTTGTTTGCCAGAGGGATCAAATACTTATTTCTCACTGCAAAGTGCAAATAAATTTATATAATTTATACAATGTGATTTTCTGGATTTTATTTTTTAGATTATATCTCTCAATGTTAAAATTAACCTACCCTTAAAATTATAGACTGTTCATGTCTTTGTCAGTGGGCAAAGTTATCAAATCAGCAAGGGATCAAATGCTTATTTCCCCCTCTGTACATATAGTCTTTTTACCTTTTTCATTTAGCAATATGAAAAATGCAAAAAGTCAACAATATAATAGCTCATACAGCAATTCAGCCACATTTTGTTATAAGAATGTGTCAAAATTACAAAGATGCTACTTGGACAAATTTGGTGGTAGCCAGGCTGCTTAAAAGATCACAAAAAATGCTTTGGTTTTCGCTCCTTTACATTTAAACAGGGATCTAGCCTTGGCTCTAAAAGCCCCTCTGGGCAAAGGAGTAGTTGCTGGCTGATAGAGCAATTTGACGTTAAAAGGTTCAGTAAGAAGAAAGAAAGGGATAAATACAGAATCAATACACAGGGAAATGAACATGGGTAGACAAGTCAAGACCAGGGTCTCAGGCAGAGACATAAGGCAAAAGAGGTATCAAACAGAGCAAGGTCAATTCTAAGAAAGTATCTGAGGGGTTAATCCAAAGAGTAGTTGATTCAAGAGTCGGGTTCAAATTTAGAAGATTGATCCAATATAAGGCAAACTAGACAGGTGATATATGAGGATTTAAATAGCCACCATGCCCAATCCTGCAATTTGTTCGCTCACCACCTCCAGCATTTGGTTAATTAATGTAATACAACGGTTCTTGCGACAAAGCTGCCCATCATCAGGAGAGAGAACTTGAGATTTCAAGGGACAATATTCTCTTGAAAATCATAGAACCCAAAAGAATGGTTTGCTGGTTTGGAAAAAGACAGAGCCGTGACTTCAACCCACCAAGTCAATATGGATAAATTTTAATGCTGATTGTAACTTTCAAGTTTTTTTTCAATTATTTGTGTACTACAAGATCAGTCAATATATGCAAGGATCTATCCATCCTCAAAGAAAGCAGCACCATACAAAGCTGATGTAAAAAAGGTGGAAGCCTCTGGATACCAAACCAGTATCCTCCATATACATAAAGCAAACATGTCAGCACTCCAAACGTGAGATAGTGAAAAAACTGTGGTCTTTAGTATATACATGGATGAATAAAGAACACAGTTTTTTCATTATCTCATGTCTGGAGTACTGCATATTTTGCTGTCTATCTATGTATCCATGTATCTATCTATCTATGGAAAAATATTAGGGACATATTAACAGCTAAAATTGGGGGCCAAGCCTTCCAGGCAATTGCTAAGCCTATCAATATAAATAAATGGAGGCAGCACACCAAGATGTTGTTAGTATGATGTCTTCATTTATTCATGTTATCTATCTATCTCATATCTACCTCTTATCTAATTATCTATTTCACATCTATCTATCTATTTAATATCTATCTCATACCTATTTCATATCTATCTCATATCTATCTATATCTCTCTCATATCTATCTATTTCATATCTATCTCATAAAGAAAAGAAAACGAAAAGCAGCACAGGCAGATAGCGTTCCTGGGTGCTGTGCCTCCAAGGCAATGACCAAACCTTCATATACAGACAAAAAATGAAAGCAGCACACCAGTTCAGGGTGAGAAAATTTGGCTATTTAATTGCCCAAAATGGCGGCGCTTCGGCTCAGAATTTTGAGCCTTTCTCAAGCAACAAACAAGAGGCAGTGTTCACCTTTCATAGGTGTATACATTTACATATTTGATATGCGAGTTACAAAACAATTAAGGAACATCTCATAAAGTATATATGATATTCAATTGATTGTGGTTTCCTCCAGGCACTCCAGTTTCCTCCCACATTCCAAAGACATACTGATAGGGATTCTAGATTGTGAGCCCCATCGGGGACAGCAACAATAATGTGTGCAAAACTGTAAAGCACTGCGGAATATGTTAGCGCTATATAAAAATAAAGATTATTATTATTATTAGTTAATCCTAATGACTCATCCCATCTCAAAAGCTACTAACAATAACATGCTGAACTCATCATTATCCAACACCTACTGCACATGGCAGTAATCTTAATAACAAAATTACTAAATTACTCTACAGCTGCATTTAATGACTTTGAAGGGATATTACAAGATTAAGAGAATCCCTAGGGGTATAAGGTCAAATATCCACTCCAACTTGTTTTTTAACAATTCAGTCTTTTGTGACAAATTTGTCTCCCTGTCCAACAACTATGCCATGGATATTCTCCTCCTCCTGAATATGGAGTTTTTACAACAAGAGGTCCATAAGGGCATCGATGAGACCAAGATGAAATTACAATCTTTTTTGAAAACGGATGATTTGGAAAAATTTAAGGACATGGTCACACTAAGGTTAAGAAAAAAAACAGAGAAAATTTGGAAGAAGCAACTGGAACCGTGATGCAGATGATTATCGCTTGGGTAATATATACAACTGGCAAAATGATGTGTCAAAACCCATACCAGAAAGACAATCAATCATGCAGCCAGCGGGTAAGGAAAGGGTGAGTCAAAAACCCCAAAACCCCGCCTCCATGGCTGAAGATTGTTCCCTCCAAATCCAGGTGACAGTGTCCCTTTAAATAAGGGTTTTTCTTTTAGCCCTAAAAGCCATATCAATTGGTTTAAGTTGGAGATGGAACTATATAAGTTTTTAGTAGTATAAAACTGAAACATTGGTACTCAACCAAATCCAATGAAAAAATACAGAGTGAGGCCGGCATCACACTAGCGAGTTTTAGGGACGTATGAGAGGTGCAGAAAATACGGATTGCACACGGTACAATGATTCTTTATGGCCCAGCTCCTATCTGCCGCATTTTACTGATCCGTATTATACGGTCTTCTACAGCCGTAGAAAATCGCAGCATGCTGCGTTTGTCAGCGTATTGCGCAAAAAAATTGCCAATGAATGTCTATAGGGGCGAGAAAAATACAGATTACACACGGACCAGCAGTGTGACTTGCGAGAAATATGCAGCGGTGTTCTATAGAAAAGCCGGCAATTCAGTACGGTGTACAGTAAAATCACACTGACAGAATAGAATAGAATAGCTTAAATAAATGTATACACATAGTATAGGGGTATATGTTGTGAATTCCGCTCTTGGGCTCCCTCCGGTGGTTATAAGTAGCATTTTTGTGAGTTCTGCTCTTTGGCTCCATCCTGTGGTTTTCAGTGGTATGGCCGCTTCTTGGATTTAGCTTCAGCAGCTGTTTTCACTGATCGTCTTTCTGGCTCGGCTATATTAGTCTGGCCTTATCCCTCATTCAGTTGCCAGTTGTCAATTGTTCCTGCCTGGAGTCATTGCTCTTTGGACTTTCCTGACACTCTGACCAGTTCAGCAAAAGCTAAGTCCTTGCTTGTCCTTTTGCGGTTCTCTTGTTGTGGATTTTGTTGTTCAGCACTTTCTTTGTTTTTGTTCATTTGTCCAGCTTTTCAGTATGGATCTATTCAGTTAAGCTGGAAGCTCTGGGCAGCAGAGTTTGCCCTCCACACCTTTAGTCAGGTGTGGAGATTTTTGCATTTCTCTGCGGTGGACTTTTTCTAGTTTTTATTACTGACCGCACAGCGTTCTGCCCTGTACTATTTCTGTCTAGCTAGAAGTGGCCTCCTGTGCTAAATCTTGCTTCATACTACGTATGTCATTTCCTTCTCCTCTCACAGTCATTATTTGTGGGGGGCTAATCTATCCTTTGGGGATTTTCTCTGAGGCAAGATAGTTTTCCTGCTTCTATCTTTAGGGGTAGTAAGCTCTTAGGCTGTGATGAGATGCCTAGGCAGAGTTAGGAGCATTCCACGGCTATTTCTAGTGTTGTGTTGAGCTTAGGGACTGCGGTCAGTAAAGTTGCCACCTGCTCAGAGCTAGACGCATGTCGCTCCTTAATCACCAGATCATAACAGGTATATATATATATATGTATATATATATATATACATATGTCAGTGAGACACATATTTATGTATTAATATTTCATACAGCGCTAGATAGCAGAAAAGCCGGTAATTCAATTGCCGGCTTTTCCTATCACCTTCTCAAACCCGACATGATATGAGACATGGTTTACATACAGTAAACCATCTCATATCCCTTCTTTTATTACATATTCCTCTTTAGTAAAGTAAGAAGTGTCTTGGTGTAAAATTTGGGGGCTCTAGCTATTAAATTAAAGGGTTAAATCGCAGAAACAAATTGGCGTGGGCACCCGCTCAATTTTCTCCGCCAGAGTGGGAAAGCCAGTGACTTAGAGCAGATATTAATAGCCTGGAGAGGGTCCATAGTTATTGCCCCCCCCCCCCTGGCTAAAAACATCTGCCCCCAGCCACCCCAGAAAAGGCACATCTGGAAGATGCGCCTATTCTGGCACTTAGCCTCTCTCTTCCCACTCCTGTGTAGCTGTGGGATATGGGGTAATGAAGGGTTAATGTCACCTTGCTATTGTAAGGTGACATTAAGCCGGATTAATAATGGAGAGGCGTCAATTATGACACCTATCCATTATTAATCCAATAGTACGAAATGGTTAATAGAACACGCACACATTATTGCAAAGTATTTTAATGAAATAATGACACAGTTTGTTTTAATATTTTATTATACTCTTAATCCACCTGAAGACCCTTGTCACCTGGAACAAAGTTAAAAAAAACAAACAACAATATTCCATACCTTCCGTCATTCAGTCTTGTCCCATGCTGTAAATCCATCTGAAGGGGTTAAATCATTTTACACCCAGGAGCCTGCTAATGCAGCTGTGCTCGTGGCTGTAAAAACCTGGGGAATGAATGGAATGCAGGGGAATGACCTGTAGTTACCTCGAGTTGCGGTGATGCGCCCTCTGCTGGATGTCCTCATATGAACTCGAGCGTGGGAAAATATTCTGAAAAGTTCCCACACACACCCGACACGCGTTTCGGAAATCCCCTGACAAAGGAAGTGATTTCCAAAACGCACGTCGGGTGTGTGTGCGTTTACAGGACAGTGAGGCACCCTAAGGTAATGCTCTAATAGTATCTTCCCCTGATATATATTTTTTTCCTGAGTCACTTTTTCAGCACATTGCACTTTGTGATTCTGCAGCTTTGCACAGCTCTCAGAGATTTCCTTATGCACATGTGAGGATTCCTCCCTGAATCTATTTCCACACTTAAGCACTTTATATTACTTGCTGCAATGTTGCACGGCTTTTCTGTGCGTGACCTCCACCTATAGCTATATACATTGTTTATATATTGTTTTTGTATATTTTTTATTTTTTATATATATTTTTTAAACTTTTTTCTGGCACAATGACACAAGAATTTCAGGGAATTGCCTATATTCCTTTAATGGGAATCATTACCTTGCACATGCCCATTGGTGGCACTTATATGAATTGTGCTTATGGGTTTACTTTTATTATACATACTGTCCTGATTCGCACAACAGTCTGTTTTATTTTAAAAAATATTTTTTTCTGTATTGCTACTATTAGTCAATAAAGATAATATTTTATAATCCAGTTTGGTCTCCCTGGTGTATCCATAATACTGGTGTTTGGGTTTGTTTCTTTTAAAAATTAGTAGTGTTGTGCCCCACACTAATGTACCAGCAATAGAAGCTTTCATTACTGCGGTTACTGAGGATATTGATTTGTTTAAAGAAACTCTTAATAGACATGACTATGACAAACCAAATTTGACTTGTGCAGAAAATACTCTGAACTGGCCCATGACGGCGACATCACCATCAAACCTGCGGATAAGGGTGGTGGTGTCGTCCTTATGGATAATAAAGATTATATCTCTGAGATAGAAAGCCAATTATCGTATGAAAACATATATAGAAAACTTAATGGAGATCCAAAATTTAAAGGGAACCTGTCACCCCCTCAGGCATTTGTAACTAAAAGAGACACCTTGTGCAGCACTAATGCTGCATTCTGACAAGGTGGCTCTTAGTTATGCTCCCTGCACATGCTGAAATAAACGCTTATAAAATGTGCCCCCTCATACCGTGAAATCATCCCGGGGCGGGTCTTTCCCCCCTAATCAGACGCAGCACAGCCGTCACTCCGGGCCTGTGCGCGCCGGGCGCTGCCTCCTCTGACTTCATCAGCGTCCCTGGCGCCTGCGCTGTAAGTTCGAAGGGCAGCGCAACTGCGCATGCCTGGAAAAAAATACTTACAGCGCAGGCGCTGGGAACGCTAATGAAGCAAGAGGAGGCGGGGCTAGGCGGGCACAGGTCCGGAGTGATGGCTGTGCTGCGTCTGATTAGGGGGGAAAGACCAGCCCCGGGACGATTTCACAATATGAGGGGGCACATTTTATAAGCGTTTATTTCAGCGTGTGCAGGGAGCATAACTAAAAGAGCCACCTTGTCAGAATGCAGCATTAGTGCTGCACAAGGTGGGTCCGTTAGTTACAAACGCCTGAGGGGGGTGAAAGGTTCACTTTAAAATTATGGCAAAGGCTAAAACCATATAAGATAAAGCTGGGAAAGATGGAATTATAGATGATAACCTACATAAATATCTACTTATTGAACTTCCTGTGACTCTGGTCATGTATGCATTGCCTAAAATTCACAAATAAACCACGTCCGATTGTATCAGGCAGTGACTCCTAGTCGGATGGGTATTTTTTTGGACAAAATATTGGGTCTTTTGGCTAGGGAAACTAATTCTTTTATCTTAGATACAACTGATTTTCTGTGCAAAATTAAAGATCTTCAATTTGATAGAGAACTAATTTTAGCATCTTTTGATGTCTCACTTCTATTAACCATGAAAAAGTGTTGGCTGCCACAAATACAAAAAATATGTGGTACATCATTTAGTGAATTAAATGTATCTTACAATTGTTAGAGGTTGTACTTAGAAACAATTATTTTCTCTTTGGGGATACATTTTTTTGAACAGCGGTGACCGCCATGGGTGCGAACATGGTGCCCGCTCATTCAAATTGTAGGCTTGCAGCCCAGGAGAGATATGTTTGTCCATTATTGTAGACTTTTCAGCCCGGAAGTGGCATGTACAGTAGGATAGGGAGGGGTTATGATAGGATTCGTCAGAAAATTGTCACCTTGCCATGGTTGAAGGGCACACATGAATTGGCCAATTTATGCGCTAAGAACTTGTTGTTTTTGTGTAAGGACAAATTGCTGAGGGACAATGCAGTTGGAAGTTATTTCCATTGACAGAGGGGCGGACACTGACAGCTTGGGGCCCCTGTGCAAGAAATATGTCTGGGCCCCCCTGCTTTTATGGCGACAAAGCTACAGATATACTGTATATACCATATATACTCGAGTATAAGCCAAGTTTTTCAGCACTTTTTTTATTCTGAAAACGCCCCCCTTGACTTATACTCGAGTGAGGCGTTCAGAACATGTAGGGGGAGGGGCAGTGGTGGAGCATCGGGTCACCGAGGTAGGAGACGGCTGCTGCGGCTAACTCCTGTGCCTACTGCTAAAGAGAAATTAATATTCACTGCACTGGCAATGAATATTAATTTCTCTGTAATAGTGTGCACAGTGTCAACCGCAGTAGCCGGCTGGTGCAGCTGCCGGGTGGTCACGTAGTCACGTATGCCACTACTTAAGAGAGATGAATATTCATTTCTCTTAAGTAGCGGCACATGTGACCGCCCAGTGGCTGACACTGAGCATGCTATTTAATACTCACTGCCCTCCACGCACATAGTTCCAGCGCGGGGAGTAGTGAGTATTCCAGCAGCTGTGCTCTGCTTGTGGGCAGCGTATGACGTCCCTGCCATGAGCTGTTTACAAGCATAAAGCAGCTGCTGGCACAAGAACATGATGCTGCGCGAGAGCGCAAGAAGGTAAGTGTAATGGTTTTTTTATGTGTTTTGATACCAGAATAAGAATGGGGTCAGGCATACATGGATAGGGATGGAGCCATGCATACAAGGATAGGGATGGAACCCTGCATACAAGGATAGGGATGGAGACATGCTTACAAGTAAAGGGATGGAGCCATGCATACAAGTATAGGGATGGAACCATGCATACAAAGATAGGGATGAACCATGCATACAAGGATAGGGATGGAGCCATGCATACAAGGATAGGGATGGAACCATGCATACAAGGATAGGGATGAACCATGCATACAAGGATAGGGATGGAGCCATGCATACAAGGATAGGGATGAACCATGCATACAAGGATAGGGATGGAGCCTTGCATACAAGGATTGGGATGGAGACATGCTTACAAGTAAAGGGATGGAGCCATGCATACAAGTATAGGGATGGAACCATGCATAGAAAGATAGGGATGAACCATGCATACAAGGATAGGGATGGAGCCATGCATACAAGGATAGGGATGGGGTCATGAATGCAAGGATAGGGATGGAGCCATGCATACAAAGATAGGGATGGAGCCTTGCATACAAGGATAGGGATGGAGCCATGATTTCAATGAAAGGGATGGGGCCATGCCTACAAGGATAGGGATGGAACCATGCATACAAGGATAGGGATGAGGAGCCAAGCATACAAGGATATGGATGGAGCCATGCATTCAATGATAGGGATGGCACCATGCACACAAGGATAGGGATGGGGCCATGCATACAAGGATAGGGATGAGGAGCCATGCATACAAGGATAGGGATGGAGCCATGCATACAAGGATAGGGATGGAGCCTTGCATACAAGGATAGGGATGAGGAGCCATGCATACAAGGATAGGGATGGAGCCATGCATACAAGGATAGGGATGGAACATGCATACAAGGATAGGGATGGAACCAAGCATACAAGGACAGGGATGGAGCCATGCATTCAATGATAGGGATGGGGCCATGCATACAAGGATATAGATGATGCAATGCACACAAGAATAGGGATAGGGCCATGCATGCAAGGATAGGGATGGGGTCATACATACAAGGATAGGAATGGAGCCATGCATACAAGGATAGGGATGAAGCCTTGCATACAAGGATAGGGATGAGGAGCCACGCGTCCAGTGATTGGGATGGTCCCATGCACACAAGGATAGGGATGGGGCCATGCATACAAGGATAGGGATGGGGTCATGCATAGAAGGATAGGGATGGAGCCATGCATACAAGGATAGGAATGGAGCAATACATAGAAGGATAGGGATGGAACTATGCATAGAAGGATAGGTATGGAGCCATGCATTCAATGAAAGGGATGGGGCCATGCATACAAGGATAGGGATGGTGCAAAGCACACAAGAATATGGAAGGAGCCATGCATACAAGGATAGGGATGGGGACATGCATTCAATGATAGGGATGGGGCCATGCCTACAAGGATAGGGATGGAACCATGCATACAAGGATAGGGATGAGGAGCCATGCATACAAGGATAGGGATGGAGCCATGCATTCAATGATAGTGATGGCACCATGCACACAAGGATAGGGATGGGGCCATGCATACAAGGATAGGGATGGGGTCATGCAAACAAGGATAGGGATGGATCCATGCATACAAGGATAGGGATGGAGCCTTGCATACAAGGAGAGGGATGAGGAGCCATGCATACAAGGATAGGGATGGAGCCATGCATACAAGGATAGGGATGGAACCATGCATACAAGGATAGAGATAGAACCAAGCATACAAGGACAGGGATGGAGCCATGCATTCAATGATAGGGATGGTGCCATGCATACAAGGATAGAGATGGTGCAATGCACACAAGAATAGGGATGGGGCCATGCATACAAGAATAGAGATGGTGCAATGCACACAAGAATAGGGATGGGGCCATGCATACAAGGAAAGGGATGGGGTCATACATACAAGGATAGGGATGGAGCCATGCATACAAGGATTGGGATGATGAGCCATGCATTCAGTGATTGGGATGGTGCCATGCACACAAGGATAGGGATGGGGTCATGCATACAAGGATAGGGATGGGGTCATGCACACAAGAATAGGGATGGAGCCTTGCATACAATGATAGGGATGGAGACATGCATATAATTATAGGGATGGAGCCATGCATACAAGGATAGGGATGGAACCATGCATACAAGGATAGGGATGGTGCCATGCACACAAGGATTGGGATGGGGCGATGCATACAAGGATAGGGATGGGGTCATGCATACAAGGATAGGGATGGAGCCTTGCATACAAGGATAGGGATGAGGAGCCATGCATACAAGGATAGGGATGGAACTATGCATACAAGGATAGGGATGGAACCATGCATACAAGGATAGGGATGGAACCATGCATACAAGGATAGGGATGGGGCCATGCATTCAATGATAGGGATGGGGCCATGCATACAAGGATAGGGATGGGGTCATGCATACAAGGATAGGGATGGAGCCATGCATACAAGGATAGAGATGGAGCCTTGCATACAAGGATAGGGATGAGGAGTCATGCAATCAATGATTGAGATGGTGCCATGTACACAAGGATAGGGATGGGGTCATGCATACAAGGATAGGGGTGGAGCCTTGCATACAAAGATAGGGATGGAAACATGCATACAAGTATAGGGATGGAGCCATGAATACAAGGATAGGGATGGAACCATGCATACAAGGATAGGGAAGAGGAGCCATGCATACAAGGATAGGGATGGAGCCATGCATTCAATGATAGGTATGGTGCCATGCACACAAGGAAAGGGATGGGGCCATGCATAAAAGGATATGGATGGAGCCATGCATACAAGGATAGGGATGGAGCCATGCATACAAGGATAGGGATGGAGCCATGCATACAAGTATAGGAATGGGGTCATGCATACAAGTATAGGGATGGAGCCATGCATACAAGGATAGGGACGGAACCATGCATACAATGACAGGGTTGGAGCCATGCATACAAGGATAGGGATGGAGCTATGCATACAATGATAGGAATGGAGCCATGCATACAAGGATAAGGATGGAGACAACCTTACAAGTATAGGGATGGAGCCATGCATACTAGGATAGGGATGAGGTGCCATGCATACAAGGATAGGGATGGAGCCATGCATACAAGGATAAGGATGGAGACAACCTTACAAGTATAGGGATGGAGCCATGCATTCTAGGATAGGGATGAGGTGCCATGCATACAAGGATAAGGATGGAATCATGCATACAAGGATAGGGATGGAGCCATGCATTCAAGGATAGGGATGAGGAGCCATGCATGCAAGGATAGGGATGGAGCCATGCATACAAAGATAGGGATGGAGCCATGCATTCAAGGATAGGGATGAGGAGCCATGCATAAAAGGATAGGGATGGAGCCATGCATACAAGGATAGGGATGGAGCCATGCATAAAAGGATAGGGATGAAGCCATGCATACAAGGATAGGGATGGAACCATGCATACAAGGATAGGGATGTAGCCATGCATGCAAGAATAGGGATAGCACCATGCATACAAGAATAAGGATGGAGACATGCTTACAAGTATAGGGATGGAGCCACGCATACAAGGATAGGGATGGAGCCATGCATACAAGAATAGGGATAGCACCATGCATACAAGGATAAGGATGGAGACAAGCTTACAAATATAGGGATGGAGCCATGCATACAAGGATAGGGATGAGGTGCCATGCATACAAGGATAGGGATGGAGCCATGCATACAATGATAAGGTTGGAATCATGCATACAAGGATAGGGATGAGGAGCCATGCATACAAGGATAGGGATGGAGCCATGCATTCAAGAATAGGGATGGAACCATGCATACACGGATAGGGATGAGGAGCCATGCATTCAAGGATAGGGATGGAGCCATGTATACAAGGATACGGATGGAACCATACATACAAGGATAGGGATCGAGCAATGCATACAAGCATAGGGATGAGGAGCCAGGCATACAAGGATAGGGATGGAGCCATGCATTCAAGGATAGGGATGAGGAGCCACGCATACAAGGATAGGGATGGAGCCATGCATACAAGAATAGGGATAGCACCATGCATACAAGGATAAGGATGGAGACAAGCTTACAAGTATAGGGATGGAGCCATGCATACAATGATAAGGTTGGAATCATGCATACAAGGAAAGGGATGGAGCCATGCATTCAAGGATAGGGAGGAGGAGCCATGCATACAAGGATAGGAATGGAGCCATGCATACAAAGATAGGGATGGAGCCATGCATAAAAGGATAGGGATGGAGTTATAAATTCAAGAATAGGGATGGAAACATGCATACAAGGATAGGGATGAGGAGCCATGCATACAAGGATAGGGATGGAGCCATGTATACAAGGATACGGATGGAACCATACATACAAGGGTAGGGATCGAGCCATGCATACAAGGATAGGGATGAGGATCCATGCATGCAAGGATAGGGATGGAGCCATGCATTCAAGGATAGGGATGAGGAGCCATGCATACAAGGATAGGGATGGAGCCATGCATACAAGGATAGGGATGGAGCCATGCATAAAAGGATAGGGATGAAGGCATGCATTCAAGAATAGGGATGGAACCATGCATACAAGGATAGAGATGAGGAGCCATGCATACAAGGATAGGGATGGAGCCATGCATACAAGGATAGGGATGGAGCCATGCATAAAAGGAGAGGGATGAAGCCATGCATACAAGGATAGGGATGAGGAGCCATGCATTCAAGGATAGGGATGGAGCCATGTATACAAGGATACGGATGGAACCATACATACAAGGATAGGGATCGAGCCATGCATACAAGGTTAGGGATGAGGAGCCATGCATACAAGGATAGGGATGAGGAGCCATGCATTCAAGGATAGGGAGGAGGAGCCATGCATACAAGGATAGGAATGGAGCCATGCATACAAAGATAGGGGTGGAGCCATGCATAAAAGGATAGGGATGGAGCCATGCATTCAAGAATAGGGATGGAACCATGCATACAATGATAGGGATGAGGAGCCTTGCATACAAGGATAGGGATGGAGCCATGTATACAAGGATACGGATGGAACCATACATACAAGGGTAGGGATCGAGCCATGCATACAAGGATAGGGATGAGGAGCCATGCATACAAGGATAGGGATGGAGCCATGCATTCAAGGATAGGGATGAGGAGCCATGCATACAAGGATAGGGATGGAGCCATGCATACAAGGATAGGGATGGAGCCATGCATAAAAGGATAGGGATGAAGGCATACATTCAAGAATAGGGATGGAACCATGCATACAAGGATAGGGATGAGGAGCCATGCATACAAGGATAGGGATGGAGCCATGCATACAAGGATAGGGATGGAGTCATGCATAAAAGGATAGGGATGAAGCCATGCATACAAGGATAGGGATGGAGCCATGCATGCAAGGATAGGGATGAGGAGCCATGCATACAAGGATAGGGATGGAGCCATGTATACAAGGATAGGGATGGAACCATGCATACAAGGATAGGGATGGAGCCATGCATGCAAGAATAGGAATAACACCATGCATACAAGGATAGGGATGAGGAGCCATGCATACAAAAATAGGGATGGAGCCACGCATACAAGGATAGGGATGGAGCCACGCATACAAGAATAGGGATAGCACCATGCATACAAGGATAAGGATGGAGACAAGCTTACAAGTATAGGGATGGAGCCATGCATACTAGGATAGGGATGAGGTGCCATGCATACAAGGATAGGGATGGAGCCATGGATACAATGATAAGGTTGGAATCATGCATACAAGGATAGGGATGGAGCCATGCATTCAAGGATAGGGATGAGGAGCCATGCATACAAGGATAGGGATGGAGCCATGCATTCAAGAATAGGGATGGAACCATGCATACACGGATAGGGATGAGGAGCCATGCATACAAGGATAGGGATGGAGCCATGCATTCAAGGATAGGGATGAGGAGCCATGCATACAAAGATAGGGATGGAGCCATGCATACAAGGATAGGGATGAAGCCATGCATAAAAGGATAGGGATGAAGCCATCCATTCAAAAATAGGGATGGAACCATGCATGCAAGGATAGGGATGAGGAGCCATGCATACAAGGATAGGAATGGAGCCATGTATACAAGGATAGGGATGGAACCATGCATACAAGGATAGGGATGGAGCCATGCATGCAAGAAGAGGGATAGCACCATGCATACAAGGATAAGGATGGAGACATGCTTACAAGTATAGGGATGGAGCCACGCATACAAGGATAGGGATGGAGCCATGCATACAAGAATAGGGATAGCACCATGCATACAAGGATAAGGATGGAGACAAGCTTACAAGTATAGGGATGGAGCCATGCATACAAGGATAGGGATGAGGTGCCATACATACAAGGATAGGGATGGAGCCATGCATACAAGGATAGGGATGAGGTGCCATACATACAAGGATAGGGATGGAGCCATGCATACAATGATAAGGTTGGAATCATGCATACAAGGATAGGGATGGAGCCATGCATTCAAGGATAGGGATGAGGAGCCATGCATACAAGGATAGGGATGGAGCCATGCATGCAAAGATAGGGATAGCACCATGCATACAAGGATAAGGATGGAGACATGCTTACAAGTATAGGGATGGAGCCACGCATACAAGGATAGGGATGGAGCCATGCATACAAGAATAGGGATAGCACCATGCATACAAGGATAAGGATGGAGACAAGCTTACAAGTATAGGGATGGAGCCATGCATACAATGATAAGGTTGGAATCATGCATACAAGGATAGGGATGGAGCCATGCATTCAAGGATAGGGAGGAGGAGCCATGCATACAAGGATAGGGATGGAGCCATGCATACAAGGATAGGGATGGAGCCATGCATAAAAGGATAGGGATGAAGCCATGCATTCAAGAATAGGGATGGAACCATGCATACAAGGATAGGGATGAGGAGCCATGCATACAAGGATAGGGATGGAGCCATGCATACAATGATAAGGTTGGAATCATGCATACAAGGATAGGGATGGAGCCATGCATACAAGGATAGGGATGAGGAGCCATACATACAAGGATAGGGATGGAGCCATGCATACAATGATAGGGATGGAGCCATGCATAAAAGGATAGGGATGAAGCCATGCATTCAAGAATAGGGATGGAACCATGCATACAAGGATAGGGATGAGGAGCCATGCATACAAGGATAGGAATGGAGCCATGCATACAAGGATAGGGATGGAACCATGCATAGAAGGATAGGGATGAGGAGCCATGCATACAAGGATAGGGATGGAGCCATGCATTCAAGGATAGGGATGAGGAGCCATGCATACAAGGATAGGGATGGAGCCATGCATACAAGGATAGGGATGGAGCCATGCATAAAAGGATAGGGATGAAGCCATGCATTCAAGAATAGGGATGGAACCATGCATACAAGGATTGGGATGAGGAGCCATGCATACAAGGATAGGGATGGAGCCATGCATTCAAGGATAGGGATGAGGAGCCATGCATACAAGGATAGGGATGGAGCCATGCATACAAGGATAGGGATGGAGCCATGCATAAAAGGATAGGGATGAAGCCATGCATTCAAGAATAGGGATGGAACCATGCATACAAGGATAGGGATGAGGAGCCATGCATACAAGGATAGGAATGGAGCCATGTATACAAGGATAGGGATGGAACCATGCATAGAAGGATAGGGATGGAGCCATGCATGCAAGAAGAGGGATAGCACCATGCATACAAGGATAAGGATGGAGACATGCTTACAAGTATAGGGATGGAGCCACGCCTACAAGGATAGGGATGGAGCCATGCATACAAGAATAGGGATAGCACCATGCATACAAGGATAAGGATGGAGACAAGCTTACAAGTATAGGGATGGAGCCATGCATACAAGGATAGGGATGAGGTGCCATACATACAAGGATAGGGATGGAGCCATGCATACAAGGATAGGGATGAGGTGCCATACATACAAGGATAGGGATGGAGCCATGCATACAATGATAAAGTTGGAATCATGCATACAAGGATAGGGATGGAGCCATGCATTCAAGGATAGGGATGAGGAGCCATGCATACAAGGATAGGGATGGAGCAATGCATACAAAGATAGGGATAGCACCATGCATACAAGGATAAGGATGGAGACATGGTTACAAGTATAGGGATGGAGCCACGCATACAAGGATAGGGATGGAGCCATGCATACAAGAATAGGGATAACACCATGCATACAAGGATAAGGATGGAGACAAGCTTACAAGTATAGGGATGGAGCCATGCATACAATGATAAGGTTGGAATCATGCATACAAGGATATGGATGGAGCCATGCATTCAAGGATAGGGAGGAGGAGCCATGCATACAAGGATAGGAATGGAGCCATGCATACAAAGATAGGGATGGAGCCATGCATAAAAGGATAGGGATGGAGCCATGCATTCAAGAATAGGGATGGAACCATGCATACAAGGATAGGGATGAGGAGCCATGCATACAAGGATAGGGATGGAGCCATGTATACAAGGATACGGATGGAACCATACATACAAGGGTAGGGATCGAGCCATGCATACAAGGATAGGGATGAGGAGCCATGCATACAAGGATAGGGATGGACCCATGCATTCAAGGATAGGGATGAGGAGCCATGCATACAAGGATAGGGATGGAGCCATGCATACAAGGATAGGGATGGAGCCATGCATAAAAGGATAGGGATGAAGCCATGCATACAAGGATAGGGATGAGGAGCCATGCATTCAAGGATAGGGATGGAGCCATGTATACAAGGATATGGATGGAACCATACATACAAGGATAGGGATCGAGCCATGCATACAAGGATAGGGATGAGGAGCCATGCATACAAGGATAGGGATGGAGCCATGCATTCAAGGATAGGGATGAGGAGCCATGCATACAAAGATAGGGATGGAGCCATGCATACAAGGATAGGGATGAAGCCATGCATAAAAGGATAGGGATGAAGCCATGCATTCAACAATAGGGATGGAACCATGCATGCAAGGATAGGGATGAGGAGCCATGCATACAAGGATAGGAATGGAGCCATGTATACAAGGATAGGGATGAACCATGCATACAAGGATAGGGATGGAGCCATGCATGCAAGAAGAGGGATAGCACCATGCATACAAGGATAAGGATGGAGACATGCTTACAAGTATAGGGATGGAGCCACGCATACAAGGATAGGGATGGAGCCATGCATACAAGAATAGGGATAGCACCATGCATACAAGGATAAGGATGGAGACAAGCTTACAAGTATAGGGATGGAGCCATGCATACAAGGATAGGGATGAGGTGCCATACATACAAGGATAGGGATGGAGCCATGCATACAAGGATAGGGATGAGGTGCCATACATACAAGGATAGGGATGGAGCCATGCATACAATGATAAGGTTGGAATCATGCATACAAGGATAGGGATGGAGCCATGCATTCAAGGATAGGGATGAGGAGCCATGCATACAAGGATAGGGATGGAGCCATGCATGCAAAGATAGGGATAGCACCATGCATACAAGGATAAGGATGGAGACATGCTTACAAGTATAGGGATGGAGCCATGCATACAAGGATAGGGATGGAGCCATGCATACAAGAATAGGGATAGCACCATGCATACAAGGATAAGGATGGAGACAAGCTTACAAGTATAGGGATGGAGCCATGCATACAATGATAAGGTTGGAATCATGCATACAAGGATAGGGATGGAGCCATGCATTCAAGGATAGGGAGGAGGAGCCATGCATACAAGGATAGGGATGGAGCCATGCATACAAGGATAGGGATGGAGCAATGCATAAAAGGATAGGGATGAAGCCATGCATTCAAGAATAGGGATGGAACCATGCATACAAAAATAGGGATGAGGAGCCATGCATACAATGATAAGGTTGGAATCATGCATACAAGGATAGGGATGGAGCCATCCATACAAGGATAGGGATGAGGAGCCATACATACAAGGATAGGGATGGAGCCATGCATACAATGATAGGGATGGAGCCATGCATAAAAGGATAGGGATGAAGCCATGCATTCAAGAATAGGGATGGAACCATGCATACAAGGATAGGGATGAGGAGCCATGCATACAAGGATAGGAATGGAGCCATGTATACAAGGATAGGGATGGAACCATGCATAGAAGGATAGGGATGAGGAGCCATGCATACAAGGATAGGGATGGAGCCATGCATTCAAGGATAGGGATGAGGAGCCATGCATACAAGGATAGGGATGGAGCCATGCATACAAGGATAGGGATGGAGCCATGCATAAAAGGATAGGGATGAAGCCATGCATTCAAGAATAGGGATGGAACCATGCATACAAGGATAGGGATGAGGAGCCATACATAAAAGGATAGGGATGGAGCCATGCATTCAAGGATAGGGATGAGGAGCCATGCATACAAGGATAGGGATGGAGCCATGCATACAAGGATAGGGATGGAGCCATGCATAAAAGGATAGGGATGAAGCCATGCATTCAAGAATAGGGATGGAACCATGCATACAAGGATAGGGATGAGGAGCCATGCATACAAGGATAGGAATGAAGCCATGTATACAAGGATAGGGATGGAACCATGCATAGAAGGATAGGGATGGAGCCATGCATGCAAGAAGAGGGATAGCACCATGCATACAAGGATAAGGATGGAGACATGCTTACAAGTATAGGGATGGAGCCACGCCTACAAGGATAGGGATGGAGCCATGCATACAAGAATAGGGATAGCACCATGCATACAAGGATAAGGATGGAGACAAGCTTACAAGTATAGGGATGGAGCCATGCATACAAGGATAGGGATGAGGTGCCATACATACAAGGATAGGGATGGAGCCATGCATACAAGGATAGGGATGAGGTGCCATACATACAAGGATAGGGATGGAGCCATGCATACAATGATAAGGTTGGAATCATGCATACAAGGATAGGGATGGAGCCATGCATTCAAGGATAGGGATGAGGAGCCATACATACAAGGATAGGGATGGAGCAATGCATACAAAGATAGGGATAGCACCATGCATACAAGGATAAGGATGGAGACATGCTTACAAGTATAGGGATGGAGCCACGCATACAAGGATAGGGATGGAGCCAAGCATACAAGAATAGGGATAGCACCATGCATACAAGGATAAGGATGGAGACAAGCTTACAAGTATAGGGATGGAGCCATGCATACAATGATAAGGTTGGAATCATGCATACAAGGATAGGGATGGAGCCATGCATTCAAGGATAGGGAGGAGGAGCCATGCATACAAGGATAGGAATGGAGACATGCATACAAAGATAGGGATGGAGCCATGCATAAAAGGATAGGGATGGAGCCATGCATTCAAGAATAGGGATGGAACCATGCATACAAGGATAGGGATGAGGAGCCATGCATACAAGGATAGGGATGGAGCCATGTATACAAGGATACGGATGGAACCATACATACAAGGGTAGGGATCGAGCCATGCATACAAGGATAGGGATGAGGAGCCATGCATACAAGGATAGGGATGGAGCCATGCATTCAAGGATAGGGATGAGGAGCCATGCATACAAGGATAGGGATGGAGCCATGCATACAAGGATAGGGATGGAGCCATGCATTAAAGGATAGGGATGAAGGCATGCATTCAAGAATAGGGATGGAACCATGCATGCAAGGATAGGGATGAGGAGCCATGCATACAAGGAGAGGGATGGAGCCATGCATACAAGGATAGGGATGGAGCCATGCATAAAAGGATAGGGATGAAGCCATGCATACAAGGATAGGGATGAGGAGCCATGCATTCAAGGATAGGGATGGAGCCATGTATACAAGGATACGGATGGAACCATACATACAAGGATAGGGATCGAGCCATGCATACAAGGATAGGGATGAGGAGCCATGCATACAAGGAAAGGGATGGAGCCATGCATTCAAGGATAGGGAGGAGGAGCCATGCATACAAGGATAGGAATGGATCCATGCCTACAAAGATAGGGATGGAGCCATGCATAAAAGGATAGGGATGGAGCCATGCATTCAAGAATAGGGATGGAACCATGCATACAAGGATAGGGATGAGGAGCCATGCATACAAGGATAGGGATGGAGCCATGTATACAAGGATACGGATGGAACCATACATACAAGGGTAGGGATCGAGCCATGCATACAAGGATAGGGATGAGGAGCCATGCATACAAGGATAGGGATGGAGCCATGCATTCAAGGATAGGGATGAGGAGCCATGCATACAAGGATAGGGATGAAGGCATGCATTCAAGAATAGGGTTGGAACCATGCATACAAGGATAGGGATGAGGAGCCATGCATACAAGGATAGGGATGGAGCCATGCATACAAGGATAGGGATGGAGCCATGCATAAAAGGATAGGGATGAAGGCATGCATTCAAGAATAGGGATGGAACCATGCATACAAGGATAGGGATGAGGAGCCATGCATACAAGGATAGGGATGGAGCCATGCATACAAGGATAGGGATGGAGTCATGCATAAAAGGATAGGGATGAAGCCATGCATACAAGGATAGGGATGGAGCCATGCATGCAAGGATAGGGATGAGGAGCCATGCATACAAGGATAGGGATGGAGCCATGTATACAAGGATAGGGATGGAACCATGCATACAAGGATAGGGATGGAGCCATGCATGCAAGAATAGGGAAAGCACCATGCATACAAGGATAGGGATGAGGAGCCATGCATACAAGAATAGGGATGGAGCCACGCATACAAGGATAGGGATGGAGCCATGCATACAAGAATAGGGATAGCACCATACATACAAGGATAAGGATGGAGACAAGCTTACAAGTATAGGGATGGAGCCATGCATACTAGGATAGGGATGAGGTGCCATGCATACAAGGATAGGGATGGAGCCATGCATTCAAGGATAGGGATGAGGAGCCATGCATACAAGGATAGGGATGGAGCCATGCATTCAAGAATAGGGATGGAACCATGCATACACGGATAGGGATGAGGAGCCATGCATACAAGGATAGGGATGGAGCCATGTATACAAGGATATGGATGGAACCATACATACAAGGATAGGGATCGAGCCATGAATACAAGGATAGGGATGAGGAGCCATGCATACAAGGATATTGATGGAGCCATGCATTCAAGGATAGGGATGAGGAGCCATGCATACAAAGATAGGGATGGAGCCATGCATACAAGGATAGGGATGAAGCCATGCATAATAGGATAGGGATGAAGCAATGCATTCAAGAATAGGGATGGAACCATGCATGCAAGGATAGGGATGAGGAGCCATGCATACAAGGATAGGGATGGAGCCATGTATACAAGGATAGGGATGGAACCATGCATACAAGGATAGGGATGGAGCCATGCATGCAAGAAGAGTGATAGCACCATGCATACAAGGATAAGGATGGAGACATGCTTACAAGTATAGGGATGGAGCCACGCATACAAGGATAGGGATGGAGCCATGCATACAAGAATAGGGATAGCACCATGCATACAAGGATAAGGATGGAGACAAGCTTACAAGTATAGGGATGGAGCCATGCATACAATGATAAGGTTGGAATCATGCATACAAGGATAGGGATGGAGCCATGCATTCAAGGATAGGGAGGAGGAGCCATGCATACAAGGATAGGGATGGAGCCATGCATACAAGGATAGGGATGGAGCCATGCATAAAAGGATACGGATGAAGCCATGCATTCAAGAATAGGGATGGAACCATGCATACAAGGATAGGGATGAGGAGCCATGCATACAAGGATAGGGATGGAGCCATGCATACAATGATAAGGTTGGAATCATGCATACAAGGATAGGGATGGAGCCTTGCATGCAAGGATAGGGATGAGGAGCCATACATACAAGGATAGGGATGGAGCCATGCATACAATGATAAGGTTGGAATCATGCATACAAGGATAGGGATGGAGCCATGCATACAAGGATAGGGATGAGTAGCCATGCATACAAGGTTAGGGATGGAGCCATGCATTCAAGGATAGGGATGAGGAGCCATGCATACAAGGATAGGGATGGTGCCATGCATACAAGGATAGGGATGGAGCCATGCATAAAAGGATAGGGATGAAGCCATGCATTCAAGAATAGGGATGGAACCATGCATACAAGGATAGGGATGAGGAGCCATGCATACAAGGATAGGAATGGAGCCATGTATACAAGGATAGGGATGGAACCATGCATAGAAGGATAGGGATGAGGAGCCATGCATACAAGGATAGGGATGGAGCCATGCATTCAAGGATAGGGATGAGGAGCCATGCATACAAGGATAGGGATGGAGCCATGCATACAAGGATAGGGATGGAGCCATGCATAAAAGGATAGGGATGAAGCCATGCATTCAAGAATAGGGATGGAACCATGCATACAAGGATAGGGATGAGGAGCCATGCATAAAAGGATAGGGATGGAGCCATGCATTCAAGGATAGGGATGAGGAGCCATGCATACAAGGATAGGGATGGAGCCATGCATACAAGGATAGGGATGGAGCCATGCATAAAAGGATAGGGATGAAGCCATGCATTCAAGAATAGGGATGGAACCATGCATACAAGGATAGGGATGAGGAGCCATGCATACAAGGATAGGAATGGAGCCATGTATACAAGGATAGGGATGGAACCATGCATAGAAGGATAGGGATGGAGCCATGCATGCAAGAAGAGGGATAGCACCATGCATACAAGGATAAGGATGGAGACATGCTTACAAGTATAGGGATGGAGCCACGCCTACAAGGATAGGGATGGAGCCATGCATACAAGAATAGGGATAGCACCATGCATACAAGGATAAGGATGGAGACAAGCTTACAAGTATAGGGATGGAGCCATGCATACAAGGATAGGGATGAGGTGCCATACATACAAGGATAGGGATGGAGCCATGCATACAAGGATAGGGATGAGGTGCCATACATACAAGGATAGGGATGGAGCCATGCATACAATGATAAGGTTGGAATCATGCATACAAGGATAGGGATGGAGCCATGCATTCAAGGATAGGGATGAGGAGCCATGCATACAAGGATAGGGATGGAGCAATGCATACAAAGATAGGGATAGCACCATGCATACAAGGATAAGGATGGAGACATGCTTACAAGTATAGGGATGGAGCCACGCATACAAGGATAGGGATGGAGCCATGCATACAAGAATAGGGATAGCACCATGCATACAAGGATAAGGATGGAGACAAGCTTACAAGTATAGGGATGGAGCCATGCATACAATGATAAGGTTGGAATCATGCATACAAGGATAGGGATGGAGCCATGCATTCAAGGATAGGGAGGAGGAGCCATGCATACAAGGATAGGAATGGAGCCATGCATACAAAGATAGGGATGGAGCCATGCATAAAAGGATAGGGATGGAGCCATGCATTCAAGAATAGGGATGGAACCATGCATACAAGGATAGGGATGAGGAGCCATGCATACAAGGATAGGGATGGAGCCATGTATACAAGGATACGGATGGAACCATACATACAAGGGTAGGGATCGAGCCATGCATACAAGGATAGGGATGAGGAGCCATGCATACAAGGATAGGGATGGAGCCATGCATTCAAGGATAGGGATGAGGAGCCATGCATACAAGGATAGGGATGGAGCCATGCATACAAGGATAGGGATGGAGCCATGCATTAAAGGATAGGGATGAAGGCATGCATTCAAGAATAGGGATGGAACCATGCATACAAGGATAGGGATGAGGAGCCATGCATACAAGGATAGGGATGGAGCCATGCATACAAGGATAGGGATGGAGCCATGCATAAAAGGATAGGGATGAAGCCATGCATACAAGGATAGGGATGAGGAGCCATGCATTCAAGGATAGGGATGGAGCCATGTATACAAGGATACGGATGGAACCATACATACAAGGATAGGGATCGAGCCATGCATACAAGGATAGGGATGAGGAGCCATGCATACAAGGAAAGGGATGGAGCCATGCATTCAAGGATAGGGAGGAGGAGCCATGCATACAAGGATAGGAATGGATCCATGCCTACAAAGATAGGGATGGAGCCATGCATAAAAGGATAGGGATGGAGCCATGCATTCAAGAATAGGGATGGAACCATGCATACAAGGATAGGGATGAGGAGCCATGCATACAAGGATAGGGATGGAGCCATGTATACAAGGATACGGATGGAACCATACATACAAGGGTAGGGATCGAGCCATGCATACAAGGATAGGGATGAGGAGCCATGCATACAAGGATAGGGATGGAGCCATGCATTCAAGGATAGGGATGAGGAGCCATGCATACAAGGATAGGGATGGAGCCATGCATACAAGGATAGGGATGGAGCCATGCATAAAAGGATAGGGATGAAGGCATGCATTCAAGAATAGGGATGGAACCATGCATACAAGGATAGGGATGAGGAGCCATGCATACAAGGATAGGGATGGAGCCATGCATACAAGGATAGGGATGGAGTCATGCATAAAAGGATAGGGATGAAGCCATGCATACAAGGATAGGGATGGAGCCATGCATGCAAGGATAGGGATGAGGAGCCATGCATACAAGGATAGGGATGGAGCCATGTATACAAGGATAGGGATGGAACCATGCATACAAGGATAGGGATGGAGCCATGCATGCAAGAATAGGGAAAGCACCATGCATACAAGGATAGGGATGAGGAGCCATGCATACAAGAATAGGGATGGAGCCACGCATACAAGGATAGGGATGGAGCCATGCATACAAGAATAGGGATAGCACCATACATACAAGGATAAGGATGGAGACAAGCTTACAAGTATAGGGATGGAGCCATGCATACTAGGATAGGGATGAGGTGCCATGCATACAAGGATAGGGATGGAGCCATGGATACAATGATAAGGTTGGAATCATGCATACAAGGATAGGGATGGAGCCATGCATTCAAGGATAGGGATGAGGAGCCATGCATACAAGGATAGGGATGGAGCCATGCATTCAAGAATAGGGATGGAACCATGCATACACGGATAGGGATGAGGAGCCATGCATACAAGGATAGGGATGGAGCCATGTATACAAGGATATGGATGGAACCATACATACAAGGATAGGGATCGAGCCATGCATACAAGGATAGGGATGAGGAGCCATGCATACAAGGATAGGGATGGAGCCATGCATTCAAGGATAGGGATGAGGAGCCATACATACAAAGATAGGGATGGAGCCATGCATACAAGGATAGGGATGAAGCCATGCATAATAGGATAGGGATGAAGCCATGCATTCAAGAATAGGGATGGAACCATGCATGCAAGGATAGGGATGAGGAGCCATGCATACAAGGATAGGGATGGAGCCATGTATACAAGGATAGGGATGGAACCATGCATACAAGGATAGGGATGGAGCCATGCATGCAAGAAGAGTGATAGCACCATGCATACAAGGATAAGGATGGAGACATGCATACAATGATAAGGTTGGAATCATGCATACAAGGATAGGGATGGAGCCATGCATTCAAGGATAGGGAGGAGGAGCCATGCATACAAGGATAGGGATGGAGCCATGCATACAAGGATAGGGATGGAGCCATGCATAAAAGGATACGGATGAAGCCATGCATTCAAGAATAGGGATGGAACCATGCATACAAGGATAGGGATGAGGAGCCATGCATACAAGGATAGGGATGGAGCCATGCATACAATGATAAGGTTGGAATCATGCATACAAGGATAGGGATGGAGCCTTGCATGCAAGGATAGGGATGAGGAGCCATACATACAAGGATAGGGATGGAGCCATGCATACAATGATAAGGTTGGAATCATGCATACAAGGATAGGGATGGAGCCATGCATACAAGGATAGGGATGAGTAGCCATGCATACAAGGTTAGGGATGGAGCCATGCATTCAAGGATAGGGATGAGGAGCCATGCATGCAAGGATAGGGATGGTGCCATGCATACAAGGATAGGGATGGAGCCATGCATAAAAGGATAGGGATGAAGCCATGCATTCAAGAATAGGGATGGAACCATGCATACAAGGATAGGGATGAGGAGCCATGCATACAAGGATAGGAATGGAGCCATGTATACAAGGATAGGGATGGAACCATGCATAGAAGGATAGGGATGGAGCCATGCATGCAAGAAGAGGGATAGCACCATGCATACAAGGATAAGGATGGAGACATGCTTACAAGTATAGGGATGGAGCCACGCCTACAAGGATAGGGATGGAGCCATGCATACAAGAATAGGGATAGCACCATGCATACAAGGATAAGGATGGAGACAAGCTTACAAGTATAGGGATGGAGCCATGCATACAAGGATAAGGATGAGGTGCCATACATACAAGGATAGGGATGGAGCCATGCATACAAGGATAGGGATGAGGTGCCATACATACAAGGATAGGGATGGAGTCATGCATAAAATGATAAGGTTGGAATCATGCATACAAGGATAGGGATGGAGCCATGCATTCAAGCATAGGGATGAGGAGCCATGCATACAAGGATAGGGATGGAGCAATGCATACAAAGATAGGGATAGCACCATGCATACAAGTATAAGGATGGAGACATGCTTACAAGTATCGGGATGGAGCCACGCATACAAGGATAGGGATGGAGCCATGCATACAAGAATAGGGATAGCACCATGCATACAAGGATAAGGATGGAGACAAGCTTACAAGTATAGGGATGGAGCCATGCATACAATGATAAGGTTGGAATCATGCATACAAGGATAGGGAGGAGGAGCCATGCATACAAGGATAGGAATGGAGCCATGCATACAAAGATAGGGATGGAGCCATGCATAAAAGGATAGGGATGGAGCCATGCATTCAAGAATAGGGATGGAACCATACATACAAGGATAGGGATGAGGAGCCATGCATACAAGGATAGGGATGGAGCCATGTATACAAGGATACGGATGGAACCATACATACAAGGGTAGGGATCGAGCCATGCATACAAGGATAGGGATGAGGAGCCATGCATACAAGGATAGGGATGGAGCCATGCATTCAAGGATAGGGATGAGGAGCCATGCATACAAGGATAGGGATGGAGCCATGCATACAAGGATAGGGATGGAGCCATGCATAAAAGGATAGGGATGAAGGCATGCATTCAAGAATAGGGATGGAACCATGCATACAAGGATAGGGATGAGGAGCCATGCATACAAGGATAGGGATGGAGCCATGCATACAAGGATAGGGATGGAGCCATGCATAATAGGATAGGGATGAAGCCATGCATACAAGGATAGGGATGAGGAGCCATGCATTCAAGGATAGGGATGGAGCCATGTATACAAGGATACGGATGGAACCATACATACAAGGATAGGGATCGAACCATGCATACAAGGATAGGGATGAGGAGCCATGCATACAAGGATAGGGATGGAGCCATGCATTCAAGGATAGGGAGGAGGAGCCATGCATACAAGGATAGGAATGGATCCATGCCTACAAAGATAGGGATGGAGCCATGCATAAAAGGATAGGGATGGAGCCATGCATTCAAGAATAGGGATGGAACCATGCATACAAGGATAGGGATGAGGAGCCATGCATACAAGGATAGGGAGGAGGAGCCATGCATACAAGGATAGGAATGGATCCATGCCTACAAAGATAGGGATGGAGCCATGCATAAAAGGATAGGGATGGAGCCATGCATTCAAGAATAGGGATGGAACCATGCATACAATGATAGGGATGAGGAGCCTTGCATACAAGGATAGGGATGGAGCCATGTATACAAGGATACGGATGGAACCATACATACAAGGGTAGGGATCGAGCCATGCATACAAGGATAGGAATGAGGAGCCATGCATACAAGGATAGGGATGGAGCCATGCATTCAAGGATAGGGATGAGGAGCCATGCATACAAGGATAGGGATGGAGCCATGCATACAAGGATAGGGATGGAGCCATGCATAAAAGGATAGGGATGAAGGCATGCATTCAAGAATAGGGATGGAACCATGCATACAAGGATAGGGATGAGGAGCCATGCATACAAGGATAGGGATGGAGCCATGCATACAAGGATATGGATGGAGCCATGCATAAAAGGATAGGGATGAAGCCATGCATACAAGGATAGGGATGGAGCCATGCATGCAAGGATAGGGATGAGGAGCCATGCATACAAGGATAGGGATGGAGCCATGTATACAAGGATAGGGATGGAACCATGCATACAAGGATAGGGATGGAGCCATGCATGCAAGAATAGGGATAGCACCATGCATACAAGGATAGGGATGAGGAGCCATGCATACAAGAATAGGGATGGAGCCACGCATACAAGGATAGGGATGGAGCCATGCATACAAGAATAGGGATAGCACCATGCATACACGGATAAGGATGGAGACATGCTTACAAGTATAGGGATGGAGCCATGCATACTAGGATAGGGATGAGGAGCCATGCATACAAGGATAGGGATGGAGCCATGCATACAAGGATAGGGATGGAGCCATGCATAAAAGGATAGGGATGAAGCCATGCATTCAAGAATAGGGATGGAACCATGCATACAAGGATAGGGATGAGGAGCCATGCATACAAGGATAGGGATGGAGCCATGTATACAAGGATAGGGATGGAACCACGCATACAAGGATAGGGATGGAGCCATGCATACAAGAATAGGGATAGCACCATGCATACAAGGATAAGGATGGAGACAAGCTTACAAGTATAGGGATGGAGCCTTGCATACAAGGATAGGGATGAGGTGCCATACATACAAGGATAGGGATGGAGCCATGCATACAAGGATAGGGATGAGCTGCCATACATACAAGGATAGGGATGGAGCCATGCATACAATGATAAGGTTGGAATCATGCATACAAGGATAGGGATGGAGCCATGCATTCAAGGATAGGGATGAGGAGCCATGCATACAAGGATAGGGATGGAGCCATGCATACAAAGATAGGGATGGAGCCATGCATAAAAGGATAGGTATGGAGCCATGCATTCAAGAATAGGGATGGAACCATGCATACAAGGATAGGGATGAGGAGCCATGCATACAAGGATAGGGATGGAGCCATGTATACAAGGATACGGATGTTACCATACATACAAGGATAGGGATCGAGCCATGCATACAAGGATAGGGATGAGGAGCCAAGCATACAAGGATAGGGATGGAGCCATGCATTCAAGGATAGGGATGAGGAGCCATGCATACAAGGATAGGGATGGAGCCATGCATAAAAGGATAGGGATGAAGGCATGCATTCAAGAATAGGGATGGAACCATGCATACAAGGATAGGGATGAGGAGCCATGCATACAAGGATAGGGATGGAGCCATGAATACAAGAATAGGGATGAGGAGCCATGCATACAAGGATAGGGATGGAGCCATGCATACAAAGATAGGGATGAGGAGCCATGCATACAAGGATAGTTATGGAGCCATGCATTCAAGAATAGGGATGGAACCATGCATACAAGGATAGGGATGAGGAGCCATGCATACAAGGATAGGGATGGAGCCATGCATACAATGATAATGTTGGAATCATGCATACAAGGATAAGGATGGAGCCATGCATTCAAGGATAGGGATGAGGAGCCATGCATACAAGGATAGGGATGGAGCCATGCATACAAAGATAGGGATGGAGCCATGCATAAAAGGATAGGTATGGAGCCATGCATTCAAGAATAGGGATGGAACCATGCATACAAGGATAGGGATGAGGAGCCATGCATACAAGGATAGGGATGGAGCCATGTATACAAGGATACGGATGGAACCATACATACAAGGATAGGGATTGAGCCATGCATACAAGGATAGGGATGAGGAGCCATGCATACAAGGATAGGGATGGAGCCATGCATTCAAGGATAGGGATGAGGAGCAATGCATACAAGGATAGGGATGGAGCCATGCATAAAAGGATGGGGATGAAGGCATGCATTCAAGAATAGGGATGGAACCATGCATACAAGGATAGGGATGAGGAGCCATGCATACAAGGATAGGGATGGAGCCATGTATACAAGGATAGGGATGGAATCATGCATACAAGGATAGGGATGA
This sequence comes from Ranitomeya imitator, assembly GCF_032444005.1. Taxonomy (NCBI): domain Eukaryota; kingdom Metazoa; phylum Chordata; class Amphibia; order Anura; family Dendrobatidae; genus Ranitomeya; species Ranitomeya imitator. The sequence continues at coordinate 543,635,267 of NC_091284.1, read as the reverse complement.
AGCTATGCATTCAAGGATAGGGATGAGGAGCCATGCATACAAGGATAGGGATGGAGCCATGCATACAAAGATAGGGATGGAGCCATGCATAAAAGAATAGGTATGGAGCCATGCATTCAAGAATAGGGATGGAACCATGCATACAAGGATAGGGATGAGGAGCCATGCATACAAGGATAGGGATGGAGCCATGTATACAAGGATACGGATGGAACCATACATACAAGGATAGGGATCGAGCCATGCATACAAGGATAGGGATGAGGAGCCATGCATACAAGGATAGGGATGGAGCCATGCATTCAAGGATAGGGATGAAGAGCCATGCATACAAGGATAGGGATGGAGCCATGCATACAAGGATAGGGATGGAGCCATGCATAAAAGGATAGGGATGAAGGCATGCATTCAAGAATAGGGATGGAACCATGCATACAAGGATAGGGATGAGGAGCCATGCATACAAGGATAGGGATGGAGCCATGTATACAAGGATAGGGATGGAACCATGCATACAAGGATAGGGATAGAGCCATGCATACAAGGATAGGGATGAGGAGCCATGCATACAAGGATAGGGATGGAGCCATGCATACAAGGATAGGGATGGAGCCATGTCTAAAAGGATAGGGATGGAGCCATGCATTCAAGAATAGGGATGGGCAATGCACACAAGGATAAGGATGGGGCCATGCATACAAGGATAGGGATGGAGTCATGCATACATGGATAGGGAAGGAGCCAAGAATACAAGGATAGTAATGGAGCCTTGCATACAAGGATAAGGATGGGGTCATGCATACAAGTATAGGGATGGAGCCATGCATTCAACGAAGGGATGGAACCAAGCACACAAGTATAGGGATAGAGCCATGCATACAAGGACAGGGATGGAGCCATGCGTAAAAGAATAGGGATAGCACCATGCATACAAGGATAGGGATGGAGCCATGCATACAAGGATAGGAATGAGGAGGCCATGCATACCAGGATGGGGATGAGGGGACAATGCATACCAGGGTTATACTCGAGTCAATAAGGTTTTCCTTTTTTTTTAGGAAACATTAGGTGCCTCGACTTATACTCGGGTTGTCTTATACTCGAATATATACGGTATAGTTTTGTTACAGTCTCCTTTCATTATATATATTGCCGCCCCTTATTACATAGTTGCCTCTTGTTATATACAGTATCATCCCTTACATATCGGATTATCATTATTTTTGCTATTTATAGCTCCCTGTTATTTATTACATATCGTCCTCTCTTGTTAGATATAAACTGAAATGAAAGCTGATAGAGCATGGAAAAGCTTCTTTTGTGATGAGGCTGACGGACTGGCCTTCTGGTCAGATGCTGCTCCATCAGCAGTCATTTTACATTCTACAAGAGAAGACTCTATTTAATAAAGAGATGGCGCTGTGAAAAACAAAAATAATGATCCCTTGTATCATCCCATGTATCTTCCCTATTCCACAAGCCCAAACAGTTGTTCAACACCTTTAACTCCCTCCTCCACCTACCACTGCCCCCTCCGACTTCCCTAATCTCTGTGGAGGACTTTGCCACGCACTTCAAAAATAAGTTAGACCAAACAAGGCAAGTCTTTGTTGTCCGACCACCACAACCCCTTTGTATGCCAGACCAATGCCCAAACCCCATAACTTCCCTCTCCAAAATCCCTGAAGGACACCTTGCTCATCTTCTCTCCAAATCACACCACTCGTGCACTTGACCCCATCCCATCCCACCTCCTCCCCAACCTCACCACTACACTAATCCCATCCCTAACCCATCTATTCAATCTATCACTAACTTCTGGAACCTTCCCCTCTGCTTTCAAACATGTCACAATCACACCTATCCTCAAAAAGCCATCCCTTGACCCAAGCGGTATGTCCAACTACTGCCCCATATCTTTGCTCCCATTTGCTTCCAAACTACTTGAGCAGCACGTCCATGCTGAACTTTCTTCTCAACTTGCATCTAACTCTCTCTTCGACAACCTACAATCTTGCTTCCGTCCCCACCATTCCACTGACACTGCCCTGACCAAACTTAAGAACGACTTACTTACAGCCAAAGCTAGCAGACAATTCTCTATTCTCCTCCTTCTAGACCAGTCCTCTGCCTTCGACACAATTGATCACTGCCTCCTACTACAGATCCTCTCTTCCTTTGGTGTCAAAGAGCTCGCCCTATCCTGGATCTCCTCATACCTTACCAGCCGCATTTTTAGCATTTCCTACTCCCATACTACCTCTTCATCTCTCCCCTCTCTGTTGGTGTCCCTCAAGGCTCTGTCCTAGGACCCCTTCTCTTCTCAATCTATACCCTTGGCCTGGGACAACTCATAAAGTCCTATGGCTTCCAGTGCCATCTATATGCCAATGACACTCAGATCTACCTCTCTGGCCCAGATGTCCCCTCTCTGCTCTCCAGAATCCCAGAGTGTCTATCAGCCATATCCTCCTTCATCTCCTCTCACTTCCTCAAACTCAATGTGGACAAATCTGTACTAATTATCTTTCCTCCATCTCCCACACCTTTCCTATCTGATCTATCTATCCCAATAAATGAATTCATACTTTCCCCTGTCCCAATAATCCGCTGCATTGGAGTAACCCTTGACTCTGCCCTGTCCTTTAAACCTCACATCCAAGCTCTCACCACCTCCTGTCGTCTCCAGCTCAAAAATATTTCCAGAATCCGTCCTTTCCTCAACCCTTACTCTACCAAAATGCTTGTGCATGCCCTAATTATCTCCCGCCTTGACTATTGCAACATCCTCCTATGTGGCCTACCGTTTAACGCTCTCGCACCCCTCCAGTCCGTTCTTAACTCTGCTGCCCGACTAATTAATCTCTATCCTCGCTACACTCCTGCTTCCCCTCTTTGCAAATCCCTTCACTGGCTCCCAATTTCCCAGCGTATCCAGTTTAATCTACTAACACTGACCTACAAAGCCATCCATAACCTGTCTCCTTCGTATATTTCCGAACTAGTCTCTCAGTATCTTCCCTCACATAATCTCCGGTCCTCCCAAGACCTCCATCTCTCCTCCATGCTTATTTGCTCCTCACCCAATGGCCTCCAAGACTTTCCCAGAATATCCCCCATCATCTGGAATTCTGTGCCCCAACACGTCCGGTTATCCACCACATTTGGATCCTTCAAACGGAACCTGAAAACCCATCTCTTCAAATAAGCTTACAACCTGTAATGACCACACTGCCAACTCAATACCATCGGATCTACTGCAACCCCCGACCTACTGTCTCCTTCCCCACAATCCTGCAGAATGTAAGCCTGCAAGGGCAGGGTCCTCTTCCCTCTGTATCAGTCTGTCATTGTTAGTTTTGTTTACTGTAAGTGACATTTGTATCTTGATGTAACCCCGTCTAATGTACAGCACCATGGAATTAATGGTGCTATATAAATAAATAATAATAATAATGAGAATACTCAATGTAAGGGATGGTGCTGTAGATGACAAGAGATGATAATATGTACTAAAGGATGGCACTCCACATAACAGAATGCTATATAATAAAGGACGGCACTCCACATAACAGGATGCTATATAATAAAGGACGGCGCTCCACATGACAGGACGCTATATAATAAAGGATGGCGCTCCACATAACAGGACACTTTATAAAAAAGGACAGCGCTCCACATAACAGGACACTCTATAATAAAGGACGGCGCTCCACATAACAGGATGCTATATAATAAAGGACGGTGCTCCACATAACAAGATGCAAGATAATACAGGATGGCACTCCACATAACAGGACGCTATATAGTAAAGGACAGCACTCCACATAACAGGATGCTATATAATAAAGGATGGCGCTCCACATAACAGGACGCTATAGAGGATGGCGCTTCACATAACAGGATGCTATATAATAAAGGACAGCACTTCACATAACAGGATGCTACATAATAAAGGACAGCACTTCACATAACAGGATGCTATATAATAAAGGATGGTGCTCCACATAACAGGACGCTATATAATAAAGGATGGTGCTCCACATAACAGGACGCTATATAATAAAGGATGGCGTTCCACATAACAGGATGCTCATAAGCGAAGCCCAACAAAAACATTTGCGACATTTTAGTTATCAAGTCATATCATTACAGATAAATTCAGTCATAGTGTCACAAGTAATGGACAAATTTAAAGGCCAATCATCTATTTCACATGGAACATACAACTAAAGAACAAAGGATGATAAACAGGCCAATATAGATATGAAAGTAGAAAAAACCTTTATTGGAACATACTGTAGTACATACAGGTAAACAGGTAGACAGTAGTGTTGAGCATTCCGATACTGCAAGTATCGGGTATCGGCCGATATTTGCTGTATCAGAATTCCGATACCGAGTTCCGATATTTTTGCGATATCGGAAATCGGAATCGGCGTGTGTGGTGCGTATGGTTCTAAGGGTCTGGAGGAGAGGATACTCACCCCTCCAGCGAACCCTGGCTGTCACCGCTGCGAGCGTCTGCCTCCGTTCCTTAGAATGTAGTGAGTGAAGGACCTTCGATGACGTCGCGGTCAGGTGAGCGGTCAGGTGACCGCGACGTCATCGAAGGTCCTTCACTCACTGCATTCTTAGGGACGGAGGCAGACGCTCGCAGCGGTGACAGCCAGGGTCCTTCGGAGGGGTGAGTATATCCATATTTTTTATTTTTATTCTTTATTTTTTATATGAATATGGATCCCAGGGCCTGAAGGAGAGTTTCCTCTCCTTCAGACCCTGGGAACCATCCAGGATACCTTCTGATATTTGTGTCCCATTGACTTGCATTGGTATCGGGTATCGGTATAGGCGATATCCGATATTTTTTGGATATCGGCCGATACCATCCGATACTGATACCTTTGAATATCGGAAGGTATCGCTCAACACTAGTAGACAGGTGGATACAACCACAGTGCATATGAACAATTAAACGGGACATGGGGACCCTGGCTAGTAGAGTCCTGATAGCATGTTAAAATAAATAGATGGTAAAATCATGGATGAGAATACTACTGGTGGCCCCAAAGTGTAAGCATGGGAGCACTGGCCAAGGGCTAAATGCATAACATGGCATGGAGTAATCATTTAAAATAATATAGCATACCCAAATATGGATCCAGTGAATCACCAAAATTGGTCAGAGGGGGCACACCAGGAAGCCAGGGATCACCACATCACCCCGACGTGCGTTTCGGCAGAGCCTTTGTCAGGGGGCATGGTTACAATAAAAAATGTGCGGCTTAAAAAAGGTACCGGAACCAATCGGTATAAAACCGGAAGTGATTTGCCGTTACCATGATGTCATTATCCGATCACAGATATCGTTTCAGTATGCATAATATTCGCAACATAGATGCATACATACATAGTGGAGAGAGCGAACAATATCCAGGACACAAATGGTATAAAAATGAGGCCATGATATAGAAATGTGCTGTACCGCGGGTGACGCATGCGTGATCGGAGCACAAACCCCGTCCATCGGTGTCGGCGTCAGGGGGAGGCGGAGCCAAGGCACAGTAGTCCAGCATGGTGCCACGTCTCCCTAGAGACGCCGAAAGACGCGGCAGGTCCGACACGCATGCGTGCACGGACAGCACAAAATATATCAAGTATTTGTGGAAGAAAAGACTAACAGACACAATGTAAAACTGAAACCAGGCATGTAGATGCAGGAAAATGGCTATTGAGGTAACATTGAACCATAATGTGGCCAAAAATAAGGGGAGCCACAAAAATTATCAAATAACGCAAAAGAAAAATTAACCACAATAATACTTAAAAAAAACAAAAAGCAAAACAATATTTGAATTAGTGGGTGTTAATTTAATTAACATAATATGGAGATGGTAGCAATTAAATGTGGCAGTCTTCATGAAGAATAATCCGGCAGGTGGAATGGAATATGATACAAGAGCCGATGTGGAACTACAGGTCCTAAATCTAAAAACAATAAAACAAAGTTAGAAATGGACAACACACAAATAAAACCAAGAAAAATTGTTATAGCACAAGATGAAATCTAGACTAGTGTAACAACTCTGCTGGCATCACGGCATGGCCTCTCATCTCTCACACTCTCTTGCCCACTGCTCCAGGTCATATTGTGGTTTCTGTTTCTATCCAGCGCCATATTCTGTGCCTCTGCCCTCTGCATGCTTCATGGTTGTGTGTATAGGGGGGCGGCGCCTGAACTCTCTGGTTCTTATAGGTATCAGGTGCATCTGTCTAATCTGTTCCTGACCAATTACCAAGAGGCCTCCAGTATATAGTGCAGCTCCACCCTGTGGACTGGGCCTGTGCAATGTGTTAGCTCAGTTTATTTCTTGCTTCGGAGTTTGCCAGGTCCTGCTCTGAGTTACTCCCTCTCTGGAGGCTTTTCTCTGTGCTATTGCCTTGTTCTTGTCCGCCCTCCAGGAGGCAGAATATCCTGGACCCTGTGTCTTTGTCCTTGTGTCTTGTTCCAGTGCCTTGTCTGTACTTTGTCTTATCTCGGTCTCCTTGTCTATGGCTTCCTTCCCTGCTGTGTCTTTCCTTGTGTTCTCAGTCTGCTTACACTCCGCACTCTTGCGTCTCTGCCTGCTTCTGTATCTTAGTGTCTTTACCGCTGCTCTGCACTCCTGCGGTTCTGCTCCGTTCTACTCTGCTCCGCTCCCGTTGCAGCAGAAACCTCTTGCTGCAGCTCCTCTCTGCAATCCTTGCGGTTCCACTCTGCTTAGCTTCTGCAGTATCTCTTGCTGCAGCTCCTCTCCACATTCCTTGTGGCTCTGTTCTGCTAGCTTTTGTTGCTACGCTATCTCTTGCTGTTCTTCCGCTCCTATCTGCAGCCTTGCACTTCTCTTCCTGTGTGAACAGGTTCCAACCTGTTCCTTCATTCTCCTTTCCTTCTGGCTTGCTTCCATACCTGCATCTCCTGTGTGAACAGGTCCCAACCTGTTTCTTCGTACCTCATTCCTTTCTGCTTGTTTCCTTTCCTGCACCTCCTGTGTGAACAGGTCCCTACCTGTTTCCCCATACTACATATTCGTTCCTGCACCTCCAGTGTGAACAGGCCCCTACCTGTTCCTTCATATACCACATCAACCAGTCCTGTGTTTCCTGCCGTCCTAGCCGGTCCTGTGTTTCCTGCCGTCCTAGCTGGTCCTGTGTTTCCTGCCGTCCTAGCCGGTCCTGTGTTTCCTGCCGTCCTAGCCGATCCTGTGTTTCCTGCCGTCCTAGCCGGTCCTCTGTTTCCTGCCGTCCTAGCTGGTCCTGTGTGTCCTGCCTTCCTAGCCGGTCCTGTGTTTCCTGCCGTCCTAGCCGGTCCTGTGTTTCCTGCCGTCCTAGCCGGTCCTGTGTTTCCTGCCGTCCTAGCCGGTCCTGTGTTTCCTGCCGTCCTAGCCGGTCCTGTGTTTCCTGCCGTCCTAGCCGGTCCTGTGTTTCCTGCCGTCCTAGCCGGTCCTGTGTTTCCTGCTGTCCTAGCCGGTCCTGTGTTTCCTGCCCTCCTAGCCGGTCCTGTGTTTCCTGCCCTCCTAGCCGGTCCTGTGTTTCCTGCCGTCCTAGCCGGTCCTGTGTTTCCTGCCGTCCTAGCCGGTCCTGTGTTTCCTGCTGTCCTAGCCGGTCCTGTGTTTCCTGCCGTCCTAGCCGGTCCTGTGTTTCCTGCCGTCCTAGCCGGTCCTGTGTTTCCTGCCGTCCTAGCCGGTCCTGTGTTTCCTGCCGTCCTAGCCGGTCCTGTGTTTCCTGCCGTCCTAGCCGTGCTCTGCTGCCAGTCCTGCCTGATGCCCGCACCAATCCTGGTGTTCCTGTGTCCCAAGTGGGATCAGCAGCCACAGCCAGACACCACCCTGGAGTAGCACCTGGCAGCTGCCTGCTGCACAAGCCTGACCTCACCATCAGAGGCTCCAGTGAAAACCCAGGCAGCTGTCATAGTCACGCCCCTTCCAGGGTAGTCTGGTTTGTGGCACAGTGGGGCCACAAACCCCCCGAGCTCACGCCCACCAGTCAGGGCGTGAGCGTGACAACTAGACAGCTGTCCGGCATCACAAAAAAGGAACAAAGCTAATTTGTTAATTGAGTCCCATAGGGTGTAGCGTGTTTAACGTCCATATCCAGTGAGATTCAAGCTGGGCCAGACGCTGGGATATCTTACCCCCACGAATGTTAGTTTCAAGGGAGTCAATGCCCCTTATTCTAAAGAGGGTAGCATCGCAGTCATGGCACAGCCTGAAGTGTCTGGGAATAGTTTTGAGGATAGATGGATCTTTATTATCAGCACCAGCTATGATACCCAAAACGTGTTCCCTAATGTGGATTTTGAAGGGACGTGTGGTCAAGCCAATATATATGAGGCCGCAAGGGCATGTGGCAAAGTATATTACATTGCGAGTGGTACAATTGATGGATTTCCTGATTTCAAAATTTTTAGATCTATCATCATTAAAAAAGGTATCACATTTGTCAACATTAGGGCATGCCACACAATGTCCGCAAGGAGCACAGCCAAGCCTTTTGCGGTATTGATCCAAAAATGTAGTTTTGGGGTTACCCACATAATGGCTGTGTACAAGAAGATCTCGCTGATTTTTTGACCGTCTGGTGGTAATCGCAGGCCTCTTAGGTACGGTAAGTATTTAGATAATATCGGGTCAGATAGTAGAATAGGCCAAGACCTAGTGAGAGCATCTCTAACTGCTGGAAAACGATTATGATAATCGGTGACAAATCTAATCTTACCATCAGACAGTTTCATATTTGATTTATAAATAAGGTCATGTCTTGAGGAGTGTTTGGCACGGTTATACGCTCTCTTTACCATGCGGTGGCTATAACCCCTTTCATAAAATCTCTTTTTGAGATCATCGGCCTGTCTTTCGAAATCTCCATTGTCAGAGCAAATCCTACGGAGATGAAGAAACTGTCCAATGGAGACAGACTGAATAACATGTCTCGGGTGAGCTGAGGAGGCATGTAGAAGAGAATTTGTAGATGTGGATTTTCTAAAAATATCAGTTTGTATTGTATTAGTGACATCGCGTTTAATTAAAACGTCAAAAAATTCAACACATTGGGCATCATGATGGTAAGTAATGCGTATATTGGCATCATTGTTATTTAAAGAACCCATGAACTCATGTAGAGAGTCGATGGTACGCTATATAATAAAGGGCAGCGCTCCACATATCAGGACGCTATATAATAAAGGATGGCGCTCCATATAACAGGATGCTGTATAATAATGGATGGCATGCCACATAACAGAACACTATATAATAAAGGATGGCACCATACAAAAATAGAGAGGATGTTGCGTAATAAGGGATGGCAAGGTACCGATACCGCAGACACAGTGCACAGAGGAGGCAGGAGCATGCCATGGACCATGCCAAAGGGCCAGTGAGTAAGCTGGCTTCCCTGCATGGAGGGAGGAGGGGACATCATGCCGGGCATAGTGCTACATGACCCTTTCTCTGAAAATTGGTCTTGTTCTTCTACAACACGTGAAAAAAGGATTCTACTCACCTTTCTCTGCTCCCACACTACACGGTGTCATCTTCTGCTACCTCTTACTACCCCCTGTAGTGAGGGAGCTTTATTGGGGGAACAACAGCACTGGCCACTCAGGCAGCATTCACACTGCAGCTCCTGCTTCTGAATGGGTCAGTACTGGCTGCACAGGCGATATGTCACCCCAGCATTGACACTATATATCTTGGCATTCACAGAGTGCTGCTGTGCTTATTTATACATATCTATCTATCGCCTATGTATCTATCTCATATCTATCTATCTATCTATCTACAAATCCCGAAAATTTGGAGGCAGCACACCGTTTGTAGTGAAAAGAAGCTAATTAATCAGCCCAGAAAGCGACGTTTTGGTCTCAACAGGAACCTTTCTCAAGCAGTGAACATTAGGGTTGAGCAAAACGGATCGGACAATTTCAAAAATCGCCGACTTTTGGCAAAGTCGGGTTTCGTGAAACCCGACCCGATCCTAGTGTGGGATCGGCCATGAGGTCGGCTTTCAGCACCATTTCTCATCCAATGAAGGAGGACGCAGAGTGTGGGCAGCGTGATGACATAGGTCTTGGTCCCCACCATCTTAGGGAAGGGCATGACAGTGATTGGCTTGTTTTCTGCGGCGTCACAAGGGCTATAAAGGGGCGTGCACGCCGACCGCCATCTTACTTCTGCTGATCGTAGCATAGGGAGAGGTTGCTGCAGCTTCATCAGAAGAAGGGATATAGTTAGGGAGGGAAGATTAACCCCCGAAACTGCTTGTGCTGTAGCGATTTCCACTGTCCAACACCACCATTTGTTTGCAGGGACAGTGGAGTTTATACTTTTGTGCATCAGCTCTGTAGCTTATTAGGCTGCCTTATAAGGCTCCCTGAGAGCTGCATTGCTGTTTGTACGCCGCTGTGCTAACCAACTGCTTTTTTAAAAGCAAAAATCCTGTTGCTCCTTTCTGCACAGTTCTCTTGTTTCTTTGTCCACACTTTTGTGTGCAGCAGTCCTTTTTATTGCTGCCATACTTTTCCTGAGATCATTGTAGGGAGATTGAAATTGTACTACAGCCCTTGTATTTTTTAATATATCTGCCAGCCACGTTGTGCCACTTACATTGTGTAGTGTAATACACAGGGCCTGTTTTTTGCTGCAGTCTCCCCCCCAAAAAAGTGAGATTTAAATTGACAACAAGTTTCTATACGTCAGTTCTGTTGGTCGTATATCTACCAGCCACGTTGTGCTACTTACATTGTGTAGTGTAATACACTGGGCCTGTTTTTAGCTGCAGTCTCCCCCCAAAAAAGGGAGATTTAAATTGACAACAAGTTTCTATACGTCAGTTCCGTTTGTCGTATATCTGCCAGCCACGTTGTGCCACTTACATTGTGTAGTGTAATACACAGGGCCTGTTTTTTGCCGCAGTCTCCCCCCCAACAAACGGAGAGTTACATTGCCACCAAGTTTCTATACGTCAGTTCTGTTTGTCGTATATCTGCCAGCCACGTTGTGCCACTTACATTGTGTAGTGTAATACACAGGGCCTGTTTTTAGCTGCAGTCTCCCCCCCCAAAAAAGTGAGATTTAAATTGAAAACAAGTTTCTATACATCAGTTCTGTTGGTCGTATATCTGCCAGCCACATTGTGCCACTTACATTGTGCAGTGCAATACACAGGGCCTGTTTTTAGCTGCAGTCTCCCCCCCAAAAAAAGTGAGATTTAAATTGACAATAAGTTTCTATATGTCAGTTCTGTTGGTCGTATATCTTCCAGCCACGTTGTGCCACTTACATTGTGTAGTGTAATACACAGGGCCTGTTTTTAGCTGCAGTCTCCCCCCAAAAAAAAGTGAGATTTAAATTGCCAACAAGTTTCTATACGTCAGTTCTGTTGGTTTTATATCTGCCAGCCACGTTGTGCCACTTACATTGTGCAGTGCAATACACAGTGCCTGTTTTTAGCTGCACCTCCACAGAAAGAGAGAATTTGAGTCCAAGAAGAGGTTTCACATGTACCCATTCAGATGGAGACGTTTATTCTCAGTGAGGTAGGTCAAGCGTAGGACCTCGTATAAGAGAGATGCCGTAAAGTGGCTACGAGGTACACATAAATATGGCCATTTTTATGCGCTAAAAGCTCTCATTTTTCATATTTCTAGTGCAGTAATGCAGTTCAAATTTCGTGTTTTCAAGTTTGCATGTTTTGGCGCTGCAGTGTGCTGCCCTTTTTACTTAACTATATACGAGTTGGCGAATCTGGGTTCAGCACCTGTTCACACTCAGTCTATGTTTGGATGTGCAGGTCAGGTTTTTGAAATGTATTCTTTAGCCTTCTAATCGTGCACTCCCCGCCTCCTAGCCACAGGTGTTTTAATTATAGTAGGTCCAATACCCCTCCACAGAAAGAGAGAATTTGAGTCCAAGAAGAGGTTTCACATGTACCCATTCAAATGGAGACGTTTATTCTCAGTGAGGTAGGTCAAGCGTAGGACCTCGTATAAGAGAGATGCCGTAAAGTGGCTACGAGGTACACATAAATATGGCCATTTTTATGCGCTAAAAGCTCTCATTTTTCATATTTCTAGTGCAGTAATGCAGTTCAAATTTCGTGTTTTCAAGTTTGCATGTTTTGGCGCTGCAGTGTGCTGCCCTTTTTACTTAACTATATACGAGTTGGCGACTCTGGGTTCAGCACCTGTTCACACTCAGTCTATGTTTGGATGTGCAGGTCAGGTTTTTGAAATGTATTCTTTAGCCTTCTGATCGTGCACTCCCCGCCTCCTAGCCACAGGTGTTTTAATTATAGTAGGTCCAATACCCCTCCACAGAAAGAGAGAAATTGAGTCCAAGAAGAGGTTTCACATGTACCCATTCAGATGGAGACGTTTATTCTCAGTGAGGTAGGTCAAGCGTAGGACCTCGTATAAGAGAGATGCCGTAAAGTGGCTACGAGGTACACATAAATATGGCCATTTTTATGCGCTAAAAGCTCTCATTTTTCATATTTCTAGTGCAGTAATGCAGTTCAAATTTCGTGTTTTCAAGTTTGCATGTTTTGGCGCTGCAGTGTGCTGCTCTTTTTACTTAACTATATACGAGTTGGCGACTCTGGGTTCAGCACCTGTTCACACTCAGTCTATGTTTGGATGTGCAGGTCAGGTTTTTGAAATGTATTCTTTAGCCTTCTGATCGTGCACTCCCCGCCTCCTAGCCACAGGTGTTTTAATTATAGTAGGTCCAATACCCCTCCACAGAAAGAGAGAAATTGAGTCCAAGAAGAGGTTTCACATGTACCCATTCAGATGGAGACGTTTATTCTCAGTGAGGTAGGTCAAGCGTAGGACCTCGTATAAGAGAGATGCCGTAAAGTGGCTACGAGGTACACATAAATATGGCCATTTTTATGCGCTAAAAGCTCTCATTTTTCATATTTCTAGTGCAGTAATGCAGTTCAAATTTCGTGTTTTCAAGTTTGCATGTTTTGGCGCTGCAGTGTGCTGCCCTTTTTACTTAACTATATACGAGTTGGCGACTCTGGGTTCAGCACCTGTTCACACTCAGTCTATGTTTGGATGTGCAGGTCAGGTTTTTGAAATGTATTCTTTAGCCTTCTGATCGTGCACTCCCCGCCTCCTAGCCACAGGTGTTTTAATTATAGTAGGTCCAATACCCCTCCACAGAAAGAGAGAATTTGAGTCCAAGAAGAGGTTTCACATGTACCCATTCAGATGGAGACGTTTATTCTCAGTGAGGTAGGTCAAGCGTAGGACCTCGTATAAGAGAGATGCCGTAAAGTGGCTACGAGGTACACATAAATATGGCCATTTTTATGCGCTAAAAGCTCTCATTTTTCATATTTCTAGTGCAGTAATGCAGTTCAAATTTCGTGTTTTCAAGTTTGCATGTTTTGGCGCTGCAGTGTGCTGCCCTTTTTACTTAACTATATACGAGTTGGCGACTCTGGGTTCAGCACCTGTTCACACTCAGTCTATGTTTGGATGTGCAGGTCAGGTTTTTGAAATGTATTCTTTAGCCTTCTGATCGTGCACTCCCCGCCTCCTAGCCACAGGTGTTTTAATTATAGTAGGTCCAATACCCCTCCACAGAAAGAGAGAATTTGAGTCCAAGAAGAGGTTTCACATGTACCCATTCAGATGGAGACGTTTATTCTCAGTGAGGTAGGTCAAGCGTAGGACCTCGTATAAGAGAGATGCCGTAAAGTGGCTACGAGGTACACATAAATATGGCCATTTTTATGCGCTAAAAGCTCTCATTTTTCATATTTCTAGTGCAGTAATGCAGTTCAAATTTCGTGTTTTCAAGTTTGCATGTTTTGGCGCTGCAGTGTGCTGCCCTTTTTACTTAACTATATACGAGTTGGCGACTCTGGGTTCAGCACCTGTTCACACTCAGTCTATGTTTGGATGTGCAGGTCAGGTTTTTGAAATGTATTCTTTAGCCTTCTGATCGTGCACTCCCCGCCTCCTAGCCACAGGTGTTTTAATTATAGTAGGTCCAATACCCCTCCACAGAAAGAGAGAATTTGAGTCCAAGAAGAGGTTTAACATGTACCCATTCAGATTGGAGACGTTTATTCTCAGTGAGGTAGGTCAAGCGTAGGACCTCGTATAAGAGAGATGCCGTAAAGTGGCTACGAGGTACACATAAATATGGCCATTTTTATGCGCTAAAAGCTCTCATTTTTCATATTTCTAGTGCAGTAATGCAGTTCAAATTTCGTGTTTTCAAGTTTGCATGTTTTGGCGCTGCAGTGTGCTGCCCTTTTTACTTAACTATATACGAGTTGGCGACTCTGGGTTCAGCACCTGTTCACACTCAGTCTATGTTTGGATGTGCAGGTCAGGTTTTTGAAATGTATTCTTTAGCCTTCTGATCGTGCACTCCCCGCCTCCTAGCCACAGGTGTTTTAATTATAGTAGGTCCAATACCCCTCCACAGAAAGAGAGAATTTGAGTCCAAGAAGAGGTTTCACATGTACCCATTCAGATGGAGACGTTTATTCTCAGTGAGGTAGGTCAAGCGTAGGACCTCGTATAAGAGAGATGCCGTAAAGTGGCTACGAGGTACACATAAATATGGCCATTTTTATGCGCTAAAAGCTCTCATTTTTCATATTTCTAGTGCAGTAATGCAGTTCAAATTTCGTGTTTTCAAGTTTGCATGTTTTGGCGCTGCAGTGTGCTGCCCTTTTTACTTAACTATATACGAGTTGGCGACTCTGGGTTCAGCACCTGTTCACACTCAGTCTATGTTTGGATGTGCAGGTCAGGTTTTTGAAATGTATTCTTTAGCCTTCTGATCGTGCACTCCCCGCCTCCTAGCCACAGGTGTTTTAATTATAGTAGGTCCAATACCCCTCCACAGAAAGAGAGAATTTGAGTCCAAGAAGAGGTTTCACATGTACCCATTCAGATGGAGACGTTTATTCTCAGTGAGGTAGGTCAAGCGTAGGACCTCGTATAAGAGAGATGCCGTAAAGTGGCTACGAGGTACACATAAATATGGCCATTTTTATGCGCTAAAAGCTCTCATTTTTCATATTTCTAGTGCAGTAATGCAGTTCAAATTTCGTGTTTTCAAGTTTGCATGTTTTGGCGCTGCAGTGTGCTGCCCTTTTTACTTAACTATATACGAGTTGGCGACTCTGGGTTCAGCACCTGTTCACACTCAGTCTATGTTTGGATGTGCAGGTCAGGTTTTTGAAATGTATTCTTTAGCCTTCTGATCGTGCACTCCCCGCTTCCTAGCCACAGGTGTTTTAATTATAGTAGGTCCAATACCCCTCCACAGAAAGAGAGAATTTGAGTCCAAGAAGAGGTTTCACATGTACCCATTCAGATGGAGACGTTTATTCTCAGTGAGGTAGGTCAAGCGTAGGACCTCGTATAAGAGAGATGCCGTAAAGTGGCTACGAGGTACACATAAATATGGCCATTTTTATGCGCAAAAAGGTCTCATTTTTCATTTTTCTAGTGCAGTAATGCAGTTCAAATTTCGTGTTTTCAAGTTTGCATGTTTTGGCGCTGCAGTGTGCTGCCCTTTTTACTTAACTATATACGAGTTGGCGACTCTGGGTTCAGCACCTGTTCACACTCAGTCTATGTTTGGATGTGCAGGTCAGGTTTTTGAAATGTATTCTTTAGCCTTCTGATCGTGCACTCCCCGCCTCCTAGCCACAGGTGTTTTAATTATAGTAGGTCCAATACCCCTCCACAGAAAGAGAGAATTTGAGTCCAAGAAGAGGTTTCACATGTACCCATTCAGATGGAGACGTTTATTCTCAGTGAGGTAGGTCAAGCGTAGGACCTCGTATAAGAGAGATGCCGTAAAGTGGCTACGAGGTACACATAAATATGGCCATTTTTATGCGCTAAAAGCTCTCATTTTTCATATTTCTAGTGCAGTAATGCAGTTCAAATTTCGTGTTTTCAAGTTTGCATGTTTTGGCGCTGCAGTGTGCTGCCCTTTTTACTTAACTATATACGAGTTGGCGACTCTGGGTTCAGCACCTGTTCACACTCAGTCTATGTTTGGATGTGCAGGTCAGGTTTTTGAAATGTATTCTTTAGCCTTCTGATCGTGCACTCCCCGCCTCCTAGCCACAGGTGTTTTAATTATAGTAGGTCCAATACCCCTCCACAGAAAGAGAGAATTTGAGTCCAAGAAGAGGTTTCACATGTACCCATTCAGATGGAGACGTTTATTCTCAGTGAGGTAGGTCAAGCGTAGGACCTCGTATAAGAGAGATGCCGTAAAGTGGCTACGAGGTACACATAAATATGGCCATTTTTATGCGCTAAAAGCTCTCATTTTTCATATTTCTAGTGCAGTAATGCAGTTCAAATTTCGTGTTTTCAAGTTTGCATGTTTTGGCGCTGCAGTGTGCTGCCCTTTTTACTTAACTATATACGAGTTGGCGACTCTTGGTTCAGCACCTGTTCACACTCAGTCTATGTTTGGATGTGCAGGTCAGGTTTTTGAAATGTATTCTTTAGCCTTCTGATCGTGCACTCCCCGCCTCCTAGCCACAGGTGTTTTAATTATAGTAGGTCCAATACCCCTCCACAGAAAGAGAGAATTTGAGTCCAAGAAGAGGTTTCACATGTACCCATTCAGATGGAGACGTTTATTCTCAGTGAGGTAGGTCAAGCGTAGGACCTCGTATAAGAGAGATGCCGTAAAGTGGCTACGAGGTACACATAAATATGGCCATTTTTATGCGCTAAAAGCTCTCATTTTTCATATTTCTAGTGCAGTAATGCAGTTCAAATTTCGTGTTTTCAAGTTTGCATGTTTTGGCGCTGCAGTGTGCTGTCCTTTTTACTTAACTATATACGAGTTGGCGACTCTGGGTTCAGCACCTGTTCACACTCAGTCTATGTTTGGATGTGCAGGTCAGGTTTTTGAAATGTATTCTTTAGCCTTCTGATCGTGCACTCCCCGCCTCCTAGCCACAGGTGTTTTAATTATAGTAGGTCCAATACCCCTCCACAGAAAGAGAGAATTTGAGTCCAAGAAGAGGTTTCACATGTACCCATTCAGATGGAGACGTTTATTCTCAGTGAGGTAGGTCAAGCGTAGGACCTCGTATTAGAGAGATGCCGTAAAGTGGCTACGAGGTACACATAAATATGGCCATTTTTATGCGCTAAAAGCTCTCATTTTTCATATTTCTAGTGCAGTAATGCAGTTCAAATTTCGTGTTTTCAAGTTTGCATGTTTTGGCGCTGCAGTGTGCTGCCCTTTTTACTTAACTATATACGAGTTGGCGACTCTGGGTTCAGCACCTGTTCACACTCAGTCTATGTTTGGATGTGCAGGTCAGGTTTTTGAAATGTATTCTTTAGCCTTCTGATCGTGCACTCCCCGCCTCCTAGCCACAGGTGTTTTAATTATAGTAGGTCCAATACCCCTCCACAGAAAGAGAGAATTTGAGTCCAAGAAGAGGTTTCACATGTACCCATTCAGATGGAGACGTTTATTCTCAGTGAGGTAGGTCAAGCGTAGGACCTCGTATAAGAGAGATGCCGTAAAGTGGCTACGAGGTACACATAAATATGGCCATTTTTATGCACTAAAAGCTCTCATTTTTCATATTTCTAGTGCAGTAATGCAGTTCAAATTTCGTGTTTTCAAGTTTGCATGTTTTGGCGCTGCAGTGTGCTGCCCTTTTTACTTAACTATGTACGAGTTGGCGACTCTGGGTTCAGCACCTGTTCACACTCAGTCTATGTTTGGATGTGCAGGTCAGGTTTTTGAAATGTATTCTTTAGCCTTCTGATCGTGCACTCCCCGCCTCCTAGCCACAGGTGTTTTAATTATAGTAGGTCCAATACCCCTCCACAGAAAGAGAGAATTTGAGTCCAAGAAGAGGTTTCACATGTACCCATTCAGATGGAGACGTTTATTCTCAGTGAGGTAGGTCAAGCGTAGGACCTCGTATAAGAGAGATGCCGTAAAGTGGCTACGAGGTACACATAAATATGGCCATTTTTATGCGCTAAAAGCTCTCATTTTTCATATTTCTAGTGCAGTAATGCAGTTCAAATTTCGTGTTTTCAAGTTTGCATGTTTTGGCGCTGCAGTGTGCTGCCCTTTTTACTTAACTATATACGAGTTGGCGACTCTGGGTTCAGCACCTGTTCACACTCAGTCTATGTTTGGATGTGCAGGTCAGGTTTTTGAAATGTATTCTTTAGCCTTCTGATCGTGCACTCCCCGCCTCCTAGCCACAGGTGTTTTAATTATAGTAGGTCCAATACCCCTCCACAGAAAGAGAGAATTTGAGTCCAAGAAGAGGTTTCACATGTACCCATTCAGATGGAGACGTTTATTCTCAGTGAGGTAGGTCAAGCGTAGGACCTCGTATAAGAGAGATGCCGTAAAGTGGCTACGAGGTACACATAAGTATGGCCATTTTTATGCGCTATAAGCTCTCATTTTTCATATTTCTAGTGCAGTAATGCAGTTCAAATTTCGTGTTTTCAAGTTTGCATGTTTTGGCGCTGCAGTGTGCTGCCCTTTTTACTTAACTATATACGAGTTGGCGACTCTGGGTTCAGCACCTGTTCACACTCAGTCTATGTTTGGATGTGCAGGTCAGGTTTTTGAAATGTATTCTTTAGCCTTCTGATCGTGCACTCCCCGCCTCCTAGCCACAGGTGTTTTAATTATAGTAGGTCCAATACCCCTCCACAGAAAGAGAGAATTTGAGTCCAAGAAGAGGTTTCACATGTACCCATTCAGATGGAGACGTTTATTCTCAGTGAGGTAGGTCAAGCGTAGGACCTCGTATAAGAGAGATGCCGTAAAGTGGCTACGAGGTACACATAAATATGGCCATTTTTATGCGCTAAAAGCTCTCATTTTTCATATTTCTAGTGCAGTAATGCAGTTCAAATTTCGTGTTTTCAAGTTTGCATGTTTTGGCGCTGCAGTGTGCTGCCCTTTTTACTTAACTATATACGAGTTGGCGACTCTGGGTTCAGCACCTGTTCACACTCAGTCTATGTTTGGATGTGCAGGTCAGGTTTTTGAAATGTATTCTTTAGCCTTCTGATCGTGCACTCCCCGCCTCCTAGCCACAGGTGTTTTAATTATAGTAGGTCCAATACCCCTCCACAGAAAGAGAGAATTTGAGTCCAAGAAGAGGTTTCACATGTACCCATTCAGATGGAGACGTTTATTCTCAGTGAGGTAGGTCAAGCGTAGGACCTCGTATAAGAGAGATGCCGTAAAGTGGCTACGAGGTACACATAAATATGGCCATTTTTATGCGCTAAAAGCTCTCATTTTTCATATTTCTAGTGCAGTAATGCAGTTCAAATTTCGTGTTTTCAAGTTTGCATGTTTTGGCGCTGCAGTGTGCTGCCCTTTTTACTTAACTATATACGAGTTGGCGACTCTGGGTTCAGCACCTGTTCACACTCAGTCTATGTTTGGATGTGCAGGTCAGGTTTTTGAAATGTATTCTTTAGCCTTCTGATCGTGCACTCCCCGCCTCCTAGCCACAGGTGTTTTAATTATAGTAGGTCCAATACCCCTCCACAGAAAGAGAGAATTTGAGTCCAAGAAGAGGTTTCACATGTACCCATTCAGATGGAGACGTTTATTCTCAGTGAGGTAGGTCAAGCGTAGGACCTCGTATAAGAGAGATGCCGTAAAGTGGCTACGAGGTACACATAAATATGGCCATTTTTATGCGCTAAAAGCTCTCATTTTTCATATTTCTAGTGCAGTAATGCAGTTCAAATTTCGTGTTTTCAAGTTTGCATGTTTTGGCGCTGCAGTGTGCTGCCCTTTTTACTTAACTATATACGAGTTGGCGACTCTGGGTTCAGCACCTGTTCACACTCAGTCTATGTTTGGATGTGCAGGTCAGGTTTTTGAAATGTATTCTTTAGCCTTCTGATCGTGCACTCCCCGCCTCCTAGCCACAGGTGTTTTAATTATAGTAGGTCCAATACCCCTCCACAGAAAGAGAGAATTTGAGTCCAAGAAGAGGTTTCACATGTACCCATTCAGATGGAGACGTTTATTCTCAGTGAGGTAGGTCAAGCGTAGGACCTCGTATAAGAGAGATGCCGTAAAGTGGCTACGAGGTACACATAAATATGGCCATTTTTATGCGCTAAAAGCTCTCATTTTTCATATTTCTAGTGCAGTAATGCAGTTCAAATTTCGTGTTTTCAAGTTTGCATGTTTTGGCGCTGCAGTGTGCTGCCCTTTTTACTTAACTATATACGAGTTGGCGACTCTGGGTTCAGCACCTGTTCACACTCAGTCTATGTTTGGATGTGCAGGTCAGGTTTTTGAAATGTATTCTTTAGCCTTCTGATCGTGCACTCCCCGCCTCCTAGCCACAGGTGTTTTAATTATAGTAGGTCCAATACCCCTCCACAGAAAGAGAGAATTTGAGTCCAAGAAGAGGTTTCACATGTACCCATTCAGATGGAGACGTTTATTCTCAGTGAGGTAGGTCAAGCGTAGGACCTCGTATAAGAGAGATGCCGTAAAGTGGCTACGAGGTACACATAAATATGGCCATTTTTATGCGCTAAAAGCTCTCATTTTTCATATTTCTAGTGCAGTAATGCAGTTCAAATTTCGTGTTTTCAAGTTTGCATGTTTTGGCGCTGCAGTGTGCTGCCCTTTTTACTTAACTATATACGAGTTGGCGACTCTGGGTTCAGCACCTGTTCACACTCAGTCTATGTTTGGATGTGCAGGTCAGGTTTTTGAAATGTATTCTTTAGCCTTCTGATCGTGCACTCCCCGCCTCCTAGCCACGGGTGTTTTAATTATAGTAGGTCCAATACCCCTCCACAGAAAGAGAGAATTTGAGTCCAAGAAGAGGTTTCACATGTACCCATTCAGATGGAGACGTTTATTCTCAGTGAGGTAGGTCAAGCGTAGGACCTCGTATAAGAGAGATGCCGTAAAGTGGCTACGAGGTACACATAAATATGGCCATTTTTATGCGCTAAAAGCTCTCATTTTTCATATTTCTAGTGCAGTAATGCAGTTCAAATTTCGTGTTTTCAAGTTTGCATGTTTTGGCGCTGCAGTGTGCTGCCCTTTTTACTTAACTATATACGAGTTGGCGACTCTGGGTTCAGCACCTGTTCACACTCAGTCTATGTTTGGATGTGCAGGTCAGGTTTTTGAAATGTATTCTTTAGCCTTCTGATCGTGCACTCCCCGCCTCCTAGCCACAGGTGTTTTAATTATAGTAGGTCCAATACCCCTCCACAGAAAGAGAGAATTTGAGTCCAAGAAGAGGTTTCACATGTACCCATTCAGATGGAGACGTTTATTCTCAGTGAGGTAGGTCAAGCGTAGGACCTCGTATAAGAGAGATGCCGTAAAGTGGCTACGAGGTACACATAAATATGGCCATTTTTATGCGCTAAAAGCTCTCATTTTTCATATTTCTAGTGCAGTAATGCAGTTCAAATTTCGTGTTTTCAAGTTTGCATGTTTTGGCGCTGCAGTGTGCTGCCCTTTTTACTTAACTATATACGAGTTGGCGACTCTGGGTTCAGCACCTGTTCACACTCAGTCTATGTTTGGATGTGCAGGTCAGGTTTTTGAAATGTTTTTAGCTTCAGTCTCCCCCCCCAAAAAAGTGAGATTTAAATTGCCAACAAGTTTCTATACGTCAGTTCTGTTTGTCGTATATCTTCCAGCCACGTTGTGCCACTTACATTGTGTAGTGTAATACACAGGGCCTGTTTTTAGCTGCAGTCTCCCCCCAAAAAAGTGAGATTTAAATTGACAACAAGTTTCTATACATCAGTTCTGTTGGTTGTATATCTGCCAGCCAAGTTCTGCCACTTACATTGTGTAGTGTAATACACAGGGCCTGTTTTTAGCTGCAGTCTCCCCCCAAAAAAAGGAGATTTAAATTGACAACAAGTTTCTATACATCAGTTCTGTTGGTCGTATATCTGCCAGCCACGTTGTGCCACTTACATTGTGTAGTGTAATTCACAGTGAGAAACCAAAAAACACCAAGCGCACAACTAATAAATTGTATAAAATAGGTGTCAGCCGGGGTGCAAAAAGTGGCCAATATACAACCAGAAAAAAAGAGAAAAAGGAGCCACTATATATATATGCACACCACGGACATATGAAACAACAATAACTCATATAAAGTAACAAGAATTTTATTGGCAAACCACACAAAGAAAATTTAAAACATAATTAAAAACAATGCATATAAACAACTTGGTCCCTCCGTTATTATAAACATATAGTGTTATAGTACACAATCATATGCCTGCAAAACAATGTAAAGGGAAAACCTATCCCCTGGCTCATGAGGTCAAAATGGGGACATACCCAAAACCTGGACACAAATACTGACTGCCCTGAGCCACCAAACTGATGGAAAAGTGCATGCAAAAGAGCGGAAAACAGTAGCTAACTGCACAATAACATAGTGACCTACAAGCGATCACTCATAACGGACGCATGGGGGAAAAACCCCAAACAAGAAATAGGCACTAAGACAGTGCCCAGTACGATTAGCGGGTTAAATAACTCATAATAGAGCCAAGAGGTGCAGTATTACCCAGAGGAGAAACAGAGGACAAAATCCCCATGTGCAGGCACACCGGAACCAAGGCAACGCGACCCCACACGTATCGCCCTCTGAATAGGGCTTCGTCAGGGGAAGATGTGGTGTGGATACCAAGTCCTGTTAATATAGCAACTAATGATACAGACCTGATGAAGATCAGGTGAGCAGGAGCATGGAGTGGACGGCAATAAGCTGTGTTCACCATTGCACATGCGGCATATAGAACAGACGTACCTCCCTGCAGAGCAGAGAGAGAGCCTGGCAATAACAGTGCGCAGGCGCAGTGTGGCAAGAGGCGCCAATGAGCATGGAGCGGGCAATAGTAAAATGCAGTACTTGTTGTGCCTGAGGACATAAAGTCAAAGACAAATGACAAGCTACCGTCATTTGAAGGAGCACAGAAAGACTCAGGATGTGGGCAAGCTTGTGCAGCCTAATCAGGGGTGCATATACAAAATATAAACCCAAAGGGAGAAAAAAAAAAAAATAAATAAAAAATAATACACACATAGGGCAAAAGAAGTCAAATGACATGAAAAATGTCTAAATCATAAGGGCAAACCCCCCCACTGATGAAAATATATGGGGGAAAAGGCAAGATAGTGTGAATAGGAAACCGGGAAAAAGGGACAAATTGTCAATCCCTAACCCATGTATACACCAACACATAAAGCCAGATTTATCATTCATAAACATACAAGCCACATTCAGCCCCCGGGGGTACTAAACACATACAGCATGTATAATTCACATATACGCATCATAAAAAAAAATTTTAATAGAGACCCAAATGCGTGCATATATCAAAATAATTTTATTAAACAGCACAACATCCGGAATATATAACAATCAGGTTTTACTTAATAAAATATTATATAATATATATTTGCACATGACCCGTAATACGGCCTATAAATATGCCTTTCCTTCTTTCTTTCCTCCTTTTTCCTCCTCCTTCTACTATTTCTTCTTTGCACATCCCCTTTTAGAACCTACAAGGTCAAACAGTAGTCAAATAGACGCCCAATGATGAAAACATTCCCAAAATGGGAAGAGATGAATCCCGTGTCCGAGTCCTGCCCCAAAGTAGCATTGTTGAAAGAAAAATATATGCCAAGAAACGTACAAGCAAAATGGTTTAGAGTAGGGCGCCCACTACACCAACTAACCATGATCATCAAGCAAGAGAGAAAAACCCCATGAGCCAGGTGTGGAGGCAGTAATGCGCGATATGCAAGAATAGAACAATACGACAGTAATCTGTCCGGTCAGGAGCACCTGAATAGCCACCACATATAAGAATAAAACAAATATACAGAATACACCATATACGGGCAGGGCCAGCACATCGGTATGTACAAACCACCATAATACCAAAGCCATACAGAGAATGAATACAAATCACGTATATTCATCGTCCAAGTGGTAACGGATATGAAGAGTGTAACCATGCACCCAGGTGTGCTGAAGAATTGGTGGAAGGCAACGAATGCATGATTTTCTTAAAAAGTTTTAATCCCAGATCAACATCGGCATATTCCTCCATAATAGATTCCAAGTAGATTCACCCAGGTAGGTCCTATATAACACCTAGAGAATGGGAAGAAGAGAGAACACAGGCAATTAGCCCAGAAAACCTGTAAACAACAACTCCTCATTGAGACCCGCTGGGGCCACCGACCCCAGATCAAAGATCAATCGGGCCTCGGATCTGAGGAGACGGGGCTTAATAGGACCACCCCTGTTGGAACAGTTGATCCTTTCCAGCCCCACCACTTGTGTATGGGACACACGACCTGAGTGATGGGCCAAAAAATGGGCCGCCACAGGAGTGAGGGTCCTGCCTTTGGCCAGATCAGCTGCGGCCAAGCTGATCGTGGAGAAGTGCTTCTGCACCCTGCGTCGCAACTCCTGCGAAGTCTGACCCACATATACCAGCCGGCAGGGGCAGACTAACGCATAAATAACACAGGTGGTCTTACAGTTTATGTAGGACCGTAATCTGTGCCGACTCCCATCCCGGGGGTTGGTAAAAAAATCCCTCGTCGCCCCTACATGGGCACAGACATTACAACTCCCACATGCAAAGGAGCAAAGGAGCATGCTCCTTTGCATGTGGGAGTTGTAATGTCTGTGCCCATGTAGGGGCGACGAGGGATTTTTTTACCAACCCCCGGGATGGGAGTCGGCACAGATTACGGTCCTACATAAACTGTAAGACCACCTGTGTTATTTATGCGTTAGTCTGCCCCTGCCGGCTGGTATATGTGGGTCAGACTTCGCAGGAGTTGCGACGCAGGGTGCAGAAGCACTTCTCCACGATCAGCTTGGCCGCAGCTGATCTGGCCAAAGGCAGGACCCTCACTCCTGTGGCGGCCCATTTTTTGGCCCATCACTCAGGTCGTGTGTCCCATACACAAGTGGTGGGGCTGGAAAGGATCAACTGTTCCAACAGGGGTGGTCCTATTAAGCCCCGTCTCCTCAGATCCGAGGCCCGATTGATCTTTGATCTGGGGTCGGTGGCCCCAGCGGGTCTCAATGAGGAGTTGTTGTTTACAGGTTTTCTAGGCTAATTGCCTGTGTTCTCTCTTCTTCCCATTCTCTAGGTGTTATATAGGACCTACCTGGGTGAATCTACTTGGAATCTATTATGGAGGAATATGCCGATGTTGATCTGGGATTAAAACTTTTTAAGAAAATCATGCATTCGTTGCCTTCCACCAACTCTTCAGCACACCTGGGTGCATGGTTACACTCTTCATATCCGTTACCACTTGGACGATGAATATACGTGATTTGTATTCATTCTCTGTATGGCTTTGGTATTATGGTGGTTTGTACATACCGATGTGCTGGCCCTGCCCGTATATGGTGTATTCTGTATATTTGTTTTATTCTTATATGTGGTGGCTATTCAGGTGCTCCTGACCGGACAGATTACTGTCGTATTGTTCTATTCTTGCATATCGCGCATTACTGCCTCCACACCTGGCTCATGGGGTTTTTCTCTCTTGCTTGATGATCATGGTTAGTTGGTGTAGTGGGCGCCCTACTCTAAACCATTTTGCTTGTACGTTTCTTGGCATATATTTTTCTTTCAACAATGCTACTTTGGGGCAGGACTCGGACACGGGATTCATCTCTTCCCATTTTGGGAATGTTTTCATCATTGGGCGTCTATTTGACTACTGTTTGACCTTGTAGGTTCTAAAAGGGGATGTGCAAAGAAGAAATAGTAGAAGGAGGAGGAAAAAGGAGGAAAGAAAGAAGGAAAGGCATATTTATAGGCCGTATTACGGGTCATGTGCAAATATATATTATATAATATTTTATTAAGTAAAACCTGATTGTTATATATTCCGGATGTTGTGCTGTTTAATAAAATTATTTTGATATATGCACGCATTTGGGTCTCTATTAAAAAAATTTTTTATGATGCGTATATGTGAATTATACATGCTGTATGTGTTTAGTACCCCCGGGGGCTGAATGTGGCTTGTATGTTTATGAATGATAAATCTGGCTTTATGTGTTGGTGTATACATGGGTTAGGGATTGACAATTTGTCCCTTTTTCCCGGTTTCCTATTCACACTATCTTGCCTTTTCCCCCATATATTTTCATCAGTGGGGGGGTTTGCCCTTATGATTTAGACATTTTTCATGTCATTTGACTTCTTTTGCCCTATGTGTGTATTATTTTTTATTTATTTATTTTTTTTTCTCCCTTTGGGTTTATATTTTGTATATGCACCCCTGATTAGGCTGCACAAGCTTGCCCACATCCTGAGTCTTTCTGTGCTCCTTCAAATGACGGTAGCTTGTCATTTGTCTTTGACTTTATGTCCTCAGGCACAACAAGTACTGCATTTTACTATTGCCCGCTCCATGCTCATTGGCGCCTCTTGCCACACTGCGCCTGCGCACTGTTATTGCCAGGCTCTCTCTCTGCTCTGCAGGGAGGTACGTCTGTTCTATATGCCGCATGTGCAATGGTGAACACAGCTTATTGCCGTCCACTCCATGCTCCTGCTCACCTGATCTTCATCAGGTCTGTATCATTAGTTGCTATATTAACAGGACTTGGTATCCACACCACATCTTCCCCTGACGAAGCCCTATTCAGAGGGCGATACGTGTGGGGTCGCGTTGCCTTGGTTCCGGTGTGCCTGCACATGGGGATTTTGTCCTCTGTTACTCCTCTGGGTAATACTGCACCTCTTGGCTCTATTATGAGTTATTTAACCCGCTAATCGCACTGGGCACTGTCTTACTGCCTATTTCTTGTTTGGGGTTTTTCCCCCATGCGTCCGTTATGAGTGATCGCTTGTAGGTCACTATGTTATTGTGCAGTTAGCTACTGTTTTCCGCTCTTTTGCATGCACTTTTCCATCAGTTTGGTGGCTCAGGGCAGTCAGTATTTGTGTCCAGGTTTTGGGTATGTCCCCATTTTGACCTCATGAGCCAGGGGATAGGTTTTCCCTTTACATTGTTTTGCAGGCATATGATTGTGTACTATAACACTATATGTTTATAATAACGGAGGGACCAAGTTGTTTATATGCATTGTTTTTAATTATGTTTTAAATTTTCTTTGTGTGGTTTGCCAATAAAATTCTTGTTACTTTATATGAGTTATTGTTGTTTCATATGTCCGTGGTGTGCATATATATATAGTGGCTCCTTTTTCTCTTTTTTTCTAGTGTAATTCACAGGGCCTGTTTTTAGCTGCAGTCTTCCCCCCCAAAAAAGTGAGATTTAAATTGCCCACAAGTTTCTATACGTCAGTTCTGTTGGTCGTATATCTGCCAGCCACGTTGTGCCACTTACATTGTGTAGTGTAATACACAGGGCCTGTTTTTGGCTGCAGTCTCCCCCTCAAAAAAGTGAGATTTAAATTGCCCACAAGTTTCTATACGTCAGTTCTGTTGGTCGTATATTTTCCAGCCACGTTGTGCCACTTACATTGTGTAGTGTAATACACAGGGCCTGTTTTTGGCTGCAGCCTCCCCCTCAAAAATGTGAGATTTAAATTGCCAACAAGTTTATATACACCTTCTACCTTGTTTTACAGTAACATATAACGTTTGTTATTTTGGTTAGATTTTAACAAAAAATGAGGAAGTCTGGTCGAAGAGGCCATGGGCGGTCGTTGCCAGCTGGTACTGATGGTGGTGGTGGAGATGGAGCATCTGGTGGTAGTGGAAAAAGCAAAATAGCACCTAAGTCTGGAGGTGTTGAGCCAGCGTCATCGTTTGGCTACACAAGGCCTCCAAAGCTCCCTTATCTGGGAGTAGGAAAACAACTTTTAAAGGCGGAGCAGCAGGAAAAAGTTTTGGCTTTCCTTGCTAACTCAGCCTCTAGCTCTTTTGCCTCCTCTTCCGAAAGTTCAAAATATACAGTAAAAGCAGCGAGTCGTCAGTGGATGCTCCCGGTCAGGACCAAGTTGCATCCTTGTGTCCTTCACCCAAAGCAAAAGTGAAGAATGCGGCAGGCGACACTACAGTTTACTCCATGGAGCTCTTTACACATACCGTGCCAGGGTTAGAAAGGGAAATAGTTAACAGCCCATTACAAGATGAATCGGACATGGAGTGCACAGATGCACAGCCACAGCTAGATTATTATGCTGTTCCATTGACTCAGATCACTGCATTGCCCTCACAGTGTACTGAGCCAGAATCTGACCCTGATGAGACTATGGTGCCCCATCCCGAACGCTATAGCACCTTACACGGTGACACAGAAGAAGGTGCGCATGACATTGAAGAGAAGGTGATAGATGACCCAGTTGTTGACCCAGATTGGCTGGCATCAGGGGAACAGGGTGCCACTGGCAGTAGCTCTGAAGCGGAGGAGGATGATCCGTAGCAGGCATCTACATCACAACAGCTTTCATCTGGCAGGCCCGTATCTGGCCAAAAACGTTTGACAAAACCAAAAACACTTTAGGACAGCGTGGCCATCCAGTGAAAGGTGAACAGCGTGCAATGCCTGAAAAGGTATTCGATAGTAGGAAGAGTGCAGTGTGGGAATTTTTAAACCAAGATCCGAATGACCTTTAGCAGAGGGAAGAATGTCCAAAGTTTAAATACAACGTGCATGCGTAGACATTTAACCAGCATGCACTTGCAAGCCTGGACTAACTACCAAACGTCCCGTACCGTTGGTGCACCTGCTCAGAATGAAGGTAGTCAGCAACACTACATTGCTTCCCTCACTGTAAGCCCACCAGTTACGACACCACCAACAGCAAATGTGGAGGTATCGTCGCAAGGCCAAAGCAGTCAGGGAATCATAAGGTTCTTGGTAGGAAACACTGTAGGTAGGCCAACATCAAGAATACCATCACCAACCCTCTCTCAATCTGCCATGTCCACCACCACCCCCGCTAGTTCCACCATATGCAGCTCTCCAGTCCAGCTCACCCTACAAGAGACTATCGTTAGGAAAAGGAAGTACTCGTTCTCTCATCCGTGTACACAGGGTTTGAACGCCCACATTGCTAGACTAATCTCGTTAGAGATGATGCCCTACTGGTTGGTTGAAAGCAAAGCTTTCAAAGCCCTGATGGCCTACGCAGTACCACGCTATGACCTACCCAGTCGACACTTCTTTGCGAGAAAAGCCATCCCGGCCCTCCTCCAGCATGTCAAAGACCACATTGTCCATGCACTCAGGCAATCAGTCAGTAGAAAGGTGCACCTCACAACTGATGCATGGACCAGTAGGCATGACCAGGGACGTTACGTGTCCATCACGGCACATTGGGTTAATGTGGTGGATGCAGGGTCCACAGGGGACAGCCATAGTGGGACAGTTCTGCCTAGCCCACGGTCTAGGAAACAGTTGGCAGTAGGCGTTCGACACCCCTCCTCCTCCTCCTCCAGAAGCGAAAGCTCGTCCACAGAGCGCAGTCGCCCGACCACTCTATCCGCAGCTGCCAGTGTTGCACACAAGGTGTCACATTATGGAATAGCTAGTGGTAAGTGTCAGCAGGCTGTGTTGGAAATGAAGTGTTTGGGCGACAACAGACACACCGTGGAAGTACTGGCCGAGTACTTGCGGCAAGAAACTCAGTCATGGCTGAACAGTGTACATCTTGAGGCAGGCAAGGTAGTCAGTGATAACGGAAGGAATTTTATGGCTGCCATAGCCCTTTCAGAACTGAAACACATTCCTTGCCTGGCTCACACCTTGAACCTGGTGGTGCAGTGCTTCCTGAAAAATTATCCGGGGTTACCAGCCCTGCTCCTGAAGGTGCGAAGACTTTGCTTGCACATCCGCCGGTCGCCCGTACACTCTAGCCGTATGCTGAACCATCAGCGATCACCTAATAATCGACGTTGCAACAAGGTAGAACTCCACACTGCACATGCTTCAGAGGCTGTGCGAACAGAGGCGTGCTGTAATGTATTTGTGGGAGGATACACATACACGGGCAGGCGGTTGGATGGCAGACATGAAGTTGTCTGGTGTGCAGTTGTCGAAGCTCCAAGACCTCTGTCAAGTCCTTCAGTGTTTTGAGGAATGCACACAGCTGGTAAGTGCAGACAACGCCATCATAAGCATGAGCATCCCACTTATGCGTCTGCTGATGCAAAGTTTGATGCACATTTAGGAGCAGGCGTCTGCGGCCAATGGAGGAGGGAAGCCTTGATGACAGTCAGCCATTGTCTGCTCAGGGAACTCTCCTGGACGAGGTGGCGGACGAAGAGGAGGAGGATGGGGATGAATATTTATGGGAGGAGGATGCTTCTCAGGGGGCAATAGAAACTGGTGGCGTTGCAAGGTCAGGTACAGGGTTTTTGCGGGAGACAAGTGATGTTGATTTGCAAGAAAGTGCTCCTCAACCCAGCACAAGCAGTGAATTGACACCTGGAACATTGGCCCACAGGGCTGATTATGCCTTGCGTATCCTAAAAAGAGACCCCCGTATTGTAAAAATGATGACCGATGACGATTACTGGTTGGCCTGCCTCCTGGATCCACAATATAAAGGCAAATTACAAAATATCATGCCACATGAGAACCTTGAGAAAATATTGGCTACCAAACAAGCAACTTTTGTAGACCGTTTGGTTCAGGGATTCCCAGCGCACAGCGGCGGTGATGGTTCTCACACGAGCTGTAGGGGGCAACATGGCAGAGGTGTTAGAGGTGCACAAATCAGAAGTGGCGTTGGACAGAGGGGTTTTATGAACAGGTTGTGGAGTGATATCGCAATGACTGCAGACACGACAGGTACTGCTGCATCGATTCAAAGTGACAGGAGACAGCATTTGTCCAGTATGGTTACGAATTATTTTTCTTCCCTTATCGATGTTCTCCCTCACAGGTCATTCCCCTTTGATTACTGGGCATCAAAAATAGACACCTGGCCTGAATAGGCAGAATATGCATAACAGGAGCTCGCTTGCCCAGCTGCTAGTGTGCTATCAGAAAGAGTCTTCAGTGCTGCTGGTTCAATACTGACTGAAAAAAGGACTCGTCTGGCTACCCAAAATGTTGATGATTTACCCTTCATTAAAATGAACAAATCATGGATTTCTAATTTTTTTGCCCCACCTTCCCCTGCTGACACGTAGCTTGCCTTAAAAATGTCTTGCTTTTGGCCTCCACTTACTGACTGCTCCAATTCCTCCATTTGCAGCTGCTGAATGTCCACCATAGGCCATTTTTCTACCTCCCTAAATGGTCTGACTCCCCCCACAGGACCGTGGTCACCACTTGGCACAAGCACCCGTGCGAGTGCCGTTTACCTGGACAGGTGGGTGTGCCCACTTTTGGGCGACGGCACTGGCAGAGGGTCCCTCATAGTACAATGAAGTGTCTCTGACGGTGGTGGTGCACACCCAACGTCAGACACACCGTCGTAATATGAGGGGCCTTGTGCCAGTACCACCGCGCACGAGAGAGTGTTCCCCCCAGCTCAAACAGTGCTCTACCACTTGCAAAACTTACCTCTCCCTGCTCCACCACTGTGTAGTCTGTGCTGTTAAATCCTTCAATGGCACTGCCAACACAAATTTGTTGAAATGATAGATGATAGTTAAAATATACAGGGGCCCTGGCCTCCATTTAGACCAGTTAATATTTTGCGCCTACTACCACTGTCTGCTATTCAGCAGAGGAGCCCACCCCAGTACCTAGCTATGCAGCCTTGTTAGTCCTGTTACCAATTTTGAACTGAATTTAGCCAACTTTTTTATTTTAGGCCTGCTAAGTCTGTGTGAGCTTCTCATAACAGCTGTCCTCCTCCGCTGAAAAAAGCTATGCCACCTGTGTACTCCTCTTACCAATCAGAGGCTTATCTAGGGTTTCTGGCACCCGGGGCAAGAATACATTTTGGCATCCTCAGGACATATGCGATTTGTACACTTAGTCATGTACACACGAGCCGCTCTCCCTAATGCTCTCAATGTTCAGTGAAAAACTGAGAGAAGCAGAAGAGAAGCTCGTTGTCACAGGACCATAAATATGAACATTGCATATGAGTGACATGTCCATGTGACGACTACTGGAACCTGCAGAGCTGAATCCTGAAATCGCAGCTTCTGAATTCTCACAACTAATGCACTGCACACTTTTAGGATTCTCCTTTGCCGGTGGACAGTCATGTCAGCACCAGCATGTGATTTGTATACTTCTGACCACATTCGGACTAGACTCTCTCAGTTCATTTTCATTGACTGAGGTCACACATATCTAGTCAGCATGTGACCGCATTAATGTAAATCGCCAGCACGAGAGAATCCTGACAGCTTGCAGGGCGCACTGTGAGAAGTCAGAAGTCTGCAGTCACAAAGAATGACTGCAGACTCATTACAAACCTGGACATCCCCTTTAATGCTCTGAACATAAATAAAAACATGAAAATTAGTCAGTATCACAAATAACATTTACATCCAGGTACCTTATAGATGACGTCGTCTCTGGAGTAGTGTTGAGCGATACCTTCCGATATCGGAAAGTATCGGTATCGGATAGGATCGGCCGATATTCAAAAAATATCGGATATCGCCGCTACCGATACCCGATCCCAATGCAAGTCAATGGGACCAAAATATCGGAATTAAAATAAACCCTTTCTTGCCTTGTAGGTTCATTCTACATGAAGGAAAACAACTAAGAATAATGCCGGATGTATTTGGGGAGGTGGCGGAGACATTAAAGTCATAGAGGTTTAGCCCAATCAAATAGAATAGCATGTTTTTTTTTTTTGTTTTAAGACGTTCGGAGTGACAAAGATATTGACTATGTAAATTTTTTTTTTATTTTGTCAGATATTGATGTTTCACTATTCCACGCCCTTCCCCTTCTTTTTTTTCTTTTTTTTTTTACTTTTCCCACACTTTCATCTTCATCATCATCATCAGCAGCATCTTTGACATCAACTTCTTCTTCACCTTATTCATCTTCTTCTTCATCCTTTACCTTTTTTTTTTTTTTTTTATTACATTCTTCATATTCATTTTATTCAACTATTATTATTCTTCCTATTCTACATATTCTTTTTATTCCACTGTTATTATTCTTCCTATTCTACTTCTTCATCATATTCTCATTTGTGACAGGCATTCCCGTAGTTGTTATCTATAAAAGTTTGAAGATTACACCTTCCGTTCTGCCAGTCACAAAAGTTACATTTGTCCGCGTTCAGTTTGGCCTGCAGCATCAGGCTTTATCCAGGGGCACCACGAGGAGGAACGGACTCACCCCCATACACTGCTTAGTCTTCTTCTGCATATAATTTAGATAATATCTTTTGCTCTGATATTAAGTCTTATGCTTAATGTTCTTCTGCTCTTTGTTCTGCAGCCTCTTGTTCTTCTGCTTCTCGGTCTTCCATGTCGTCGTCTCCAGGGTCGTCGTCTCCAGTGTCGTCATCTCCGCCGTCGTCGTCTCAGCCGTCGTCGTCTCCGCCGTCGTCGTCTCCGCCGTCGTCGTCTCCGCCGTCGTCGTCATCGGGGTGGTCTTCCGGGTCGTCGTCGTCGTCATCGGGGTGGTCTTCCGGGTCGTCGACTTTAGGGTCTTCAACTTGGAAATGTAGCAGAAGGTACAAGAAGGCTGAGAAAATGTCAAGAACCAGCTGATGGAACTGGAACTCGGATGGCTACCCGAAGGTTCAAGAGCCTATGGAACTACCGAGGACCAGCTGACGTTACTGGAACCCGGTTACTAAGCAGGAGGTACCCGTGCTAAAAAGCACTACCAAGGACCGCCTGACGTTGGCGGAACTCGGATACCCAGAAGGAGGCACCTAAGCCAAAGGCTCTGCCCGGAACCAGCTGACGTTACTGGAACCAGGATGGGTAGCCGAAGGTCCAAGAGCCAATGGAACTACCGAGGACCAGCTGACGTTACTGGAACCCGGTTACTAAGCAGGAGGTACCCGTGCCTGAAAGCACTACCAAGGACCACCTGACGTTGGTGGAACTTGGATACCCAGAAGGAGGCACCTAAGCCAAAGGCTCTGCCCGGAACCAGCTGACGGTACTGGAACCAGGATGGGGAGCAGAAGGTACAAGAGCAAAAGACACTGCCGAGAACCAGCTGACGGTGCTGGAACCAGGTGGTGGACCCGAAGGCCCACAGGAGAGGAGAGAACAGCTAGGCCGCGAGGCAGCCGCAGTTACCGAACGCCAACAGTCCTACAGGGGGAGCTGGGCCTACTGGCACTACAGAACCAGCCTTGACTACCAGTTCACGCAGCCCACATAGGAAGCTCCTAAACTGGAGGCACCCTGGAGTTGGCTAACCCGACCGCACCACGACGGGGCAAGCATAGGCGTCTCAGTGAACTTGACACAACCCGGAAACAGCTGACGGTGCTGAAACCAGGCTTGGCACGAGGGAGTACCTGTGACAAAAACACTGCCGAGAACCAGCTGGCGGTGCTGGAACCCGGATGCGTTGCCCCAGTGTGCAAGAGCCAATGGCACCGAGGACCAGCTGACGGTGCTGGAACCCGGTTACTAAGCTGTAGGTGCCCGCGCTTAAAAGCACTACCAAGGACCGCCTGACGTTGGCGGAACTCGGATACCCAGGAGGAGGCACCTAAGCCAAAGGCTCGGCCCGGAACCAGCTGATGGTGCTGGAACCAGGTGGTGGACCCCAAGGCCCACAGGAGAGGAGAGAACAGCTAGGCCGCGAGGCAGCCGCAGTTACCGAACCCCAACAGTCCTACAGGGGGAGCTGGGCCTACTGGCACTACAGAACCAGCCTTGACTACCAGTTCATGCAGCCCACATAGGAAGCTCCTAAACTGGAGGCACCCTGGAGTTGGCTAACCCGACCGCACAACGACGGGGCAAGCATAGGCGTCTCAGTGAGCTTGACATAACCCGGAAACAGCTGACGGTGCTGAAACCAGGCTTGGCACGAGGGAGTACCTGTGACAAGAACACTGCCGAGAACCAGCTGGCGGTGCTGGAACCCGGATGCGTTGCCCCAGTGTGCAAGAGCCAATGGCACCGAGGACCAGCTGACGGTGCTGGAACCCGGTTACTAAGCTGTAGGTGCTCGCTCTTAAAAGCACTACCAAGGACCGCCTGGCGTTGGCGGAACTCGGATACCCAGGAGGAGGCACCTAAGCCAAAGGCTCGGCCCGGAACCAGCTGACGGTGCTGGAACCAGGTGGTGGACCCAAAGGTCCACAGGAGAGGAGAGAACAGCTAGGCCGCGAGGCAGCCGCAGTTACCGAACCCCAACAGTCCTACAGGGGCAGCTGGGCCTACTGGCACTACAGAACCAGCCTTGACTACCAGTTCATGCAGCCCACATAGGAAGCTCCTAAACTGGAGGCACCCTGGAGTTGGCTAACCCGACCGCACCACGACGGGGCAAGCATAGGCATCTCAGTGAGCTTGACACAACCCGGAAACAGCTGACGGTGCTGAAACCAGGCTTGGCACGAGGGAGTACCTGTGACAAGAACACTGCCGAGAACCAGCTGGCGGTGCTGGAACCCGGATGCGTTGCCCCAGTGTGCAAGAGCCAATGGCACCGAGGACCAGCTGACGGTGCTGGAACCCGGTTACTAAGCTGTAGGTGCCCGCGCTTAAAAGCACTACCAAGGACCGCCTGGCGTTGGCGGAACTCGGATACCCAGGAGGAGGCACCTAAGCCAAAGGCTCAGCCCGGAATCAGCTGACGGTGCTGGAGCCAGGTGGTGGACCCCAAGGCCCACAGGAGAGGAGAGAACAGCTAGGCCGCGAGGCAGCCGTAGTTACCGAACCCCAACAGTCCTACAGGGGGAGCTGGGCCTACTGGCACTACAGAACCAGCCTTGACTACCAGTTCACGCAGCCCACATAGGAAGCTCCTAAACTGGAGGCACCCTGGAGTTGGTTAACCCGACCGCACCACGACGGGGCAAGCATAGGCGTCTCAGTGAGCTTGACACAACCCGGAAACAGCTGACGGTGCTGAAACCAGGCTTGGCACGAGGGAGTACCTGTGACAAGAACACTGCCGAGAACCAGCTGGCGGTGCTGGAACCCGGAAGCGTTGCCCCAGTGTGCAAGAGCCAATGGCACCGAGGACCAGCTGACGGTGCTGGAACCCGGTTACTAAGCTGTAGGTGCCCGCGCTTAAAAGCACTACCAAGGACCGCCTGGCGTTGGCGGAACTCGGATACCGAGGAGGAGGCACCTAAGCCAAAGGCTCGGCCCGGAACCAGCTGACGGTGCTGGAGCCAGGTGGTGGACCCCAAGGCCCACAGGAGAGGAGAGAACAGCTAGGCCGCGAGGCAGCCGCAGTTACCGAACCCCAACAGTCCTACAGGGGGAGCTGGGCCTACTGGCACTACAGAACCAGCCTTGACTACCAGTTCACGCAGCCCACATAGGAAGCTCCTAAACTGGAGGCACCCTGGAGTTGGCTAACCCGACCGCACCACGACGGGGCAAGCATAGGCGTCTCAGTGAGCTTGACACAACCCGGAAACAGCTGACGGTGCTGAAACCAGGCTTGGCACGAGGGAGTACCTGTGACAAGAACACTGCCGAGAACCAGCTGGCGGTGCTGGAACCCGGATGCGTTGCCCCAGTGTGCAAGAGCCAATGGCACCGAGGACCAGCTGACGGTGCTGGAACCCGGTTACTAAGCTGTAGGTGCCCACGCTTAAAAGCACTACCAAGGACCACCTGGCGTTGGCGGAACTCGGATACCCAGGAGGAGGCACCTAAGCCAAAGGCTCTGCCCGGAACCAGCTGACAGTGCTGGAACCAGGTGGTGGACCCGAAGGTCCACAGGAGAGGAGAGAACAGCTAGGCCGCGAGGCAGCCGCAGTTACCGAACCCCAACAGTCCTACAGGGGGAGCTGGGCCTACTGGCACTACAGAACCAGCCTTGACTACCAGTTCACGCAGCCCACATAAGAAGCTCCTAAACTGGAGGCACCCTGGAGTTGGCTAACCCGACCGCACCACGACGGGGCAAGCATAGGTGTCTCAGTGAGCTTGACACAACCCGGAAACAGCTGACGGTGCTGAAACCAGGCTTGGCACGAGGGAGTACCTGTGACAAAACCACTGCCGAGAACCAGCTGGCGGTGCTGGAACCCAGATGCGTTGCCCCAGTGTGCAAGAGCCAAAGGCACGACCTAGGACCAGCTGACGGTGCTGGAACCCGGTTACTAAGCTGTAGGTGCCCGCGCTTAAAAGCACTACCAAGGACCGCCTGACGTTGGCGGAACTCGGATACCCAGGAGGAGGCACCTAAGCCAAAGGCTCGGCCCGGAACCAGCTGACGGTGCTGGAACCAGGTGGTGGACCCCAAGGCCCACAGGAGAGGAGAGAACAGCTAGGCCGCGAGGCAGCCGCAGTTACCGAACCCCAACAGTCCTACAGGGGGAGCTGGGCCTACTGGCACTACAGAACCAGCCTTGACTACCAGTTCACGCAGCCCACATAGGAAGCTCCTAAACTGGAGGCACCCTGGAGTTGGCTAACCCGACCGCACCACGACGGGGCAAGCATAGGTGTCTCAGTGAGCTTGACACAACCCGGAAACAGCTGACGGTGCTGAAACCAGGTTTGGCACGAGGGAGTACCTGTGACAAAAACACTGCCGAGAACCAGCTGGCGGTGCTGGAACCCGGATGCGTTGACTATCAAAGATTGTCTTCCTACAGCCCCAACTAGCTGTGTTGGAGCAAAGGGTAAGCAGGGGGAGCAGAGTGTAGGCCGAAGCCTGCACTGGAGTCAGCTTTGTGTCTGCGTTGCGTTTGCAGGACACTTTGCCGGCTACACAGCGGGGGAACAGCTGGCGGTGCTGAACCCCATTAACACATTGGCTGGTGTTTTTCTCTGTGCAGCTAGCACGTCCGGGCAAAAACTGGCGGTGTTAGAGCCCAGGGTCAGCAGGAGGAGGAGAGGAGCAGAGTGTAGGCCGAAGCCTAGTTGAACCAATTTCAAAGGTAACCTTTAACCCCCCCTCAGGTGTTGCAAGGTACAAGAGCCACACCTTGTGCAGCATTAATGCTGCACAAGTAAAAGGTTGCTCTATTTAGTTTGCTCCTTGCACACGCTGAATAAAACACGTACACTATTTAGCCCATTATACTGTCAAACAGTAGTGGAGGCATGACTTGTCTTTTTAAGGAGATGCAGCACAGGTGTCAAAATTTACACCTAGGTGCTGGGCGAAGATTCCTGAGCATAGTTATTTGCTGTACAGGAGTCTGCGCTCTTGTTATCCCTTGGCCATGCGCTGTCATGCTATGAAACCCAGACCCGCAGTGTCTTTTAATAAAGTCACACTGCAGAGCTGGGATTCGTGACCTTGCGCAGTAAATTTTGTTGCCTGTCCCTCATGTCCTTACACCTGCATCAGACTGGGCGGCCTCATCTGATCCCTTCTCGCATGCCGCGGCCATGAGGCCGCACATTCTGAAGAAGGTGGAAGGAGATGAGTAAAGACAGGCGAAGATATCCACTGCTCGTGCCCATCAATCACACCCTCGCAGTCAAAATAAGCAAGACAATGAGGAGCGTGGTTTCAGGCAGGGCGGACGCACAGCCGCAGCCAGCCAACCAAAGATGTCAGAAGACGGGCAGCGCTAACAAGGGGGGTGCTGCGTGTCATTAAAAAGGAAAGTCACACCTCAGGGACATTGTAATGGTCTGTAATGAGACACATTTTTTCCGTGTTTAATTAAACGTGGGCAAGTAGACAAAGTCAGCCACCTTGTACAAATGCAGCAGTACTGCTGTACAAGGTGGCTGTTATACATAGAAACACCTTGTGGTGGGTGGCAGGGTCCCTTTAATTTCAGTTCATGTGCCTGCGTGGCATTTGCAGGTCACGTTGCCGGCTACACAGCAGGGGAACAGCTGGCGGTGCTGAACCCCACTAACACATTGGCTGGTGTTTTTCTCTGTGCAGCTAGCACTTCCGGGCAAAAACTAGCGGTGTTAGAGCCCAGGGTCAGCAGGAGGAGGAGAGGAGCAGAGTGTAGGCCGAAGTCTGCACTGGTGGCAGCTTTTGTTCTGTTGTGCCTGCGTGGCGTTTGCAGGTCACATTGCCGGCTACACAGCTGGGGAACAGCTGGCGGTGCTGAACCCCACTAACACATTGACTGGTGTTTTTCTCTGTGCAGCTAGCACGTCCGGGCAAAAACTGGCGGTGTTAGAGCCCAGGGTCAGCAGGAGGAGGAGAGGAGCATAGTGTAGGCCGAAGCCTAGTTGAACCAATTTCAAAGGTAACCTTTAACCCCCCCTCAGGTGTTGCAAGGTACAAGAGCCACACCTTGTGCATCATTAATGCTGCACAAGTAAAAGGTTTCTCTCTTAATTTTGCTACTTGCACACGCTGAATAAAACACGTACACTATGTAGCCCATTCTACTCTAAAACAGTAGTGGAGGCGTGACTTGTCTTTTTAAAGAAAAGCAGCCCAGGTGTCGAAAATAACACCTTGGTGCATGGGCGCAGCTTCCTGAGCGTTGTTATTTGCTGTACAGGAGTCTGCGCTCTTGTTATCCCTTGGCCATGCGCTGTGAGCGCTTCCTGTCTTCTGACCTCATTTCATGTCGGCCGATGCGGTTAGCGATGGACATGAATCCCAGACCCACAGTGTGTTTTCTAAAAATCACACTGCGTGGCTGGGATTCGTGGCCTTGTGCAGTAAATATGTTTGCCGCTCACACATGTCCTTACACCTGCTTCAGACTGGGCGGCCTCATCTGATCCCTTATCGCATGCCGCGGTCATGAGGCCACCCAGTCTGAAGAAGGCGGAAGGAGATGAGTGAACACAGGCGAACATATGCACTGCACATGCCCATCAATCACATCCTCGTTGTCCAAAAAAATAAGACAACGAGGGGCGTTGTTTCGAGCAGGGCAGACGCACAGGCGCAGCCAGCTAACCAATGATGTCAAAAGACGGGCAGCGCTAACAAGGGTGGTGCTGCGTATCATTAGAAAGGAAAGTCACACCTCAGGGACAGTGGAATGGTCTCAATGAGACACATTTAGTACGTGTTTAATTAAACGTGGGCAAGGAGAAAAAGTCTGCCACCTTATACAAATGCAGCAGTACTGCTGTACAAGGTGGCTGTTATACAAAGAAACACCTGGGGGTGGGGTGCAGGCTTCCTTCAATTTCAGTTCATGTGCCTGCGTGGCGTTTGCAGGACACGTTGCCAGCTACACAGCAGGGGAACAGCTGGCGTTGCTGAACCCCACTGACACATTGACTGGTGTTTTTCTCTGTGCAGCTCGCATGTCCGGGCAAAAACTGGCGGTGTTAGAACCCAGGGTCAGCAGGAGGAGGAGAGGAGCAAAGTGTAGGCCGAAGCCTGCACTGGTGGCAGCTTTTGGTCGGTTGTGCCAGCGTGGCTTGTGCTGGACACGATGCCGGCTACACAGCAGGGGAACAGCTGGCGTTGCTGAACCCCACTAACACATTGGCTGATGTTTTTCTCTGTGAAGCTAGCACGTCCGGGCAAAAACTGGCGGTGTTAGAGCCCAGGGTCAGCAGGAGGAGGAGAGGAGCATAGTGTAGGCCGAAGCCTAGTTGAACCAATTTCAAAGGTAACCTTTAACCCCCCCTCAGGTGTTGCAAGGTACAAGAGCCACACCTTGTGCATCATTAATGCTGCACAAGTAAAAGGTTTCTCTCTTAATTTTGCTACTTGCACACGCTGAATAAAACACGTACACTATGTAGCCCATTCTACTCTAAAACAGTAGTGGAGGCGTGACTTGTCTTTTTAAAGAAAAGCAGCCCAGGTGTCGAAAATAACACCTTGGTGCATGGGCGCAGCTTCCTGAGCGTTGTTATTTGCTGTACAGGAGTCTGCGCTCTTGTTATCCCTTGGCCATGCGCTGTGAGCGCTTCCTGTCTTCTGACCTCATTTCATGTCGGCCGATGCGGTTAGCGATGGACATGAATCCCAGACCCACAGTGTGTTTTCTAAAAATCACACTGCGTGGCTGGGATTCGTGGCCTTGTGCAGTAAATATGTTTGCCGCTCACACATGTCCTTACACCTGCTTCAGACTGGGCGGCCTCATCTGATCCCTTATCGCATGCCGCGGTCATGAGGCCACCCAGTCTGAAGAAGGCGGAAGGAGATGAGTGAACACAGGCGAACATATGCACTGCACATGCCCATCAATCACATCCTCGTTGTCCAAAAAAATAAGACAACGAGGGGCGTTGTTTCGAGCAGGGCAGACGCACAGGCGCAGCCAGCTAACCAATGATGTCAAAAGACGGGCAGCGCTAACAAGGGTGGTGCTGCGTATCATTAGAAAGGAAAGTCACACCTCAGGGACAGTGGAATGGTATCAATGAGACACATTTAGTACGTGTTTAATTAAACGTGGGCAAGGAGAAAAAGTCTGCCACCTTATACAAATGCAGCAGTACTGCTGTACAAGGTGGCTGTTATACATAGAAACACCTGGGGGTGGGGTGCAGGCTTCCTTCAATTTCAGTTCATGTGCCTGCGTGGCGTTTGCAGGACACGTTGCCAGCTACACAGCAGGGGAACAGCTGGCGTTGCTGAACCCCACTGACACATTGACTGGTGTTTTTCTCTGTGCAGCTCGCATGTCCGGGCAAAAACTGGCGGTGTTAGAGCCCAGGGTCAGCAGGAGGAGGAGAGGAGCAAAGTGTAGGCCGAAGCCTGCACTGGTGGCAGCTTTTGGTCGGTTGTGCCAGCGTGGCTTGTGCTGGACACGATGCCGGCTACACAGCAGGGGAACAGCTGGCGTTGCTGAACCCCACTAACACATTGGCTGATGTTTTTCTCTGTGAAGCACGCATTTCCGGGCAAAAACTAGCGGTGTTAGAGCCCAGAGTCAGCAGGAGGAGGAGAGGAGCAGAGTGTAGGCCGAAGCCTAGTTGAACCAATTTCAAAGGTAACCTTTAACCCCCCCCTCAGGTGTTGCAAGGTACAAGTAAAATGCTGCACAAGTAAAAGGTTGCTCTATTTAGTTTGCTCCTTGCACACGCTGAATAAAACACGTAGACTATTTAGCCCATTATACTGTCAAACAGTAGTGGAGGCGTGACTTGTCTTTTTAAGGAGACGCAGCACAGGTGTCAAAATTTACACCTAGGTGGTGGGCGCAGATTCCTGAGCGTTGTTATTAGCTGTACAGGAGTCTGCGCTATTGTGATCCCTTGGCCATGCGCTGTGAGCGCTGCCTGTCTTCTCACCTCATTTCATGTTGGCCGTTGCGGTTAGCAATGGATATGAATCTCAGGCCCACAGTGTGTTTTTCAAAAAGTAACACTGCGTGGCTGGGATTCGTGGCCTTGTGCAGTAAATATGTTTGCCGCTCACACATGTCCTTACACCTGCTTCAGACTGGGCGGCCTCAGCTGATCCCTTATCGCCTACCACGGCCAGGAGGCCGCACAGTCTGAAGAAGGCGGAAGGAGATGAGTTAAGACAGGCGAACATATGCACTGCACATGCCCATCAATCACACCCTCGCAGCCAAAATATATGAAACGAGGGGGGTTGTGTCGGGCAGGGCGGACGCACAGGCACAGGCAGCCAACCAATGATGTCAGAAGACGGGCAGCGCTACCAAGGGGGGGGTGCGTGTCATTAAAAAGGAAAGTCACACCTCAGGGACATTGTAATGGTCTGTAATGAGACACATATACTTTACGTGTTTAATTCTACGTGGGCAAGGATAAAAAAACAGCCACCTTGTACAAATGCAGCAGTACTGCTGTACTAGGTGGCTGTTATACATAGAAACACCTGGGGGGGTGGGGCCAGGTTCCCTTTAATTTCAGGTTTCCCTTTAAGCCCAGGGTCAGCAGGAGGAGGAGAGGAGCAGAGTGTAGGCCGAAGCCTGCACTGGTGGCAGCTTTTGTTCTGTTGTTCCAGCGTGGCTTGTGCTGGACACGTTGCCGACTACACAGCAGGGGAACAGCTGGCGGTGCTGAACCCCACTGACACATCACCTAGTGTTTTTTCTGTGTAGACAACACTTCCAGGTGGCAACTGACAGTGTTGAAACCCAGGGAATCAAAGAGGAGCAGAGTGTAGGCCGAAGCCTGCAGTGGAGCAAGTTGAAAGGGAACCTTTAACCCCCCCCCCAGGCATTTGTTGCTGAAAGAGCCATCTTGTACAGCAGTAATGCTGCACATGGAAAATGGTGGCTCCGAAAATTATGCTCCTTGCAAACGCTGAAGTACACACTCATATAATGTGTCCCCTCACACTGTCAAACCATCCCGGAAGTGGGACTTTTCTTTGTAATGTGACACAGCAAAGCCGTCATTCCAACCCCCTTGGTGCCGTGCGCCACCTCCTCAACGTTGTTTGGTTCTGTCACGGAGCCCGTGCTGTAATGTTATCCCTTGGCCATGCACAGTTAGCGGTGCCCGTCTTCTGACATCATGTAGGTGTCAGGCTGGCAGTGCCTGTGCGTCCAAGCTGCCCGAGATCCAACCTTGCAGTGTCATCTAATGTAGTCCCACTGCGGGCCAGGGATCCATGGGCATGCGCAGTGCATATCATCGCCTCTCACTCACCTCCTTCCTGCTTCTTCAGACTGTGCGGCGTCACGGCCGTCGCATGCTATTAGGGATCAGCTGACGCCGCCTAGTCTGAAGAAGCGTGAAGAAGGGGACTGAGAGGCTAGTATATGCACTGCGCATGCCCATGGATCCCAGGCCCGCAGTGTGACTCAATCAGAAGACACTGCGAGGCGGGATCTCGGGCAGCGCGGCCGCACAGGCGCAGCCAGCCTGACACCAAATTAAGTCAGAAGACAGGCAGCGCAAATAGGGCATGCCCAAGGGATAACAGAACAGCGCAGGCTCCGTGACAGCTTAAAACAACGCTGAGGAGGCAGCGCATGGCACCAAGGGGGTAGGAATGACGGCTGTGCTGTGTCACATTACGAAGGAAAGTCCCAGCTCCGGGACGGTATAACGGTATCAGTGAACACATTTTATAAGTGTTAAGTTCTGCGTCTGCAAGGAGCTAAACCAAAAGAGCTACCTTTTCCTTGTGCAGCATTACTGCTGCACAAGATGGCTCTTTCAGTAACAAACGACAGAGGGGGGGGGACAGGTTTCCTTACATTTAGGTTGTTGTGCCAGCGTGGCGGTCGCAGGACACATTGCCGGCTACACAGCTGGGGATCAGCTGACGTTACTGAAACCCAATAACACTGGGTCGTATGTTTTTACTGTGCAGCCTGCACTTCTGAGCCGCAACTGGCGGTGTTGGAGCCCAGGAATAGCAGTTCAGGTGGTAGAAAGATGAACACAGCAGGAGACCTGGATGACACCCAATTACTTAATCAGGCAGAGGAGTGGCAAATTCCTGCGAGATCCAGGCCTGGTTCATTTTCAGGAAAGTAAGCCGGTCAACGTTATCGGAGGACAGTCGCATGCGACGGTCTGTTAGTACACCACCTGCGGCACTAAAGACACGTTCCGATAAGACACTAGCCGCAGGGCAAGCCAGCACCTCCAATGCATACTGGCTTAGCTCTGGCCATGTATCCAGCTTAGAGACCCAAAACTTGAACG
Source organism: Ranitomeya imitator (assembly GCF_032444005.1). Lineage (NCBI taxonomy): Eukaryota > Metazoa > Chordata > Amphibia > Anura > Dendrobatidae > Ranitomeya > Ranitomeya imitator. The sequence goes on along the minus strand of NC_091284.1, from coordinate 543,590,608 downwards.
GGGAGTACAGTAAGAGGGCAAGCCATGTAGTCTGTCACCATCTGACGGAACCGTTGCCTCCTGCTGACTGGAGCCGCCGGTGATGGTGTAGACATTTGGGGCGGGCACACAAAAGTGTGCCAGAGTTGTGCCATACTGGGCTTGCCTTGGGCAGAGGCACTGCTTCTGCTCCCTCTTTGGGCAGAGCCTCCCCCACTGCCTCGACGCACTGAGCTGCTTTGTAAAGCACTAGCAGCACTCCTCTCAGTTGGACAGGAGAAGATGATGGAATTCACCAGTGTGTCGTGGTACTCCCGCAATTTACGCTCCCGGGTCAACGCTGGGATGAGGTTTTGGACGTTGTCCCGGTAGCGAGGATTGAGGAGGGTGAACACCCAATAATCAGGCATGTTGAGAATGTGGTCGATGCGGCGGTCGTTTCTCAGGCACTGCAGCATGAAATCCACCATGTGCTGCAGAGTGCCAACTGGCCCAGAAACGCTGTCCCCTGCTTGAGACATGATCTCTGCCCGCTCGTCATCACCCCACCCTCGCTGTACACACTGACCACTGGACAATTGTGTTGCTCCCTCCTCTGGACGGAGCTCTTCCTCCTCCATTGACTCCTCCTCATCCTCCTCACAAATTGGCCCCTGCGTACCCCTTTGTGAGGAACCACGTGGCGCTGACTCTCCAGAAGCTGATGGAAAAGGTGACTCCTCATCCTCCACCTCTTCCACAACATCATCCCTTAACCCTTGCAAAGTTTGCTGAAGCAGGCAGATAAGGGGGACAGTCATGCTGACTAGTGCATCATCTGCACTTGCCATCCGCGTGGAATAATCAAAAGGACGCAAAACCTGGCAGATGTCCTTCATAGTGGCCCACTCTGTGGTTGTGAAGTCTGATCGGCGCTGACTGCGACTTCTTTGCGCCTGATGCAGCTGGTACTCCATAACTGCTTGCTGCTGCTCACACAACCGCTCCAGCATATGTAACGTGGAATTCCACCGGGTAGGTAGGTCACATATGATGCGGTGTTCCGGAAGGCGGAATCGGCGCTGCAGAGCAGCAATGCGGGATCTGGCCAAGCTGGAACGCCGCAAGTGAGCACACTCTAGGCGGACCTTGTGCAGCAGGGCATCAAGATCTGGATAGTCCCTCAGAAAACTCTGCACAACCAAATTGAGCACATGTGCCAGACATGGGATGTGAGTGAGGTTGCCAAGGGCCAAAGCTGCCACCAGATTTCGGCCATTGTCACACACTACCATGCCTGGCTGGAGATTCGCTGGCAGTAACCACACATCGCTCTCCTGCTTGATGGCATTCCAGAGCTCCTGCGCTGTGTGGCTTCGATGCCCCAATGAAACTAGTTTCAAGATGGCCTGCTGACGTTTGGCCACGGCTGTGCTCATGTCGGTCATAGGTAAACGTTCACGGGTCCATGTGGAGGTGGACTGTGACGGATCCTGCAGAGAGGAATCTGAGGAACTGGTGTAAGAGAAGGAGTCGATGCGTACAGACTGGATTCCTGCAATCCTTGGAGTGGGCAGGACACGTCCTGCGCCACTCGCACGATCTGTACCTGGCTCAACAACATTAACCCAATGGGCAGTGAGGGAAACGTATCGCCCCTGTCCATGCTGACTGGTCCACGCATCGGTGGTGAGGTGGACCTTGCTACTGACGGCGTTCAGTAGCGCATGTTTTATGTTTGCCTCAACATGCCTGTGCAGGGCAGGGACAGCCTGCCTGCTGAAGTAAAAGCGGCTGGGCACCTTGTACTGTGGGACTGCCAATGCCATCAAGTCACGGAAGCTGTCAGTCTCCACCAGCCTGAACGAGAGCATTTCCAGGGCAACAGTTTGGCAATGCCTGCATTCAGAGCCTGTGCTCGGGGGTGGTTGGCCGAGAATGCCCGCCTTTTCTCCCATGCCTGTACTACCGATGGCTGTAGAGTAGACTGGGAGTGTGAGGATGACTGGGAAGGTGGTGCTGTGGGTGGAATTACACAAGGTCTCTGGACAACAGTGCCAGAGGTTCTTCCATGGCGATCCTGGGAGGAAGCCAAAGCAGCTGTGTGTGAGCTGGAGGAAGAGGCAACACGAGCTGAAGAGGTGGTAGCTGCCGCTGTTGGTTGGCCTACATCTTCGGTCTGTTTCTGTAACTCCACCGCGTGCCTGGTCCGCACATGTTTCCACATATTTGTGGTATTGAGGTTGCTGACATTTTTCCCTCTTTTTACTTTCTGATGACACAGCTTGCATTTGACAAAACAAATGTCATCTGCAACTGTGTCAAAAAAGGACCAGGCACTGCAAGTCTTGGGAGCGCCCTTTTTGGCTTTGGAAAGAGACAGGCTCCTAACGGGTGCCAAAGTGGAGGCTACAGGCTCTGCAGTCTTCCCCCTCCCTCTCCCTCTTTGGCCCGTAAGGGGAAGCTCTTCCTCAGAGCTGCTCCCACCACCTTCCTGTTCCTCACGCCACGATGGGTCAAGGACCTCATCATCTCCACTACCCTCTGCCACCAACTGCTCCTCCTGGGTAGTCTCGGCAGCACAGTACGCATCAGAAAGCGGCACCTGAGTTTCATCATCAGATGCGTACTGCGCTGTGGTCACCGGAGGCACTGGCCCACCCGCCTCTTCAGAGTCAGAGAGACAAAGCTGTTGGGCATCACTGCACACTGCCTCTTCTTCCATTTCTCCAATGCTGCTTGGCTGGCCCCCTGTTTCCAAACCAAGAGATTCAGAGAACAGAAGTAGAGACGGCTCCTGTCCTAGGCTCTCTGACTGCCTGGCCAATTTGGCAGGTGGTGAAGAGACAGATGGCTGCTCTCCAGTGCTCTGTGCCTGAGAGGATGTGGCACTAACTGAAGTCGATGCCGAGGCGTTAGCTGCCATCCACCCGACAACGGCTTCAATTTGGTCTTCACGCAGCAGCGGTGCACGGCGCTCTCCGACAAAGCTGCACATGAAGGACTGTTCCCTGCTGAAACTGAGTGACGACGAGTCACCGGCGCCCGCAGCAGGCACAGAATCACCACGTCCTCTCCCTGCTCCTCTCCCTGCTCCGCGCCCACGCCCACGTGCCTTACTCCCTGCCCTCTTCATCTTGGTTGACAGATAAAGATAAGCAGAAAAGTGCTAAGGCCTTAGTGTGCTTATTCCTGAAATGCTCCTCCTAACAGGTGTAAGAAACACTAATGTTGTAAAGTGTGGACTAAACTTTATTATTTTTCAAATGTGGCCTACACAAGTGTTAAGTTGTGTTTGGTGAACTTTACTTTTTTTTTGTGCAGATCGGGCTACAGAGCTAGTTTAAATCACACGGAGACCGTGCAGACAGCCGTAAATGGCGCTGCAAGGCCAAACAACCCTCCTCTAGGTTATCCTATGTACTGTTTTTCCACTATTTAGCTGGAGACGGGTGGAAAGACACTAATAGGAATTATTTTTTTAAAATTTTAAACAGGCTGCACTATTTGAAAAAAAGGAAATTGTATTTCAAGGTATGAGGCAGTAACGCACCCTGAGCTGAATCCAACCGGCTATAGCTGCACACAGACTACAGGGCGAGCTGCGCTCACACAGAGACCGTGCAGACAGCCGTAAACGGCGCTGCAAGGCCCAATAAACCCACTCTAGGTTATCCTATGTAGTGTTTTTCCACTATTTAGCTGGAGACGGGTGGAAAAACACTAATAGGAATTTTTTTTTTTTAATTTTAAACAGGCTGCACTATTTGAAAAAAAGGAAAATTTTTCTCAAGGTATGAGCCAGTAACGAACCCTGAGCTGAATCCAACCGGCTATGGCTGCACACAGACTACAGGGCGAGCTGGGCTCACACGGAGACCATGCAGACAGCCGTAAACGGCGCTGCAAGGCCCAAAAACCCCCCTCTAGGTTATCCTATGTAGTGTTTTTCCACAATTTAGCTGGAGACGGGTGGAAAAACACTAATAGGGAATTTTTTTTAAAATTTTTAAACAGGCTGCACTATTTGAAAAAAAGGAAAATTTTTCTCAATGTATGAGCCAGTAACGAACCCTGAGCTGAATCCAACCGGCTATGGCTGCACACAGACTACAGGGCGAGCTGGGCTCACACGGAGACCGTGCAGACAGCCGTAAACGGCACTGCAAGGCCCAAAAACCCCCTCTAGGTTATCCTATGTAGTGTTTTTCCACAATTTAGCTGGAGACGGGTGGAAAAACACTAATAGGGAATTTTTTTAAAAATTTTTAAACAGGCTGCACTATTTGAAAAAAAGGAAAATTTTTCTCAAGGTATGAGCCAGTAACGAACCCTGAGCTGAATCCAACTGGCTATGGCTGCACACAGACTACAGGGCGAGCTGGGCTCACACGGAGACCGTGCAGACAGCCGTAAACGGCGCTGCAAGGCCCAAAAACCCCCCTCTAGGTTATCCTATGTAGCGTTTTTCCACAATTTAGCTGGAGACTGGTGGAAAAACACTAATAGGAAATTTGAGAAAAAATGTGCAGCAGGCTGCACTATGAGCAAAAAAGGACAACTGTGTGAGGCAGTGTGAACCCCCCCTGAGCTGAATACAACCGGGTATATGGCTGCACACAGACTACAGAGTGAGCTGCACACACACACACACACACACACAGAGACCTTGCAGAACGCTGTTAAAACAGCGCTGCAAGGCAAGAGCAAGGTGAACAGTGAAGAACACACAGCGTTTTGCTAAATTAGCCTTTGGAAAGGAAAATAAAGCAATTAGCTAGCTCAACTGGCCCTCAGTTAGAACACAGCATCCTGTCCCTAACTGAAATCACAGCAGAGTGGGGGGAACGTTTTTTATAGTGCAGAGTGACATCATTTCAGCAGCCAATCACAGCCTTGCCAGTACTTACATGCCCACCATGCTAAATAGGATGTGCCCACACTTCCAATCATTCCTCATTGGCTGCTGCGTTCAGTTTGAATTCTGGGAACTTCCGATTCCGGTATCCGATACGCGGGAAGTATCGGAATTCGGTATCGGAATTCCGATACCGCAAATATCGGCCGATACCCGATACTTGCGGTATCGGAATGCTCAACACTACTCTGGAGTCATTCTCCTTTTCTTCATCTTGTCCAGACCCCATGATGAGTTTTCTCATCCACAGCCATCTCTGCAGACCTCCATCTTCTCCGCTTTTTTGCAGAAAATCTCCACATGATGCCCTTAAAGATACAAGTGTCATTATAATGCTCCTGAATTAAAAATTGCCCCTCACTATATTGTCTGCACAAAATATGACCCCCACACTGTCCCTCTTATGGTACATGCTCTTCACACTGACCTCTCCTTTCCATACTGGCCCCCCTTTTCACACTGTTCTCTCACACTGTGCATCCTCTCTGGGCCCAGTATTTATACTGTACTCTCTCATCACACTCCCCCTCCTTGGTATACTGTCCCCTCCAGGCTGTGTCCTTACACTGTCCCCCCATGCTACGCCCCCACAGTTTCTATTCTGTGCCCACTCACTTTTCTCACCCCCTACTATCTCCTCACGCTATTCCCCTCCCTCCTCATACTGTCTCCTCTCACATCCCTCCTGTTCACCATACTGTCTCCTCATATATTTACCCCCTCACTTTCTATACTGCCTGCTCACCTGACTCCCCATACTGTGTCTGCACACATCCCATCACCCTCACTTCCCGTACTCTGTTCACATACATTTTTCACATAGCTACTCATACTGTGTCCACATACATTCCCCCGTTCGCTCCTCATACTGTTTGCTCACATCCCCCATACTGTTTCCTCAGATATGCCCCCCATTCTCCTGTACTGTTTTCTCATGCCCATTATTTTCCTTTTCCCCACCCCATCATTGCTCTCGCCACCTCCATCTTTGCCTTCTCCACCACTACTATCATTGCTTTCTCCCCCACCACTGTTATGATCAGGTGGCCTTGGAGCAGCATGAAATGACCTTCGCTGGAGCAGTGGTAACTTTACTGACCGCAAACCCTGATCCTATCACCGCAACTAGAAGTAGCCATGGGGTGTGCCTAAGCAGACCTAGACACCTCGACACAGCCTAAGGACTAAATATCCCTAAAGATGGAAATAGGAAAACTCTCTTGCCTCAGAGTAGACCCCCAAAGGATAGTTAGCCCCCCACAAATAATGACTGTGAGTAGGAGAGGAAAAGACACACGCAGACAGAAAACAGGGATAAGCAAAGGAGGCCACTTCTGCCTAGATAGGAAAGGATAGTACAGGATACTATGCGGTCAGCATAAAACACTACAAAATATCCACAGCAGAAAAATACAAAAACTCCACCACCTAACTAAAGATGTGGAGAGTATATCTGCGACTCCAGCGAGTCCAACTAGACTGAGAAAAACATCAGGCACAGTCTAGCAGGAACAAAATAGAAACAAGATAAGCACAGAAAATAAACACACAGCAGTGTGTCTAAAAAAATGAAGCAAACACTTATCTTTGCTGATTTGGCAGTAAGCAGGAGAGGCCAGGCAGAGGACCAACACTTCCAAAGGAACATTGACTACTGGCAAGGACTAATGAGTCCTGCACAGCTAAATACCCCAGTCAGAATTGCAATTAGCAGAAACACCTGTCCAAGACTGCTGCTCAGGAATAACTGCATTACCATCAACAACCACCGGAGGGAGCCCAAGAGCAGAATTCACAACACATCACCCCATAATTTCCCATTCCACCAACTCCATCATTTCCTCCTTTTCCTTTTCCACCATATCCATAATTTTCTCTTCCCCCACCATCCCCATCATTGCCCTTTCCACCATCATCATCATTGTCCTTTCTGCCGCCATCACCATACTTGCCCATTCCACCACCTCCATCATTTTTCTCCCCCTCCAATATCATCAGTGTGCTTTCCACCACCACCATCCTTGTCCATTCTACCACCTCCATCATTTCTTCTCCCCTTCATTATTGCCCTTTCCTCCACCTCCATGATTTCCTCCTCCCCACCATCATTGCATTCACCTCCCACCACTATCATTGCCAATTCCAATTTCCACCTCCATCTTTGCCTCCCCCCATCATTGCCCATTCCACCACCTCCATCATTTCCACCCCACCTCCATCATTGCCCATTCCACCTCCATCAATGCCCATTCCACCACATCCATAATTTCCTCCTCCCCTTCCATCCCAATAATTGCACTCTCCCTGTCAGCCCTCGCCTCTCCTCCCCATACACACACACACAAAACCATTTACGTCTCTGCACATTCACCCGCATTGCTATGCATGCACGCACAAACACACACATACATACATACATATTGCGTACAGTATAATGGCCACACCTAGTTACTCCTTCACACTCAGCTGAGCTCCGTACACCTTGCACACACGGCTCTGCTCCGTACACCTCGTACACACATGGCTCCACTCCATACACCTTGTACACATGCGACTCTGCTCCGTACACCTTGTATAGACGTGGCTCTACTCCGTAGACCTCGTACACACGCGGCTCCGCTTCATACACCTCATAGACAAACATGACTCCGCTACCTACACCTTGCACACACGGCTCCACTCCGTACACCTCATACACACTTAGCTCCGCTCCGTACACCTCATACGCACACGGCTCCACTCTGTACACCTCGTATGCACACGGCTCCGCTCTGCACACCTCGTACACACACGGCTCCGCTCTATATACCTTATACACACACGGTTCCATTCCGTTCACACACGGCTCCACTCCATACACCTTGCACACACCCAGTTCCACTCCGTACACCTCATACACACACGGCTCCGCTCCATACACCTTGCACACACCCAGTTCCGCTCCGTACACCTCGTACACACATGGCTCCCCTCCATGCACCTTGCACATACCCAGCTTCACTCCATACACCTCATAGACACACATGACTCTGCTCCATACACCTTGCACACAAGGCTCCACTCCGTACACCTCGTACACACCCAGCTCTGCTCCGTACACCTCGTACACACGCGGCTCCACTCCAAACACCTTGCACACACCCAGTTCTGCTCAATACACCTCATACACACACACGGCTCTGCTCCATACACCTTGCACACACCCAGTTCCGCTCCGTACACCTCGTACACACACGGCTACGCTCCATACACCTTGCACACACCCAGCTCCGCTTCGTACACCTCATACACACACGGCTCCACTCCATACACCTTGCACACATGGCTTCCGCTCCGTACAACTCATACACACACAGCTCTGCTCCATACACCTTGCACACAGCCAGTTCCGCTCTGTACACCTTGTACACACACGGCTATGCTCCATACACCTTGCACACACCCAGCTCCGCTTCGTACACCTCATACACACACGGCTCCACTCCATACACCTTGCACACATGGCATCCGCTCCGTACAACTCATACACACACAGCTCTGCTCCATACACCTTGCACACACCCAGTTCCGCTCTGTACACCTTGTACACACCCAGCTACGCTCCATACTCCTTGCCCACACGGCTTCCGCTCTGTACACCTCATACACACACGGCTCTGCTACATCCACACAAACCACTCCTGACCCCACACAAAAGCTTACCCTCATCCAGCACCATGAGAACCAGCAGAGTCCTGCACTACACGGAGGCCCTTGATCATGTGACTCCTGACTCCTCCCCTCCTGTGTCCTCATCACAGGTCCTGTACGCACAGAGCAGCAGCAGCAACAGCTGTGGTGTACGGCTCTCTGCGGTGGAGGGGCTCTGCTGTGGGGTAGTTACGCCGCTGACACTTGGGATTCAACGTGCTGCACTTTCTCTGAGCCGGCTGTCAATTTGACAGGCGGCTCAGAGAACGGGACTATCTCAAAGTGGGGGCGGCAGAATGCCGCCGACGAGGAGCCTCCTTGGACCACCTCATCATCAGACTGACCGCTGGCGCCCCTTGTCTCCTGCGCCCGGGGCAAATGCCCCGGCCGCCCCCCCTGGATACGCCACTGCAGCCAAGAGGCCCATGATCACTCTGGATGAACTGCAGAGATCTTCAGCTGAGGTGGGACAGTCTGTCCATAGGACAACAATCAGTCGTACACTGCACAAATCTGGCCTTTATGGAAGACTGGCAAGAAGAAAGCCATTTCTCAAAGATATCCAAAAAAAAGTGTTGTTTAAAGTTTGCAACAAGCCACCTGGGAGACACACTAAATATGTGGAAGAAGGTGCTCTGGTTAGATGAAACCAAAATGTAACTTTTTGGAAACAATGCCAAACAATATGTTACTCCGTCCCCACTGTCAAACATGGTGGTGGCAGCATCATGGTTTGGGCCTGCTTTTCTTCAGCAGGGACAGGGAAGATGGTTAAAATTGATGGGAAGATGGATGGAGCCAAATACAGGACCATTCTTGAAGAAAACCTATTGGAGTCTGCAAAAGACCTGAGACTGGGATGGAGATTTGTCTTTCAACAAGACAATGATCCCAAACATAAAGCAAAATCTACAGTGGAATGGTTAACAAATATACATATCCAGGTGTTAGAATGGCCAAGTCAAAGTCCAGACCTCAATGCAATAGAGAATCTGTGGAAAGAGCTGAAAACTGCTGTTCACAAACGATCTCCATCAAACCACACTGAGCTCGAGCTGTTTGCCAAGGAAGAATGGTCAAGAATTTCAGTCTCTCAATGAACAAAACTGATAGAGACATACCACAAGCGACTTGCAGCTGTAATCGTAGCAAAAGGTGGTGCAACAAAGTATTCAGTTAAAGGGTCGAATAATATTGCGCGCCCCACTTTTCAGTTTTTGAATTTCCACAAAAAATTAAAATAACCAATAAATTTCGTTCAACTTCACAATTGTGTTCCACTTGTTGTTGATTCTTCACCAAAAAATTACATTTAGCATCTTTATGTTTGAAGCATGATATGTGGGAAAAGGTTGAAAAGTTCCAGGGAGTAGATTACTTTCGCAAGGCACTGTAACTAGATCTTTAATAGCGACATGGCTGATTTTGTTTAAAATATTTTCTGCAGCCAAAAAAATCATCAGCAGAGTGTTTTGGGTTTTACTGTGCTTTTTTGTGTTTTCAAGTTTCTTGGTGGTGGGAACATGCCTCTACAGGCTTGCTCACTCTGCGGACCCTCATGTGTACCTGTTTTACATAATTGTTTTCTTGTGTCCACAAGACTGGGGAGGCCTCCACCCCTCTTTTTTTGAGCTGTGCGCACAAGAGCTGTTCTATCCAGCGTTTCCACATTGGACATTTCCTCTCTGAACCCTGTTCATACAGATATTGTACAGATGATCAGGTTTTTAAATACATCAGATAGGTATTACCATACATCAGTTAGGACTGATTTGATACGGGTATACCTTGACGTTTGGTAGAGCGGCTTAGTATACATTTTTTGCAAAAAAAGTATCAACCAAATACCCTGTTTTCTCCATCTTTTTACTAGCACTTGCTGTTCACTATGATTTTTTTGCAACAAAGTGTTTTTGGTTTTACTGTGCTTTTTGTGTTTTAAAAAAATAATCAATACTAGACCAATTATTATTTACATGGGAAAAATGTGTATATTCCCTGTCCAGGTGGTAAATGATGCACCAGACGTCTTTAAGATTTGTGTTTGCTAGCATGGGTGCCAACACTGATACTGCAGTAATGCTATATCTACTTTGAGTGTTTTCAAATGTCTTCCCACCATCATTCTCTTATAGGGTGACTGTAGCTTTTGACATTCCAAGTAATTAGCTTTATAATACCGTAGTCAAGTTAATATAACAATCATAGAGTGTGAAAATTACAAACATCACAACCAAACAAAGAAAAAACAGACAACTTTATCCAAATTAGAGAATGTCACTATAGACAGAGTCAATATTTGTAGTATTAACTTCACTTTTTTTCACACCTATGGGAAGTCTGTCTACTTCCCTACTTATTGATAAATATATACATATACACTACAGACCAAAAGTTTGGACACATCTCATTTAAAGATTTTTCTGTATTTTCATGACTATGAAAATTGTACATTCGCACTGAAGGCATCAAAACTATGAATTAACACATGTGGAATTACATACTTGTGCAAAGCAGTCATCAAAGCAAAAGGTGGCTACTTTGAAGAACTATATAACTCATATAGGATAAAATATAACTTTTACTAATTATTTTAAAAGCCAGAAGCTCCCATTAAAAAGTGCAAAGTGCATAATACAAACAAACATACAAACAACTGTGCAAAAAATAGCGCTGAGAGTATTATCAAAATTATATAGCCCTATAGTCCTGATATTGCATCACATCCTGTTCAGGAATATTCAAATAGGTTCCAACAGCGCTAACCTGTCAGCAGGATTGTGCTGAGGAGAGTACACTGTTGTGAATTCTGTGGCCAAGCTCCCTCCTGTGGTCGGGAGTGGTACTTCGGCTGGTTCTGTCTATGAGCTTCCTTTGGTGGATGAGAGTGGTACTGCGGCTTCTGAGTTTCCTTCCTCAGGTGATGAGGTTAAGTCGTTAGGTGCTGCTCTATTTAACTCCACCTGGTGCTTTGATCCTGGCCTCCAGTCAATGTTCTAGTATTGGTCTTGCTTCCTCCTGGATCGTTCCTGTGGCCTGTCTTTCCTGCATAAGCTAAGTTTTGCTTGTGTTATTTTTTGTTTGCTATTTTTTCTGTCCAGCTTGCTTTATTGGTTTTTCTTGCTTGCTGGAAGCTCTGAGACGCAGAGGGAGCACCTCCGTACCGTTAGTCGGTGCGGAGGGTCTTTTTGCCCCTCTGCGTGGTTGTTTGTAGGTTTTTGTGTTGACCGCAAAGCTATGTTTCCTATCCTCGGTCTATTCAGTAAGTCGGGCCTCACTTTGCTAAATCTATTTCATCTCTGTGTTTGTATTTTCATCTTACTCACAGTCATTATATGTGGGGGGCTGCCTTTTCCTTTGGGGAATTTCTCTGAGGCAAGGTAGGCTTATTTTTCTATCTTCAGGCTAGTTAGTTTCTCAGGCTGTGCCGAGTTGCATAGGGAGCGTTAGGCGCAATCCACGGCTACCTCTAGTGTGGTGTGTTAGGATTAGGGATTGCGGTCAGCAGAGTTCCCACGTCTCAGAGCTCGTCCTTTGTTTTTGGTAATTGTCAGGTCACTTTGTGTGCTCTGTACTTCTATGTCCATTGTGGTTCTGAATTACCTGTTCATAACAGTACTGGAGGCCCAAAGTACTAATGCTTCTCAATAGAGGGAAAAGAGAAGTTCTGAGACCATTTTTTTTTCTTTGCACTGTGTTCTGTCTTTTTTTTCCCCTTTATATCAGGGTGGTTCAGAACACAGGTGTGGACATGGACATTCAAGATCTGTTCTCTTTGATGGATAATCTCGCTATAAATGTACAGAATATTCAAGATTTAGTGGTTCAGAATCCTATGTTAGAACCTAAGATTCCTATTCCTGAGTTATTTTCTGGCGATAGAGCAAAGTTTTTGAATTTTAAAAATAATTGTAAACTATTTCTGGCTCTGAAACCCCGTTCCTCTGGTGACCCAGTTCAACAAGTTAAGATCATTATTTCTTTATTACGTGGCGACCCTCAAGACTGGGCATTTTCCCTTGCGCCAGGAGATCCTGCATTATGTAATATTGATGCGTTTTTTCTGGTGCTCGGATTGCTGTATGACGAACCCAATTCAGTGGATCAGGCAGAGAAAAATTTGCTGGCTCTGTGTCAGGGTCAGGATGAGATAGAGATTTATTGTCAGAAGTTTAGAAAGTGGTCCGTGCTCACTCAATGGAATGAATGTGCGCTGGCAGCTATTTTCAGAAAGGGTCTCTCTGAAGCCCTTAAGGATGTCATGGTGGGATTTCCTATGCCTGCTGGTCTGAATGAGTCTATGTCTTTGGCCATTCAGATCGGTCGACGCTTGCGCGAGCCTAAATCTGTGCACCATTTGGCGGTATTATCTGAGCATGAACCTGAGCCTATGCAGTGCGATAGGACTTTGACCAGAGCTGAAAGGCAAGAACACAGACGTCAGAATGGGCTGTGTTTCTACTGTGGTGATTCCACTCATGCTATCTCCGATTGTCCTAAGCGCACTAAGCGGTTCGCTAGGTCTGCCACCATTGGTACGGTACAGTCGAAATTTCTTTTGTCCGTTACTTTGATCTGCTCTTTGTCTTCCTATTCTGTCATGGCATTTGTGGATTCAGGCGCTGCCCTGAATTTGATGGACTTGGAGTATGCTAGGCGCTGTGGGTTTGTCTTGGAGCCCTTGCAGTGTCCTATTCCATTGAGAGGAATTGATGCTACGCCTTTGGCCAAGAATAAGCCTCAGTATTGGACCCAGCTGACCATGTGCATGGCTCCTGCGCACCAGGAGGATATTCGCTTTCTGGTGTTGCATAATCTGCATGATGTGGTCGTGTTGGGGTTGACATGGCTACAAGTCCATAACCCAGTATTAGATTGGAAATCAATGTCTGTGTCCAGCTGGGGTTGTCAGGGGGTACACGGTGATGTTCCATTTCTGTCTATCTCATCATCCACCCCTTCTAAGGTCCCAGAGTTCTTGTCTGATTACCAGGATGTATTCGATGAGCCCAAGTCCAATGCCCTACCTCCGCATAGGGATTGTGATTGTGCTATCGATTTGATTCCTGGTAGTAAGTTTCCTAAGGGTCGACTGTTTAATTTATCTGTACCTGAGCACGCTGCTATGCGGAGTTACGTGAAGGAGTCTTTGGAGAAGGGTCATATTCGCCCGTCATCGTCGCCATTGGGAGCGGGGTTCTTTTTTGTGGCCAAGAAGGATGGTTCGCTGAGACCTTGTAGTGATTACCGCCTTCTAAATAAAATTACGGTCAAATTTCAGTACCCCTTGCCGCTGTTGTCTGATTTGTTTGCTCGGATCAAGGGGGCTAGTTGGTTCACCAAGATAGATCTTCGTGGTGCGTATAATCTTGTGCGTATTAAACGGGGCGATGAATGGAAAACAGCATTTAATACGCCCGAAGGCCATTTTGAGTACCTGGTTATGCCATTCGGACTTTCTAATGCTCCATCAGTGTTTCAGTCCTTTATGCATGACATCTTCCGAGAGTACCTGGATAAATTCCTGATTGTATACTTGGATGATATTTTGGTCTTCTCGGATGATTGGGAGTCTCATGTGAAGCAGGTCAGAATGGTGTTCCAGGTCCTGCGTGCTAATTCTTTGTTTGTGAAGGGGTCAAAGTGTCTCTTTGGTGTTCAGAAGATTTCATTTTTGGGGTTCATTTTTTCTCCTTCTATTATCGAGATGGACCCTGTTAAAGTTCAGGCCATTTATGATTGGACTCAGCCAACATCTCTGAAGAGTCTGCAGAAGTAACTTCCTGGGCTTTGCTAATTTTTATCGTCGCTTCATCGCTAATTTTTCTAGCATTGCTAAACCGTTGACTGATTTAACCAAGAAGGGTGCTGATGTGGTCAATTGGTCTTCTGCTGCTGTGGAAGCTTTTCAGGAGTTGAAGCATCGTTTTTCTTCTGCCCCTGTGTTGTGCCAACCAGATGTTTCGTTTCCATTCCAGGTCGAGGTTGATGCTTCCGAAATTGGAGCAGGGGCTGTTTTGTCGCAGAGAAGTTCTGATTGCTCGGTGATGAAACCATGCACCTTCTTTTCCAGAAAATTTTCGCCTGCTGAGCGAAATTATGATGTTGGCAATCGAGAGTTGCTAGCCATGAAGTGGGCATTCGAGGAGTGGTGTCATTGGCTTGAAGGAGCTAAGCATCGCGTGGTGGTCTTGACTGATCACAAAAACTTGACTTATCTCGAGTCTGTCAAACGGTTGAATCCTAGACAGGCTCGTTGGTCGCTGTTTTTCTCCCATTTTGACTTTGTGGTTTCGTACCTTCCGGGCTCTAAAAATGTGAAGGCGGATGCCCTGTCTAGGAGTTTTGTGCCCGATTCTCTGGGTTTGCCTGAGCCGGCGGGTATTCTCAAAGAGGGGGTAATTTTTTCTGCCATCTCCCCTGATTTGCGGCGGGTGCTGCAAAAATTTCAGGCTAATAAACCTGACTGTTGCCCAGCGGAGAAACTGTTTGTCCCTGATAGGTGGACGGATAAAGTTATCTCTGAGGTTCATTGTTCGGTGTTGGCTGGTCATCCTGGAATCTTTGGTACCAGAGATTTGGTGGCTAGATCCTTTTGGTGGCCGTCTCTGTCGTGGGATGTGCGTTCTTTTGTGCAGTCCTGTGGGATTTGTGCTCAGGCTAAGCCCTGCTGCTCTCGTGCCAGTGGGTTGCTTTTGCCCTTGCCGGTCCCGAAGAGGCCTTGGACACATATCTCTATGGATTTTATTTCGGATCTCCCCGTCTCTCGAAGAATGTCGGTCATTTGGGTGGTTTGTGATCGCTTCTCTAAGATGGTCCATTTGGTGCCCTTGTCTAAATTGCCTTCCTCCTCTGATTTGGTGCCGTTGTTTTTCCAGCATGTGGTTCGTTTACATGGCATTCCAGAGAACATCGTTTCTGACAGAGGTTCCCAGTTTGTTTCGAGGTTTTGGCGAGCCTTTTGTGCTAGGATGGGCATTGATTTGTCTTTTTCCTCGGCTTTCCATCCTCAGACAAATGGCCAGACTGAACGAACCAATCAGACCTTGGAAACATATCTGAGATGTTTTGTTTCTGCTGATCAGGATGATTGGGTGTCCTTTTTGCCTTTGGTTCCATCTATTGATCCTCCTGCTCCGATTTTGGTTGAAGGGGAATTGGAGTATATAGTGGAGAAGATTTTGGATTCTCGTGTTTCGAGACGGAAACTCCAGTATCTGGTTAAGTGGAAGGGTTATGGTCAGGAGGATAATTCCTGGGTCTTTGCCTCTGATGTCCATGCTGCCGATCTGGTTCATGCCTTTCATGTGGCTCATCCGGGTCGGCCTGGGGGCTCTGGTGATGGTTCGGTGACCCCTCCTCAAGGGGGGGGGTACTGTTGTGAATTCTGTGGCCAAGCTCCCTCCTGTGGTCGGGAGTGGTACTTCGGCTGGTTCTGTCTATGAGCTTCCTTTGGTGGATGAGAGTGGTACTGCGGCTTCTGAGTTTCCTTCCTCAGGTGATGAGGTTAAGTCGTTAGGTGCTGCTCTATTTAACTCCACCTGGTGCTTTGATCCTGGCCTCCAGTCAATGTTCTAGTATTGGTCTTGCTTCCTCCTGGATCGTTCCTGTGGCCTGTCTTTCCTGCATAAGCTAAGTTTTGCTTGTGTTATTTTTTGTTTGCTATTTTTTCTGTCCAGCTTGCTTTATTGGTTTTTCTTGCTTGCTGGAAGCTCTGAGACGCAGAGGGAGCACCTCCGTACCGTTAGTCGGTGCGGAGGGTCTTTTTGCCCCTCTGCGTGGTTGTTTGTAGGTTTTTGTGTTGACCGCAAAGCTATCTTTCCTATCCTCGGTCTATTCAGTAAGTCGGGCCTCACTTTGCTAAATCTATTTCATCTCTGTGTTTGTATTTTCATCTTACTCACAGTCATTATATGTGGGGGGCTGCCTTTTCCTTTGGGGAATTTCTCTGAGGCAAGGTAGGCTTATTTTTCTATCTTCAGGGCTAGTTAGTTTCTCAGGCTGTGCCGAGTTGCATAGGGAGCGTTAGGCGCAATCCACGGCTACCTCTAGTGTGGTGTGTTAGGATTAGGGATTGCGGTCAGCAGAGTTCCCACGTCTCAGAGCTCGTCCTTTGTTTTTGGTAATTGTCAGGTCACTTTGTGTGCTCTGTACTTCTATGTCCATTGTGGTTCTGAATTACCTGTTCATAACAGTACACACAGTGTCAGGTTGGCGACATACTATTGATCCGAATGATAACTAGGTTGATGAAATCCATCTTGTGGTTGTTGTTTATTTTTTATTTTCAGTTTTCAGTTAATGAGATTCTCGTGCTCTAGGGCGGTCTGTGGTGGAGGTCTTTATGTGGTGCTCTTCTTAGCTATTCATACTGATGGCTTATGTCAGATCACCCCCTATTTTACACAACGATTATAATATGGTTTGAAAACAAAAATTCACATTCAGCAGGCAGGCGCCGTCGGTTTTCTAGAGAAAAAAATTGTCTCCACCAAGATGGCGCCAGCGGCGCCTGCGCAGTAGCATCTACCAGCGATTCGATAGCTGCTACTGTACAGGCGGGCTGATGCAATTTTGATAGAGAATTGTATTTTTTATCTGAATAAATTTATATCAACAAATAAAGTAATTAAATGCATATTAAAGATGTGATCTTACTGCATTTGATGATCTGGACAATAGATCCCGGAGAATCAATCTTAGGATTATTGGTTTACCAGAATCTATTACCCGTAGCCAGCTTACAAGTATATGCACACTAGACCTACCAAAAGCTCTGGGCATTAATACACCATTGAAAGTGTGACAGAGTAGCCCACCACCACCACCTCTTCAGCTTATAAGCCCAGGCCTGGTATTGTGAAATACCTGAAGTATGCAGACAAAGCGGACATCTTACAAAGGTACAGAAAATCCTCTCGACCCCAGTGCTAAATGGACATAGAGTGTTAATATTCAGTGACTACTCAGTGGAAGTAACAAAGAAAAGACGCGCCTTTAGTGGAATATGCACTGGTCTAGTAATGAGAAAAATCCGCTTCTCATTACAATTCCCAGCGAATCTTAAAGTGTTTTCACCTGGAGGAAGAATACAAACATTTTCAGCACCAGAACAAGCATCAGACTTTTGTTAAAGACATAGAAGATCTTCGCAAAAAAAAAAAGAAAACACCAGGTCCCATAAAACGGTAGGGGCAGTAATGCTCTGATGGTGGTCCTTTCCACACATGAAACTATAAAATAAAGACTCAGACACATCATTGAAAGTTTAAATAGTTTGAAGTTTATTATATGCTTTATAGGTGCTGGTTACCTCCCATCACTCACAAAGAGCGTACAGCAACACTGAGGACAAGAAAAAACCCCAGTGGTGGAAACCTATAGGGAAACCATGGGTGCTGTACTGCCCTTCCTCCGAGCATACTAAGGGAGGTTACCACTATAAAATATAACAACTGTGAAAAAATAACAATTATGTGTAAAGTATACAGTGTGTCTATGTGTACAGCATATGGGGTGTCTGTGTGTATGTTGTCTGTGTATAGTGTGATGTGCATATTCTGTGTGTGACTATTAAGAATACATAGTAACATAGTTATTATTAAGGTTGAAGGAAGACTTTAAGCCCATCTAGTTCAACCCATAGCCTAACCTAACATGCCCTAACATGTTGATCCAGAGGAAGGCAAAAAAAAACCCATGTGGCAAAGAGTAAGCTCCACATTGGGGAAAAAAATTCCTTCCTGACTCCACATACGGCAATCAGACTAGTTCCCTGGATCAACGCCCTATCAAGGAATCTAATATATCACCTGTAACATTATACTTTTCAAGAAGGGTGTCTGTGTGTGTATGTATGTATGTTGTCTGTGTGCAGTGGGATGTGCATGTTCTGTGTGTGTCTATTAAAGGGAACCTGTCACCCCCCCAGGCATTTTTGACTAAAAGAGCCACCTTCAGCAGCACTAATGCTGCATTCTGTCAAGGTGGCTCTTTTAGTTGGGGTCCCTTTCAACGCTGCAATATCCTTTTTTATGATTTGTCCCTCATACATATAGTTCCATCATTAACGTCCCCGGCGCCTAAGCTGTAAGATTTTTTTCGGGCATGCGCAGTTTGCGCTGCCCTTCGACTCCCATCACACGATGGGAACTTAGAGCGCAGGCGCCAGGGATGTTAATAAAGGAAGTGGAGGCGGCCCCTGGCGCACGGAGTATTGAGTGATGGCTGGGAGGCGTTTTTGTCCGGGGGGAAAAGACAGGTATGAGGGACAAATTATAAAAATGGATATTGCAGCATTGAAAGGAACCCCAACTAAAAGAGCCACCTTGACAGAATGCAGCATTAGTGCTGCTCAAGGTGGTTCTTTTAAATAAAAAATGCCTTGGGGGGTGACAAGTTCCCTTTTAAGAATACTTCTCTCCTGTCTCCAGTTCTTCATCCGTCACGTCTTCTAGCTGTTCTTCGTGCAGGACCAGCAGCTAAGTTTCCCTTCCAGCTATGTTCTTCTCCTTTCAGGTCCAGCAGCTATGTTCCTCTTCCAGCCATGTTCTTCTCCTTCCAGGTCCAGCAGCTATGTTCCTCTTCCAGCCATGTTCATCTCCTTGTGGGTACAGCAGCTCCTCTTCCACGCATTAGATATTCACTTCTTCCTCCTTCTTGCATGGAACGATGTTACAGAGAGAGCAGGGTAGGGCATTATTCCTCCTGAACCAATGAACTGCCCAGCTTTGATGGATATTCCTGTCTCTCTTCCATGCCCAGTGGTCAGGGTCTTGTGCCATGATCTAGAATGAAATACGTGATTATAATCAGAGTTTAAAGGGAATATATCACCATTAATTATAATTCAATTTGCATATGTTTTAGACCTTATGATATTGATGTGATGACTGAAAAACCATGGCAGAATGACTGCATAATTACTTATTAAAGTTTTCTTCCTTGACATTAAAACAATCATTTCATGAGTCCAGCTATGGCTGCATTCATAAAATGCTCTACCTAACATAAGGATTACAAGACCATTTTGACATGGCTTTTCAAATTAAGTACAACCACCCCATCAGGTCTAAGGGATTTATGTATGCTGTTTATATTATGATACCTATTTACAGATCAGCTTTATATTGTTATTGTTTATATTGCTAACCAGATCACAGGTGCCTCGATCCACCCAAGCCCGAAATCCCATCCTGGTGTGGAGAACATTGCGGAACTGTAGAAGTCGGTCCTTCTTCATGCTCCACGTCCATCCGAGGGCCCAGCAGTAGACCTCCTGTTGATATGGCACGTCTTCTTCAAACTGGTTGGCTAAAAACCTGAAGGGAAGAGAAATGAAACCAAATAAATTAGAATCCACTTCAGAAGAAAATACAGACAAATAACAACAAATACAATTATCATGTATTTACATGAGTGGCAGAAAAGATATTTTGGTTTTACAATAAAAAAAAGTTATTTACAGACATAAATGTGTAATAATAAAAGAGACTCACAGAGCTGGAAAGAAGAAGGTTCCATATTCTGAAGATCACAGTCCTGCTCTCCTGAAGTAAGTGACGACCATGGCGAGGAGATACTTGAGGGATGAGAAGCAGAGTTAGAGGGTATATATAATACAGAACATATATACAGCTGTATATTCCTATGTTTGGTAATATCTGGCCACTATTACATAAGAATAAGCCCTTTATTTCCCTAAGATGGATCTTCTCAAATCGGGATGATTTCTTATCCTTCACTGCAATAATACCTTGTCCGAAATCTTAAGACAGCTGTCCCTGGCTAGAAAACATCTGATGTATTCTTCTTCTGCAAAAATGAGAAAATAGAATTATTTCACTATGAACTTTGTAATGAAAACCTGTTTAATGCTATTAATGTTAAATTATTGGGGTTGTAGAGTTCTTCATTAATGATGGATTATCCTCAGGATAGCTCATCAATATCAGATTGGTGGAGATTTGGCCCCCGACACCCACTGATCAGATACCGAAGAATTGTCCGAAAAGATATGCCATCACTATTGAGGTGAAACCAAAGCCACGACACTGCTCACCACATAGTGACCGCTCCTGTCTGCTGTATCATACTAGGTATAATTATAGGAGGCTGAGGGAGAACACTTCCCTACATGTTTCTCTACCATTATACACATAAAATAGATTAATATAAAAATACATGTCATATAATCTAATACTTTATATCTGGAAACCTTGAAATGTACAATGAGTTTTACCAAGGAGTACGGCGAAAGCAGCCTGCTCTTCTGGCTGGGGGATGTCATCTTATGTCTTCCTCCTCTTGGCCACTTCCTGGGTGGCAGACAGTGAATTGTGGTAGAAGAGGTAGATAATATAGTATTAGGCCTCATGCACATGGTCGTACTATGGCTACACATAATTCACTTACATCCTGCTGGGTGTTCTCCTCATGGGGATCTGACATTAGTTTTGTGCTGTAAATGGTGTAAATATGTGTAGTGGTGATGTGTATGGTCACTATGATTTGCCGGTGTAAGTGTATGGATTGTGATGACTGCAGTGATGTAACCTCATTAGTGTTGAGCGATACCGTCCGATACTTGAAAGTATCGGTATCGGATAGGATCGGCCGATACCCGAAAAGTATCGGATATCACCGATACCGATATCCGATACCAATACAAGTCAATGGGACACCAGGTATCGGAAGGTATCCTGATGGTTCCCAGGGTCTGAAGGAGAGGAAACTCTCCTTCAGGCCCTGGGATCCATATTAATGTGTAAAATAAAGAATTAAAATAAAAAATATTGATATATTCACCTCTCCGGCGGCCCCTGGACATCACCGCGGGAAACCGGCAGGCTTCTTTGTTTAAAATGAGCGCGTTTAGGACCTGCGAATGACGTTGCGGCTTCTGATTGGTCGCGTGCCGCTCATGTGACCGCCATGCGACCAATCAGAAGCCACGACGTCATTCGCAGGTCCTAAATTCCTAGAATGAGGAGTTAGTGCCTGAGAATGACGTCGCGGCTTGTGATTTGTCGCGTGGCGGTCACATGAGCGGCACGCAACCAATCAGAAGCCGCAACGTCATTCGCAGGTCCTAAACGCGCTCATTTTAAACAAAGAAGCCTGCCGGTTACCCGCGGTGATGTTCAGGGGCCGCCGGAGAGGTGAATATATCAATATTTTTTATTTTAATTCTTTATTTTACACATCACTATGGATCCGATACCGATTCCCGATACCACAAAAGTATCGGAACTCGGTATCAGAATTCCGATACCGCAAGTATCAGCCGATACCCGATACTTGCGGTATCGGAATGCTCAACACTAAACCTCATCTACTTACCACTCCTCTTCATACCGGGCGATCAGTTCTCTCTTCCGCTTCCTCATGGCCATCTCTACTCTTCTTCCTGGAAACTAACATATAGAAAAAGGAAAAAATCTGAATATGCAGAGAATGGCTCTGTCTATAGGATCTCTAGTGGGGTAATACTACCAACCTAATGTGTAACCCAAAACCAAACTACCACAGCCTGCATTACATGGGTTGCAGTATTGCAGCTTTATTGACTTGATTGGTGCTGAGTTGTAATACCCAACATGACCCATTGACAGAAGTGGCGCTGTAGCTAATAAACAAAACAAACCCTATTTTCTACTTAAAGCACCACTCCAGCATTTTGTTTTGTTTGTACTTCCGGAGTGGCACTTTTAATGTAAGCCCCCTGCCCACATTCTTATACTTGGTGCCATCTTGTGCCTGTAGCTTCTGACTGGCCGCAAGTGAGAAGTTACATAACAATAGTTTAATGCAAATCTATGAGAGACAGAACGAGGCTCTCATACCGAGTTTTACGGACGTAAGAGCGCAGAATCTACGTCCGTAAAACTCGCAAAAAATACGGCACAATTATTCTCTATGATCAGTATTATACGGCTTTCTACGGCCGTACAAAATCGCAGCATGCTGCGTTTGTCACCGTATATTAATAGCCTGGAGAGGGTCCATGGTTATTGGCCCCCCCCTGGCTAAAAATATCTGCCCCCAGCCACCCCAGAAAAGGCACATCTGGAAGATGCGCCTATTCTGGCACTGAATAACCGGCTTTTCTCTCTAACAGCGCTGCGTATTTCTCGCAAGTCACACTGCTTGTCCGTGTGTAATCCGTATTTTTCACGCTTCCATAGACTTTCATTGGCGTATTTCTTGCGCAGTACGGTGACAAACGCAGCATGCTGCGATTTTGTACGGCCGTAGAAAGCCGTATAATACTGATCAGTAAAATACGGCAAATAGGAGCAGGGGCATAGAGAATAATTGTGCCGTATTTTTTGCGAGTTTTACGGACGTAGATTCTGCGCTCTTACGTCCGTAAAACTCGCATGTGTGACGGCGGCCTTATAGTCACCTGTCGCCCCTTCATCCTTTTCCAATGTTGATCCTATCAGTCTCCGGTAATTTGTGACCGGCCATCAGCTCCAATGAATCATGGAGCGGCGCAGACGTCACTTTTCAATACGTCTCTATGAGAGCCTCGTTCTGTCTCTCATAGATTTGCATTAAACTATTGTTATGTAACTTCTCACTTGCGGCCAGTCAGAAGCTACAGGCACAAGATGGCACCAAGTATAAGAATGTGGGCAGGGGGCTTACATTAAAAGTGCCACTCCGGAAGTACAAACAAAACAAAATGCTGGAGTGGTGCTTTAAGTAGAAAATAGGGTTTGTTTTGTTTATTAGCTACAGCGCCACTTCTGTCAATGGGTCATGTTGGGTATTACAACTCAGCACCAATCAAGTCAATAAAGCTGCAATACTGCAACCCATGTAATGCAGGCTGTGGTAGTTTGGTTTTGGGTTACACATTAGGTTGGTAGTATTACCCCACTAGAGATCCTATAGACAGAGCCATTCTCTGCATATTCAGATTTTTTCCTTTTTCTATATGTTAGTTTCCAGGAAGAAGAGTAGAGATGGCCATGAGGAAGCGGAAGAGAGAACTGATCGCCCGGTATGAAGAGGAGTGGTAAGTAGATGAGGTTTAGTGTTGAGCATTCCGATACCGCAAGTATCGGGTATCGGCTGATACTTGCGGTATCGGAATTCTGATACCGAGTTCCGATACTTTTGTGGTATCGGGAATCGGTATCGGATCCATAGTGATGTGTAAAATAAAGAATTAAAATAAAAAATATTGATATATTCACCTCTCCGGCGGCCCCTGAACATCACCGCGGGTAACCGGCAGGCTTCTTTGTTTAAAATGAGCGCGTTTAGGACCTGCGAATGACGTTGCGGCTTCTGATTGGTTGCGTGCCGCTCATGTGACCGCCACGCGACAAATCACAAGCCGCGACGTCATTCTCAGGCACTAACTCCTCATTCTAGGAATTTAGGACCTGCGAATGACGTCGTGACATCTTTTCGGCTGTATAGCGCTGGAATAAACATTAATATATATACATATATGTGTCTACTGACATATATATATATATATATATATATATATATATATATATATATATATAGACAGTATATATATATTTTCTTTTCTTTTTGGGACACATGGATCACTTCTATAGCGGTATGTTGGTTTTGCTAGCCTGCGAGAAAACCACGCAGTACGGATGCCATACGGATTACATACGGAGGATGCCATGCGCAAAAAACGCTGACACACCCTGCCTACTGAGGAGCTACGGACCACTTTTTTCGGGACTTGTCAGCGTATTGCGGCCGTAATATACGGACCGTATTGTTTTACGCTGTATGTGACGCCGGCCTAAGACAGGGGCCAGGAGAATTACATAAAAAGCACCACTCCCGCGGTGCAGTATAAAAACCCGCTGCAGTGGTGCTTTAAAAAAACCAAAATATATAATCGGTCATTGATGCCTACCCTGATTGATTTCATGTCCTATGATAAGGAAAGACTACACATATCTACATTATACTGACTGCACTGTGACCCGCCATATAAACCTATAAAGCATATATCCGCTACCTCCCTGTATAGTGACTGATGATCCAGTACAATAGTCTTCATATCTCCACTACATGTATGATATAACTATTATATACAGGCTAATAATGGCCATGCACTTCTAAATATTGGATCTGGGAATTTCTAGGAGAACTATGTGGCCCTGTGTTTTTCAGATTAATATTTACACATCATTATCCACATTTTAAATATTTATTCAAAGTCACCAAATTTTATCCCGTTTCTCCATAATCACCCCGTTATCTAGAGTTGAAATTAATGGTGAAATCATTTTCTTTTTTATATGTGATTGCTCTCAGTATAGATCTCAACTGTCAGTATCTGGAATGACATAAATCGGCAGTTTATTCATCACACAATGATTGTCACCTTTGTAGAGCGGCCGATGGCGGTTGTCTCCCAATCAGCAGGTAACGATCCGGGTACAAATCCAAATGTGTCGCTTCTGGGAATCAATATGGAGCCTGTCTTATCTCTAATAGAGCTATCGCAGACTGGCACCAACTGACGGTTTTTTTCTTTCTTTGAGTTCAAATCCTGCAATGCTATTGGTTGATGGTTGAGGCACGCGGCGCAAAATTTAAAGGGAAAGCGCATTGTAATAATGAATAAGGAGATACAGTGTATTACTTTTATATCTATATTTGTAGTTTTCCTCTTTATTCCAATTAGTGTTATTTGGGGAAGTTGTCATGTTATTCCATTTATTACCTAATGATTGGGAAATGGCTGCAGTGAAAGCCGCATGTAATAGTGATGACACTAAAGTCGTGATGAGAGAAGTGTGATGTGTAACATGTTCACTAGATCGTCCATTGTGTATGGAGTAAGAGAATAATTGCCTTCTGCTCTCTTGCTCCCTGTAAAGTCATTATTGAACCCCCTTAGCGGCAAGGTCAATTTTCATTTTTGTGTCTTTGTTCTTCCTCCATTTTTCTCAAACTCACAACTTTTTTATTTTTCTGTCCACATAGCCATATGAGGGCTTGTGTTGTGGAGGACAAATTGCACTTTTGAATGACACCATTCATTTCTCCACATAGTGTACAAGAAAACTTAAAACAATTCCAAGCGAGGAGAAATTGTAAAAATAAAAAAAGAATTCTGACATTGCTTTTAGGACTATAGGTTGCATTATACTGTATGGACTATGGGGTGCATTATGCTGCATAGACTATAAGGTGCATTATACTGTATGGACTATGGGGTGCATTATACTATACAGATGACCATGAGGTACATTATACTGTGTGGACTATTGGGTGCATGATTCCAAATGTAGGACCATGGGGTACACTATGCTGTATGGACTATGGGGTGCATTATGCTGCATGGACTATAAGGTGCATTATACTGTATGGACTATGGGGTGCATTATACTGTATGGACTATGGGGTGCATTATACTGTGTGGATGACTATGGGGTGCATTATACTGTATAACATATTGGGTGTATTATGCTGTATAGACTATGGGGTGCATTATACTGTATGGACTATGGGGTGCATTATACTATGCAGAGGACTATGGATGCATTATACTGTATAAACTATGGGGTGCATTATGCTGTATGGATAATGTATTACATTATGTTGTATGGACTATGGAGTGCATTATTCTATACAGAGGATTATGGGGTGCATTATGCTACACAGAGGACTATGGGATGCATTATCCTATATAGAGCTTGGGGTACACTCTACTATACAGAGGACTATGGGGTGTATTATACTGTATAGATGACTATGGGGTGCATTATGCTGTATAGACTATGGGATGCATTATATTATACAGAGGACTATAGGGTGCATTATAATATATGGAGTATAGGGTGCATTATACTACACAGAGGACTATGGGATGCATTATCCTATATAGAGCTTGGGGTACACTATACTATACAGAGGACTATGGGGTGTATTATACTGTATAGATGACTATGGGGTGCATTATGCTATATAGACTATGGGATGCATTATATTATACAGAGGACTATGGGGTGCATTATAATGTGTGGAGTTTAAGGTGCATTATGCTACACAGAGGACTATGGGATGCATTATCCTATATAGAGCTTGGGGTGCATTATACTATACAGAGGACTATGGGGTGTATTATACTGTAAGGACCATGTGGTGCATTATACTATGTTGAGGATCATGCAGTGCACTATACTGTATTATGGTTGTGTAAGTGACACAGTTGGGCGATCATATGATGTAGGGGTCATCATACTTTTCTGGGTGAGTTGTGGGGTGGGGTACAGTAGGGTCATCATACTGTGCATGTAGAGGGTACTGTGGAGGAATTCACTGTGGTGGTATATTAGGGTCTGTGGGCGCTTTTGTTGATACCATACTTTGAGTGCAATGATAGGAGGAATATTAGAGGGCACACAGTACCAAACAGTATGTGCAAAAATATGGACACATACGGAAGCAGTGGCTCAGCATTGTGGTATCAGCAGGATTTTAACCCTTATAACATCCTAACAAGAATTATATATGTTTCCAAAATTGTGCTGGTGTAAAGTAGACATGTGGGAAATGTTATTTATTAACTATTTTGACATAACTCTGATTTAAGTGTACAAAAATTAAAAGTTTGAAAATTGCAAAATTTCTGTTTTTTTTCATAAATAAAAGCAAGTTAATTTGAAGAGATTTTACCACTAACATGAAGTACAATATGTCATGAAAATCTCAGAATCAGTGGGATACATGAAAGTGTTCCAGAGCTATAACTTCATAAAATGACAGTGGAGAGAATTGTAAAAAGTGGCTTGGTCATTAAGTACCAAATTGAAACCAAATTAAGAAACATTTATGTCCATAAAGGATCTCCATTTGTGGAATAATTTGATTGTTGACTTTTCGTTTTGTCTCTCTAAGTCTAGTTTGCCATATACCACTAGAGTTTTTAGAGTATTTATCATTTCAGACACTAGAGGTACTTCTTCCTTTAGCCAATATCAAAGTATGCGCTTTTTGACTACAAGAAGAGCTAAGTGTATTATTTGAGTGGATACAATTCTATGAAGTAAACATGGTAGGGGAGTATTTGGGTCTTTGATTTTCTAAATTTTATCAATATATCCAAGAGCCTCAGCCCAAACCCTCTGCATGTAGGGGCAATCCCAGATGCCATGAAGCAGATTGGCCCTGGACAAATAGCATTTTGGACATTTTCTTAGATAATGAGATGGAGCTTCCTTGTAAGAAATATTGAAAGCATAAATTGCATTATGTACCACTTTCTATTGCATTTCTCTCCATTACTCATTAATCATTGTTTTTTTAACCTTGCTCCAACCCAATATAATCTTCTATCCCGAAGTATCATCTTTTAGTTCTGTACTCCAATGAGTGAAGATGCCATGTGATACCCCATATAGAGTTTGTTTTCAAATCTTTTGGTAAATTGTGAACAGGGAAGCTATGTCTGTTCTCCAGTAGGTCCAATCGATTAGTTAAAACCCCCTTTTCATTTCTACTTTTTTGACCATTTCCAGCATAGTTTGATAATGACTGATTACTTGCTGGTATTGTAAATAATGATGATTTCCTAGCTTATATATCTCTGATAATTCCTGCCATGTGTGTAACCTCCCTTCATTTTCCCTTATTAAATCTCACAACAAAATCCCTTTCTGTTCCCATTGTTCAGATTTTTCCATTTTTCAAGCTCTTTACTTATTTTATTTATCACATGTGGGAAATTTAAGGCTAGTTTTACACATCAGGTTTTTGCCGTCATGTCGGTTCCGACGTCGCTCTGGAGCGCCGGATCTGACGTAAAATTTGGAAAACTGATGAAACTGATCTTGTTTTCCACCAGATCCCACTAGCGGAACCGGTGAAAAAACGGATCCATTTCATCAGTTTTGCATCCGTTTCTTCTGTTTTTTGTATCTGTTTTTTGCCAGATCTGGTTTTAAAAACGCCCCTGAGAGGCACCCAAATATGATTGGCTACTGAAAACTTATACATTGTATATACAGCGTTCCTTCAGCCCATCTGTGACAGGTTGCAGAGGAGCAAGTGTTTGGAGAGCAAGATGGATGTCGTTATTGCAAATATTCTGAAGATCAAAGTTGATTTTACTGTGGAGGTGAATTGCTTGAAAACAATAGTTCTGGAGAAGGAGCGAGAGAAACAGCGTATTATGCGTCTGTGCCGACGGCGTTTGTGGATCCACCCCATCACTGCACAGAGAATGACGCGGGGAGTCTATTCTACTTTATACATGGAGCTATGAGGTGACCCAGAGAAGTTTTTCAGCTATGGGTGGATGAAAGCGGAGAACTTCGATCTACTGGTGGACCGAATTGGACATCTCATCCGAAGGAGTGACACATATTGCCGAATCTCCATTTCACCGGCGGAGCATCTGATGGTCACTCTTCGGTAAGCCATTTTTATTGTATCTCCTCCTGTAAAGCACACTTAACTTTAATGTTGTTGCTGGTATTTCTTTAGAATAATTTTTAGTGTATTTCATACAGTTAAAGCTGCATTATAACCATAACGTTATTGCTGGTATTTTGTAATAATTTTTGCCTTGCTTTTATTCAAATTCCTTGCAATTGGAAAATCCCTTTCGTAACTACATTTTCAATTTTGGATGGGAATTTCCACATATCGGGAATTGTCAAGCACACCTGCTGTGCATTGTGGGACTCTTTGCACGGCGAATTTTTACCACATCCAACAATGGAGAGTTGGTTGGAAATAGCTGATAAATTCCAGCAACTTTGTCAGTTTCCCAATTGCTTGGGTGCTGTGGACGGGAAACATATCCGCATCGTGAAACCAGCTGGATCTGGCTCGGAATATTTTAACTATAAAAAATGCTTCTCCATTGTGCTGATGGCCATCGCAGATGTGGAATACAAATTTATAGTGATGGATATTGGGGCGTATGGCGGCTACAATGATTTGAAAGTTTTCAAATTGTCTGATATGGGCCGTCATCTCTATGTAAACACCTTCCAATTCCCCCCCAAGACCACTGCCTCAAACTTCTGGGCCACCAATACCATTTGTTTGTGTTGGGAATGAGGCCTTCCAACTGCAGGAACACCTCTGAAACCCTACTCCAGTAGTGGATTAACGCAAACTAAAAGAATTTTTAATTACCGCCTCACACGAGCACGGAGAATGGTGGAGTGTGCTTTTGGGGTTCTGACCGCCAAATGATGAGTTCTATTGACAGAGATAAACTTGAAGACTGACACCATTGACAAGGTGGTGAAAGCGTGTGTTGTCCTGCACAATTCTGTGATATGCAAGGAACATATTTCCATTGAAGACCACTCTGACGAAACCACCTTAGATGATTATAACAACATTACGTTTCAAAGTTCTGTGTCAGTTTCCCAAATGAGGGACAAATTTGCAGAATACTTTATTTCACCTGAAGGAAGAGTAGACTGGCAAGATGAGAGAGTTTGAACAATTTGTCTAGGACCTTGTAACCAAAAGTATTTTACCTTATTTTACCCTAAGTTGTGTACTTGTTTGGGTTGTACACAAAGTATTTCACCTTCTTTTACGCAAGTTGTGTACTTGTTTGGGTTGTACCCAAAGTATTTAACCTTTAACCACATTATTAAACCTTGTTTTACCCTACGTATTTAACCTTATAAACCTTATAAATAAATAAAAGACAACATTTTTAAACAATAAACAGTTTTATTAACCTAATTTTTTTTAAAAATAAAAAATTATAAGTTTAAATAGTTTGGGGTGGTGATATTGCTGGAGGTGCTGTCAGATTGGGACACTTCGACAGGAAGAGTGTGGAGAGAAGAATGTGATGGTGGTGGTGAAGGATCAGTAGGTAAAACAGGTTAGGGGGTGGAGAAAGAAATAGAATGGGTGGACATGAAACCGTGAGTAGTATTGGGAATTTGGGAAAAAGAACATGATAAAATCAATTCCACGCAGTCAAATGATGAGAGTAAGACGAATTGTGAAAGATAATGAAGTAAGCCGTGAAGCTATGAACACTATGGTGGATAAATTTAAGAATAGAGGCTACCCAAAAAACTTACTAGAAAGAACAAAAAAGGAGGTAATAAAACAGGATAGATTTACACTATTGCAATCCAAACAAAAGAAACAATATTTGAGTAGGATCCCCTTTGTTACCACTTTTTCTGAGGAAAGTAGAGACAAACAATGGGGAATGCTAACCAAATGCCTACCCAATGTAGAGGAATTTAAAAATCCTCCACTTTTTTCATACAAGAAAAATAAAAACGTTAAAGACATACTGATTAATTCAGATGTGGGCCCTATGAAAAAAACAAGACAAACAACATTAACGGGTAACGAAAGGAAGGGATGCTATCCCTGTTTGACATGCAGAAACTGTCCTCTAATAATTAAAGGTAGTTCCTTTGAGCATCCCAACACAAATAAAAATACTCTATTGGACACTTCTTAACCCCTTAGTGACAGAGCCAATTTGGTACTTAATGACCAGGCCAATTTTTGCAATTCTGACCACTGTCACTTTATGAGGTTATAACTCTGGAACGCTTCAACGGATCCCGCTGATTCTGAGATTGTTTTTTCGTGACATATTGTACTTCATGTTAGTGGTAACATTTCTTCGATATTACTTGCGATTATTTATGAAAAAAACGGAAATATGGCGAAAATTTTTAAAATTTTGCAATTTTCAAACTTTGTATTTTTATGCCCTTAAATCAGAGAGATATGTCACGAAAAATAGTTAATAAATAACATTTCCCACATGTCTACTTTACATCAGCACAATTTTGGAAACAAAATTTTTTTTTGTTAGGGAGTTATAAGGGTTAAAAGTTGACCAGCAATTTCTCATTTTTACAACACCATTTTTTTTTAGGGACCACATCACATTTGAAGTCATTTTGAGGGGTCTGTATGATAGAAAATAATGAAGTGTGACACCATTCTAAAAACTACACCCCCCAAGGTTCTCAAAACCACATTCAAGAAGTTTATTAACCCTTTACGTGCTTCACAGGAACTGAAACAATGTGGAAGGAAAAAATGAACATTTAACTTTTTTTTGCAAACATCTTAATTCAGAACCATTTTTTTTATTTTCACAAGTGTAAAAACAGAAATGTAACCATAAATTTTGTTATGCAATTTCTCCTGAATACGCCAATACCCCATATGTGGGGGTAAACCACTGTTAGGGCGCACCGCAGAACTTAGAAGTGAAGGAGCGCCGTTTGACTTTTTCAATGCAGAATTGGCTGGAATTGAGATCGGACGCCATGTCACGTTTAGAGAGCCCCTGATGTGCCTAAACAGTGGAAACTCCCCACAAGTGACACCATTTTGGAAACTAGACCCCTTAAGGAACCTATCTAGATGTGTGGTGAGCACTTTGAACCCCCAAGTGCTTCACAGAAGTTTATAACGTAGAGCCGTGAAAATAAAAAATCGCTTTTGTTTACACAAAAATGATATTTCGCCCACAAATTCTTATTTTCACAAGGGTAACAGGAGAAATTAGACCACAAAAGTTGTTGTGCGATTTCTCCTGAATACGTCGATACCCCATATGTGAGGGTAAACCACTGTTTGGGCGCACCGCAGAGCTTGGAAGTGAAGGAGCGCCGTTTTACTTTTTCAATGTAGAATTGGCTGGTATTGAGATTGGACGCCATGTCGCGTTTGGAGAGCCCCTGATGTGCCTAAACAGTGGAAATCCCTCACAAGTGACACCATTTTGGAAACTAGACCCCTTAAGGAACTTATCTAGATGTGTGGCGAGCACTTTGAACCCCCATGTGCTTCACAGAAGTTTATAACGTAGAGCCGTGAAAAACAAAAATTGCATTTTTTCTACAAAAATGATCTTTTTGCCCACAAATTTTTATTTTCACAAGGGTAACAGGAGAAATTAGACCACTAAAGTTGTTGTGCAATTTCTCCTGAGTACGTCGATACCCAATATGTGGGGGTAAACCCCTGTTTGGGCGCACCGCAGAGCTTGGAAGAGAAAGAGTGCCGTTTTACTTTTTCAATGTAGAATTGGCTGGAATTGAGATTGGACGCCATGTCGCGTTTGGAGAGCCCCTGATGTGCCTAAACAGTAGAAATCCCCCACAAGTGACCCCATTTTGGAAACTAGACCCCCCATGGAACTTATCTAGATGTGTGGTGAGAACCTTGAATGCCCAAGTGCTTCACAGAAGTTTATAATGCAGAGCCGTGAAAATAAAAAATATTTTTTTTTTCCACAAAAAAGATATTTTAGCCCCCAAGTTTTCATTTTCACAAGGATAACAAGAAAAATTGGACCCCAAAAGTTGTTGTCCAATTTGTCCTGAGTATGCTGGTACCCCATATGTGGGGGTAAACCACTGTTTGGGCGCACGGCAGAGCTCGGAAGGAAGGAGCGCCGTTTTGGAATGCAGACTTTGATAGAATGGTCTGCGGGTATTATGTTGCGTTTGCAGAGCCCCTGATGTACCTAACCAGTAGAAACCCTCCACAAGTGACCCCGTTTTGGAAACTAGACCCCCCAAGGAACTTATCTAGATGTGTGGTGAGAACTTTGAATGCCCAAGTGCTTCACAGAAGTTTAGAATGCAGAGTCATGAAAATAAAAAATATTTTTTTTTCCACAAAAAAGATATTTTAGCCCCCAAGTTTTTATTTTCACAAGGGTAATAGGAGAAATTGGACTGCAATAGTTGTTGTCCAATTTATCCCGAGTACGCTGATGCACCATATGTGGGGGTAAACCACTGTTTGGGCGCACGGCAGAGCTCGGAAGGGAAGGAGCGCCTTTTTGGAATGCAGACTTTGATAGAATGGTCTGTGGGCATTATGTTGCGATTGCAGAGCCCCTGATGTACCTAAACTGTAGTAACCCCCCACAAGTGACCCCATTTTGGAAACTAGACCCCCCAAGGAACTTATCTAGATGTGTGGTGAGAACTTTGAATGCCCAAGTGCTTCACAGAAGTTTAGAATGCAGAGTCGCGAAAATAAAAAATATTTTTTTTTCCACAAAAAAGATATTGTAGCCCCCAAGATTTTATTTTCACAAGGGTAACAAGAGAAATTGGACCCCAGAAGTTGTTGTCCAATTTATCCCGAGTACGCTGATGCCCCATATGTGGGGGTAACCCACTGTTTGGGCGCACGGCAGAGCTCAGAAGGGAAGAAGCGCCTTTTTGGAATGCAGACTTTGATAGAATGGTCTGTGGGCATTATGTTGCGATTGCAGAGCCCCTGATGTACCTAAACTGTAGTAACCCCTGACAAGTGACCCCATTTTGGAAACTAGACCCCCCAAGGAACTTATCTAGATGTGTGGTGAGAACTTTGAATGCCCAAGTGCTTCACAGAAGTTTAGAATGCAGAGTCGTGAAAATAAAAAATATTTTTTTTTTCACAAAAAAGATTTTGTAGCCCCCAAGTTTTTATTTTCACAAGGGTAACAAGAGAAATTGGACCCCAGAAGTTGTTGTCCAATTTATCCCGAGTACGCTGATGCCCCATATGTGGGGGTAACCCACTGTTTGGGCGCACGGCAGAGCTCAGAAGGGAGGGAGCACCATTTGACTTTTTGAGCGCAAAATTGGCTGTCGTGTTTGGAGACCCCCTGATGCACCTAAACAGTGGAAACCCCCCAATTCTAGCTCCAACCCTAACCCCAACACACCCCTAACCCTAATCCCAACCTGATCCATAATCCTAATCACTAACCCTAACCATAATCACAACCCTTACCCCAAAACAACCCTAATGTCAACCCTAACCATAACCCTAATCAAAACCCTAAATCCAACACACCCCTAATCCTAATCTCAACCCTAATCCCAAACCTAACCCTAATCCCAAGCGTAACCCTAATGCCAACCCTAACCCCAATACCAACCCTAATCCAAACCCTAACCCTAATCCCAGCTCTAACCCTAACTTTAGCCCCAACCCTAGCCCTAACTTTAGCCCCAACCCTAACCCTAGCCCTAAGGCTACTTTCACACTTGTGTCGTTTGGCATTCCGTCGCAATCCGTCGTTTTGGACAAGAAACGGATCCTGCAAATGTGCCCGCAGGATGCGTTTTTTGCCCATAGACTTGTATTGCCGACGGATCGTGACGGATGGCCACACGTCGCGTCCGTCGTGCACTGGATCAGTTGTGTTTTGGCGGAGCGTCGGCACAAAAAAACGTTCAATGAAACGTTTTTTTGTACGTCGCATCCGCCATTTCTGACCGCGCATGCGTGGCCGTAACTCCGCCCCCTCCTCCCCAGGACATAGATTGGGCAGCGGATGCGTTGAAAAACTACAGCTGCTGCCCACGTTGTGCACAATTTTCACAACGTGCGTCGGTATGTCGGGCCGACGCATTGCGACGGCCCTGTACCGACGTAAGTGTGAAAGAAGCCTAACCCTAAATTTAGCCCCAACCCTAACCCTAAATTTAGCCCCAACCCTAGCCCTAACCCTAGCCCTAACCCTACCCCTAACCCTACCCCTAACCCTATCCCTAACCCTAACCCTAACCCTACCCCTAACCCTACCCCTAACCCTAACCCTACCCCTAACCCTACCCCTAACCCTACCCCTAACCCTAACCCTACCCCTAACCCTACCCCTAACCCTACCCCTAACCCTACCCCTAACCCTAACCCTACCCCTAACCCTACCCCTAACCCTAACCCTAATTTTAGCCCCAACTGCTGTTCTCCTGCCGGCCGGCAGATGGAGACAGATGGCGGGCGCACTGGGCATGCGTCCGCCATGTTCTTCTGCCGGCGGCCAGGAGGAGCAGCAAGAGGATCCAGGGACCTAGGTGAGTATGCTAGGGTCCCCGAATCCCCCTATTTCTCTGTCCTCTGATGTGCGATCACATCAGAGGACAGAGAATTACACTTTACTTTTTTTTTTTTTTTTGCGGTCGCCGGTAAACAGTTAATTACCGGCGATCGCAAAACAGGGGTCGGTAATACCGACCCCGATCATGCTCTTTGGGGTCTCGGCTACCCCCGGCAGCCGGGACCCCAAAGATTCTCCCGGTGCCGGCCGGCGGGCGCACTGCGCATGCGTCCGCCATTTTTAAGATGGCGGCGCCCACCGGGAGACACGAGGAGCATCGGGGGAGCTAGGTGAGTATTGGGGGGCCACCTGGGACCCCTTTTCTCTGTCCTCCGATGTGCGATCACATCGGAGGACAGAGAAATTAAAAAGAGATCGCGTTTTTTTTTTTTTTGTTTTGCGATCGCCGGTAAACGGTTAATTACCGGCGATCGCAAATGCGGGGTGGGTTAAAAAAACCCCGAATCATGTTCTCTGGGGTCTCGGCTACCCTCGGCAGCCAAGACCCTGGAGAAAATCGGCCTCTGGGGGGCGCTATGGACTTTTTCCACAGCGCCGTTAATTAACGGCGCTGTGGTTTAAGTACCCTTAGCGGCCGCCGTTAAAAGGCGTATCGGCGGTCGCTAAGGGGTTAACATATAATTCAGATTTTGTGATCTATTTATTACAATGTCCATGTAATTTATGGTACATCGGGGAAACAACATGCGATTTTAAAACACGCATAAATCACCATCGGTATACAATTAGAAAAGGATGGACCTCCCAGTTCCAAAACACTTTGTTGAACTTGGACATACAGAAAAGGACATAAGATTCAGACTGATTGACACAGTACCCATACAGAGGAGGGGAGGAAATAGGGACAAGCTCCTGAAACAAAAAGAATTAAAATGGATCTTGGAACTAAATAAACCAACCAACCAACCAACGGGGTTAAATGTGGACTTTAAATTACATACTGTGTTTTAATTTCCTTCAATGTATTGTGGGTAGTAGTAATTCTTTGGTTTCTGCAATATGGCAAGATATAAGTGCCTTAAAACGGTAATTTAATTATTATTTGTTTTTAAATAATCTATAATATAACGCTGGGAGCGTCACTCTGTCCGAAGCCTCTATAGACTGCGCAAGCGCCGGCGCAGTCTGGGCCTCACAGAGCGACGCTCCCGGGAGATCGCGGTATGCGTAAGCACTGAACGCATACCGCGATCTCCACCGGAGAGTCAGGGACCGCCAGGAGGGAGGGTAAGTATACTCACCTTTCCCGGTTCCAGCGCTGCTTGCGGCTCCGTCTCCCGGCTCCTCTGCTCCCGGCTCCGGAGGGCGCGGACTGTGCAGGCGCCGATTCCTGCTGCCGGAATCGGCGCCTGCGCAGTCCGCGCTTTCCGGCGCCATTTTCTTGAAGACACACTCCGGCTCCACTGCAGGTGTGTCTTCAAGAAAATGGCGCCGGAAAGCGCAGACTGCGCAGGTGCCGATTCCTGCTGCCGGAATCGGCGCCTGCGCAGTCCCCGCTTTCCGGCGCCATTTTCTTGAAGACATACCTGCAGTGGAGCCGGACGATAGGTGAGTATGGTATTTTTTTTTTTTTATATGGCAGCAGCATTCGGGGGCATACACACTGGAGCAGGGGGCATATAATACAATGGTGGCGCAGGATGGGAGCAGCACATGACAGAACGGGCGCAGGATGGCAGCAGCACATGACAGAACGGGCGCAGGATGGCCGCAGCACATGACAGAACGGGCGCAGGATGGCCGCAGCACATGACAGAACGGGAGCAGGATAGCCGCAGCACATGACAGAACGGGCGCAGGATGGCCGCAGCACATGACAGAACGGGCGCAGGATGGCAGCAGCACATGACAGAACGGGCGCAGGATGGCCGCAGCACATGACAGAACGGGCTCAGGATGGCCGCAGCACATGACAGAACGGACGCAGGATGGCAGCAGCACATGACAGAACGGGCGCAGGATAGCCGCAGCACATGACAGAACGGGCGCAGGATGGCAGCAGCACATGACAGAACGGGCGCAGGATGGCAGCAGCACATGACAGAACGGGCGCAGGATGGCAGCAGCACATGACAGAACGGGCGCAGGATGGCAGCAGCACATGACAGAACGGGCGCAGGATGGCAGCAGCACATGTCAGAACGGGCGCAGGATGGCCGCAGCACATGACAGAACGGGCGCAGGATGGCAGCAGCACATGACAGAACGGGCGCAGGATGGCCGCAACACATGACAGAACGGGCGCAGGATGGCAGCAGCACATGACAGAACGGGCGCAGGATAGCCGCAGCACATGACAGAACGGGCGCAGGATGGCAGCAGCACATGACAGAACGGGCGAAGGATGGCAGCAGCACATGACAGAACGGGCGAAGGATGGCAGCAGCACATGACAGAACGGGCGAAGGATGGCAGCAGCACATGACAGAACGGGCGCAGGATGTCAGCAGCACATGACAGAACGGGCGCAGGATGGCAGCAGCACATGACAGAACGGGCGCAGGATGGCAGCAGCACATGACAGAACGGGCGCAGGATGGCAGCAGCACATGACAGAACGGGCGCAGGATGGCAGCAGCACATGACAGAACGGGCGCAGGATGGCAGCAGCACATGACAGAACGGGCGCAGGATGGCAGCAGCACATGACAGAACGGGCGCAGGATGGCAGCAGCACATGACAGAACGGGCGCAGGATGGCAGCAGCACATGACAGAACGGGCGCAGGATGGCAGCAGCACATGACAGAACGGGCGCAGGATGGCAGCAGCACATGACAGAACAGGCGCAGGATGGCAGCAGCACATGACAGAACGGGCGCAGGATGGCAGCAGCAAATGACAGAACGGGGACGCAGGATGGGAGCAGCAAATGACAGAACGGGGGCGCAGGATGGGAGCAGCACATGACAGAACGGGGGCAAAGGATGGGAGCAGCACATGACAGAACGGGGGCGCAGGATGGGAGCAGCACATGACAGGATGGGGGCGCAGGATGGAGCAGCACATACCAGGATGGAGACCATATACCAATATAAATGCTCGCCACCCGGGCGTAGAACGGGTTCAATAGCTAGTATCTATATAATGACACTAAAAATTACTTTATATTTTTCTCTTTCAGAAAAATATTTCACTCTGCACAGGAAGTCACCGATATAAACTAACCCAGGGGGACACACCAGGATGTGGAGGATAAGTTTTTTGGATTTATGCCTTTAATATTAACTTTTTTTTGTTTTTAAAATTCTTTTTGTTTATTCCCATTATTGCGAAAGGGGGATAAAAAAGGAATTAAATATATGAAAAATAAGGTTTTTTTCCAGACGCTGAAATAGAAATTTTCGCTGGATCCGGAAAAAAATGAAAGGAATGGTGGGCATGTGGCGCAATCCGGCGCTAATACAAGTCAATGGGAGAAAAACGGATCCTTTTTTTTATTTCGCTGGTTCCGGTTTTTCAAAAAAGAGCTGAAATGGGCCAGAAGGAAAAAACCTGATGTGTGAAAGTAGCCTAACCTGTATAGCGATTCTGGGTCTTTGCCAAATTTGATACCCAAATAGGTCACCATCTTGGCAGCCACATTGACTCTGATACTCAAGTTGACTTTAACAGTCGACTGCCTCAAGAACAATAGCTGACATTTGTCTATATTTACCCTGTATCCCGAAAAAGGAGCCAAAGTATTGCAGAATGTTATCCACAAAGGATGTTAACTTAACCTCTTCATCTCCAATTTTGATACCTTTGAACACGTTAGAGGCAATAAGATGTCGAGACAAAGGTTCTATCGGTGGGTCAAATAACAAGGGTGAGAGGGGGCAACCTTGTCTGGTACCCTTCTCTAAAGAGAATGGTTGAGGTATAAATACTGGAGAATACAT
The DNA here is from genome assembly GCF_032444005.1 of Ranitomeya imitator. NCBI lineage: Eukaryota > Metazoa > Chordata > Amphibia > Anura > Dendrobatidae > Ranitomeya > Ranitomeya imitator. The sequence goes on along the minus strand of NC_091284.1, from coordinate 543,551,293 downwards.
TCTGGCTTGAGGATTTTTATATATAGCTATTAGATTGTTCCTAAATATACCTGTGATACCAAATTTGTCCAGAACCACATCCATTTCCAATTACGGTATATATTCGAGTATAAGCCGACCCGAGTATAAGCCGATCCCCCCTAATTTTGCCACAAAAAAACTGGGAAAACTTAATGACTCGAGTATAAGCCTTGGGCGGAAAATGCAGCAGCTACCGGTAAATTTAAAAAATAAAAATACGTACCAGTAAAAGTAAAATTAATTGAGATATCAGTAGGTTAAGTGTTTTTGAATATCCATATTGAATCAGGAGGCCCATATAATGCTCCATACAGTTCATGATGGGCCCATAAGATGCTCCATAGAGTTCAGGATGGGTCCCATAAGATGCTCCATATTAAAGTATGCCCCATATAATGCACAAAGATTAATAATGGCCCCATAAGATGCTCCATAGACACATTTGCCCCATACAGTACTGCATAAATGTTAATAAGGGCCCCTTAAGATGCTCCATAGAGACATTTGCCCCATATAATGCTGCACAAATGTTGATTATGGCCCCATAAGATGCTCCAGAGAGATTTGCCCCCGTATAATGCTGCATAAATGTTGATTATGGCCCCAAAAGATGCTGCATAGAGATATTTGCCCCATATAGTGCTGCACAAAAGTTGATTATGGCCCCATAAGATGCTCCATAGAGATATTTACCCCATATAGTGCTGCACAAACGTTGAATGTGGCCCCATAAGATGCTCCATAAAGATATTTGCCCCATATAGTGCTGCACAAACGTTGAATATGAGCCCATAAGATGCTCCATAGAGATATTTGCCCCATATGCTGTTGCTGCGTCTTCCGCATCCTCTGCACTAACGTTCAGGCAGAGGGCGCGGACTAACCACGTCATCGCGCCCTCTGACCTGAGCGTCACTGCAGAGGACGCGGAAGATGGAGCGGCACCCGGAACGAGGAAAGGTGAATATCGCGCAGTGCTCCCCCTCCCCATTATACTCACCTGCTCCTGGCACGGTCCCTGCATCTCTGGTCTCCGGGCGCTGACAGCTTCTTCCAACGTTGAGCGGTCACTGTTATCGCTCATTCCAGTAATGAATATGCGACTCCACCCCTATGAGAGTGGAGTCGGGTCAATACTGTATTCATTACTGTAATGAGAGGTACCATGTGACTGCTCAACGCTGGAAGTAGCTGTCAGCGCCCGGAGACCAGAGATGCAGGGACCTCGCCAGGAGCAGGTGACTATGTCACAGCCGCCGCTCCCCCTCCCCCGCCAACCCTCCTGGGACAATGACTTGAGTATAAGCTGAAAGGGGCACTTTCAGCCTAAAAAAATGGGCTGAAAATCTCAGCTTATACTTGAGTATATACGGTAACATTATAAAAAGCCTTTTCAGCATCTAAAGCAAGTAAGGCCAGGTTCCCTGAGTTTTTTCTTCTAGTTTTACTCCATCTTGTACTGCAGGAACTGTATTGTATGGACGTTCAGCACTATTTTCCAAATCCACCTGGTGAAGTCCGACTAAATTAGGTAAAAGGAATGATAAGTGGTCATCTATAATCTTAGACATTAATTTTAACATCTTGGTTAATTAATATCATCCAGGATTAGTTGGGTCCCTAACTTGTAATGTATGCTGTGTCACCCGACTGCAAATATACCTTCTCTCTTAATATACGACTAAAAACTTCTCTTTGGTTGTCATTTCCTCAACCAAAATTTTGTAGAACTCTCCCGGCAGCCCATCTGGGCCCAGGGCCATGTTGATTTTCAAGGATTTCATTACTTATCATTACTATGTTTATTATTATTTTTTCTTCATTACTTATTGGGGCATTCAAACTTTCTCACTATCTGAAATTGGTGGAAGGGATAATGTATCCAGGCTTTCTCCTCTGCCATAGGTTCTTGTCTATACAATGCATTGTGGTATTGGAGTAGAATATGGTTTATCATTTTTGGATCTCTTTGTAAGCTGCTGATAAATGTATGTGTATGACCTTTTTCCAGTCATGCTAGCAATGATGCGGCCTTATTGCCATATTTAAAAAATTCAAATGTCTTTTGATTTCCTTTCAATCTTTCTAATCTTTCTAACAATAAGGCAAATTTTGCTTTAGCTTTAATTTATTTTTCCCGGTTAATCGGGTTTGAGTCCTTCAAGTATTTTGTACATAGACTCTTACAACTCTTAGATTTTTATTAGCCACATTATATGCTAGTGTTAGTCTTAGATTTGAGAAATTGTATGTATCCAATGATATGTCCTCTAATCACTGCCTTTGCTATATCCCAAAAGAGTAGATAATCATCTATATGACCCCATTTATCCATATTATATTCCAACCACCATTCCTTCAGTAGTTTTTGAATGTTTTCATCTTGGGTCAGAAAACTTGGGAATCTACTATATAATTGTCTAAGGGTCACTTCCGTCTTTCTGTCTGTCCCAGATATTCATTGGTCGCGGCCTCTGTCTGTCAAGGAATCAAAGTTGCTGATTGGTCGTGGCAAAACGCCCTCGACCATTGCCACGACCAATCAGCGACGGCCACATTCCAGCAGCAATATGGCCACTCTTTCCTCCCCGCAGTGAGTGCCCGCTCCATACTCCCCTCCAGTCATCCAGTCAGCCCTCACACAGGGTTAATGCCAGCGTTACCGGAGCGCAGTGTAAAGGTACCTTCACACTAAACGACGCTGCAGCGATCCAGACAACGATCCGGATCGCTGCAGCGTCGCTGTTTGGTCGCTGGAGAGCTGTCACACAGACAGCTCTCCAGCGACCAACGATGCCGGTAACCAGGGTAAACATCGGGTTACTAAGCGCAGGGCCGCGCTTAGTAACCCGATGTTTACCCTGGATACCATCCTAAAAGTAAAAAAACAAACGCTTCATACTTACCTTCCGCTGTCTGTCCTCGGCGCTCTGCTTCTCTGTACTGGCTGTGAGCACAGCGGCCAGAAAGCACAGTGGTGACGTCACCGCTCTGCTTTCCGGCCGCTGTGCTCACAGTGAGTGCAGGAAAGCACAGCGCCGGGGACAGACAGCCGAAGGTAAGTATGAAGCGTTTGTTTTTTTTTACTTTTAGGATGGTATCCAGGGTAAACATCGGGTTACTAAGCGCGGCCCTGCGCTTAGTAACCCGATGTTTACCCTGGTTACTAGCGAAGACATCGCTGAATCGGTGTCACACACGCCGATTCAGCGATGTCAGCGGGAGAGCCAGCGACCAAAGAAAGTGCTGGCCCTCTAGCCCCGACCAACGACATCACAGCAGGATTCTGATCGCTGCTGCGTGTCACACTGAACAATATCGCTAGCGAAGACGCTGCAATGTCATGGATCGCTAGCGATATCGTTTAGTGTGAAGGTACCTTAACACACTCCGGTTACGCAGCTATTAACCCTGTGTGACCAACTTTTTACTATTGATGCTGCGCATGCAGCTGGGCAATATACTACGTGGCTGGGCAATATACTACATCACTGGGCAATATACTACGTAGCTGGGCAATATACTTCATGGCCGGGCAATATACTACGTGGGCTGTGCAATATATTAAGTGGACATGCATATTCTAGAATACCTGATGCGTTAGAATCGGGCCACCATCTAGTTTCCAAATAATATCTGATTCTTTTGGAAAAACATCAGTTTAAGTAATCTTCTCCAGAGCATGGTCTGAGATACAGTGCCTTGCGAAAGTATTCAGCCCCCTGGAACTTTTCAACCTTTTCCCACATATCATGCTTCAAACATAAAGATATCAAATGTAAATTTTTGGTGAAGAATCAACAACAAGTTGAACACAATTGTGAAGTTGAACGAAATTTATTGGTTATTTTAAATTTTTGTGGAAATTCAAAAAACTGAAAAGTGGGGTGTGCACTATTATTCGGCCCCTTTACTTTCAGTGCAGCAAACTCAGTCCAGAAGTTCATTGTGGATCTCTGAATGATCCAATATTGTCCTAAATGCCTAATGATGATAAATATAATCCACCTGTGTGTAATCAAGTCTCCGTATGAATGCACCTGCTCTGTGATAGTGTCAGGGTTATTTTTGAAGCACAGAGCGCATCATGAAGACCAAGGAACACAATAGGCAGATCTGTGATACAGTTGTGGCGAAGTTTAAAGACGGATTTGGATACAAAATGATTTCCAAAACTTTAAACATCCCAAGGAGCACTGTGCAAGCTAACATATTGAAATAGAAGGAGCATCATACCACTACAAATCTACCAAGACCTGGCCGTCCCTCTAAACTTTCATCTCAAATAAGGAGAAGACTGATCAGAGATGCAGCCAACTTACCAATTTTGAACTGCATTTAGCCAACTTTTTTATTTTAGGCCTACTAAGTCTGTGTGAGCCTCTCATAACAGTTGTCTTCCTCTGCTGAAAAAAGCTATGCCGCCTGGTTAGTCCGGTTACCAATTTTGAACTGCATTTAGCCTATTTTTTTGTTTTAGGCCTACTAAGTCTGTCTGCGCCACTCATTATAGCTGTCCTCCATTGAACAAAGCTATGCCGCCTGTGTACTCCAGTTACCAATTTTGAACTGCATTTAGCCTACTTTTTTATTTTAGGCCTACTAAGTCTGTGTGAGCCTCTCATAACAGCTGTCCTCCTGTGCTGAAAAAAGCTATGCCACCTGTGTACTCCTCTTACCAATTTTGAACTGCATTTTGCCTTCTTTTCTATTTTAGGCCTACTAAGTCTGTGTGAGCCTCTCATAACAGTTATCCTCCTCCGCTGAAAAAAGCCATGCCGCCTGGTTAGTCCTGTTACCAATTTTGAACTGCACTTAGCCTACTTTTTTATTTTAGGCCTACTAAGTCTGTCTGCGCCACTCAATATAGCTGTCCTCCATTGAACAAAGCTATGTCGCCTGTATACTCCAGTTACCAATTTTGAACTGCATTTAGCCTACTTACTTATTTAGGCCTACTAACTGTGTCTGCCTCCCATTACAGTTGTCCTCCACTGAACAAAGCTGAGTCTCAATTTTCACCGTTTCAGATATTAAACTGCATTTGGCCTACTTGTTTGGTTGGGCCTACTAATGGTGTCTGCCGCTGCTTGTTGTTCTCCTCCACTGAACAAAGCTGAGCCTCAATTTTCACAGTTTCAGATATTAAACTGCATTTGGCCCACTTCTTTGGTTTGGCCTTCTAACGGTGTCTGCCGCTGCTTGTTGTTCTCCACTGAACAAAGCTGAGCCTCAATTTTCACAGTTTCAGATATTAACCTGCATTTGGCCTACTTGTTTGGTTAGGCCTACTAACGGTATCTGCCGCTCCTTGCTTTTCTTCTCCACTGAACAAAGCAATGCCGCCTGTCTACTCCTGTTACCAATTTTGAACTGCATTTAGCCTACTTACTTATTTGGGCCTAGTAACTGTGTCAGCCACTCCTTACAGTTGTCCTCCACTGAACAAAGCAATGCCGTCTGTGTACTCCTGTTACCAATTTTGAACTGCTTTTAGCCTACTTTTTTATTTTGGGACTATATCTGTGTTTCCTCCTCATCCCTGCCATTGCCCAGCCACTGCTACATGAGTCTGCTGGTACATTGACCCAGACCACTACATTCCCCTTGCAATCTACACAGCCAGAATTTGACCCTGCTGAAAGTCAGGTTCCACTTCCCGCATACTATGCCACCTTACACGGGGAAAAAGAGGAAGGTGCAGATGAAAGTGCAGGTTCCTTCATCAGGTGGGGGTCATACTCGTTGGCACTGGCACAGGGCCCTGTTGTGAATTCTGTGGCAGAGCTCCCTCCTGTGGTCACAAGTGGTACTTCGGCTGATTCTCTCTGTGAGCTTCTGTTGGTGGAGGGAAGTGGTACTGCGGCTTCTGAGTTTCCTCCCTCAGGTGATCTGGTGAGGTCGTTAGGTGCTTCTCTACTTAACTCCACCTAATGCTTTTATCCTGGCTTCCTGTCAATGTTCCAGTGTTGGACTTGCTTTTCCCTGGATCATTCCTGTGGCCTGCTGCTTTGCATAGCTAAGTTCTTCTTTGCTATTTGTTTGCTATTTTTTCTGTCCAGCTTGTCTAATTTGTTGCTGGAAGCTCTGGGACGCAAAAGGTGTACCTCCGTGCCGTTAGTTCGGTACGGAGGGTCTTTTTGCCCCCTTTGCGTGGTGTTCTTTAGGGTTTTGTGTAGACCACAAAGTTACCTTTTCTATCCTCGATCTGTTAAGAAAGTCGGGCCTCACTTTGCTGAATCTATTTCATCTCTACGTTTGTCTTTTCATCTTAACTCACAGTCATTATATGTGGGGGGCTGCCTTTTCCTTTGGGGTATTTCTCTGAGGCAAGGTAGGCTTATTTTCTATCTTCAGGCTAGTTAGTTTCTCAGGCTGTGCCGAGTTACATAGGCAGAGTTAGGCGCAATCCACGGCTGCCTCTAGTGTTGTTTGGAGAGGATTAGGGATTGCGGTCTGCAGAGTTCCCACGTCTCAGAGCTCGTTCTATGATTTTGGGTTATTGTCAGATCACTGTATGTGCTCTGACCGCTATGTCCATTGTAGTACTGCATTGCCTTTCATAACAGTACAGGAAGCCAAAAATACTAATGATTCTCAATAGAGGGAAAAAAGAAGTTCTGAGACCATTTTTTTTTCTTTGCACTGTGTTTTGCCTTTTTTTTCCCCTAGACATTTGGGTGGTTCAGTACACAGGTGTAGCGATGGACATTAGAAGTCTGTCTTCATTTGTGGATCAGCTCTCGGCAAGAGTACAAAAGATTCAAGACACTATTGATCAGAAAGCCATGTTGGAACCAAGAATTCCTATTCCTGATTTGTTTTTTGGAGATAGAACTAAGTTTCTGAGTTTCAAAAATAATTGTAAATTATTTCTGGCCTTGAAACCTCGCTCCTCTGGTGATCCAGTTCAACAGGTTTTGATTGTTATTTCTTTTTTGCGCGGCGACCCTCAGGACTGGGCATTTTCTCTTGCGCCAGGGGATCCTGCATTGAGTAATATCGATGCGTTTTTCCTGGTGCTCGGATTGCTGTACGATGAACCTAATTCAGTGGATCAGGCAGAGAAAAATTTGCTGGCTCTTTGTCAGGGTCAGGATGAGATAGAGGTATATTGTCAGAAATTTAGAAAGTGGTCCGTGCTCACTCAATGGAATGAATCTGCGCTGGCAGCTATGTTCAGAAAGGGTCTCTCTGAAGCCCTTAACGATGTCTTGGTGGGATTTCCTATGCCTGCTGGTTTGAATGAGTCTATGTCTTTGGCCATTCAGATCGGTCGACGCTTGCGTGAGCGTAAATCTGTGGACCATTTGGCGGTATAACCTGAGCTTAAACCTGAGCCTATGCAGTGCGATAGGACTTTGACCAGAATTAAACGGCAAGAACACAGACGTCTGAATGGGCTGTGTTTCTACTGTGGTGATTCCACTCATGCTATCTCTGATTGTCCTAAGCGCACTAAGCGGTTCGCTAGGTCTGCCACCATTGGTACGGTACAGTCAAAATTTCTTCTGTCCGTTACCTTGATCCGCTCTTTGTCATCGTATTCTGTCATGGCATTTGTGGATTCAGGCGCTGCCCTGAATTTGATGGACTTGGAGTATGCTAAGCGTTGTGGGTTTCTCTTAGAGCGCTTGCAGTGTCCTATTCCATTGAGAGGAATTGATGCCACGCCTTTGGCCAAGAATAAGCCTCAATACTGGACCCAGCTGACCATGTGCATGGCTCCTGCACATCAGGAGGTTATTCGCTTTCTGGTGTTGCATAATCTGCATGATGTGGTCGTGTTGGGGTTGCCATGGCTACAAGCCCATAATCCAGTATTAGATTGGAAATCCATGTCGGTGTCCAGCTGGGGTTGTCAGGGGGTACATGGTGATGTTCCATTTCTGTCAATTTCGTCATCCACCCCTTCTGAGATTCCAGAGTTCTTGTCTGATTACCGGGATGTATTTGATGAGCCCAAGTCCGATGCCCTACCTCCGCATAGGGATTGTGATTGTGCTATCAATTTGATTCCTGGTAGTAAATTCCCAAAAGGTCGACTGTTTAATTTATCCGTGCCTGAGCACGCCGCTATGCGCAGTTATGTGAAGGAATCCCTGGAGAAGGGGCATATTCGCCCGTCATCGTCACCATTATGAGCGAGGTTCTTTTTTGTAGCCAAGAAGGATGGTTCGCTGAGACCTTGTATAGATTACCGCCTTCTAAATAAGATCACGGTTAAATTTCAGTACCCCTTGCCATTGTTATCTGATTTGTTTGCTCGGATTAAGGGGGCTAGTTGGTTCACCAAGATAGATCTTCGTGGTGCGTATAATCTGGTGCGAATCAGGCGAGGAGATGAATGGAAAACTGCATTTAATACGCCCGAGGGTCATTTTGAGTATCTAGTGATGCCATTCGGACTTGCCAATGCTCCATCAGTGTTTCAGTCCTTTATGCATGACATCTTCCGAGAGTACCTGGATAAATTCCTGATTGTGTACTTGGATGACATTTTGATCTTCTCGGACGATTGGGAGTCTCATGTGAAGCAGGTCAGAACAGTTTTTCAGGTCCTGCGTGCTAATTCTTTGTTTGTGAAGGGATCAAAGTGTCTCTTTGGTGTGCAGAAGGTTTCATTTTTGGGGTTCATCTTTTCCCCTTCTACTATCGAGATGGATCCTGTTAAGGTCCAAGCCATCCATGATTGGACTCAGCCGACATCTCTGAAAAGTCTGCAAAAGTTCCTGGGCTTTGCTAATTTTTATCGTCGCTTCATCTGCAATTGTTCTAGTATTGCCAAACCATTGACCGATTTGACCAAGAAGGGTGCTGATTTGGTCAATTGGTCTTCTGCTGCTGTGGAAGCTTTTCAAGAGTTGAAGCGTCGTTTTTCTTCTGCCCCTGTGTTGTGTCAACCAGATGTTTCTCTTCCGTTCCAGGTCGAGGTTGATGCTTCTGAGATTGGAGCAGGGGCTGTTTTGTCGCAGAGAGGTTCTGATTGCTCAGTGATGAAACCATGCGCTTTTTTTCCAGGAAGTTTTCGCCTGCTGAGCGAAATTATGATGTGGGCAACCGAGAGTTGCTGGCCATGAAGTGGGCATTCGAGGAGTGGCGTCATTGGCTTGAAGGAGCTAAGCATCGCGTGGTGGTATTGACTGATCAGAAGAACTTGACTTATCTTGAGTCTGCTAAGCGGTTGAATCCTAGACAGGCTCGTTGGTCGCTGTTTTTTGCTCGTTTTGACTTTGTGATTTCGTACCTTCCGGGCTCTAAAAATGTGAAGGCGGATGCTCTGTCTAGGAGTTTTGTGCCCGACTCTCCGGGTTTGTCTGAGCCGGCGGGTATCCTCAAGGAAGGAGTAATTGTGTCTGCCATCTCTCCTGATTTGCGGCGGGTGCTGCAAAAATTTCAGGCTAATAAACCTGATCGTTGTCCAGCGGAGAGACTGTTTGTACCTGATAGGTGGACCAATAAAGTTATCTCTGAGGTTCATTGTTCGGTGTTGGCTGGTCATCCTGGAATCTTTGGTACCAGAGAGTTGGTGGCTAGATCCTTTTGGTGGCCGTCTCTGTCGCGGGATGTGCGTGTTTTTGTGCAGTCCTGTGGGATTTGTGCTCGGGCTAAGCCCTGCTGTTCTCGTGCCAGTGGGTTGCTTTTGCCCTTGCCGGTCCCGAAGAGGCCTTGGACACATATCTCTATGGATTTTATTTCTGATCTTCCCGTTTCTCAAAAGATGTCGGTCATTTGGGTGGTCTGTGATCGCTTTTCTAAGATGGTCCATCTGGTACCCTTGTCTAAATTGCAATATCATAAGCTATCCTAAAATAATAAATCTTTATTAATCAAAAGAACCCACACGTTGGTTCACACCACAGAACGGACCAAAATAACAAAAACAAAAATATGTGCTCAAAAGAACCAACACTAAGTTTAAAAATGGGGTATGCTGTGTATCCCTAGTGAGTACTGCACTCGTAGCCTGCCTGTCTGTGGAGGTTGGCACCCTACAGGGGGAACGTATTGGCGCCCCCACTCCGCGGCGGCTGTCCCTAGATGTACTGATGTGCCCTAAGATAGCCACGGGGCACCCACTACCCACAACCTAGGGCCCACTACAGGCTAGACATAGATATTCCTACACTAAGGGAACACTAGATCCCCATACATAAAAACAAATGTAAAGAACACATAATGCAAACAGATGTAGACGTACTGTCAGGGAATCCTTATTGAGGCACAGTTTCTATAGGTTCATTGCGCCAGTCATGGCAGATCCCACTGACTATGGCTGAACCGATACAGCAGTGTCACCCAAGAATGTACAAGTGTGCAACCATATGTGCCGATGTCATAATAAAGACACTTATCTCCCTCTGTACGCAGTTTGCCGCAGACCACAGCGCCTCTACGCGTTTCGCCCTTGGCGGGCTCCTCAGGAGGCAAGATTCATCGATACAGTGTGTCCTGATGCGGTGTCATGGCTAAACAGCCCTTAGGTCCCACGCTTTTTAAACCCCCCCGCCTCCTTTGCAGCCGATCATATGCCCAGCCTCCTACCTGAGCATTTCCGGTGTGCGCGATACGACCGCGCATGCTCCCGCTGACCCGCAAAGGATTCCCCCTCGCGCCGATGTGGCGTCCGGGTCCCTGCTGTCTTTCCGTTTCCGGGGCATGCGCTGAGCAGTTCGCGCTACTTCCGGGTTACCCATCTCAAGCGCAGACCGCGTATATTTCCGATTCACCATTTGCAGCTACGCCCTTCAACTAGTGTAGACTGCGCCTGCGCACTTCTCGTCCATATCCCATAGCGGGAAAACAGGTCCATATCGATCTTTTTACTTTCTCCAGTGGGATATTTGGGGCTGGACCACATTTGTTTCACAATATTCACCTCCCCCTTATTTTTGGGTGTTCTAATGTCGGAAGAGGCAGCCATAGCACACCGCCGCAGATCGTTGGCGCATGCGTATGGTCAAAGTCAACCCGACGTCAGCCCATCATACAGGGGGGGGGGTTGGGGGCCTCACAGCCTCTTTCCCATTGTCCCGCATACCCTCCAGCCTCCCAGTCAAAGATACGGACTCCACCAGTGCTCCTCCCATCTATGTACACCCCCCAGTATGTACCGCGCCTACACACCACCTACACAAAGACCGTGGCGGTGTGCCTGGTATATCCCAGTCCCCTTTAGATGTTTGGGCCATACTGTCTACTCTTTATTTTATTGATACTCATATGTCCGGAGCGCATGCGTATGGCTGTTATAGATAATGTTTCCTCCTACACATATAGGGGGGTTTTGTCCGCAGGAGGCATTGCACTGTGGCTTGAGGGTTGTGTGGGGTCATAGTCGGCGACGGGGAAGCGTGGTATTAATATATTGATCGATATTGCACACTAATCTGTACAGCTCCCATATTACATCGGGAGACTACAAACAAAAATTGGAAATATCCACGGCTTAAAAGTTATGACCTCTCATTAGTACTCCTAGTTTGACTAGACTCACAGAAAACAGGCAAATGACAGTTGATCATTCAGTCCCTTCGGTTCAAGGCTCCCCATTCTAAATATCCATTCACACTCCCTCCTTAGAATGGTCTTGTCCATGTCACCCCCCTCTGGGGTTAGTGTTCACCACTTCTATGATGGTAAACTTCACACTTTTAACATCTCCTCCATGACGGGTTTGTATATGTTTTGCCAGTGGGGTGTCCCGGTTATTTCTGATGTCCCCCATGTGCTATCCCACTCGTCGCCTGAATTCCCTTTTTGTTTTGCCTATATAGTCTTTTGGGCATGAGCATTTCGCCATGTACACTACCCCCGTAGTTTTACAATTAGAGAAGTCTCGTTGATAATAGGTTCTCCCTGTGCCCGAGCTACGGAATGATTTCCCTGGTTCCATCCATCTGCACATGCATGCGCGGTCGTATCGCGCGCACCGGAAATGCTCAGGTAGGAGGCTGGGCATATGATCGGCGGCAAAGGAGGCGGGGGGGTTTAAAAGGCGTGGGACCTAAGGGCTGTTTAGCCATGACACCGCATCAGGACACACTGTATCGATGAATCTTGCCTCCTGAGGAGCCCGCCAAGGGCGAAACGCGTAGAGGCGCTGTGGTCTGCGGCAAACTGCGTACAGAGGGAGATAAGTGTCTTTATTATGACATCAGCACATATGGTTGCACACTTGTACATTCTTGGGTGACACTGCTGTATCGGTTCAGCCATAGTCAGTGGGATCTGCCATGACTGGCGCAATGAACCTATAGAAACTGTGCCTCAATAAGGATTCCCTGACAGTACGTCTACATCTGTTTGCCTTATGTGTTCTTTACATTTGTTTTTATGTATGGGGATCTAGTGTTCCCTTAGTGTAGGAATATCTATGTCTAGCCTGTAGTGGGCCCTAGGTTGTGGGTAGTGGGTGCCCCGTGGCTATCTTAGGGCACATCAGTACATCTAGGGACAGCCGCCGCGGAGTGGGGGTGCCAATACGTTCCCCCTGTAGGGTGCCAACCTCCACAGACAGGCAGGCTACGAGTGCAGTACTCACTAGGGATACACAGCATACCCCATTTTTAAACTTAGTGTTGGTTCTTTTGAGCACATATTTTTGTTTTTGTTATTTTGGTCCATTCTGTGGTGTGAACCAACGTGTGGGTTCTTTTGATTAATAAAGATTTATTATTTTAGGATAGCTTATGATGTTGTAGTTGAGATCCTAGTTGGCATTATATTTTCTATAGATACCTTGTCTAAATTGCCTTGCTCCTCTGATTTGGTGCCATTGTTCTTCCAGCATGTGGTTCGTTTACATGGCATTCCAGAGAATATCGTTTCTGACAGAGGTTCCCAGTTTGTTTCAAGGTTTTGGCGAGCCTTTTGTGGTAGGATGGGCATTGACTTGTCTTTTTCCTCGGCTTTCCATCCTCAGACTAATGGCCAGACCGAACGAACCAATCAGACCTTGGAAACATATCTGAGATGCTTTGTCCTTTTTGCCTTTGGCTGAGTTCGCCCTTAATAATCGGGCCAGCTCGGCAACCTTGGTTTCGCCATTTTTCTGCAATTCTGTGTTCCATCCTCATTTCTCTTCAGGACAGGTTGAGTCTTCGGACTGTCCTGGTGTGGATACTGTGGTGGACAGGTTGCAGCAGATTTGGACTCATGTAGTGGACAATTTGACCTTGTCCCAGGAGAAGGCTCAACGTTTCGCTAATCGCAGACGCCGTGTGGGTCCCCGACTTCGTGTTGGGGATCTGGTTTGGTTATCTTCTCGTCATATTCCTATGAAGGTTTCCTCTCCTAAGTTTAAACCTCGTTTCATTGGTCCGTATAGGATTTCTGAGGTTCCTAATCCTGTGTCTTTTCGTCTGACCCTTCCAGATTCTTTTTCCATACATAACGTATTCCATAGGTCATTGTTGCGGAGATACGTGGCACCTATGGTTCCATCTGTTGATCCTCCTGCCCCGGTTTTGGTGGAGGGGGAAATGGAGTATATTGTGGAGAAGATTTTGGATTCTCGTGTTTCTAGACGGAAACTCCAGTATCTGGTTAAATGGAAGGGTTATGCTCTGATGTCCATGCTCCCGATCTTGTTCGTGCCTTTCATGTGGCTCATCCTGGTCGGCCTGGGGGCTCTGGTGAGGGTTCGGTGACCCCTCCTCAAGGGGGGGGTACTGTTGTGAATTCTGTGGCAGAGCTCCCTCCTGTGGTCACAAGTGGTACTTCGGCTGATTCTCTCTGTGAGCTTCTGTTGGTGGAGGGAAGTGGTACTGCGGCTTCTGAGTTTCCTCCCTCAGGTGATCTGGTGAGGTCGTTAGGTGCTTCTCTACTTAACTCCACCTAATGCTTTTATCCTGGCTTCCTGTCAATGTTCCAGTGTTGGACTTGCTTTTCCCTGGATCATTCCTGTGGCCTGCTGCTTTGCATAGCTAAGTTCTTCTTTGCTATTTGTTTGCTATTTTTTCTGTCCAGCTTGTCTAATTTGTTGCTGGAAGCTCTGGGACGCAAAGGGTGTACCTCCGTGCCGTTAGTTCAGTACGGAGGGTCTTTTTGCCCCCTTTGCGTGGTGTTCTTTAGGGTTTTGTGTAGACCGCAAAGTTACCTTTTCTATCCTCGATCTGTTAAGAAAGTCGGGCCTCACTTTGCTGAATCTATTTCATCTCTACGTTTGTCTTTTCATCTTAACTCACAGTCATTATATGTGGGGGGCTGCCTTTTCCTTTGGGGTATTTCTCTGAGGCAAGGTAGGCTTATTTTCTATCTTCAGGCTAGTTAGTTTCTCAGGCTGTGCCGAGTTGCATAGGCAGAGTTAGGCGTAATCCACGGCTGCCTCTAGTTGTGTTTGGAGAGGATTAGGGATTGCGGTCTGCAGAGTTCCCACGTCTCAGAGCTCGTTCTATGATTTTGGGTTATTGTCAGATCACTGTATGTGCTCTGACCGCTATGTCCATTGTAGTACTGAATTGCCTTTCATAACAGGGCCCCTCATAGTACGCAAAAGTGTCTCTGGCAGTGGGAGGCGCAGCCCGCCATCAAACACACCGCCGTACTATGAGTGGCCCTGTGCCAGTGCCAACTAGTGGGCCCCCCCTGCTTGCTCAGGATCGCAGCACTTGCAAAGTTGAAATACTTACCTCTCCCTGCTCCACCGCCGTGACGTATTCCGCGTTTCCTGGGCCCACGAAAATCTTGAGCCAGCCCTACTCCCCCATAACTTTAGCCAAAAGAGCCCCTGTTTTCAATGCCTAACTATTATTATAAAGTAAATTAAGATTGACAAGCTTCAATAATACGAATTGATGTTTTTGGCATTAAAATGGCCACTGTAGGTGTTTTCCTGTCCTCCACTCACTGCCGATTTTGATTCCCCATTGACTTGTATTGGGTTTCGTGTTTCGGCCGAACCCCGACTTTTCGCAATAATCGGCCGATTTCACCCGACCCGACTTTTGAGAAAGTCGGGTTTCACGAAACCTGACTCGATCCTAAAATAGTAAAAGTCGCTCAACTCTAGTGAACATGTGAAAGTGCCAGGTACAGTTAGGTCCATATATATTTGGACAAAGACAACATTTTTCTAATTTTGGTTATAGACATTACCATAATGAATTCTAAACAAAACAATTCAGATACAGTTGAAGTTCAGACTTTCAGCTTTCATTTGAGCGTATCCACATTAAAATTGGATGAAGGGTTTAGGAGTTTCAGCTCCTTAACATGTGCCACGCTGTTTTTAAAGGGACCAAAAGTAATTGGACAATTGACTCCAAGGCTATTTCATGGACAGGTGTGGGCAATCCCTTTGTTATGTCATTCTCAATTAAGCAGATAAATGGCCTGGAGTTGATTTGAGGTGTGGTGCTTGCATTTGGAAGGTTTTGCTGTCAAGTAAACATGCGGTCAAAGGAGCTCTCCATGCACGTGAAACAAGCCATCCTTAAGCTGCGGAAACAGAAAAAACCCATCCGAGAAATTGCTACAATATTAGGAGTGGCAAAATCTACAGTTTGGTACATCCCGAGAAAGAAAGAAAGCACTGGTGAACTCATCAATGCAAAAAGACCTGGGCGCCCACGGAAGACAACAGTTGTGGATGATCGCAGAATAACTCCATGGTGAAGAGAAACCCCTTCACAACAGCCAACCAAGTGAATAACAATCTCCAGGAGGTCGGCGCATCAATATCTAAATCTACCATAAAGAGAAGACTGCATGAAAGCAAATACAGAGGGTTCACTGCACGGTGCAAGTCACTCATAAGCATCAAGAATAAAAAGGCTAAAAACATCTAAAAAAGCCAGCACAGTTCTGGAAGAACATTCTTTGGACAGATGAAACCAAGATCAACCTCTAACAGAATGATGGAAAGAGAAAAGTACGGCGAAGACGTGGTACAGCTCATAATACAAAGCATACTGCATCATCTGTAAAACACGACGGAGGCAGTGTGATGGCTTGGGCATGCATGGCTGCTAGGGTTGAGCGGCGAAACGGATCGTTCATTTTCAAAAGTCGCCGACTTTTGGCAAAGTCGGGTTTCATGAAACCCGACCCGACCCCTGTGTGGGGTCGGCCATGTGGTACGCGACTTTCGTGCCAAAGTCGCGTTTCAATGAAACGAAAAGCGCAATTTCTCAGCCAATGAAGGTGGACGCAGAGTTTGGGCTGCGTGATGACATAGGTCCTGGTCCCCACCATCTTAGAGAAGGGCATTGCAGTGATTGGCTTGCTGTCTGAGGCATCACAGGGGCTATAAAGAGGCGTTCCCGCCGACCGCCATCTTACTGCTGCTGATCTGAGCCTAGGGAGAGGTTGCTGCCGCTTCGTCAGAAGCAGGGATAGTGTTAGGCAGGGTCCATTAACCACCAAACCGCTTGTGCTGTAGCGATTTCCACTGTCCAACACCACCTTTTGTTTGCAGGGACAGTGGAAGCTACATTTTTTTTCCTCAGTGCTGTAGCTCATTGGGCTGCCCTAGAAGGCTCCCTGATAGCTGCATTGCTGTGTGTACGCCGCTGTGCAAACCAACTGCTTTTTTCAAAGCACAAATCCTGTTGTTCTTTCCTTTCTGCACAGCTATCTTTTTTGTTTGTCCACACTTTTTATTGAATTTGTGCATCAGTCCACTCCTTATTGCTGCCTGCCATACCTGGCTGAGATTACTGCATGGAGATAGTAATTGTAGGACAGTCCCTTTTTTTTTTAATTCTCCCTAAAAAAAATAAGTTGTGGGAGATAAGATTGGCATTTCTGCTAGAGTGCCATCCCTGTGTGTGCCATCTCTCTCACATAGTGGGCCATACAAAGCCTTTTTTTTTCTTTTTTTTTATTGGGTTTATAAATTGTCCCTGAAAAAAAAAACAGTGGGAGATTAATATTGGCCTTTGGGCTTGTGTGCCAGTCCTGAGTGTGCCATCTCTCTCTCAAATAGTGGGCCAAAGAAAGCCTATTTAAAAAAAAAAAAAAAAAAATTTGGTTTCTAAATTCTCCCTGAAAAAATAACAAAAAACCGTGGGAGATTAATATTGGCCTTTCTGCTTGTGTGCCAGTCCTGACTCCTGAGTGTGCCATCTCTCTCTCTCAAATAGTGGGCCATAGAAAACCTATTTATTTATTTTTTATTTGGTTTCTAAATTCTCCCTGAAAAAATAAAAAAAAAAACAGTGGGAGATTAATATTGCCCTTTCTGCTTGTGTGCCAGTCCTGACTCCTGAGTGTGCCATCTCTCTCTCTCAAATAGTGGGCCATAGAAAGCCTATTTTTTTTTATTTGGTTTCTAAATTCTCCCTGAAAAAATAAAAAAAAAAACAGTGGGAGATTAATATTGGCCTTTCTGCTTGTGTGCCTGTCCTGACTCCTGAGTGTGCCATCACTCTCTCTCAAATAGTGGGCCATAGAAAGCCTGTTTATTTTTTTTTAATTGGTTTCTAAATTCTCCCTGAAAAATTTAAAAAAAACAGTGGGAGATTAATATTGGCTTTTCTGCTTGTGTGCCAGTCCTGACTCCTGAGTGTGCCATCTCTCTCTCTCAAATAGTGGGCCATAGAAAGCCTATTTTTTTTTATTTGGTTTCTAAATTCTCCCTGAAAAAATAAAAAAAACAGTGGGAGATTAATATTGGCCTTTCTGCTTGAGTGCCAGTCCTGACTCCTGAGTGTGCCATCTCTCTCTCTCAAATAGTGGGCCATAGAAAGCCTATTTTTTTTTTGTTTATATTTGGTTTCTAAATTCTCCCTGAAAAAATAAAAAAAAAACAGTGAGAGATTAATATTGGCCTTTCTGCTTGTGTGCCAGTCCTGACTCCTGAATGTGCCATCTCTCTCTCAAATAGTGGGCCATAGAAAGCCTATTTATTTATTTTTTTATTTGGTTTCTAAATTCTCCCTGAAAAAATAAAAAAAAAACAGTGGGAGATTAATATTGGCCTTTCTGCTTGTGTGCCAGTCCTGACTCCTGAGTGTGCCATCTCTCTCTCAAATAGTGGGCCATAGAAAGCCTATTTATTTTTTTTATTTGGTTTCTAAATTCTCCCTGAAAAATAAAAAAAAAACAGTGGGATATTAATATTGGCCTTTCTGCTTGTGTGCCAGTCCTGACTCCTGAGTGTGCCATCTCTCTCTCAAATAGTGGGCCATAGAAAGCCTATTTATTTTTTTTTTATTTGGTTTCTAAATTCTCCCTGAAAAAATAAAAAAAACAGTGGGAGATTAATATTGGCCTTTCTGCTTGAGTGCCAGTCCTGACTCCTGAGTGTGCCATCTCTCTCTCTCAAATAGTGGGCCATAGAAAGCCTATTTTTTTTTATATATTTGGTTTCTAAATTCTCCCTGAAAAAATAAAAAAAAAACAGTGGGAGATTAATATTGGCCTTTCTGCTTGTGTGCCAGTCCTGACTCCTGAATGTGCCATCTCTCTCTCAAATAGTGGGCCATAGAAAGCCTATTTATTTTTTTTTTATTTGGTTTCTAAATTCTCCCTGAAAAAATAAAAAAAAAACAGTGGGAGATTAATATTGGCCTTTCTGCTTGTGTGCCAGTCCTGACTCCTGAGTGTGCCATCTCTCTCTCAAATAGTGGGCCATAGAAAGCCTATTTATTTTTTTTATTTGGTTTCTAAATTCTCCCTGAAAAATAAAAAAAAAACAGTGGGAGATTAATATTGGCCTTTCTGCTTGTGTGCCAGTCCTGACTCCTGAGTGTGCCATCTCTCTCTCAAATAGTGGGCCATAGAAAGCCTATTTATTTTTTTTATTTGGTTTCTAAATTCTCCCTGATAAATTTAAAAAAAAACAGTGGGAGATTAATATTGGCCTTTCTGCTTGTGTGCCAGTCCTGACTCCTGAGTGTGCCATCTCTCTCTCAAATAGTGGGCCATAGAAAGCCTATTTTTTTTTTATTTGGTTTCTAAATTCTCCATGAAAAAATAAAAAAAAACAGTGGGAGATTAATATTGGCCTTTCTGCTTGTGTGCCAGTCCTGACTCCTGAGTGTGCCATCTCTCCGTTCTCTCTCAGGCTACGTTCACATTGGCGTTCCGCCAATGTGCGTCGCTGTTGCGCCAGCGACGCAGCGGCGACGCGCCCCTATGTTTAACATAGGGGACGCGTGCGTTTTTTGGGTGGCGTTTTTTGACACTTGCGTCGTTTACGATGCTAGCGTCGGACGCAAGAAAATGCAACAAGTTGCATTTTCTGTGCGTCCGATTCTCGTCAAAAAACGACGCACGCGTCGCAAAACGCGCGCGTTTTTGCGTGCGTTTGTGCACGTTTTTCGTGCGTCGCGCGTTGCGTCGCCGACGCAGGGCGGCGCAACGCTAGTGTGAACGTAGCCTCAAATAGTGGGCCATAGAAAGCCTATTTTTTTTTTTTTATTTGGTTTCTAAATTCTCCCTGAAAAAATTAAAAAAACCAGTGGGAGATTAATATTGGCCTTTCTGCTTGTGTGCCAGTCCTGACTCCTGAGTGTGCCATCTCTCTCTCAAATAGTGGGCCATAGAAAGCCTATTTATTTATTTTTTATTTGGTTTCTAAATTCTCCCTGAAAAATAAAAAAAAAAAACAGTGGGAGATTAATATTGGCCTTTCTGCTTGTGTGCCAGTCCTGACTCCTGAGTGTGCCATCTCTCTCTCTCAAATAGTGGGCCATAGAAAGCCTATTTTTTTTATTTGGTTTCTAAATTCTCCCTGAAAAAATAAAAAAAAACAGTGGGAGATTAATAGTGGCCTTTCTGCTTGTGTGCCAGTCCTGACTCCTGAGTGTGCCATCTCTCTCTCTCTCTCTCTCAAATAGTGGGCCATAGAAAGCCTATTTTTTTTTTATATATTTGGTTTCTAAATTCTCCCTGAAAAAATAAAAAAAAAACAGTGAGAGATTAATATTGGCCTTTCTGCTTGTGTGCCAGTCCACTCCTGACTCCTGAGTGTGCCATCTCTCTCTCTCTCTCAAATAGTGGGCCATAGAAAGCCTATTTTTTTTTTATTTGGTTTCTAAATTCTCCCTGAAAAAATAAAAAAAACAGTGGGAGATTAATATTGGCCTTTCTGCTTGTGTGCCAGTCCTGACTCCTGAGTGTGCCATCTCTCTCTCAAATAGTGGGCCATAGAAAGCCTATTTTTTTTGTTTATATTTGGTTTCTAAATTCTCCCTGAAAAAATAAAAAAAAACAGTGGGAGATTAATATTGGCCTTTCTGCTTGTGTGCCAGTCCTGACTCCTGAGTGTGCCATCTCTCTCTCTCTCAAATAGTGGGCCATAGAAAGCCTATTTATTTTTTTTTTATTTGGTTTCTAAATTCTCCCTGAAAAAAAAAAACAGTGGGAGATTAATATTGGCCTTTCTGCTTGTGTGCCAGTCCTGACTCCTGAGTGTGCCATCTCTCTCTCTCAAATAGTGGGCCATAGAAAGCCTATTTTTTTTTATATATTTGGTTTCTAAATTCTCCCTGAAAAAATAAAAAAAAAACAGTGGGAGATTAATATTGGCCTTTCTGCTTGTGTGCCAGTCCACTCCTGACTCCTGAGTGTGCCATCTCTCTCTCAAATAGTGGGCCATAGAAAGCCTATTTATTCTTTTTTATTTGGTTTCTAAATTCTCCCTGAAAAAATTAAAAAAAGCAGTGGGAGATTAATATTGCCCTTTCTGCTTGTGTGCCAGTCCTGACTCCTGAGTGTGCCATCTCTCTCTCTCAAATAGTGGGCCATAGAAAGCCTATTTTTTTTTATTTGGTTTCTAAATTCTCCCTGAAAAAATAAAAAAAAAACAGTGGGAGATTAATATTGCCCTTTCTGCTTGTGTGCCAGTCCTGACTCCTGAGTGTGCCATCTCTCTCTCTCAAATAGTGGGCCATAGAAAGCCTATTTTTTTTTATTTGGTTTCTAAATTCTCCCTGAAAAAATAAAAAAAAAAACAGTGGGAGATTAATATTGGCCTTTCTGCTTGTGTGCCTGTCCTGACTCCTGAGTGTGCCATCACTCTCTCTCAAATAGTGGGCCATAGAAAGCCTGTTTATTTTTTTTTAATTGGTTTCTAAATTCTCCCTGAAAAATTTAAAAAAAACAGTGGGAGATTAATATTGGCTTTTCTGCTTGTGTGCCAGTCCTGACTCCTGAGTGTGCCATCTCTCTCTCTCAAATAGTGGGCCATAGAAAGCCTATTTTTTTTTATTTGGTTTCTAAATTCTCCCTGAAAAAATAAAAAAAACAGTGGGAGATTAATATTGGCCTTTCTGCTTGAGTGCCAGTCCTGACTCCTGAGTGTGCCATCTCTCTCTCTCAAATAGTGGGCCATAGAAAGCCTATTTTTTTTTGTTTATATTTGGTTTCTAAATTCTCCCTGAAAAAATTAAAAAAAAACAGTGAGAGATTAATATTGGCCTTTCTGCTTGTGTGCCAGTCCTGACTCCTGAATGTGCCATCTCTCTCTCAAATAGTGGGCCATAGAAAGCCTATTTATTTTTTTTTTATTTGGTTTCTAAATTCTCCCTGAAAAAATAAAAAAAAAACAGTGGGAGATTAATATTGGCCTTTCTGCTTGTGTGCCAGTCCTGACTCCTGAGTGTGTCATCTCTCTCTCAAATAGTGGGCCATAGAAAGCCTATTTATTTTTTTTATTTGGTTTCTAAATTCTCCCTGAAAAATAAAAAAAAAACAGTGGGATATTAATATTGGCCTTTCTGCTTGTGTGCCAGTCCTGACTCCTGAGTGTGCCATCTCTCTCTCAAATAGTGGGCCATAGAAAGCCTATTTATTTTTTTTTTATTTGGTTTCTAAATTCTCCCTGAAAAAATAAAAAAAACAGTGGGAGATTAATATTGGCCTTTCTGCTTGAGTGCCAGTCCTGACTCCTGAGTGTGCCATCTCTCTCTCTCAAATAGTGGGCCATAGAAAGCCTATTTTTTTTTATATATTTGGTTTCTAAATTCTCCCTGAAAAAATAAAAAAAAAACAGTGGGAGATTAATATTGGCCTTTCTGCTTGTGTGCCAGTCCTGACTCCTGAATGTGCCATCTCTCTCTCAAATAGTGGGCCATAGAAAGCCTATTTATTTTTTTTTTATTTGGTTTCTAAATTCTCCCTGAAAAAATAAAAAAAAAACAGTGGGAGATTAATATTGGCCTTTCTGCTTGTGTGCCAGTCCTGACTCCTGAGTGTGCCATCTCTCTCTCAAATAGTGGGCCATAGAAAGCCTATTTATTTTTTTTATTTGGTTTCTAAATTCTCCCTGAAAAATAAAAAAAAAACAGTGGGAGATTAATATTGGCCTTTCTGCTTGTGTGCCAGTCCTGACTCCTGAGTGTGCCATCTCTCTCTCAAATAGTGGGCCATAGAAAGCCTATTTATTTTTTTTATTTGGTTTCTAAATTCTCCCTGATAAATTTAAAAAAAAACAGTGGGAGATTAATATTGGCCTTTCTGCTTGTGTGCCAGTCCTGACTCCTGAGTGTGCCATCTCTCTCTCAAATAGTGGGCCATAGAAAGCCTATTTTTTTTTTATTTGGTTTCTAAATTCTCCATGAAAAAATAAAAAAAAACAGTGGGAGATTAATATTGGCCTTTCTGCTTGTGTGCCAGTCCTGACTCCTGAGTGTGCCATCTCTCCGTTCTCTCTCAGGCTACGTTCACATTGGCGTTCCGCCAATGTGCGTCGCTGTTGCGCCAGCGACGCAGCGGCGACGCGCCCCTATGTTTAACATAGGGGACGCGTGCGTTTTTTGGGTGGCGTTTTTTGACACTTGCGTCGTTTACGATGCTAGCGTCGGACGCAAGAAAATGCAACAAGTTGCATTTTCTGTGCGTCCGATTCTCGTCAAAAAACGACGCACGCGTCGCAAAACGCGCGCGTTTTTGCGTGCGTTTGTGCACGTTTTTTCGTGCGTCGCGCGTTGCGTCGCCGACGCAGGGCGGCGCAACGCTAGTGTGAACGTAGCCTCAAATAGTGGGCCATAGAAAGCCTATTTTTTTTTTTTTATTTGGTTTCTAAATTCTCCCTGAAAAAATTAAAAAAAACAGTGGGAGATTAATATTGGCCTTTCTGCTTGTGTGCCAGTCCTGACTCCTGAGTGTGCCATCTCTCTCTCAAATAGTGGGCCATAGAAAGCCTATTTATTTATTTTTTATTTGGTTTCTAAATTCTCCCTGAAAATTAAAAAAAAAAAACAGTGGGAGATTAATATTGGCCTTTCTGCTTGTGTGCCAGTCCTGACTCCTGAGTGTGCCATCTCTCTCTCTCAAATAGTGGGCCATAGAAAGCCTATTTTTTTTATTTGGTTTCTAAATTCTCCCTGAAAAAATAAAAAAAAACAGTGGGAGATTAATAGTGGCCTTTCTGCTTGTGTGCCAGTCCTGACTCCTGAGTGTGCCATCTCTCTCTCTCTCTCTCTCAAATAGTGGGCCATAGAAAGCCTATTTTTTTTTTATATATTTGGTTTCTAAATTCTCCCTGAAAAAATAAAAAAAAAACAGTGAGAGATTAATATTGGCCTTTCTGCTTGTGTGCCAGTCCACTCCTGACTCCTGAGTGTGCCATCTCTCTCTCTCTCTCTCAAATAGTGGGCCATAGAAAGCCTATTTTTTTTTTATTTGGTTTCTAAATTCTCCCTGAAAAAATAAAAAAAACAGTGGGAGATTAATATTGGCCTTTCTGCTTGTGTGCCAGTCCTGACTCCTGAGTGTGCCATCTCTCTCTCAAATAGTGGGCCATAGAAAGCCTATTTTTTTTGTTTATATTTGGTTTCTAAATTCTCCCTGAAAAAATAAAAAAAAACAGTGGGAGATTAATATTGGCCTTTCTGCTTGTGTGCCAGTCCTGACTCCTGAGTGTGCCATCTCTCTCTCTCTCAAATAGTGGGCCATAGAAAGCCTATTTATTTTTTTTTTATTTGGTTTCTAAATTCTCCCTGAAAAAAAAAAACAGTGGGAGATTAATATTGGCCTTTCTGCTTGTGTGCCAGTCCTGACTCCTGAGTGTGCCATCTCTCTCTCTCAAATAGTGGGCCATAGAAAGCCTATTTTTTTTTATATATTTGGTTTCTAAATTCTCCCTGAAAAAATAAAAAAAAAACAGTGGGAGATTAATATTGGCCTTTCTGCTTGTGTGCCAGTCCACTCCTGACTCCTGAGTGTGCCATCTCTCTCTCAAATAGTGGGCCATAGAAAGCCTATTTATTCTTTTTTATTTGGTTTCTAAATTCTCCCTGAAAAAATTAAAAAAAACAGTGGGAGATTAATATTGCCCTTTCTGCTTGTGTGCCAGTCCTGACTCCTGAGTGTGCCATCTCTCTCTCTCAAATAGTGGGCCATAGAAAGCCTATTTTTTTTTATTTGGTTTCTAAATTCTCCCTGAAAAAATAAAAAAAAAACAGTGGGAGATTAATATTGACATTTTTGCTTGAGTGACAGTCCTGCGTGTGTGGCATCTCTCTCATTTGGTGCCACAGAAAACAGAGTGTGTAACATTGTGCCTGATTTACCTTGCGGTCTCACCCACCTGTAAAGGGATATCTAAATCATACTGAAGTTATCGCTCACCGTGTAAGGTGTTTGACAGCAACAAATACCGTTACTTTGGTTACGTTTTTAAAACAATGAGGAAGTCTGGTGGAAGAGGTCGTGGCCGTGGGCGTTCATTGCCAGCTGGTAATGATGGTAGTGGTAGTGGAGCATCAGGTGGTCGTGGGAAAAAAAATATAGCACCTGAGTCTGGAGCTGTGGAGCCAGGTTCGTCGTCTGGCTACACAAGGCCTCGAACGCTCCCTTTTCTGGGAGTAGGAAAACCGCTTTTAAAGCCGGAGCAGCAAGAGCAAGTTTTGGCTTACCTTGCTGACTCAGCCTCTAGCTTTTTTGCCTCCTCTTTTGAAACTGGTAAATGTAAAAGCAGCGCGTCGTTAGTGGATGTTCATGGTCAGTGACAAGTCGCTTCCTTGTCCTCTTCAGCAGAAACAACATCAGAGAAGGATGCAGCAGGCGACACAACGGGTTACTCCATGGAGCTCTTTACACATACCGTCCCTGGCTTAGAAAGTGAAACAGTTAACAGGCCATGCCCATTACTAGTTGAATCGGACATGGAGTGCACTGATGCACAGCCACAGCCAGACTACTATGCTGTTCCTTTGACTCAGACCACAACATTGCCCTCGCATGGTACTGATCCAGAATCAGACCCTGATGAGACTATGGTGCCCTGTCACGAACGCTATACCACTGACTTACACGGTGACACAGACGAAGTTGCACACGAGATAGAAGAGGAGGTTATAGATGACCCAGTTGTTGACCCCGATTGGCAGCCATTGGGGGAACAGGGTGCAGGCAGCAGTAGTTCTGAAGCGGAGGAGGAGGGGCCGCAGCAGGCATCAACATCGCAACAGGTTCCATCTGCCGGGCCTGTATCTGGCACAAAACGCGTGGCAAAGCCAAAACCTGTTGGAGGACAGCGTGGCCATCCGGTTAAAGCTAAGTCTGCAATGCCTGAAAAGGGATCCGATGCTCGAAAGCGTGCAGTCTGGCATTTTTTTTAAACAACATCCAATTGATCAGTGCAAAGTCATCTGTCAAAAATGTTCAACTACCTTAAGCAGAGGTCAGAATCTGAAAAGTCTCAATACAAGTTGCATGCATAGACATTTAACCACCATGCATTTTCAAGCCTGGACTAACTACCAAACGTCCCTTAAGGTTGTAGCACCCTCGGCCAATGAAGCTAGTCAGCAACGCCACATCCCTTCCGTCACTGTAAGGCCACCATTTTCCGCACCACCTGCAGTATCTGTGCAGGTTTCTTTGCCAGGCCAAAGCAGTCAGGGTCAGGGAATCACCAGTTTCGTAGTAGGAAACACTGCATCTAGGGCACCGGCGGAAACAATACCGTCTCCAACCGTCTCTCAGTCTGCCATGTCCACCGGCACACCCGCTAGTTCCACGATCTCCAGCTCTCCAGTCCAGCTCACCCTACATGAGACTCTGGTTAGAAAAAGGAAGTACTTATCCTCGCATCTGCGTACACAGGGTTTGAACGCCCACATAGCTAGACTAATCTCGTTAGAGATGATGCCCTACCGGTTAGTTGAAAGCGAAGCTTTCAAAGCCCTGATGGAGTACGCTGAACCACGCTACGAGCTACCCAGTCAACACTTCTTTTCGAGAAAAGCCATCCCAGCCCTCCACCAGCATGTTAAAGAGCGCATCGTCCATGCACTCAGGCAATCTGTGAGTACAAAGGTGCACCTGACAACAGATGCATGGACCAGTAGGCATGGTGTTATGAAAGGCAATTCAGTCTCACAATGGACATGGAGGTCAGAGCACACACAGTGATCTGACAATAACCCAAAATAACAGAACGAGCTCTAAGACGTGGGAACTCTGCAGACCGCAATCCCTGATCCTCTCCAAACACAACTAGAGGCAGCCGTGGATTGCGCCTAACGCTCCCTATGCAACTCGGCACAGCCTGAGAAACTAACTAGCCTGAAGATAGAAAAATAAGCCTACCTTGCCTCAGAGAAATACCCCCAAGGAAAAGGCAGCCCCCCACATATAATGACTGTGAGTAAGATGAAAAGACAAACGTAGGGATGAAATAGATTCAGCAAAGTGAGGCCCGATATTCTAGACAGAACGAGGATAGGAAAGATAACTTTGCGGTCTACACAAAACCCTAAAGAAAACCACGCAAAGGGGGCAAAAAGACACTCCGTACCGAACTAACGGCACGGAGGTACACCCTTTGCGTCCCAGAGCTTCCAGCAAAACAAATAGACAAGCTGGACAGAAAAAACAGCAACAAATAGCAAAGAAGCACTTAGCTATGCAGAGCAGCAGGCCACAGGAATGATCCAGAGAAACAGAAGTCCAACACTGGAACATTGACAGGAAGCATGAATCAAAGCATTAGGTGGGGTTAAGTAGAGAAGCACCTAACGACCTCACCAGATCACCTGAGGGAGGAAACTCAGAAGCCGCAGTACCAGTTTCCTCCACAAACGGAAGCTCCCAGAGAGAATCAGCCGAAGTACCACTTGTGACCACAGGAGGGAGCTCTGCCACAGAATTCACAACAGTACCCCCCCCCCTTGAGGAGGGGTCACCGAACCCTCACCAGAGCACCCAGGCCGACCAGGATGAGCCACATGAATGGCACGAACAAGATCGGGAGCATGGACATCAGAGGCAAAAACCCAGGAATTATCCTCCTGAGCATAACCCTTCCATTTAACCAGATACTGGAGTTTCCGTCTTGAAACACGAGAATCCAAAATCTTCTCCACAATATACTCCAATTCCCCCTCCACCAAAACCGGGGCAGGAGGGTCAACAGATGGAACCATAGGTGCCACGTATCTCCGCAACAATGACCTATGGAAGACATTATGTATGAAAAAAGAATCTGGGAGGGTCAGACGAAAAGACACAGGATTAATAACCTCAGAAATCCTATACGGACCAATGAAACGAGGTTTAAACTTCGGAGAGGAAACCTTCATAGGAATATGACGAGAAGATAACCAAACCAGATCCCCAACACGAAGTCGGGGACCCACACGGCGTCTGCGATTAGCGACAAGGTCAAATTGTCCACTACATGAGTCCAAATCTGCTGCAACCTGTCCACCACAGTATCCACACCAGGACAGTCCGAAGACTCAACCTGTCCTGAAGAGAAACGAGAATGGAACCCAGAATTGCAGAAAAATGGCGAAACCAAGGTAGCCGAGCTGGCCCGATTATTAAGGGCGAACTCAGCCAAAGGCAAAAAGGACACCCAGTCATCCTGATCGGCAGAAACAAAGCATCTCAGATAGGTTTCCAAGGTCTGATTGGTTCGTTCGGTCTGGCCATTAGTCTGAGGATGAAAAGCCGAGGAAAAAGACAAGTCAATGCCCATCCTACCACAAAAGGCTCGCCAAAACCTCGAAACAAACTGGGAACCTCTGTCAGAAACGATATTCTCTGGAATGCCACGCAAACGAACCACATGCTGGAAGAACAATGGCACCAGATCAGAGGAGGAAGGCAACTTGGACAAGGGTACCAGATGGACCATCTTAGAAAAGCGATCACAGACCACCCAAATGACTGACATCTTTTGAGAGACGGGAAGATCTGAAATAAAATCCATAGAGATATGTGTCCAAGGTCTCTTCGGGACCGGCAAGGGCAAAAGCAACCCACTGGCACGAGAACAGCAGGGCTTAGCCCGAGCACAAATCCCACAGGACTGCACAAAAGTACGCACATCCCGCAACAGAGATGGCCACCAAAAGAATCTAGCCACTAACTCTCTGGTACCAAAGATTTCAGGATGACCAGCCAACACCGAACAATGAACCTCAGAGATCACTTTATTTGTCCACCTATCCGGGACAAACAGTTTCTCCGCTGGACAACGATCAGGTTTATTAGCCTGAAATTTTTGCAGCACCCGCCGCAAATCAGGGGAGATGGCAGACACAATTACTCCTTCCTTGAGGATACCCGCCGGCTCAGATAAACCCGGAGAGTCGGGCACAAAACTCCTAGACAGAGCATCCGCCTTCACATTTTTAGAGCCCGGAAGGTACGAAATCACAAAGTCAAAAGGGGCGAAAAACAACGACCAACGAGCCTGTCTAGGATTCAAACGCTTAGCAGACTCGAGATAAGTCAAGTTCTTATGATCAGTCAATACCACCACACGATGCTTAGCTCCTTCAAGCCAATGACGCCACTCCTCGAATGCCCACTTCATGGCCAGCAACTCTCGGTTGCCCACATCATAACTCCGCTCAGCAGGCGAAAACTTCCTGGAAAAAAAAGCGCATGGTTTCATCACTGAACAATCAGAACCTCTCTGCGACAAAACAGCCCCTGCTCCAATCTCAGAAGCATCAACCTCGACCTGGAACGGAAGAGAAACATCTGGTTGACACAACACAGGGGCAGAAGAAAAACGACGCTTCAACTCTTGAAAAGCTTCCATAGCAGCAGAAGACCAATTGACCAAATCAGCACCCTTCTTGGTCAAATCGGTCAATGGTTTGGCAATACTAGAAAAATTGCAGATGAAGCGACGATAAAAATTAGCAAAGCCCAGGAACTTTTGCAGACTTTTCAGAGATGTCGGCTGAGTCCAATCATGGATGGCTTGGACCTTAACAGGATCCATCTCGATAGTAGAAGGGGAAAAGATGAACCCCAAAAATGAAACCTTCTGCACACCAAAGAGACACTTTGATCCCTTCACAAACAAAGAATTAGCACGCAGGACCTGAAAAACCGTTCTGACCTGTTTCACATGAGACTCCCAATCATCCGAGAAGATCAAAATGTCATCCAAGTACACAATCAGGAATTTATCCAGGTACTCTCGGAAGATGTCATGCATAAAGGACTGAAACACTGATGGAGCATTGGCAAGTCCGAATGGCATCACTAGATACTCAAAATGACCCTCAGGCGTATTAAATGCAGTTTTCCATTCATCGCCTCGCCTGATTCGCACCAGATTATACGCACCACGAAGATCAATCTTGGTGAACCAACTAGCCCCCTTAATCCGAGCAAACAAATCAGATAACAAAGGCAAGGGGTACTGAAATTTAACAGTGATCTCATTAAGAAGGCGATAATCTATACAAGGTCTCAGTGAACCATCCTTTTTGGCTACAAAAAAGAACCCTGCTCCTAATGGCGACGATGACGGGCGAATATGCCCCTTCTCCAGGGATTCCTTCACATAACTGCGCATAGCGGTGTGCTCAGGCACGGATAAATTAAACAGTCGACCTTTTGGGAATTTACCACCAGGAATCAAATTGATAGCACAATCACAATCCCTATGCGGAGGTAGGGCATCGGACTTGGGCTCATCAAATACATCCCGGTAATCAGACAAGAACTCTGGAACCTCAGAAGGGGTGGATGACGAAATTGACAAAAATGGAACATCACCATGTACCCCCTGACAACCCCAGCTGGACACCGACATGGATTTCCAATCCAATACTGGATTATGGGCTTGTAGCCATGGCAACCCCAACACGACCACATCATGCAGATTATGCAACACCAGAAAGCGAATAACCTCCTGATGTGCAGGAGCCATGCACATGGTCAGCTGGGTCCAGTATTGAGGCTTATTCTTGGCCAAAGGCGTAGCATCAATTCCTCTCAATGGAATAGGACACTGCAAGGGCTCCAAGAAAAACCCACAACGCTTAGCATATTCCAAGTCCATCAAATTCAGAGCAGCGCCTGAATCCACAAACGCCATGACAGAATATGATGACAACGAGCAGATCAAGGTAACGGACAGAAGAAATTTTGACTGTACCGTACCAATGGTGGCAGACCTAGCGAACCGCTTAGTGCGCTTAGGACAATCAGAGATAGCATGAGTGGAATCACCACAGTAGAAACACTGCCCATTCAGACGTCTGTGTTCTTGCCGTTCAACTCTGGTCAAAGTCCTATCGCACTGCATAGGCTCAGGTTTAAGCTCAGGTAATACCGCCAAATGGTGCACAGATTTACGCTCACGCAAGCGTCGACCGATCTGAATAGCCAAAGACATAGACTCATTCAAACCAGCAGGCATAGGAAATCCCACCATGACATCCTTAAGGGCTTCAGAGAGACCCTTTCTGAACATAGCTGCCAGCGCAGATTCATTCCATTGAGTGAGCACTGACCATTTTCTAAATTTCTGGCAATATACCTCTATCTCATCCTGACCCTAACAAAGAGCCAGCAAATTCTTTTCTGCCTGATCCACTGAGTTAGGCTCATCGTACAGCAATCCGAGCACCAGGAAAAACGCATTGACATCACCCAATGCAGGATCTCCTGGCGCAAGAGAAAATGCCCAGTCCTGAGGGTCGCCGCGCAAAAAAGAAATAATAATCAAAACCTGTTGAACTGGATCACCAGAGGAACGAGGTTTCAAGGCCAGAAATAACTTACAATTATTTTTGAAACTCAGAAACTTAGTTCTATCTCCAAAAAACAAATCAGGAATAGGAATTCTTGGTTCTAACATAGATTTCTGATCAATAGTGTCTTGAATCTTTTGTACTCTTGCCGAGAGCTGATCCACAAATGAAGACAGACTTCTAATGTCCATCGCTACACCTGTGTACTGAACCACCCAAATGTCTAGGGGAAAAAGAAGACAAAACACAATGCCAAGAAAAAAAAATGGTCTCAGAACTTCTTTTTTCCCTCTATTGAGAATCATTAGTACTTTTGGCTTCCTGTACTGTTATGAAAGGCAATTCAGTCTCACAATGGACATGGAGGTCAGAGCACACACAGTGATCTGACAATAACCCAAAATAACAGAACGAGCTCTGAGACGTGGGAACTCTGCAGACCGCAATCCCTGATCCTCTCCAAACACAACTAGAGGCAGCCGTGGATTGCGCCTAACGCTCCCTATGCAACTCGGCACAGCCTGAGAAACTAACTAGCCTGAAGATAGAAAAATAAGCCTACCTTGCCTCAGAGAAATACCCCCAAGGAAAAGGCAGCCCCCCACATATAATGACTGTGAGTAAGATGAAAAGACAAACGTAGGGATGAAATAGATTCAGCAAAGTGAGGCCCGATAATCTAGACAGAACGAGGATAGGAAAGATAACTTTGCGGTCTACACAAAACCCTAAAGAAAACCACGCAAAGGGGGCAAAAAGACCCTCCGTACCGAACTAACGGCACGGAGGTACACCCTTTGCGTCCCAGAGCTTCCAGCAAAACAAATAGACAAGCTGGACAGAAAAAACAGCAACAAATAGCAAAGAAGCACTTAGCTATGCAGAGCAGCAGGCCACAGGAATGATCCAGAGAAACACAAGTCCAACACTGGAACATTGACAGGAAGCATGAATCAAAGCATTAGGTGGGGTTAAGTAGAGAAGCACCTAACGACCTCACCAGATCACCTGAGGGAGGAAACTCAGAAGCAGCAGTACCAGTTTCCTCCACAAACGGAAGCTCCCAGAGAGAATCAGCCGAAGTACCACTTGTGACCACAGGAGGGAGCTCTGCCACAGAATTCACAACAGCATGGCCAGGGACGTTACGTGTCCATCACGGCACACTGGGTGAATGTGGTGGATGCAGGGTCCACAGGGGACATCAATTTCGGGACAGTTCTGCCTAGCCCACGGTCTAGGAAACTGTTGGCTGTAGGCGTTCGCACCCCCTCCTCCTCCTCCTCCTCGTCCTCCTGCAGAAGCGAGAGATCGTCCACAGACCGCAGTCGCCCAACCACTCCATCCGCAGCTGCCACTGTTGCACACCAGTTGTCCCATTATGGGGCAGCTACTGGCAAGCGTCAGCAGGCTGTATTGGCTATGAAGTGTTTGGGCGACAACAGACACACCGTGGAAGTTCTGTCCGAGTTCTTGGAGAAAGAAACGCAGTCGTGGCTGGGCACAGTAGATCTTGAGGCAGGCAAGGTAGTGAGTGATAACGGAAGGAATTTCATGGCTGCCATCTCCCTTTCCCAACTGAAACACATTCCTTGCCTGTCTCACACCTTAAACCTGGTGGTGCAGTGCTTCCTGAAAAGTTATCCAGGGTTATCCGACCTGCTCCTCAAAGTGCACGGACTTTGCTCACATATCCGCCGTTCGCCCGTACACTCCAGCCGTATGCAGACCTATCAGCGGTCTTTGAACCTTCCCCAGGATCGCCTAATCATAGACGTTGCAACAAGGTGGAACTCAACACTAGAGTTGAGCGACCTTTACTTTTATAGGATTGGGTCGGGTTTCACGAAACCCGACTTTTTCAAAAGTGAAATCGGCCGATCCTATAAAAAAGTCGGGGTCGGGGTCGGCCGAAACTCGAAACCCAATGCAGTGCATTGAGTTTCCAATGGTTCCCAGGGTCTGAAGAAGCGGAAACTCTCCTTCAGGCCCTGGGATCCATATTTAAGTGTAAAATAAAGAATTAAAATAAAAAATATCGCTATACTTACCCTCTGACACGCCCTGGTACTAACCAGGAACCTTCCTTCCTTCGAATCAGCGCTTCCAGGACCTTGCGGTGACGTCGCGGTGATGTCGCGGCTTGTGATTGGTCGCGCGGCCGCCCATGTGACCGCTCGCGCGACCAATCACAAGCCGCAACGTCACCGCGACGTCACGCAAGGTCCTGCAAGCGCTGATTCGAAGGAAGGAAGGCTGCCGGAAAGAAGTAGGGCGCGTCCGAGGGTGAGTATATTCCTATTAGGTATATATTAGTGACAGGAGACAACATTTGTCCAGTATGGTTACTAACTATTTTTCATCCCTTATCGATGTTCTCCCTCAACCGTCATTCCCATTTGATTACTGGGCATCCAAATTAGACACCTGGCCAGAATTGGCAGAATATGCATTGCAGGAGCTTGCTTGCCCGGCAGCTAGTGTCCTATCAGAAAGAGTATTCAGTGCTGCTGATTCAATATTAACCGAAAAAAGGACTCATCTGGCTACCCAAAATGTTGATGATCTAACCTTCATTAAAATGAACCACAACTGGATTTCGAATTCTTTTGCCCCACCTTGCCCGGCTGACACCTAGCTTTCCTATGAAAAGGTCTTGCCTGTGGACTACTCTGAATGACTTTTCCAATCTCGTAATTTGCAGCAGCTGATTGTACACCTCCCTAAATGGCCAAACTCCCCACACGGGGCTGTGGTGTCGCCACTTGGCGCAAGCACCCGTGAGAGTGCTGTTTGTCTGAAGAGGTGGGTGTGCTCACTTTTGGTCGACGGCACTGCCACTGGGTCCCTCATAGTACAATAAAGTGTCTCTGGCGGTGGTGGTGCGCACCCAACGTCAGACACACTGTTGTAACATGAGGGGCCCTGGGCCTGTACCGCCAGCCACAAGAGAGTTCCCCCACCCCCAGCTCAAACATTGCTCTACCACTTGCACAATTATCTCTCACAGTTCCACCAATGTTTAGTCTATGCGCTGACATCCTTAAATTCCTGCCACTGACAATACCATTGTGTTGACATGTATGATGGTACGTAACATAGTCAGGGGCAGTGTCCTATATTTACCCAAGTAAATACTTTGCGCCAAATTACTATGTCTGAAACTACGCAGAGGAGCCCACCCCTGTACCAATTGATTGCACCCTTTTGTGTTTTCGTTTTGTTATAATGTGAGACATTAACATGTATTTATTGTTTGGGACTACTAACTGGCAGACACTCATTACAATCGGCCTCCGCTGACAACACCAATGCTGCCTGTGTACCCCTGCAAGAGAATTCCAAGTGTCTACAGCCAAATTTTATTATGTTAGGCCTACTACGCCTGTCTGCGGTCCCTCCTTACACTAGGCCTCCACTGACCAGACCACTGCTGCCCGTGTACCCCTGGAACCAATTTTAAAGTGCCTACAGCCCAATTTTATTATGTTAGGCCTACTAAGCCTGTCTGCGGTCCCTCCTTACACTTGTCCTCCACTGACCAGACCACTGCTGCCCGTGTACCCCTGGAACCAATTTTAAAGTGCCTACAGCCCAATTTTATTATGTTAGGCCTTCGAAGCCTGTCTGCGGTCCCTCCTTCCACTAGTCCTCCACTGACCAGACCACTGCTGCCCGTGTACCCCTGGAACCAATTTTAAAGTGCCTACAGCCATATTTTATTATGTTAGGCCTACTACGCCTGTCTGCGGTCCCTCCTTACACTTGTCCTCCACTGACCAGACCACTGCTGCCCGTGTACCCCTGGAACCAATTTTAAAGTGCCTACAGCCATATTTTATTATGTTAGGCCTTCGAAGCCTGTCTGTGGTCCCTCCTTCCACTAGTCCTCCACTGACCAGACCACTGCTGCCCGTGTACCCCTGGAACCAATATTAAAGTGCCTACAGCCCAATTTTATTATGTTAGGCCTACTACGCCTGTCTGCGGTCCCTCCTTCCACTAGGCCTCCACTGACCAGACCACTGCTGCCCGTGTACCCCTGGAACCAATTATAAAGTGCCTACAGCCCAATTTTATTATGTTAGGCCTTCTAAGCCTGTCTGCGGTCCCTCCTTCCAATAGTTCTCCACTGACCAGACCAATGCTGGCCGTGTGCCCCTGGAACCCAGCTGAAAGTGCATGGAGCCTACTTTTTTTCTTTGTTTTATATTTATAAAGCCCAGATGAACTGCGCTGTACCACGGTTCAAGCTACCCAGTCAACACTTCTTTTGTGAGAAAAGCCATCCCAGCCCTCCACCGGCATGAAAAAGTCTGCATTGTCATAGCACTCAGGCAATCAAACAGTAGAAAGGTGCACCTGACAAGAGACGCATGGACCAGTAGGCATGTCCACAAAAAGTTACGTGTCCATTACGGCGCACTGGGTTAATGTGTTGGATGCATGGTCCACAGGGGACAGCCTACAAAGTCTGTCTGCAGTCCCTAATTCAAATTGTCCTCCGCTGACCACACCACTGCTGCCCGTGTACCCCTGGAACCAATTTTAAAGTGCCTACAGCCTAATTTTGTTATGTTAGGCCTACTACGCCTGTCTGCGGTCCCTCCTTCCAATACTCCTCCACTGACCACACCACTGCTGCCCGTGGACCCCTGGAACCTATTTTTAATTGCATAGAGCATCATTTTTTTAATAGTAGGCGTACAAAGTCTGTCTGCGGTCCATAATTGAAATTGTCCTCCACTGACCAGACCAATGCTGCCTGTGTACCCCTGTAACCTATTTTAAACTGCATTGAGCCACATTTTTGGTTTAAGGCCTACTACCTGTGTCTGTCTGCGCCACTCAATACAGCTGTCCTCCTTTGAAAAAAGCTGATCGTCAATAGTCTGGTTTTCAGCCTCTAGGAATTTGAAAACTGCATTGGGGCTACTACTTCGGTAGGGCCTACTAACGGTGTCTACCGCTCCAAGGTGTTCCCCAGGTTTCCTCGCCATTGCTTCAATCTTCTGAGTCTCGTTTAGTAGTTGTTGAAAACTAAACTGCATTAGGCCTACAAATTGGGTATGGGGTGTAGAGACGGTGTGTTCCACTCCAAGGTGTTCCCCAGGTTTCGTCTACATTGCTTCGATCTTCTGACTCTCGTTTAGTAGTTGTTGAAAACTACACTGCATTAGGCCTACAAATTGGGTATGGGGTGTAGAGACAGTGTGTTCCACTCCAAGGTGTTCCCCAGGTTTCCTCTCCAGTCTCCATTTCTTCAATCTTCTGGCTCTACTTTAGTAGTTGTTGGAAACTACACTGCATTAGGCCTACTAATTGGGTATGGGGTGTAGAGACGGTGTGTTCCACTCCAAGGTGTTCCCCAGGTTTCGTCTCCATTGCTTCGATCTTCTGGCTCTTCTTAAGTAGTTGTTGAAAACAACACTGCATTAGGCCTTCTAGTTGGGTTGGGGCCTTCTATCTGTGTCTGCCGCTCCTTGCTGTTCTCCTACAGTGAACAAAGCTGTGCCGCCGGTTTACTACTGTTGCCAATTTTGAACTGCATTTAGAATACTTACAGATTTGGGCCTACTCTCTGTGTCAGCCTCTCATTCCTGTTGTCCTCCACTGAACAAAGCAATACCCCCTGGTTAGTCCTGTTACCAATTTTGAACTGCATTTAGCCCACTTTATTCTTTGGGCCCATATCTGTTTCCCCCTCATCCTGCCCATTGCCCAGCCAGTGATAGATGAGTCTGCTGGTACATTGACCCATAACGCAACATTCCCCGTGCACGCTACACTGCAAGATTGTGACCCTGCTGAAAGTCAGGTCCCCCTTCCCGCATACCATACCACCTTACACGGGGACAAATAGAAAGGTGCAAACTCGGCTTTGGGAAAATGGCCGCCGCGATCTCTAATGCGCACGCGCGGCATCCCGCGGCCATTTTCCTGAAGCCCTGTGCAGCAGAGCACTCGATCTGCGCACGCGCGGCCCCAGGAAGATGGCCGCCCCCACCGATGACAGGGGCAATAGCGCAGAACGCGCGCTTTTGCTTCACGTGCGCGCAGGGGATTCGGAACTCTGGACATGCGCACACCACTACGCCACCAACGGAAAGCTGGGGAAGAAAAGAGCAATGTCACCACGCCCACCCGACCTGACCAGCCTGATTGACAGGCGAAAACGGCGACTTTGGTAATGTATTTCTCAGCATAGGTGGGGAATTTGGGGTACACTACATACACTATAGTAACGCACAGCGCAGGCCCTATTTAACAGTATTTATATCTCAATCTCAAAAAACGGGGTGACAGGTTCCCTTTAACCCCTTCCCGACCTTTGACGCATACGCTGCGTCATGAAAGTCGGTGCCATTCCGACCCATGACGCAGCATATGCGTCATGGAAAGATCGCGTCCCTGCAGATCGGGTGAAAGGGTTAACTCCCATTTCACCCGATCTGCAGGGACAGGGGGAGTGGTAGTACAGCCCAGGGGGGTGGCTTCACCCCCCCGTGGCTACGATCGCTCTGATTGGCTGTTGAAAGTGAAGCTGCCAATCAGAGCGATTTGTAATATTTCACCTAAAAAAATGTAGAAATATTACAATCCAGCCATGGCCGATGCTGCAATATCATCGGCCATGGCTGGAAACACTAATGTGCACCCACCCCACCCCACCGATCGCCCCCCCAGCCCCCCGATCTGTGGTCCGCTCCCCTCCGTCCTGTGCTCCGCTCCCCCGTCCTCCTGTCCGCTCCCCCCGTGCTCCAATCACACCCCCCGTGCTCCAATCAAACCCCCCCGCACTCCGATCCCCCCGCACAGCAATCCCCCCCGCACAGCGATCCCCCCCGTGCTCCGATCCACCCGCCCGCACAGCGATCCCCCACTCCGTGCTCCAATCCACCCCCCCGTGTTCCGATCCTCCCCCCCATGCTCCGATCCACCCCCCCCATGCTCCGATCCACCCCCCCGTGCTCCGACGCCCCCCCGTGCCCTGATCTTCCCCCCCCCTCATACTTACCTGGCCTCCCGGGG
The DNA here is from genome assembly GCF_032444005.1 of Ranitomeya imitator. Classification (NCBI taxonomy): domain Eukaryota; kingdom Metazoa; phylum Chordata; class Amphibia; order Anura; family Dendrobatidae; genus Ranitomeya; species Ranitomeya imitator. The sequence continues at coordinate 543,513,335 of NC_091284.1, read as the reverse complement.
TCCGTCCGTCCTCTTTCCTGGGCGCCGCCATCTTCCAAAATGGCGGGCGCATGTGCAGTGCGCCTGCCGAATCTGCCTACCGGCAGATTCGTTCCAGAGTGAATTTTGATCACTGAGATATAACCTATCTCAGTGATCAAAATAAAAAAAAAAAAGTAAATGACCCCCCCCCCCCCCTTTGTCACCCCCATAGGTAGGGACAATAAAAAAAAATCCGCAGTGCCTTTTACCTGCGGATTTTTCAAAAATGGTGCTGAAAAATCTCATACGAATCCACAACGTTGGCACATAGCCTTAGGGTTAGGGTTGGGTTGGAATTAGGGTTGTGGTTAGGGTTAGGGGTGTGTTGGGGTTACGGGTGTGTTGGGGTTAGGGTTGTGATTAGGGTTACGGCTACAGTTGGGATAAGGTTTAGGGGTGTGTTGGAGTTAGAATTGAGGGGTTTCCACTGTTTAGGCACATCAGGGGGTCTCCAAACGCAACATGGCGCCACCATTGATTCCAGGCAATCTTGTATTCAAAAAGTCAAATGGTGCTCCCTCACTTCTGAGCCCCGACGTGTGCCCAAACAGTGGTTTACCCCCACATATGGGGTACCAGCATACTCAGGACAAACTGCGCAACAATTACTGGGGTCCAATTTCTCCTGTTACCCTTGAGAAAAAAAAATTGCTTGCTAAGACATCATTTTTGAGGAAAGAAAAATGATTTTTTTATTTTCACGGCTCTGCGTTGTAAACGTCCGTGAAGCACTTGGGGGTTCAAAGTGATCACCACATATCTAGATAAGTTCCTTTGGGGGGTCTAGTTTCCAAAATGGGGTCACTTGTGGGGGGTTTCTACTGTTTAGGCACACCAGGGGCTCTGCAAACGCAACGTGATGCCCGCAGACCATTCCATCAAAGTCTGCATTTCAAAAGTCACTACTTCCCTTCTGAGCCCCCACGTGTGCCCAAACAGTGGTTTACCCCCACACATGGGGTATCAGCTTACTCAGGAGAAACTGGAAAACAACTTTTGTGGTCCAATTTCTCCTGTAACCCTTGGGAAAATAAAAAATTCTGGGCTAAAAAATTATTTTTGAGGAAAGAAAACGTATTTATTATTTTCACTGCTCTGTGTTATGAACTTCTGTGAAGCACTTTGGGGTTCAAAGTGCTCACCTCACATCTAGATAAGTTCCTTTTGGGGTCTAGTTTCCAAAATGGGGTCACTTGTGGGGGGTTTCTACTGTTTAGCCACATCAGGGGCTCTGCAAACGCAACGTGACGCCCGCAGAGCATTCCATCAAAGTCTGCATTTCAAAACGTCACTACTTCACTTCTGAGCCCCAGCATGTGCCTAAACAGTGGTTTACCCCCACATATTGGGTATCAACGTACTCAGAAGAAACCGGACAACAACTTTTGGGGTCAAATTTCTCCTGTTACCCTTGGGAAAATAAAAAATTGCGGGCTAAAAATCATTTTTGAGAAAAGAATTTTTTTTTTTTATTTTCATGGCTCTGCGTTATAAACTTCTGTGAAGCACTTGAGGGTTCAAAGTGCTCACCACACATCTAGATTAGTTCCTTTGGGGGTCTAGTTTCCAAAATGGGGTCATTTGTGGGGGATCTCCAATGTTTAGGCACACAGGGTGTTAGGTCTCGATTTCCCGCTTCTGCACAGGGGGAATCTCGAGCCATCTCCGCTGCGGTCTCCCATTCTTATCCAGCCGCAGTGGAGTCTGCTCAGCAAGGACGTCGGTCCCAGCGTCTTGCTCAGTCTCACTCTGTACAGAGAGTTACTGCTGCTTCTTCAGCTTCTGCCGTTAAAGCCAGTGCTGGTCAGCAGCGAGCGGACTTCTCTGGGACTAAGTCCTTGTCTGCACACACTGAGCATGCCCAGGGCAGGGTCTCCTGTTGGAGATCGAGGGTCATGTGCTCAGGCTCTGCAGCACATTCCATTGGTCCTCTTGGCAGGCCTTGGAAGGGCAAAGTTTCTGTGGCCACTTCCTGTGCTGCAACTATATAAACTGCGCATGACCACACGGCCATGCGCTAGTGTACAATTGTTAATGTGTGCATGTTGTGAGTGCAAGTCGTCCTTGGATACCCCTACCCTATTGAATGTCTGTTCGCGGAAGGTGTATGGCTGCTATCTAGCGCCCGACTTATCCTACTGCACGAATCACACATTACAGCGTCCAGTTGCTGTGCCCCCAGTACGGCGCCGTGCACTTCCTCTGTGCTTTCCTTACCCAAGCCTGGGTGGTTAGTGGCGTTCGTCAGTGCGGCACCGCATGCACTCTTGTGCCTTAATATTGTTACATAGTTTCCTTACACACCCAGTTGCGGTGTTGTGCCAGCAAGGGTCTAATCGGACTTCAATCCTAGTTGGGGTTGAGTTCGCTGACTACTTGCTCGCGCTCTATGTGCGGTACCGCGGTCCTGTGACGCAACAGGATCGCTTCCTTCACGCTGGGTGAAGTTTAACCCACGTGTGTATACTTATGAGTACCGCCATATAGTCCGTCATTACTTGGCAGCAGGTTCCATCTCTGCACGGTGGACCCCGGGCTGCGAACGCACCATACTCTATCGGTCTTATTATTTGGTGCGTTCCGCTAGCCCTAACACAGGGGCTCTCCAAACGCGACATGGTGTCCGCTAATGATTGGAGCTAATTTTCCATTTAAAAAGCCAAATGGCGTGCCTTCCCTTCTGAGCCCTGCCGTGCGCCCAAACAGTGGTTTACCCCCACATATGGGGTATCTGCGTACTCAGGACAAACCGGACAACAACATTTGTGGTCCAATTTCTCCTATTACCATTGGCAAAATAGGAAATTCCAGGCTAAAAAATCATTTTTGAGAAAAGAAAAATTATTTTTTATTTTCATGGCCCTGCATTATAAACTTCTGTGAAGCACCTGGGGGTTTAAAGTGCTCAGTATGCATCTAGATAAGTTCCTTGGGGGGTCTAGTTTCCAAAATGGGGTCACTTGTGGGGGAGCTCCATTGCATAGGCACACAGGGGCTCTCCAAATGCGACATGGTGTCCGCTAACAATTGGAGCTAATTTTCCATTCAAAAAGTCAAAAGGCGCGCCTTCCCTTCCGAGCCCTGCCGTGTGCCCAAACAGTGGTTTACCCCCACATATGAGGTATCGGCGTACTCGGGAGAAATTGCTCAACAAATTTTAGGATCCATTTTATCCTATTGCCCATGTGAAAATGAAAAAATTGAGGCGAAAAAAAATTTTTTGTGAAAAAAAAGTACTTTTTCATTTTTACGGATCAATTTGTGAAGCACCTGGGGGTATAAAGGGCTCACTATGCATCTAGATAAGTTCCTTGGGGCGTCTAGTTTCCAAAATGGGGTCACTTGTGGGGGAGCTCCAATTTTTAGGCACACGGGGGCTCTCCAAACTTGACATGGTGTCCGCTAAAGAGTGCAGCCAATTTTTTATTCAAAAAGTCAAATGGCGCTCCTTCCCTTCCAAGCCCTGCCGTGCGCCCAAACAGTGGTTTACCCCCACATATGAGGTATCAGCGTACTCAGGACAAATTGGACAACAACTTTCGTTGTTCAGTTTCTCCTTTTACCATTGGGAAAATACAAAAATTGTTGCTGAAAAATCATTTTTGTGACTAAAAAGTTAAATGTTCATTTTTTCCTTCCATGTTGCTTCTGCTGCTGTGAAGCACCTGAAGGGTTAATAAACTTCTGGAATGTGGTTTTGTGCACCTTGAGGAGTGCAGTTTTTAGAATGGTGTCACTTTTGGGTATTTTCAGCCATATAGACCCCTCAAACTGACTTCAAATGTGAGGTGGTCCCTAAAAAAAATGGTTTTGTAAATTTCGTTGTAAAAATGAGAAATCGCTGGTCAAATTTTAACCCTTATAACTTCCTAGCAAAAAAAAATTTTGTTTCCAAAATTGTGCAGATGTAAAGTAGACATGTGAGAAATGTTATTTATTAACTGTTTTGTGTCACATAACTCTCTGGTTTAACAGAATAAAAATTAAAAATGTGAAAACTACGAAATTTTCAAAATTTTCGCCAAATTTCCGTTTTTATCACAAATAAACACAGAATTTATTGACCTAAATTTACCACTAACATGAAGCCCAATATGTCATGAAAAAACAATCTCAGAACCGCTAGGATCCATTGAAGCGTTCCTGAGTTATTACCTCATAAAGGGACACTGGTCAGAATTGCAAAAAACGGCAAGGTCTTTAAGGTCAAAATAGGCTGGGTCATGAAGAGGTTAAAGACTAAACTTCAGACAGAAAGGCCCACAAACAAACAACAACTGAAAACCACCACAGTGAAGGCCTGGCAGAGCATCAAAAAGGAGGAAACACAGCGTCTGGTGATGTCCATGAGTTCAAGACTTCAGGCAGTCATTGCCAACAAAGGGTTTTCAACCAAGTACTAAAAATGAAAATTTTATTTAAAATTATTGAATCTCTCCAATTACTTTTGGTCCCTTTAAAAACTGGGTGACACATGTTAAGGAGCTGAATCTCCTAAACCCTTCATCCAATTTTAATCTGGATACCCTCAAATGAAAGCTGAAAGTCTGAACTTCAACTGCATCTGAATTGTTTTGTTTAAAATTCATTGTGGTAATGTCTATAAATAAAATTGGAAAAATGTTGTCTCTGTCCAAATATATATGGACCTAACTGTATGTAAAGAGTATACATGATTATAATCATTTGCATTAATTATCATTGTAAGAGCATGTATTTACATTATAATTGTTATGTATGAAGTGCAGACAGTGATACAGGAACTATTCATCACATAAAGTGCAGTGCATAAATATAGATAGAAAAGGCATTGAAAAATATGGGTGTACAACCTTTTTACTCATATCCATAACTTGTCCCACTCTCTTAGGCCGGTTTCACACGTCAGTGGCTCCGGTACGTGAGGTGACAGTTTCCTCACGTACCGGCGACACTGACTCACGTAGACACATTAAAATCAGTGTGTCTCTGCACATGTCAGCGTGTTTTCACAGACCGTGTGTCTGTTTGGAAAACACGGAGACATGTCAGTGTTCGTGGGAGCGCACGTATTACACGGACCCATTAAAGTCAATGGGTCCGTGTAAAACACGTACCGCACACGGATGTTGTCCGTGTGCAGTCCGTGTGCCATGCAGGAGACAGCGCTACTGTAAGCGCTGTCCCCCCAGCATGGTGCTGAAGCCGCTATTCATTTCTTCTCTCCAGCATTGTTCGCTGTAGAGAAGATATGAAAAATATATATATTTTTTTTTAAAAAAAGATCCCTGTCCCCAACCCCCTCCGTGCCCCCCCCCCCCCCCCCGCTGTTAATAAAATACTTACCTGGCTCCCTCGCTGGCGCTGCTTCCTGTCCTCGCTGCAGCTTCTCCCTGTATGAGCGGTCACGCGGTGCCGCCCGTTATAGTGCTGAATATGCGGCTCCACCCCTATGGGAGGTGGAGCCGAATATTCATCACTGTAATAGGTGGCACCACGTGACCGCTCATACAGGAGAAGCTGCGGTGAGGACAGGAAGCAGCGCCAGTGAGGGAGCCGGGTAAGTATTTTATTAACAGCGGGGGGGCGCACAGGGGGTGGGAGGGGGTTGGGAACAGGGATCTTTTTTTAAAACAAAAAAAAAAGGTTTTTCATATCTTCTCTTAAGCGAACGATGCTGGAGAGAAGAAATGAATGGCGGCTTTAGCACCAGATGCAGGGGACAGCACTTAACTCTAGCGCTGTCTCCTGCACGGTCCGTGTGGTCCTCAGTCAGCATACGGGCGGCACACGGCTGCCGCACGTGTTCCACACTGATGTTCAGCGTAAGTACACAGACACACGGACACGGATAATTCCAGTACCGATTTTTCTGGTACCGGAATTATCTGGACGTGTGAGACTGGCCTAAGGTAAAGGCAAAAAGATCCAAGTAAACAGCATGTTACAAAGGAATGAAACCTCAGCGCTACTAAGTCACAGAGCTTTTTTAAAATAATATTTATATATACATATAAGCAGAAAATAAGGTTATAATTCAGTTTTCATCTTGTGTTAGTATAAAACACCATAGTCGTAAGTCTATCATTTTCAAGCATGTTACAAAGGAACAATATATTCATATAATGACTGATAAGCTACAACATCTATACAACATAAAGTTTTAATGTAGTAGCACTTTGATATCATTACACAAATATTGTTCAATAAATATAATGCTAATAAAATTAAATCGCACCATACATACAGTATAAGACACATTTTGAAGCATGTTTCAAAGATGATTCCCATTAATATTAGATATTAGAAGGGCTGGGAAAAATCCATAATGGTGAGAACACCCTTCATTACCAGGACCTGGCAACTCACCACACGAAGAATGGGGGAGACACAAACCTTGCTAAAGAAATGTGTCTCAACCCCAAATTCTTAAATGAATAATATACTCCTCTTACGCCACATCTTAAATCTTTTCAACAGAGGGAATTATCCAAAAATCACAGGAAGGTCCCTTGTGTCAGGAGTAAATATATCTACGTATTATTTTTCGATCTCAATTTCCAACAAAACAACAACAAAAAATACATAAATAAATAAATAAAAAACATCTTGCCAATCGTTATGAATGGAACAAGCCATGGATCATAATATTTGATTATATTCACGTTTTTCAATAAAGGAAAAAAAGTTTTAAAAAACAATTGGCACTAACCCAAGCAAAAAGAAAAAGAATCCAGCTGAACCATATAAGAGACACTGCAAAGAGTAACCCATAAATGAACAGATTATAATTTACATTTAATCCGAAAGGTTTTAGCATATTTATCCTCCGGATCCATAATAATTCCATAGTTTTAAGCATTATAACCCAATCACCACCCCATCTCAAAAGGTAGGGGGGTTAATCAATAATACGATTTTTTTGTGGTCCTGTCCCACAAAATGTTAACCAAGTTTCTTTTTTCTAATTGTGTATCTGAGGTGATTCACATGGGTTTAAAAGTCCCATGCGACCTCACCCATATAACACAATTTACATAGACATTCCAACAATTAATCACTAGAACACGTTATCTATCTACAGTGGGGCAAAAAAGTATTTAGTCAGTCAGCAATAGTGCAAGTTCCATCACTTAAAAAGATGAGAGGCGTCTGTAATTTAAATCATAGGTAGACCTCAACTATGGGAGACAAACTGAGAAGAAAAAATCCAGAAAATCACATTGTCTGTTTTTTTAACATTTTATTTGCATATTATGGTGGAAAATAAGTATTTGGTGAGAAACAAAATTTCATCTCAATACTTTGTAATATATCCTTTGTTGGCAATGACAGAGGTCAAACGTTTTCTGTAAGTCTTCACAAGGTTGCCACACACTGTTGTTGGTATGTTGGCCCATTCCTCCATGCAGATCTCCTCTAGAGCAGTGATGTTTTTGGCTTTTCGCTTGGCAACACGGACTTTCAACTCCCTCCAAAGGTTTTCTATAGGGTTGAGATCTGGAGACTGTCTAGGCCACTCCAGGACCTTGAAATGCTTCTTACGAAGCCACTCCTTCGTTGCCCTGGCGGTGTGCTTTGGATCATTGTCATGTTGAAAGACCCAGCCACGTTTTATCTTCAATGCCCTTGCTGATGGAAGGAGGTTTGCACTCAAAATCTCACGATACATGGCCCCATTCATTCTTTCATGTACCCGGATCAGTCGTCCTGGCCCCTTTGCAGAGAAACAGCCCCAAAGCATGATGCTTCCACCACCATGCTTTACAGTAGGTATGGTGTTTGATGGATGCAACTCAGTATTCTTTTTCCTCCAAACACGACAAGTTGTGTTTCTACCAAACAGTTCCAGTTTGGTTTCATCAGACCATAGGACATTCTCCCAAAACTCCTCTGGATCATCCAAATGCTCTCTAGCAAACTTCAGACGGGCCCGGACATGTACTGGCTTAAGCAGTGGGACACGTCTGGCACTGCAGGATCTGAGTCCATGGTGGCGTAGTGTCTTACTTATGATAGGCCTTGTTACATTGGTCCCAGCTCTCTGCAGTTCATTCACTAGGTCCCCCCGCGTGGTTCAGGAATTTTTGCTCACCGTTCTTGTGATCATTCTTACCCCACGGGGTGGGATTTTGCGTGGAGCCCCAGATCGAGGGAGATTATCAGTGGTCTTGTATGTCTTCCATTTTCTAATTATTGCTCCCACTGTTGATTTCTTCACTCCAAGCTGGTTGGCTATTGCAGATTCAGTCTTCCCAGCCTGGTGCAGGGCTACAATTTTGTTTCTGGTGTCCTTTGACAGCTCTTTGGTCTTCACCATAGTGGAGTTTGGAGTCAGACTGTTTGGGGGTGTGCACAGGTGTCTTTTTATACTGATAACAAGTTTAAACAGGTGCCATTACTACAGGTAATGAGTGGAGGAAAGAGGAGACTCTTAAAGAAGAAGTTACAGGTCTGTGAGAGCCAGAAATCTTGATTGTTTGTTTCTGACCAAATACTTATTTTCCACCATAATATGCAAATAAAATGTTAAAAAAACAGACAATGTGATTTTCTGGATTTTTTTTTCTCAGTTTGTCCCCCATAGTTGAGGTCTACCTATGATGTAAATTGCAGACGCCTCTCATCTTTTTAAGTGGTGGAACTTGCACTATTGCTGACTAACTAAATACTTTTTTTCCCCACTCTATCTATCTATCTATCTATCTATCATCTATCTCATATCTACAGTTGTACTCAAAAGTTTACATACCCGGAAGAATTTTTGCTTTCTTGGCCTTTTTTCAGAGAATATGAATGATAACACCAAAACCTTTTCTCCACTCATGGTTAGTGGTTGGGTGAAGCCATTTATTGTCAAACTACTGTGTTTTCTCGTTTAAAATCATAATGACAACCCAAAATGTCCAAATGACCCTGATCAAAAGTTCACATACCCCATTTCTTAATACCGTGTATTGCCCCCTCTAACATCAATGACAGCGTAAAGTCTTTTAGGGTAGTTGTGGATGAGGTTCTTTATTTCAGAGACATACTGGTAGAGAATTAAGATTGAGAGCCCCATTGGGGACAGAAATGATAATGTGTGCAAACTGTAAGGCGATGCGGAATATGTTAGCGCTATATAAAAATAAAGATTATTATTATTATTTTCTCAGATGACAAAGCTGCCCACTCTTCTTGGCAAAAAGCCTCCAGTTCCTGTAAATTCCTGGGCTGTCTAGCATGAACTGCACACTTGAGATCTCCCAAGAGTGGCTCAATGATACTGAGGTCAGGAGACTGAGATGGGCACTCCAGAACCTTCACTTTGTTCTGCTGTAGCCAATGACAGGTCAACTTGGCCTTGTGTTTTGAATCGTTGTCATGTTGGAACGTCCAAGTACGTCCCATGTGCAGCTTTCAGAGTGATGAGTGAAAATTTGCCAGCAGTATTGCTGATAATGTGCTGCATTCATCTTTCCTGTAACTTTGACCATGTTTGATGTGCTTTTGTAGCTCACACATCCCCAAAACATCGGCGATCCACCTCTGTGTTTTACAGTAGGAATGGTGTTCCTTTCATCATAGGCCCTGTTGACCTCTCTCCAAATGTAACATATATGGTTGTGACCAAAAAGTTTAATTTTGGTTTCATCACTCCAAATTACCTTGTTCTGGAAGCTTTGAGGCTTGTCTCTGTGCTGTTTTGAGTATTGTAGGCAAGATACTTTGCAGCATTTGTGCGGTAATGGCTTTCTTCTGGCGACTCGACCATGCAGCCCATTTTTCTTCAAGTGCCTTTTATCGTGCATCTTGAAACAGCCACACCGCTAGTTTTCAGAGAGTCCGGTATTTCAGCTGATGTTGTTTGTGGGTTTTTCTTTGCATCCCGAAAAATGGACAACATTTTTGTTGGTCTACCTGACTGTGGCTTTGTTTTTACAGAGCCCCTGATTTTCCATTTGTTAATTACAGTTTGAACACTGCTGACTGGCATTATCAATTTCGTGGATATCTTTTTGTATCTCTTTCTTGTTTTATACAGCTCAACTAACTTTTCCCGTAGATCCATTGCCAATTCTTTTGCTTTCCCCATGACTCACAATCCATAAACGTTAGTGGCTGGATGAAAGATGCAAGAGTCTGTCAGGATCCCAGAAACTCACTCAGCTTTTATGCACACACTGATTACAAGCAAGCAGGTCACAGGTGAGGATGTTGCATTTAGTAGCCATTCAAACCCATTTGTGTCAACTTCTGTGCATGTTTTCAAGCCAAAATCACCAGGGTATGTGAACTTTTGATCAGGGTCATTTGGATGTGTTGGGTTGTCATTATGATTTAAAAAGAGAAAACACAATAGTTTGACAATAAATGGCTTCACCCAACCAATAACCATGAGTGGAGAAAAAGTTTTGCTGTTATCATTCATAGTCTCTGAAAAAAGGCCAAGAAAGCAAAAATTCTTCTGGGGTATGTAAACTTTTGAGCACAACTGTATCTATCTCATATCTATCTATCTACAGTCATGGCCAAAAGTATTGACACCCCTGCAATTCTGTCAGATAATACTCATTTTCTTCCTGAAAATGATTGCAAACAAATTATTTGGTATTATTATCTTCATTTAATTTGTCTTAAATGAAAAAACACAAAAGAGAATGACGCAAAAAGCAAATCACTGATCATTTCACACAAAACTCCAAAAATGGGCCAGACAAAAGTATTGGCACCCTCAGCCTAATACTTGGTTGCACAACCTTTAGCCAAAATAACTGCGACCAACTGCTTCCGGTAACCATCAATGAGTTTCTTACAATGCTCTGCTGGAATTTTAGACCATCCTTCTTTGGCAAACTGCTCCAGGTTCCTGATATTTGAAGGGTGCCTTCTCCAAACTGCCATTTTTAGATCTCTCCACAGGTGTTCTATGGGATTCAGGTCTGGACTCATTGCTGGCCACTTTAGAAGTCTCCAGTGCTTTCTCTCAAATCATTTTCTAGTGCTTTTTGAAGTGTTTTGGGTCATTGTCCTGCTGGAATACCCATGACCTCTGAGGGAGACCCAGCTTTCTCACACTGGCCCTACATTATGCTGCAAAATTTGGTGGTAGTCTTCAGACTTCATAATGCCATGCACACGGTCAAGCAGTCCAGTGCCAGAGGCAGCAAAGCAACCCCAAAACATCAGGGAACCTCCGCCATGTTTGACTGTAGGGACCGTGTTCTTTTCTTTGAATGCCTCTTTTTTCTCCTGTAAACTCTATGTTGATGCCTTTGCCCAAAAAGCTCTACTTTTGTCTCATCTGAATAGAGAATATTCTTCCAAAACGTTTTAGGCTTTTTCAGGTAAGTTTTGGCAAACTCCAGCCTGGCTTTTTTATGTCTCGGGGTAAGAAGTGGGGTCTTCCTGGGTCTCCTACCATACAGTCCCTTTTCATTCAGACGCCGACGGATAGTAGGGGTTGACACTGTTGTACCCTCGGACTGCAGGGCAGCTTGAACTTGTTTGGATGTTAGTTGAGGTTCTTTATCCAACATCCGCACAATCTTGCGTTGAAATCTCTTGTGTTATGATCCGGTGACCTTGGAGCCGCATGAAACTTTCTCTGGAGTAGGTGGAAACTGTACTGACCGCAAGTCCTGAACTAACACCGCAACTAGAAGTAGCCGTGGGGTGTGCCTAACAAACCCTAGACACCTCGACACAGCCGGAGGACTAAATACCCCTATAGATGGAAATAGGAATTCTACCTTGCCTCAGAGCAGAACCCCAAAGGATAGGCAGCCCCCCACAAATATTGACTGTGAGTTGGAGAGGAGAGACACACGCAGGCAGAAAACAGGATTTAGCAAAAGAGGCCACTCTAGCTAAATAGAAAAGGATAGGACAGAATACTAAGCGGTCAGTATTAAAACCCTTCCAAAAATATCCACAGCAGATAATACAAAAAATTCCACCATCTAACTAAAGACGTGGAACGTATATCTGCAACTCCTGAGAATCCAACAAGACTGAGAAAATACTGACACAATCTAAGCTGGACAAGAAAAAACAAATGAATAGCACTGAATTATCAAGCACACAGCATGTGTGCCACAGAAACAAAACCAGACACTTATCTTTGCTGATTTGGCAGCAAGGCAGGAGGAACCAGACCAGACAAAGGTCCAACACCTCCAGACAACCATGGACAACTGGCAAGGACTAATGAATCCTGCACACCTAAATAACCCAGTCAGAACTGCAATCAGCAGATACACCTGACCAGGACTGCAATCCAGGGACAACTGCATTACCACCTACAACCACCGGAGGGAGCCCAAAAGCAGAATTCACAACAGTACCTCCCCCTCCCCCCTTGTGGAGGGGTCACCTATTAAAAATCCTTCCAAAAAATCCACAGCAGAAAATACAAAAACTCCATCATCTAACTAAAGATGTGGAGCGTATATCTGCAACTCCAGAGAATCCAACAACAATGACACTGTCTAAGCTGGACAAGAGAAAAACAAATGAATAGCACAGAATACTAGCACACCACATGTGTGCCACAGAAAAAGGAACAGACACTTATCTTTTGCTGAATTGGCAGCTAAGCAGGAGAGCCAGAAAGTGATCCAACACTTCACAAGAAACATTGACAACTGGCAAGGACTAATGAGTCCTGCAAACCTAAATACCCCAGTCAGATTTACAATCAACAGATACACCTGTCCAGAACTGCAGGCCAGGGACAACTGCATTACCACCTACAGCCACCGGAGGGAGCCCAAAAGCAGAATTCACAACAGTACCCCCCCTTGAGGAGGGGTCACTGAACCCTCACCAGAGCCCCCAGGCTGATCAGGATGAGCTAGATGAAAGGCACAAACCAAATCAGCGGCATGGACATCAGAGGCAAAAACCCAAGAATTATCCTCCTGGCCATAACCCTTCCATTTGACAAGGTACTGAAGCTTCCGCCTCAAAAAACGGGAATCCAAAATCTTCTCAACAACATACTCCAACTCCCCATCAACCAACACAGGGGCCGGAGGATCAACAGAGGGAACAACGGGCACCACATATTTGAGCAATAAAGATCTATGGAAGACATTATGGATAGCAAAAGAGGCCGGAAGCGCCAATCGAAAGGACACCGGATTAATAATCTCAGAAATCTTATAAGGACCAATAAACCGAGGCTTAAACTTAGGGGAAGAAACCTTCATAGGAACATGACGGGAAGACAACCAGACCAGATCCCCAACCCAAAGCAGGGAACCAACACACCGACGACGGTTAGCAAAACGTTGAGCCTCCTCCTGAGACAACACCAAATTGTCCCCCACATGAGCCCAAATCTGCTGCAACCTGTCAACCACAGAATCCACACCAGGACAGTCAGAAGGCTCAACCTGCCCAGAAAAAAAACGAGGATGAAAACCAAAATTACAAAAGAAAGGCGAAACCAAAGTAGCCGAACTAGCCCGATTATTAAGAGCAAAGTCGGCCAATGGCAAGAAGGCCACCCAATCATCCTGATCAGCAGACACAAAGCATCTCAAATAAGTCTCCAAAATCTGATTAGTTCGCTCGGTCTGGCCATTTGTCTGAGGATGAAATGCAGAAGAAAAAGACAAATCAATGCCCAGCCTAGCACAAAAGGCCCGTCAAAACCTAGAAACAAACTGGGAACCTCTGTCGGACACAATATTCTCCGGAATACCATGCAAACGAACCACATGCTGAAAAAACAACGGAACCAAATCTGAAGAGGAAGGCAATTTAGGCAAAGGCACCAAATGAACCATCTTAGAGAACCGGTCACAAACAACCCAGATAACCGACATCCTCTGGGAAACCGGAAGATGAGAAATAAAATCCATAGAAATATGCGTCCAGGGCCTCTCAGGGACCAGCAATGGCAAAAGCAACCCACTAGCATGGGAACAGCAAGGCTTGGCCCGCGCACAAGTCCCACAGGACTGCACAAAAGAATGCACATCACGTGACAAAGAAGGCCACCAAAAGGACCTACCAACCAAGTCTCTGGTACCAAAAATACCAGGATGACCAGCCAACACAGAACAGTGAACTTCAGAAATCACTCTACTAGTCCATCAGCCAGGAACAAACAGTTTCCCCACTGGACAGCGGTCAGGTCTGTCAGTCTGAAATTCCTGAAGAACCCGTCGTAAATCAGGGGAAATAGCAGAAAGGACCACCCCTTCTTTAAGAATGCCGACCGGTTCAAGGACCTCAGGAGAATCAGGCAAAAAACTCCTAGAGAGGGCATCAGCCTTAATATTCTTAGAACCCGGAAGATACGAGACCGCGAAATCAAAACGGGAAAAAAAACAAGGACAATCGAGCCTGTCTAGGATTCAGCCGTTTGGCAGACTCGAGGTAAATCAGATTCTTATGATCGGTCAAGACCACAATACGGTGCTTAGCTCCCTCAAGCCAATGTCGCCACTCCTCAAATGCCCACTTCATAGCCAACAACTCCCGATTGCCGACATCATAATTGCGTTCAGCAGGCAAAAACTTACGGGAAAAGAAGGCACACGGTTTCATCAAGGAACCAACAGGATCCCTCTGAGACAAAATGGCCCCTGCCCCAATCTCAGAAGCGTCAATCTCAACCTGAAACGGAAGAGAAACATCCCGTTGGCGCAACACCGGAGCAGAAGTAAATCGGCGTTTAAGCTCCTGAAAGGCAGAGACAGCCGCAGAGGACCAATTCGCCACATCAGCGCCTTTCTTCGTCAAATCGGTCAAGGGTTTAACAACGCTGGAGAAGTTAGCAATGAAACAGCGATAAAAATTTGCAAAACCCAAAAATTTCTGAAGGCTCTTCACGGATGTGGGTTGAATCCAATCATGAATGGCCTGAACCTTTACCGGATCCATCTCCATAGATGAGGGAGAAAAAATGAAGCCCAAAAAAGAAACCTTCTGCACCCCAAAGAGACACTTAGACCCCTTCACAAACAATGCATTGTCACAAAGGATCTGAAATACCATCCTGACCTGTTCCACATGAGACTCCCAATCATCGGAAAAAATCAAAATATCGTCCAGATATACAATCATGAATTTATCAATATAAGTCCGGAAGATATCATGCATGAAGGACTAAAAAACAGATGGAGCATTAGTGAGCCCGAATGGCATCACAAGCTATTCAAAATGGCCTTCGGGCGTATTAAACGCAGTTTTCCATTCATCACCCTGCTTAATACAAACAAGATTATATGCCCCCCGAAGGTCAATCTTCGTAAACCAACTAGCCCCCTTAATCCTAGCAAACAAATCGGAAAGCAAAGGTAAAGGGTATTGAAACTTGACCGTGATCTTATTCAAGAGGCGATAATCAATACAGGGTCTCAAGGAGCCATCCTTCTTAGCAACAAAAAAAATCCCGCTCCCAACGGTGAAGAAGATGGCCGAATATGCCCTTTCTCCAAAGACTCCTTAACATAGCTCCGCATGGCGGTATGTTCAGGCACAGACAGGTTGAAAAGTCGGCCCTTAGGAAACTTACAGCCTGGAATCAAGTCAATCGCACAATCACAGTCCCTGTGCGGTGGAAGGGAACTGGACTTGGGAAGATCGAATACATCCTGAAAATCAGACAAAAACTCTGGAATTTCAGAAGAGGAAGAAGAGGAGATTGACATCAAAGGGACATCATTATGAACCCCCTGACAACCCCAACTAGTCACAGACATAGACTTCCAATCCAACAGAGGATTATGTACCTGCAACCACGGAAAACCCAGCATGATAGCATCATGCAAATTATGCAACACCAGAAATCGACAATCTTCCTGATGGGCTGGCACCATGCGCATGGTCACCTGTGTCCAAAACTGGGGCTTAATTTTAGCCAAAGGTGTAGCATCAATGCCCCTTAAAGGAATAGGGTTCTGCAAAGTCTGCAAGGGAAAACCACAACGCCTGGCAAACTCAAAGTCCATTAAGTTCAAGGCGGTGCCTGAATCCACAAACGCCATGACAGAAAATGATGACACTGAGCCGATCAAGGACACAGATAACAGAAATTTAGGTTGTACAGTACTGATGGTAAATGAACTAGCGATCCTCTTTGTCCGCTTAGGGCAGACTGAAATGACATGAGAAGCGTCGCCACAATAATAACACAACCTATTTTGACGTCTGAATCCTTGTCGTTCCATTCTAGACAGAATCCTATCACACTGCATTGGCTCAGGAATCTGCTCTGAGGACAACGCCACAGCGCACACAGTTCTGCGCTCCCGCAAGCGCCGGTCAATCTGAATGGCCAGAGACATAGAATCACTCAGACCGAAAGGCGTGGGAAACCCCACCATAACATCTTTAACGGATTCCGAAAGACCCTTTCTGAAAATTGCCGCCAAAGCATCATCATTCCATTTAGTCAACACAGACCATTTTCTAAATTTCTGACAATACAATTCTGCCGCCTCTTGACCCTGAGACAGGGCCAACAAGGTCTTCTCCGCTTGATCCACAGAATTCGGTTCATCATATAATAATCCTAAAGCCTGAAAAAAGGAGTCTACATTAAGCAAAGCCGGATTCCCAGATTCCAGGGAAAATGCCCAATCCTGTGGACCACCACGCAGCAGGGAGATGACGATTTTAACCTGCTGAATGGAATCACCAGAGGATCGAGGTCTCAGAGCAAAAAACAGTTTACAGTTGTTTTTAAAACTCAAAAATTTGGACCTGTCACTAGTGTTGAGCATTCCGATACCGCAAGTATCGGGTATTGGCCGATATTTGCGGTATCGGAATTCCGATACCGAATTCCGATACTTCCCGCGTATTGGATACCGGAATCGGAAGTTCCCAGAATTCAAACTGAACGCAGCAGCCAATGAGGAATGATTGGAAGTGTGGGCACATCCTGTTTAGCATGGTGGGCATGTAACTACT
Source organism: Ranitomeya imitator (assembly GCF_032444005.1). Taxonomy (NCBI): domain Eukaryota; kingdom Metazoa; phylum Chordata; class Amphibia; order Anura; family Dendrobatidae; genus Ranitomeya; species Ranitomeya imitator. Next base: position 543,496,421 of record NC_091284.1, on the reverse strand, counting down.
GGCAAGGCTGTGATTGGCTGCTGAAATGATGTCACTCTGCACTATAAAAAACGCTGCCGCCATTTTGCGCTCACTCTGCTGTGATTTCAGTTAGGGACAGGACGCTGTGTTCTAACTGAGGGCCAGTTGAGATAGCTAATTGCTTTATTTTCCTTTCCCAAGGCTAATTTAGCAAAACGCTGTGTGTTCTTCACTGTTCACCTTGCTCTTACCTTGCAGCGCTGTTTTAACAGCGTTCTGCAAGGTCTCTGTGTGTGTGTGTGTGTGCAGCTCACTCTGTAGTCTGTGTGCAGCCATATACCCAGTTGTATTCAGCTCAGGGGGGGTTCACACTGCCTCACAGTTGTCCTTTTTTGCTCATAGTGCAGCCTGCTGCACATTTTTTCTCAAATTTCCTATTAGTGTTTTTCCACCCGTCTCCAGCTAAATTGTGGAAAAACACTACATAGGATAACCTAGAGGGGGGTTTTTGGGCCTTGCAGCACCGTTTACGGCTGTCTGCACGGTCTCCGTGTGAGCCCAGCTCGCCCTGTAGTCTGTGTGCAGCCATAGCCGGTTGGATTCAGCTCAGGGTTCGTTACTGCCTCATACCTTGAAAAAAAATTTCCTTTTTTTTCAAATAGTGCAGCCTGTTTAAAATTAAAAAAAAAAAATTCCTATTAGTGTTTTTCCACCCGTCTCCAGCTAAATTGTGGAAAAACACTACATAGGATAACCTAGAGGGTTTTTTTTGGGCCTTGCAGCGCCATTTACGGCTGTCTGTACGGTCTCTGTGTGAGCGCAGCTCGCCCTGTAGTCTGTGTGCAGCCATAGCCGGTTGGATTCAGCTCAGGGTGCGTTACTGCCTCATACCTTGAAAAAAAATTTCCTTTTTTTCAAATAGTGCAGCCTGTTTAAAATTTAAAAAAAAAAATTCCTATTAGTGTTTTTCCACCCATCTCCAGCTAAATTGTGGAAAAACACTACATAGGATAACCTAGAGGGGTTTTTTTCGGGCCTTGCAGCGCCGTTTACGGCTGTCTGCACGGTCTCTGTGTGAGCGCAGCTCGCCCTGTAGTCTGTGTGCAGCCATAGCCGGTTGGATTCAGCTCAGGGTGCGTTACTGCCTCATACCTTGAAAAAAAATTTCCTTTTATTCAAATAGTGCAGCCTGTTTAAAATTTAAAAAAAAAATTTCCTATTAGTGTCTTTCCACCCGTCTCCAGCTAAATAGTGGAAAAACACTACATAGGATAACCTAGAGGAGGGTTTTTGGGCCTTGCAGCGCCATTTACGGCTGTCTGCACGGTCCCCGTGTGAGTTAAACTTGCTCTGTAGTCCGATCTGCAGAAAAAAAAAAAAGGAAAGTTCACCAAACACAACTTAACACTTGTGTAGGCCACATTTGAAAAATAATAAAGTTTAGTCCACACTTTACAACATTAGTGTTTCTTACACCTGTTAGGAGGAGCATTTCAGGAATAAGCACACTAAGGCCTTAGTACTTTTCTGCTTATCTTTATCTGTCAACCAAGATGAAGAGGGCAGGGAGTAAGGCACGTGGGCGTGGGCGCGGAGCAGGGAGAGGAGCAGGGAGAGGACGTGGTGATTCTGTGCCTGCTGCGGGCACCGGTGACTCGTCGTCACTCAGTTTCAGCAGGGAACAGTCCTTCATGCGCAGCTTTGTCGGAGAGCGCCGTGCACCGCTGCTACGTGAAGACCAAATTGAAGCCGTTGTCGGGTGGATGGCAGCTAACGCCTCGGCATCGACTTCAGTTAGTGCCACATCCTCTCAGGCACAGAGCACTGGAGAGCAACCATCTGTCTCTTCACCACCTGCCAAATTGGCCAGGCAGTCAGAGAGCCCAGGACAGGAGCCGTCTCTACTTCTGTTCTCTGACTCTATTGGCTTGGAAACAGGGGGCCAGCCAAGCAGCATTGGAGAAATGGAAGAAGAGGCTGTGTGCAGTGATGCCCAACAGCTTTGTCTCTCTGACTCTGAAGAGGCGGGTGGGCCAGTGCCTCCGGTGACCACAGCGCAGTACGCATCTGATGATGAAACTCAGGTGCCGCTTTCTGGTGCGTACTGTGCTGCCGAGACTACCCAGGAGGAGCAGTTGATGGCAGAGGGTAGTGGAGATGATGAGGTCGTTGACCCATCGTGGCGTGAGGAACAGGAAGGTGGTGGGAGCAGCTCTGAGGAAGAGATTCCCCTTACGGGCCAAAGAGGGAGAGGGAGGGGGAAGACTGCGGAGCCTGTAGCCTCCACTTTGGCACCCGTTAGGAGCCTGTCTCTTTCCAAAGCCAAAAAGGGCGCTCCCAAGACTTGCAGTGCCTGGTCCTTTTTTGACACAGTTGCAGATGACATTTGTTTTGTCAAATGCAAGCTGTGTCATCAGAAAGTAAAAAGAGGGAATAATGTCAGCAACCTCAATACCACAAATATGTGGAAACATGTGCGGACCAGGCACGCGGTGGAGTTACAGAAACACACTGAAGATGTAGGCCAACCAACAGCGGCAGCTACCACCTCTTCAGCTCGTGTTGCCTCTTCCTCCAGCTCACGCACAGCTGGTTTGGCTTCCTCCCAGGATCGCTATGGAAGAACCTCTGGCACTGTTGTCCAGAGACCTTGTGTAATTCCACCCACAGCACCACCTTCCCAGTCATCCTCACACTCCCAGTCTACTCTACAGCCATCGGTAGTACAGGCATGGGAGAAAAGGCGGGCATTCTCGGCCAACCACCCCCGAGCACAGGCTCTGAATGCAGGCATTGCCAAACTGTTGTCCCTGGAAATGCTCTCATTCAGGCTGGTGGAGACTGACAGCTTCCGTGACTTGATGGCATTGGCAGTCCCACAGTACAAGGTGCCCAGCCGCTTTTACTTCAGCAGGCAAGCTGTCCCTGCCCTGCACAGGCATGTTGAGGGAAACATAAAACATGCGCTACTGAACGCCGTCAGTAGCAAGGTCCACCTCACCACCGATGCGTGGACCAGTCAGCATGGACGGGGGCGATACGTTTCCCTCACTGCCCATTGGGTTAATGTTGTTGAGCCAGGTACAGATCGTGTGAGTGGCGCAGGACGTGTCCTGCCCACTCCAAGGATTGCAGGAATCCAGTCTGTACGCACTGACTCCTCCTCTTACACAAGTTACTCAGAATCATCTCTGCAGGAGCCGTCACAGTCCACCTCCACATGGACCCGTGAACGTTTACCTATGACCGACATGAGCACAGCCGTGGCCAAACGTCAGCAGGCCGTCTTGAAACTAGTTTCATTGGGGAATCGAAGCCACACAGCGCAGGAGCTCTGGAATGCCATCAAGCAGGAGAGCGATGTGTGGTTACTGCCAGCGAATCTCCAGCCAGGCATGGTAGTGTGTGACAATGGCCGAAATCTGGTGGCAGCTTTGGCCCTTGGCAACCTCACTCACATCCCATGTCTGGCACATGTGCTCAATTTGGTTGTGCAGAGTTTTCTGAGGGACTATCCGAATCTTGATGCCCTGCTGCACAAGGTCCGCCTAGAGTGTGCTCACTTGCGGCGTTCCAGCTTGGCAAGATCCCGCATTGCTGCTCTGCAGCACCGATTCCGCCTTCCGGAACACCGCATCATATGTGACCTACCTACCCGGTGGAATTCCACGTTACATATGTTGGAGCGGTTGTGTGAGCAGCAGCAAGCAGTTATGGAGTACCAGCTGCATCAGGCGCAAAGAAGTCGCAGTCAGCGCCGATCAGACTTCACAACCACAGAGTGGGCCACTATGAAGGACGTCTGCCAGGTTTTGCGTCCTTTTGATTATTCCACGGGGATGGCAAGTGCAGATGATGCACTAGTCAGCATGACTGTCCCCCTTATCTGCCTGCTTCAGCAAACTTTGCAAGGGTTAGGGGATGATGTTGTGGAAGAGGTGGAGGATGAGGAGTCACCTTTTCCATCAGCTTCTGGAGAGTCAGCGCCACGTGGTTCCTCACAAAGGGGTACGTAGGGGCCACTTTGTGAGGAGGATGAGGAGGAGTCAATGGAGGAGGAAGAGCTCCGTCCAGAGGAGGGAGCGACACAATTGTCCAGTGGTCAGTGTGTACAGCGAGGGTGGGGTGATGACGAGCGGGCAGAGATCATGTCTCAAGCAGGGGACAGCGTTTCTGGGCCAGTTGGCAGTCTGCAGCACATGGTGGATTTCATGCTGCAGTGCCTGAGAAACGACCGCCGCATCGACCACATTCTCAACATGCCTGATTATTGGGTGTTCACCCTCCTCGATCCTCGCTACCGGGACAACGTCCAAAACCTCATCCCAGCGTTGACCCGGGAGCGTAAATTGCAGGAGTACCACGACACACTGGTGAATTTCATCATCTTCTCCAGTCCAACTGAGAGGAGTGCTGCTAGTGCTTTACAAAGCAGCTCAGTGCGTCGAGGCAGTGGGGGAGGCTCTGCCCAAAGAGGGAGCAGAAGCAGTGCCTCTGCCCAAGGCAAGCCCAGTATGGCACAACTCTGGCACACTTTTGTGTGCCCGCCCCAAATGTCTACACCATCACCGGCGGCTCCAGTCAGCAGGAGGCAACGGTTCCGTCAGATGGTGACAGACTACATGGCTTGCCCTCTTACTGTACTCCCAGACGGCTCTTCCCCGTTCAAGTTTTGGGTCTCTAAGCTGGATACATGGCCAGAGCTAAGCCAGTATGCATTGGAGGTGCTGGCTTGCCCTGCGGCTAGTGTCTTATCGGAACGTGTCTTTAGTGCCGCAGGTGGTGTACTAACAGACCGTCGCATGCGACTATCCTCCGATAACGTTGACCGGCTTACTTTCCTGAAAATGAACCAGGCCTGGATCTCGCAGGAATTTGCCACTCCTCTGCCTGATTAAGTAATTGGGTGTCATCCAGGTCTCCTGCTGTGTTCATCTTTCTACCACCTGAACTGCTATTCCTGGGCTCCAACACCGCCAGTTGCGGCTCAGAAGTGCAGGCTGCACAGTAAAAACATACGACCCAGTGTTATTGGGTTTCAGTAACGTCAGCTGATCCCCAGCTGTGTAGCCGGCAATGTGTCCTGCGACCGCCACGCTGGCACAACAACCTAAATGTAAGGGAACCTGTCCCCCCCGTCGTTTGTTACTGAAAGAGCCATCTTGTGCAGCAGTAATGCTGCACAAGGAAAAGGTAGCTCTTTTAGTTTAGCTCCTTGCACACGCAGAACTTAACACTTATAAAATGTGTTCACTGATACCGTTATACCGTCCCGGAGCTGGGACTTTCCTTCGTAATGTGACGCAGCACAGCCGTCATCCCTACCCCCTTGGTGCCATGTGCTGCCTCCTCAGCATTGTTTTAAGCTGTCACGGAGCCTGCGCTGTTCTGTTATCCCTTGGCCATGCCCTATTTGTGCTGCCTGTCTTCTGACATAATTTGGTGTCAGGCTGGCTGCGCCTGTGCGGCCGCGCTGCCCGAGATCCCGCCTCGCAGTGTCTTCTGATTGAATCACACTGCGGGCCTGGGATCCATGGGCATGCGCAGTGCATATCTTCCCCTCGGGCTCTCGCTCATCTCCCTCCGCCTTCTTTAGACTGTGCGCCGTCAGCTGATCCCTAATAGCATGCCACGGCCGTGACACCGCACAGTCTGAAGAAGAGGGAAGGAGGGGAGTGAGAGTCGAGGATATGCACTGTGCATGCCCATGGATCCAAGGCCCGCAGTGGGATTACGTTAGACGACACTGCGAGGTGGGATCTGGAGCAGCGTGGACGCACAGGCACTGACAGCCTGACACCAAATTATGTCAGAAGACAGGCAGCGCTAATTGGGCATGGCCAAGGGATAACAGAACAGCGCAGGCTCCGTGACAGCTTAAAACAACGCTGAGGAGGCAGCGCACGGCACCAAGGGGATAGGAATGACAGCTGTGCTGTGTCCCATTACGAAGGAAATTTGCACCTCCGGGACGGTTTAACGGTATAAGGGGACACATTTTTAGTGTTTACTTCTGTGTTTGCAAGGAGCATAATTAAAAGAGCAACCTTTTCCTTTTGCATCCTTAGTGCTGCACAAGATGGCTCTTTCAGCTACAAACGTCTTGGGGGGGGGTTAAAGGTTCCCTTTCAACTTGCTCCAATCAGGCTTCGGCCTACACTCTGTTCCTCTGCTCCTCCTGCTGTCCCTGGGCTCTAACACCGCCAGTTGGTGCCTGGAAGTGCTGTCTGCACAGTCAACAGTCGCTCCTCTGTTATTGGGGTTCAGTAACATCAGCTGATCAGCAGCTGTGTGTGCGGCAATACCTCCAATCTGCTCCTCCTGCTGTCCCTGGGCTCTAACACCGCCAGTTGGTGCCTGGAAGTGCTGTCTGCACAGTCAACAGTCGCTCCTCTGTTATTGGGGTTCAGTAACGTCAGCTGATCCCCAGCTGTGTGTGCGGCAATACCTCCAATCTGCTCCTCCTGCTGTCCCTGGGCTCTAACACCGCCAGTTGGTGCCTGGAAGTGCTGTCTGCACAGTCAACAGTCGCTCTTCTGTTATTGGGGTTCAGTAACGTCAGCTGATCCCCAGCTGTGTATCCGTCAACGTGTCATGCGACCGCCACGCTGGCACAACTAAAATGTAAGGGGACCTGTCCCCCCCCCCTAGGCGTTTGTTACTGAAAGAGCCACCATGTGCAGCACTAATACTGCACAAGGAAAAGGTCGCTCTTGAAATTATGCTCCTTGCAAACGCTGAACTACACACTCATGTAATGTGTCCCCTCACACCGTCCAACCGTCCCGGAGGTGGGACTTTCCTTTGTAATGTGACGCAGCACAGCCGTCATTGCTACCCCCTTGACACCGTGCGCTGCCTCCTCAGCGTTGTTTGATTCCGTCATGGACCCTGCGCTGTTATGTTATCCCTTGGCCATGCACAGTTTGCGCTGCCCGTCCTCTGACATCATTTGTTGTCCTGGCTGCGCCTGTGCGTCCACGCTGCCCGAAATCCCACCTCGCAGTGTCGTCTAATGTGATCCCACAGTGGGCCTGGTATCCATGGCCATGCACAGTGCATATACTAGCCTTTCACTCCCCTTCTTCACGCTTCTTCAGACTAGGCGGCGTCAGCTGATCCCTAATAGCATGCCACGGCCGTGACGCCGCACAGTCTGAAGAAGCAGGAAGGAGGTGAGTGAGAGGCGATGATATGCACTGCGCATGCCCATGGATCCCTGGCCCGCAGTGGGATTACATTAGATGACACTGCGAGGTTGGATCTCGGGCAGCTTGGACGCACAGGCACTGCCAGCCTGACACCTAAATGATGTCATAAGACGGGCACCGCTAACTGTGCATGGCCAAGGGATAACATTACAGTGCGGGCTCCGTGACAGAACCAAACAACGTTGAGGAGGTGGCGCACGGCACCAAGGGGGTTGGAATGACGGCTGTGCTGTGTCACATTACAAAGGAAAGTCCCACTTCCGGGACGGTTTGACGGTGTGAGGGGACACATTATATGAGTGTGTACTTCAGCGTTTGCAAGGAGCATAATTTTTGGAGCCACCATTTTCCATGTGCAGTATTACTGCTGTACAAGATGGCTCTTTCAGCAACAAATGCCTGGGGGGGGGGTTAAAGGTTCCCTTTCAACTTGCTCCACTGCAGGCTTCGGCCTACACTCTGCTCCTCTTTGATTCCCTGGGTTTCAACACTGTCAGTTGCCACCTGGAAGTGTTGTCTACACAGAAAAAACACTAGCTGATGTGTCAGTGGGGTTCAGCACCGCCAGCTGTTCCCCTGCTGCGTAGTCGGCAACGTGTCCAGCACAAGCCACGCTGGCACAACAGAACAAAAGCTGCCACCCACCCCAGCTGCATTTGTACAAGGTGGCTGACTTTTTCTCCTTGCCAACGTGGAACTCAACACGTACAAAATGTGTCTCATTGAGACCATTCCACTGTCCCTGAAGTGTGACTTTCCTTTCTAATGACACGCACCACCCCCCTTGGGAGCGCTGCCCGTCTTCTGACATCATTGGTTGGCTGCCTGTGACTGGGCGTCCGCCCTCCCCGACACAACCCCCCTCGTTGTCTCATATATTTTGGCTGCGAGGGTGTGATTGATGGGCATGTGCAGTGCATATGTTCGCCTGTCTTACCTCATCTCCTTCCGCCTTCTTCAGACTGGGCGGCCTCATGGCCGTGGTAGGCGATAAGGGATCAGCTGAGGCCGCTCAGTCTGAAGCAGGTGTAAGCACATGTGTGAGCGGCAAACATATTTACTGCACAAGGCCACGAATCCCAGCCACGCAGTGTGATTTGTTGAAAACACACTGCGGGTCTGGGATTCATGGCCATTGCTAACCGCACCGGCCAACATGAAATGAGGTGAGAAGACAGGCAGCGCTCACAGCGCATGGCCAAGGGATCACAATAGCGCAGACTCCTGTACAGCAAATAACAACGCTCAGGAGGCTGCGCCCAGCACCAAGGCGTTATTTATGTGCACCTGTGCTGCGTCTCCTTAAAAAGACAAGTCACGCCTCCAATACAGAACTGAACTACTGTTCAATGGGCTAAATTGTGTACGTCTTTCATTCTGCGTGTGCAATGAGCAAAACTTAAAGAGCAACCTTTAACTTGTGGAGCTTTACTGCTGCACAAGGTGTGGCTCTTCAACATTGTAACACCTGAGGGTGGGTTAAAGGTTACCTTTGAAATTGGTTCAAGTAGGCTTCCGCCTACACTCTGCTCCTCCTGCAGACCCTGGGCTCTAATTACGCCAGTTGGGGCCCGGAAGTGCTGGCTGCACAGAGAAAAACACCCACCATTGTGTCAGTGGGGTTCAGCACCGCCAGCTGTTCCCCTTCTGTGTAGCCGGCATCGTGTCCAGCACAAGCCACGCTGGCACAACAGACCAAAAGCTGCCACCAGTGCAGGCTTCGGCCTACACTTTGCTCCTCTCCTCCTCCTGCTGACCCTTTGCTATAACACCGCCAGTTGTAGCCTGGAAGTGCTAGCTGCACAGAGAAAACCACCTGCCAATGTGTTAGTGGGGTTCAGCAACGCCAGCTGTTCCCCTGCTGTGTAGCTGGCAACGTGTCCTGCAAACGCCATGCAGGCACCTGAACTGAAATTAAAGGGAACCTTGCCCCACCCCCCCAGGTCTTTCTATGTATAACAGCCACCTAGTACAGCAGTACTGCTGCATTTGTACAAGGTGGCTGATTTTTTCTCCTTGCCCACGTTTAATTAAACACGTACTAAATGTGTCTCATTGAGACCATTCCACTGTCCCTGAGGTGTGACTTTCCTTTCTAATGATACGCAGCACCACCCTTGGTAGCGCTTCCCGTCTTTTGACATCATTGGTTAGCTGGCTGTGCCTGTGCGTCTGCCCTGCTCGAAACAACGCCCCTCGTTGTCTTATTTTTTTGGACAGCGAGGGTGTGATTGATGGGCATGTGCAGTGCATATGTTCGCCTGTCGTCACTCATCTCCTTCCGCCTTCTTCATACTGGGCGGCCTCATGGCCGTGGTAGGCGATAAGGGATCAGCTGAGGCCGCCCAGTCTGAAGCAGGTGTAAGGACATGTGTGAGCGGCAAACATATTTACTGCACAAGGCCACGAATACCAGTCACGCAGTGTGATTTGTTGAAAACCCACTGCGGGCCTGGGATTCATGGCCATTGCTAACCGCACCGGCCAACATGAAATGAGGTCAGAAGACAGGCAGCGCTCACAGCGCATTGCCAAGGGATCAAAATAGTGCAGTTTCCTGTACAGCAAATAACAACGCTCAGGAATCAGCGCCCAGCACCTAGGTGTAAATATTGACACCTGTGCTGCGTCTCCTTAAAAAGACAAGTCACGCCTCCACTACTGTTTGACAGTATAATGGGCTAAATAGTGTACGTGTTTTATTCAGCGTGTGCAAGGAGCAAAATTAATAGAGCAACCTTTGACTTGTGCAGCATTAATGCTGCACAAGGTGTGGCTCTTGTACCTTGCAACACCTGAGGGGGGGTTAAAGGTAACTTTTGAAATTGGTTCAACTAGGCTTCGGCCTACACTCGGCTCCTCTCCTCCTCCTGCTGATCCTGGGCTCAAACACCGCCAGTTTTTGCCCAGACATGCTAGCTGCACAGAGAAGAACACCAGCCAATGTGTTAGTGGGGTTCAGCACCGCCAGCTGTTCCCTTGCTGTGTAGCCGGCAATGTGACCTGCAAACGCCACGCAGGCACATGAACTGAAATTGAAGGGAGCCTGCCCCCCACCCCCAGGTGTTTCTATGTATAACAGCCACCTTGTACAGCAGTAATGCTGCATTTGTACAAGGTGGCTGACTTTTTCTACTTGCCCACGTGGAATTCAACACGTACAAAATGTGTCTCATTGAGACCATTCCACTGTCCCTGAGGTATGACTTTCCTTTCTAATGATACGCAGCACCACCCTTGGTAGCGCTTCCCGTCTTCTGACATCATTGGTTAGCTGGCTGCGCCTGTGCGTCCACCCTGCCTTAAACAATGCTCCTCGTTGTCTTACTTATTTTGACTGCGAAGGTGTGATTGATGGGTACGAGCAGTGCATATCTTCACCTGTCTTAACTCATCTCCTTCCGCCTTCTTCAGACTGTGCGGCCTCATGGCCGCAGCATGCGAGAAGGGATCAGCTGTGGCCGCCCAGTCTGATGCAGGTGTAAGGACATGAGTGACAGGCGAAAATATTTACTGCGCAAGGTCACGAATCCCAGCCCTGTAGTGTGACTTAAACAAAAGACACTGCGTGTCTGGGTTTCATGGCCATCGCTAACCGCACCGGCCAACATGAAATGAGGTCAGAAGACAGGCAGCGCTCACAGCGCATGGCCAAGGGATAACAAGAGCGCAGACTCCTGTACAGCAAATAACAACGCTCAGGAATCTGCACCCAGCACCGAGGTGTAAATTTGGACACCTGTGCTGCGTCTCCGTAAAAAGACAAGTCAAGCCTCCACTACTGTTTGACAGTATAATGGGCTAAATAGTGTACATGTTTTATTCAGCGTGTGCAAGGAGCAAAATTAATAGAGCAACATTTTACTTGTGCAGCATTACTGCTGCACAAGGTGTGGCTCTTGTACCTTGCAACACCTGAGGGGGGGTTAAAGGTAACTTTTGAAATTGGTTCAACTAGGCTTCGGCCTACACTCTGCTCCTCTCCTCCTCCTGCTGCCCCTGGGCTCAAACACCGCTAGTTTTTGCCCGGAAGTGCTAGCTGCACAGAGAACAACACCAGCCAATGTGTTAGTGGGGTTCAGCAACGCCAGCTGTTCCCCTGCTGTGTAGCCGGCATCGTGTCCAGCACAAGCCACGCTGGCACAACTGACCAAAAGCTGCCACCAGTGCAGGCTTCGGCCTACACTCTGCTCCTCTTCTCCTCCTGCTGACCCTGGGCTCAAACACCGCCAGTTTTTGCCCGGAAGTGCTAGCTGCACAGAGAACAACACCAGCCAATGTGTTAGTGGGGTTCAGCAACGCCAGCTGTTCCCCTGCTGTGTAGCCGGCAACGTGACCTGCAAACGCCACGCAGGCACATGAACTGAAATTGAAGGGAGCCTGCCCCCCACCCCCAGGTGTTTCTATGTATAATAGCCACCTTGTACAGCAGTACTGCTGCATTTGTACAAGGTGGCTGACGTTTTCTCCTTGCCCACGTTTAATTAAACACGTACTAAATGTGTCTCATTGAGACCATTCCACTGTCCCTGAGGTGTGAGTTTCCTTTTTAATGACACGCATCACCCCCATTGTTAGCGCTGCCCGTCTTCTGACATCATTGGTTGGCTGGCTGTGCCTGTGCGTCCGCCCTGCCCGACACAACGCCCCTCGTTGTCTCATATATTATGACTGCGAGGGTGTGATTGATGGGCACGAGCAGTGCATATCTTCGCCTGTCTTCACTCCCCTCCTTCCGCCTTCTTCAGACTGTGCGGCCTCATGGCCGTGGCAGGCGATAAGGGATCAGCTGAGGCCGCCCAGTCTGAAGCAGGTGTAAGGACATGTGTGAGCGGCGAACATATTTACTGCACAAGGCCACGAATCCCAGCACCGCAGTGTGACTTTATGAAAAGGCACTGTGGTTCTGGGCTTTATGGCCATCGTTAACCGCACCGGCCAACATAAAATGAGGTCATAAGACGGCCTGCACTAACAGGGTATTGCCAAGGGATAACACAAGAGCGCAGTCTCCTGTACTGCAAATAACAACGGTAAGGAATCTGCGCCCAGCACCTAGGTGTAAATTTTGACACCTGTGCTGCGTCTTCTTCAAAAGAAAAGTCACGCCTCCACTACTGTTTGACAGTATAATGGGCTAAATAGTGTACGTGTTTTATTCAGCGTGTGCAAGGAGCAAAATTAAGAGAGCAACCTTTGACTTGTGCAGCATTAATGCTGTTCAAGGTGTGGCTCTTGTACCTTGCAACACCTGAGGGGGGTTAAAGGTTACCTTTGAAATTGGTTCAACTAGGCTTCGGCCTACACTCTGCTCCTCTCCTCCTCCTGCTGACCCTGGGCTCTAACACCACTAGTTTTTGCCCTGAAGTGCTAGCTGCACAGAGAAAAACAACACCCAATGTGTTAGTGGGGTTCAGCACCACCAGCTGTTCCCCTGCTGTGTAGCTGGCATCGTGTCCAGCACAAGCCACGCTGGCACAACCGACCAAAAGCTGCCACCAGTGCAGGCTTCGGCCTACACTCTACTCCTCTCCTCCTGCTGCTGCCCCTGGGCTCAAACACCGCTAGTTTTAGCCCGGAAGTGCTAGCTGCACAGAGAAAAACACCAGCCAATGTGTTAGTGGGGTTCAGCAACGCCAGCTGTTCCCCTGCTGTGTAGCCGGCAACGTGACCTGCAAACGCCACGCAGGCACATGAACTGAAATTGAAGGAAGCCTGCCCCCCACCCCCAGTTGTTTCTATGTATAACAGCCACCTTGTACAGCAGAACTGCTGCATTTGTACAAGGTGGCTGACTTTTTCTACTTGCCCACGTGGAACTCAACACGTACAAAATGTGTCTCATTGAGACCATTCCACTGTCCCTGAGGTGTGACTTTCCTTTCTAATGATACGCAGCACCACCCTTGGTAGCGCTTCCCGTCTTTTGACATCATTGGTTAGCTGGCTGCGCCTGTGCGTCCGCCCTGCTCCAAACAACGCCCCTCGGTTTCTTATTTATTTTGTCAGCGAGGGTGTGGTTTATGGGCACGAGCAGTGCATATGTTCGCCTGTCGTCACTCATCTCCTTCCGCCTTCTTCAGACTGTGCAGCCTCATGGCCGCGGCATGCGAGAAGGGATCAGCAGAGGCCGCCCAGTCTGAAGCAGGTGTAAGGACGTGTGTGAGCGGCCAAAATATTTACTGCTCAAGGCCACGAATCCCAGCACCGCAGTGTGACTTTATGAAAAGGCACTGTGGGTCTGGGATTTATGGCCATCGTTAACCGCACCGGCCAACATGAAATGAGGTCATAAGACGGGCAGCGCTAACAGGGCATTGCCAAGGGATAACACAAGAGCGCAGACTCCTGTACAGGAAATAACAACGCTCAGGAAGCTGCGCCAAGCACCAAGGCGTTATTTGGGACACCTGTGCTGCGTCTCCTTAAAAAGCCAAGTCACGCATCCACTACAGTTTGACTGTAGAATGGTCTAAATTGTGTACGTCTTTCATTCAGCGTGTGCAAGTAGACAAATTAATAGAGCAACCTTTCACTTGTGCAGCATTAATACTGCACAAGGTGTGTCTCTTGTACTTTGTAACACCTGAGGGGGGGTTAAAGGTTTCCTTTGAAATTGGTTCAACTAGGCTTCGGCCTACACTCTGCTCCTCTCCTCCTCCTCCTGCTTCACCACGGGCTCTAACATCGCTAGTTTTTGCCCGCAAGTGCTAGCTGCACAGAGAAAAACACCCGCCATTGTGTTAGTGGGGTTCAGCAACGCCAGCTGTTCCCCCACTGTGTAGCCGGCAAAGTGTCATGCAAACGCAACGCAGACACAAACCTGCCTCCAGTGCAGGCTTCGGTCTACACTCTGCTCCCCCTGCTTACCCTTTGCTCCAGCACCGCTAGTTGGGGCTCTAGGAAGACAATCTTTAATAGGCAACGCATCTGGGTTCCAGCACCGCCAGCTGGTTCTCGGCAGTGTTTTTGTCACAGGTACTCCCTCGTGCCAAACCTGGTTTCAGCACCGTCAGCTGTTTCCGGGTTGTGTCAAGCTCACTGAGACGCCTATGCTTGCCCCGTCGTGTTGCGGTCGAGTTAGCCAACTTCAGGGTGCCTCCAGTTTAGGAGCTTCCTATGTGGGCTGCGTGAATTGGTAGTCAAGGCTGGTTCTGTAGTGCCAGTAGGCCCAGCTCCCCCTGTAGGACTGTTGGGGTTCGGTAACTGCGGCTGCCTCGCGGCCTAGCTGTTCTCTCCTCTCCTGTGGGCCTTCGGGTCCACCACCTGGTTCCAGCACCGTCAGCTGGTTCCGGGCCGAGCCTTTGGCTTAGGTGCCTCCTCCTGGGTATTCGAGTTCCGCCAACGCCAGGCGGTCCTTGGTAGTGCTTTTAAGCGCAGGCACCTACAGCTTAGTAACCGGGTTCCAGCACCGTCAGCTGGTCCTCGGTCGTGCCATTGGCTCTTGCACACTGGGGCAACGCATCTGGGTTCCAGCACCGCCAGCTGGTTCTCGGCAGTGTTTTTGTCACGGGTACTCCCTCGTGCCCAGCCTGGTTCCAGCACCGTCAGCTGTTTCCGGGTACTGTCAAACTCACTGAGACACCTATAGGTTGCCCCGTCGTGTTGCGGTCGAGTTAGCCAACTCCAGGGTGCCTCCAGTTTAGGAGCTTCCTATGTGGGCTGCATGAATTGGTAGTCAAGGCTGGTTCTGTAGTGCCAGTAGGCCCAGCTCCCCCTGTAGGACTGTTGGGGTTCGGTAACTGCGGCTGCCTCGCGGCCTAGCTGTTCTCTCCTCTCCTGTGGGCCTTCGGGTCCACCACCTGGTTCCAGCACCGTCAGCTGGTTCCGGGCCGAGCCTTTGGCTTAGGTGCGTCCTCCTGGGTATCCGAGTTCCGCCAACGTCAGGCGGTCCTTGGTAGTGCTTTTAAGCGCGGGCACCTACAGCTTAGTAACCGGGTTCCAGCACCATCAGCTGGTCCTCGGTCGTGCCATTGGCTCTTGCACACTGGGGCAACGCATCTGGGTTCCAGCACCGCCAGCTGGTTCCCGGCAGTGTTTTTGTCACGGGTACTCCCTCGTGCCCAGCCTGGTTCCAGCACCGTCAGCTGTTTCCGGGTACTGTCAAACTCACTGAGACACCTATGCGTTGCCCCGTCGTGTTGCGGTCGAGTTAGCCAACTCCAGGGTGCCTCCAGTTTAGGAGCTTCCTATGTGGGCTGCATGAATTGGTAGTCAAGGCTGGTTCTGTAGTGCCAGTAGGCCCAGCTCCCCCTGTAGGACTGTTGGGGTTCGGTAACTGCGGCTGCCTCGCGGCCTAGCTGTTCTCTCCTCTCCTGTGGGCATTCGGGTCCACCACCTGGTTCCAGCACCGTCAGCTGGTTCCGGGCCGAGCTTTTGGCTTAGGTGCCTCCTCCTGGGTATCCAAGTTCCACCAACGCCAGGCGGTCCTTGGTAGTGCTTTTAAGCGCGGGCACCTACAGCTTAGTAACCGGGTTCCAGCACCGTCAGCTGGTCCTCGGTTGTGCCATTGGCTCTTGCACACTGGGGCAACGCATCCGGGTTCCAGCACCGCCAGCTGGTTCTCGGCAGTGTTTTTGTCACAGGTACTCCCTCGTGCCAAACCTGGTTTCAGCACCGTCAGCTGTTCCCGGGTTGTGTCAAGCTCGCTGAGACGCCTATGCTTGCCCCGTCGTGTTGCGGTCGGGTTAGCCAACTCCAGGGTGCCTCCAGTTTAGGAGCTTCCTATGTGGGCTGCGTGAATTGGTAGTCAAGGCTGGTTCTGTAGTGCCAGTAGGCCCAGCTCCCCCTGTAGGACTGTTGGGGTTCGGTAACTGCGGCTGCCTCGCGGCCTAGCTGTTCTCTCCTCTCCTGTGGGCCTTCGGGTCCACCACCTGGTTCCAGCACCGTCAGCTGGTTCCGGGCCGAGCTTTTGGCTTAGGTGCCTCCTCCTGGGTATCCGAGTTCCGCCAACGCCAGGCGGTCCTTGGTAGTGCTTTTAAGCGCGGGCACCTACATCTTAGTAACCGGGTTCCAGCACCGTCAGCTGGTCCTCGGTCGTGCCATTGGCTCTTGCACACTGGGGCAACGCATCCGGGTTCCAGCACCGCCAGCTGGTTCTCGGCAGTGTTTTTGTCACAGGTACTCCCTCGTGCCAAACCTGGTTTCAGCACCGTCAGCTGTTTCCGGGTTGTGTCAAGCTCGCTGAGACGCCTATGCTTGCCCCGTCGTGTTGCGGTCGGGTTAGCCAACTTCAGGGTGCCTCCAGTTTAGGAGCTTCCTATGTGGGCTGCGTGAATTGGTAGTCAAGGCTGGTTCTGTAGTGCCAGTAGGCCCAGCTCCCCCTGTAGGACTGTTGGGGTTCGGTAACTGCGGCTGCCTCGCGGCCTAGCTGTTCTCTCCTCTCCTGTGGGCATTCGGGTCCACCACCTGGTTCCAGCACCGTCAGCTGGTTCCGGGCCGAGCTTTTGGCTTAGGTGCCTCCTCCTGGGTATCCGAGTTCCGCCAACGCCAGGCGGTCCTTGGTAGTGCTTTTAAGCGCGGGCACCTACAGCTTAGTAACCGGGTTCCAGCACCGTCAGCTGGTCCTCGGTCGTGCCATTGGCTCTTGCACACTGGGGCAACGCATCCGGGTTCCAGCACCGCCAGCTGGTTCTCGGCAGTGTTTTTGTCACAGGTACTCCCTCGTGCCAAACCTGGTTTCAGCACCGTCAGCTGTTTCCGGGTTGTGTCAAGCTCGCTGAGACGCCTATGCTTGCCCCGTCGTGTTGCGGTCGGGTTAGCCAACTCCAGGGTGCCTCCAGTTTAGGAGCTTCCTATGTGGGCTGCGTGAATTGGTAGTCAAGGCTGGTTCTGTAGTGCCAGTAGGCCCAGCTCCCCCTGTAGGACTGTTGGGGTTCGGTAACTGCGGCTGCCTCGCGGCCTAGCTGTTCTCTCCTCTCCTGTGGGCCTTCGGGTCCACCACCTGGTTCCAGCACCGTCAGCTGGTTCCGGGCCGAGCTTTTGGCTTAGGTACCTCCTCCTGGGTATCCGAGTTCCGCCAACGCCAGGCGGTCCTTGGTAGTGCTTTTAAGCGCGGGCACCTACAGCTTAGTAACCGGGTTCCAGCACCGTCAGCTGGTCCTCGGTCGTGCCATTGGCTCTTGCACACTGGGGCAACGCATCCGGGTTCCAGCACCGCCAGCTGGTTCTCGGCAGTGTTTTTGTCACAGGTACTCCCTCGTGCCAAACCTGGTTTCAGCACCGTCAGCTGTTTCCGGGTTGTGTCAAGCTCGCTGAGACGCCTATGCTTGCCCCGTCGTGTTGCGGTCGGGTTAGCCAACTCCAGGGTGCCTCCAGTTTAGGAGCTTCCTATGTGGGCTGCGTGAATTGGTAGTCAAGGCTGGTTCTGTAGTGCCAGTAGGCCCAGCTCCCCCTGTAGGACTGTTGGGGTTCGGTAACTGCGGCTGCCTCGCGGCCTAGCTGTTCTCTCCTCTCCTGTGGGCCTTCGGGTCCACCACCTGGTCCAGCACCGTCAGCTGGTTCCGGGCCGAGCCTTTGGCTTAGGTGCCTCCTCCTGGGTATCCGAGTTCCGCCAACGCCAGGCGGTCCTTGGTAGTGTTTTTAAGCGCGGGCACCTACAGCTTAGTAACCGGGTTCCAGCACCGTCAGCTGGTCCTCGGTCGTGCCATTGGCTCTTGCACACTGGGGCAACGCATCTGGGTTCCAGCACCGCCAGCTGGTTCCCGGCAGTGTTTTTGTCACAGGTACTCCCTCGTGCCAAACCTGGCTTCAGCACCGTCAGCTGTTTCCGGGTACTGTCAAACTCACTGAGACACCTATGCGTTGCCCCGTCGTGTTGCGGTCGAGTTAGCCAACTCCAGGGTGCCTCCAGTTTAGGAGCTTCCTATGTGGGCTGCATGAATTGGTAGTCAAGGCTGGTTCTGTAGTGCCAGTAGGCCCAGCTCCCCCTGTAGGACTGTTGGGGTTCGGTAACTGCGGCTGCCTCGCGGCCTAGCTGTTCTCTCCTCTCCTGTGGGCATTCGGGTCCACCACCTGGTTCCAGCACCGTCAGCTGGTTCTCGGCAGTGTCTTTTGCTCTTGTACCTTCTGCTCCCCATCCTGGTTCCAGTACCGTCAGCTGGTTCCAGGCAGAGCCTTTGGCTTAGGTGCCTCCTTCTGTGTATCCAAGTTCCTCCAACGTCAGGTGGTCCTTGGTAGTGCTTTCAGGCACGGGTACCTCCTGCTTAGTAACCGGGTTCCAGTAACGTCAGCTGGTCCTCGGTAGTTCCATTGGCTCTTGGACCTTCGGCTACCCATCCGGGTTCCAGTACCGTCAGCTGGTTCTCGGCAGTGTCTTTTGCTCTTGTACCTTCTGCTCCCCATCCTGGTTCCAGTACCGTCAGCTGGTTCCGGGCAGAGCCTTTGGCTTAGGTGCCTCCTTCTGGGTATCTAAGTTCCGCCAATGTCAGGCGGTCCTTGGTAGTGCTTTTTAGCACGTGTACCTCCTGCTTAGTAACCGGGTTCCAGTAACGTCAGCTGGTCCTCGGTAGTTCCATAGGCTCTTGAACCTTCGGGTAGCCATCCGAGTTCCAGTTCCATCAGCTGGTTCTTGGCATTTTCTCAGCCTTCTTGTACCTTCTGCTACATTTCCAAGTTGAAGACCCTAACGTCGACGACCCGGAAGACCACCCCGATGACGACGACGACGGCGGCGGAGACGACGACGGCGGAGACGACGACACTGGAGACGACGACCCTGGAGACGACGACATGGAAGACCGAGAAGCAGAAGAACAAGAGGCTGCAGAACAAAGAGCAGAAGAACATTAAGCATAACACTTAATATCAGAGCAAAAGATATTATCTAAATTATATGCAGAAGAAGACTAAGCAGTGTATGGGGGTGAGTCCGTTCCTCCTCGTGGTGCTCCTGGATAAAGCCTGATGCTGCAGGCCAAACTGAACGCGGACAAATGTAACTTTTGTGACTGGCAGAACGGAAGGTGTAATCTTCCAACTTTTATAGATAACAACTACAGGAATGCCTGTCACAAATGAGAATATGATGAAGAAGTAGAATAGGAAGAATAATAACAGTTGAATAAAATGAATATGTAGAATAGGAAGAATAATAATAGTTGAATAAAATGAATATGGAGAATGTATTAAAAAAAAAAAAAGGTAAAGGATGAAGAAGAAGATGAATAAGGTGAAGAAGAAGTTGATGTCAAAGATGCTGATGATGATGAAGATGAAAGTGTGGGAAAAGTAAAAAAAAAAGAAGGGGAAGGGCGTGGAATAGTGAAACATCAATATCTGACAAAATAAAAAAAAAATTTACATAGTCAATATCTTTGTCACTCCGAACGTCTTTTAAAAAAAAAAAAAACATGCTATTCTATTTGATTGGGCTAAACCTCTATGACTTTAATGTCTCCGCCACCTCCCCAAATACATCCTGCATTATTCTTAGTTGTTTTCCTTCATGTAGAATGAACCTACAAGGAAAGAAAGGGTTTATTTTAATTCCGATATTTTGGTCCCATTGACTTGCATTGGGATCGGGTATCGGTATCGGCGATATCCGATATTTTTTGAATATCGGCCGATCCTATCCGATACCGATACTTTACGATATCGGAAGGTATCGCTCAACACTACCTGTCACCAAAAAACAAATCAGGAGTAGGAATCTTCGGCTCTAAAACAGGAGTCTGAACAATATAATCAGAAATGCCCTGTACCCTAGCAGCAAGCTGGTCTACACGAGAAGCTAATTCCTGAACATCCATGCTAGCACAAGACTCCTCAGCCACCCAGAGAAAAAGAGGGAAGAGAAGACAAAGCAGACTGCAGAAAAAAAAATGACTCAACACCTTTCTTCCCTTCTTCTGAGATGCATTTAACTCATTATTGGCCAGTTGTACTGTTATGATCCGGTGACCTTGGAGCCGCATGAAACTTTCTCTGGAGTAGGTGGAAACTGTACTGACTGCAAATCCTGAACTAACACCGCAACTAGAAGTAGCCGTGGGGTGTGCCTAACAAACCCTAGACACCTCGACACAGCCGGAGGACTAAATACCCCTATAGATGGAATTAGGAATTCTACCTTGCCTCAGAGCAGAACCCCAACAGATAGGCAGCCCCCAAAAATATTGACTGTGAGTTGGAGAAGAGAGACGCACGCAGGCAGAAAACAGGATTTAGCAAAAGAGGCCACTCTAGCTAAATAGAAAAGGATAGGACAGAATACTAAGCGGTCAGTATTAAAACCCTTCCAAAAATATCCACAGCAGATAATACAAAAAATTCCACCATCTAACTAAAGACGTGGAACGTATATCTGCGACTCCTGAGAATCCAACAAGACTGAGAAAATACTGACACAATCTAAGCTGGACAAGAAAAAACAAATGAATAGCACTGAATTATCAAGCACACAGCATGTGTGCCACAGAAACAAAACCAGACACTTATCTTTGCTGATTTGGCAGCAAGGCAGGAGGAACCAAACAAAGGTCCAACACCTCCAGACAACCATGGACAACTGGCAAGGACTAATGAATCCTGCACACCTAAATAACCCAGTCAGAACTGCAATCAGCAGATACACCTGACCAGGACTGCAATCCAGGGACAACTGCATTACCACCTACAACCACCGGAGGGAGCCCAAAATCAGAATTCACAACACTCTTGTCAATATTTCTTTTCCGTCCACATCTAGGGAGGTTAGCCACAGTGCCATGGGCTTTAAACTTCTCGATGACACTGCACACGGTAGACACAGGAACATTCAGGTCTTCGGAGATGGACTTGTAGCCTTGAGATTGCTCATGCTTCCTCACAATTTGGTTTCTCAAGTCCTCAGACAGTTCTTTGGTCTTCTTTCTTTTCTCCATGCTCAATGTGGTACACACAAGGACACAGGACAGAGGTTGAGTCAACTTTAATCCATGTCAACTGGCTGCAAGTGTGATTTAGTTATTGCCAACACCTGTTAGGTGCCACAGGTAAGTCACAGGTGCTGATAATTACACAAATTAGAGAAGCATCACATGATTTTTCAAACAGTGCCAATACTTTTGTCCACCCCCTTTTTTATGTTTGGTGTGGAATTATATCCAATTTGGCTTTAGGACAATTTTTTTTGTGTTTTTTTTTATTTAAGATAAGTTAAATGAAGATAATAATACCAAATAATTTGTGTTTGTAATCACTTTCAGGAAGAAAATGCGTATTATCTGACAGAATTGCAGGGGTGTCAATAGTTTTGGCCATGACTGTATCTATCTATCTATCTATCTACAGTATTTATCTACAGTATCTATCTATCTAATATATATTTATCTATCATTCTCATATCTATCTATCCATCTACTATTCATTATATATAATAAATACTATTATAATCCTCAGAATTAAAACTGTAATAAACAAATGTTCCCAGGATGTCTAAAATTGTTAACCTTAATGTATTAAAATGGAAATGTATGAGCATCCTCGCCCCCTCTACCTGCTATTGCATTTTTCACCTTGTAACCTACATGAAATCTTAATTTTTGACTACAGACTTTTTGCAATGGATATGTTATTGGTTCTGTAATAAGAAGCAATCCAAGTCCTGTTGTGCAATGTGCACTGCAGAGGCTTTTGAGAATATTGAAAAGACTTCATTATTTTTTTTCAATACAATCCTTAAATTCTACCATTTTATTACCTGAACCAAAAGAATTTCAATATGCCATCCATCACCTTGACCAGTGTAAAATGTTGAATATTCAGATTAAATTGGAACTTTTTTCCTATGAATAGGGAATTTGATTCAATTCTATAATATATGGCGTCTCATGGGAAAGAAAATTGAGCTGAAGGTCGCTTAAGGCAAGTGAGAAAATTGTATTATCCAAATACAAAATTCTATTTCTCATCATCAAAACCAGAAATACAGCCATGGGGAATCAGGGGGTCACTGGAGAATTCAATTAGAGATGAAAATGGAAAAGGTGCATATTTCAACTCAACTTTCATTTTACCAAACAAGTGGCAACCATAAGCCTAAAGAGTAACATGGAAATGTTTCCAAATCCTGTAGCTTTTATTCCAGGAAGACTTAAGAAAACATTTCATTATGCAAAAGTGAGAAGGTAAAATATCATCTTTGTGTTACTCATATGCTTTCTCATCACCCCCTGATACACCTATAAATAGTAATATTGATTTAGGGCTTTCAGTTGAAATTATATTTTCGAATAACTAAATTCTGTCTATGCTCAAAGCCAAAGCCTTCAAAGACATTTTTAATATGTGTTATTAAATTAAAATACTAACATTCAGTGCCTGGATAATTTAGCAATAGTGAAGAAATATATTGTATATTTTCCCTGTGACCTAGAATACTTACATACAATTACATTTCATAAAGTTTTCTTCATATAAAAGTTTGAATGTCAGGCGTAAAGTCAAAAATGAGCCTGAGAACGCTATAAAATTTCTATCTTAGGTAGGTGTACCTAATTTGTCCATTGTTTCTCCTATTAACAGGTAGCAATTGTACTGTATGTATCCACCAATGTGTACCCTAGGGTTCAATTAAACTTGATAAAGCCCTCTTAAAAGTTTACGATTAGTGATGAGCAAATATTGAAATATTTGGATTCGGGAAAATCGGCACAAATAATTTCTAATATACGTGTATTCGTACCGAATAAGGTATCCAATGCAAGTCAATGGGAAAGTCGAATATTTTTCTGCTGGACCCAACAAAAAAGTCTGGGGGCCTGAGAAAAAAGCTGAAATGGATGGGAAAGTGATAAACCAAAATGGGAACATCATGGGGAATATGCTTGCATGCATTTGTGACTCCCATATGGTATCTGGGAATAATGTTGTCAGACTATTGCGCCGGTTTTACTGATTTAGCCAATCCTATTTTTTTTTTTAAGGGAAAAATGCTAAGAAACATTTTTTCCTTCATAATTACATGCATATAACGCAAAATAAAAATGAAAAAAAAATTATACCTCCCCTTTAGCATATGTTCACACTGAGCATTTTGGCTTTAGTGTTTCCTTTTCCAATTGTGAGAGCTCTCACTCCTACATTTGGGAGGTCCCTCCCGCATTCAAAATTGTTAGCTAGATAGTGGAATAAATATTACCCATTCCTTTACAATGCCAGCTAAAACATGCCCTTTTGAATTTTGGCCTTTTGCCCGCCATCACCACCACGTCCAAAGTCATGTTATTATGCGGCTCTTGTTTGACATTTTCAGAGGGCCAGCAGGTGCCGTGAAACCTGAGTTTAGGAAGGGCCCTCACATGGCCCTGTATCATACATTTGGGAGAGCTCTCACTTCTACATTCAGAAGGTCTCTCCATCATTCAAAATTGTTAGTTAGATAGTGGACTACATATTCCCCAGCACTTTACAATTCCAGCTAAAACATGCCAATTTTAATTTTAGGCTTCGCCCGCCACCACCACCACATCCACCGCCATGTCATTATGGGGCCCCTGCTTGACATTTTCAGAGGGCCTGCAGGTGCCGTGAAACCTGAGTTTGGGAAGGACCCTCAAGTGGCACTGGATCATACATTTGGGAGAGCTGTCACTCCTACATTCGGTAGGTCTCTCCCTCATTCAAAATTGTTAGCTAGATAGTGGAATACATATTCCCCATTATACTGCCAGCTAAAATATGCCAATTTGAATTTTGGGCTTCACCCGCCACCACGCCCACGTCCACCGCCATGTCATTATACGGCCCCTGCTTCACATTTTCAGAGGGGTAGCAGATGAAACCTGAGTTTTGTGAGCTCCACAGTTTATTTTTGCAACGGATCCCAATGGAGCCACTGTTACAGCGGGTAAAGCCACTGTAAGGTGAATAGAATACAGGAGTTAGTGGAGCTGTATGCTCAATGTCAGTAAATTGGATTCTACAAGACACCAAAACCATTAGAATTAAATTCTGTGTATGCAAGCAAGGGCCTGTATTGTAGTCAGTCTTTCAGGCCTGAAACCCATGTCAAGAACATGTACAAGCCTCATTTTACTTGGACGCAGCCTCTTCAAGGGAAAGAGACAGGAATGCCATTGACCAATTTGCACAAGCCTATGCACTACTTCTCGAAACTACCCAACCAGGCAGAATGTATCTTTTGCATGGTTTTAAGCAACAATGGAATAATTAAATGATATGTTACAGAGAGTGATGAGGTCTGTGGAGGGTATTATTCAGTTGACAGGCAGTGCTAAAGAGCTCATGTAAAGGCTTTAGCGTGGCAATGACCATGTTCCAATATGTGTAAGGCTGCAGCCTGAATAGGTCTGTGGAGCGTATTGACCCAGTCTCTTCATCCTGCTTAAAATGTACAGAAACTGGCTAATACCCCACCACCATTTCTTTTTTTACCAAAATGTATAAAATTTAAGGGAAGAGACAGTTTAATAAAGAGTCGCAAGTCTCATTTAGGAGCCTGGAAAAGCCATGAATGGTCTTTATTCAGCACCAAACAATGTAAAGTGTTAACAAATAAGCTATCTAACTAATATTTTGGGAAGAGACTTATATACTGACAAGGAACAACTGAACGCGGCGCTGGAACAACAAACCGGACAAGGTAGCTGACTATTGTGTCTGTGCAGCTGCAGGTTGTGGGCAAGAGCCATCAGTGCTTCCTTCCTAGACAGCAGATTGGGAAGGATGTAACACAGGGGAAGGGCCAGTGTTTTTACCCTCAGACACCGGTTTTGTACCCAGGCGTTCCGCTAACCTACTGGGGTGTTGCGTATGTCAGTAGTATATGGCATATGCTACAGAGCTATTATGTTCAATTTCCCTTTATAAAGGGATGTATGGGTAAGATTTTCAAACTAGCAGCATATACATAGAGCATGTTTCATTACTCCTATTATTATTCTGTGTGAGGCTGAAAGTTGAAGAAGTGCCTGGAGCATACTAATGCATTTATGTTCCACAATGTGCAGACCCAAAAATCAACATCAGTCTCCCAGATGCACGCTTAAAGAGACCATGAGAAGGGCAACACAATAAAAAAATTATAGCTATATAATATATAAAGATTCAGAGTAGAAATTTGACCATTGCACAATGTACAAAGGTTTCCAAAAATTACCCAAGGGATCTGTATCATACACGCTGAAAAAGACCATGATGGGGACCTCACGTTGAATTTTGAAGTTATTATAATTGCTAGAGATAGGGAGTACAAGCTCCATTCTCACAACCACTAGATAAATATATGCTAGTTATTCAAACAATAGAAAATTATTATTTTTGTATATCGCCTTTATAACACACACCAACAGCAGACTCAAGGAAATTTTTGGTAAATAGGGACGTTTGCTTATGTCTGCATACTTAGAGCCAGTGGCACAACTGCTAGATAAATATAAGCTATTTATTTAACAATAGAATTTTTCTTTCTTATATTGCCTTTATGACACACGCCAACAGCAGACTCAGGAAAATTATTGGTGTTGGTAAAGAGTAACGTTTGCATATCTCTGCAGGCTTTCCTCCAGTCACACAACTGCTAGATATACGCCATTTATTTAACCAATAGCAGAGTAATTTTTTTATATTGCCTTTAGGACACACAACAAAAGCAGAATCAGGAAAATTGTTGGTAAATAGTGACGTTTGCGTATCTCTGCAAGCTTTGCGAAAGTCGCACAATTGCTAGATAAATATTAGCTATTTCAGTAATACGCATGAGAAGGAGGTCTGGGAGCTTCAACGGGATTCCCATGCTCACGAAAAGGGTATAGCCAAATCAGAAGGCTCGTAAGGCTAGTGAGCACAGCCAAACAGGAAAAAAAAGAGGAAAGCGCCACACCACTGAAGAAAACATAAAAAAAACTTTATTCATTCATAGCAAGCCATATTAAAAACATGAAAAGCCTTACGTGTTTCAGGTGCATGCAGCACCCTTAGTCATAGGATATATAATTAAAATCACATCCAGAATAAATATCAATGAACAATCAATCAGAGATGACAAGTAAATAATTTCATATGCACAAGGTGTGGATGCAAACACAGCAGAAAAAAAACAATATGGAAAAGAACATATCAATAAATATAGAATAGATCATTTCTTGAGTTCATGCCCATTAGATATCTCTTGTCCAGCTTTAGAATCCAGAATGCCTCCCTTGAAGTCAATAATTTCTGTTTGTTTCCTCCCCGAATGGGATTAAATATCTTTTCGTATGCATAAAAGGCAAAATGTGTGATGTCTCCTTGATGAATATTCACAAAGTGTTTTGAGGCACCAGAATAAGACGCATTTTTGTTTTGAATATTAGCTAAATGTTTGGCTATGCATTTCTTAATTTTTCGTGCAGCGCAACCAACATATTGCATTTTGCACAACAAACAACAGATGCAGTAAATTACATATTGTGTATCACAATTCATGAAAGAAGTAATCTTCTGTGAAAAACCTGAAAAAGAACTAATAGATTTAGTTTTATCCAGTGTGTAAACACACACATTATAACGATAGCCAGCACATTTTTAACCCCTTAACGACCGCCGATACGCCTTTTCACGGCGGCAGTTAAGGGTACTTAAACCACAGCGTCGTTAATTAACGCTGTGGAAAAAGTGTATAGCACCCCCCAGAGTCAGATTTTCTCTGGCGTCTCGGTTTTTACCAACCCCCAAGTTGCAATCGCTGGTAACTAACCAGCGGCCGTAAAAAAAAGGCGATTTCCCATTTAATTTCTTAATTTCTCTGTCCTCCCATGTGATCGCACATCAGAGGACAGAGAAATGGAGTCCCCGATAGCCCCCCGATACTCATCCATCTTCCAAGATGCTCCTCGTGGCTCCCGATGGGCGCCGCCATCTTTTTCTGCGCAGTACGCACCCGGCAGATCTTTGGGGTCTCGGCTGCCAGGGGTAACCGAGACCCCAAATAACATGATCGGGGTCGGTTTTTACCGACCCCTGTTTTGCAATTGCCGGTAATTAACCGTTTACCGGCGACCGCAAAAAAAAAAAAGCGGCGTGTCATTCTCTGTCCTCTGATGTGATCGCACATCAGAGGACAGAGAAATAGAGGGATCGGGGACCCTGTTATACTTACCGGTGTCCCTGGGTCCTCCTGCATCCCCTCCTGGCCACCGGCTTCTTCCTCTGGGAAGAAAATGGTGGGAGCACGCGCAGTACGCCCGCCGTGATGTGCCGGCCAGCAGAGGAAGATTATTCCTCTTGTTTTATTTTGGTCACTGTGAGATCCTATCCCAGTGATCAAAATAAAAAAAGTACATAGCCTCCCCTTTATCACCCCCTTAGTTAGGAAAAAATAATAAAATAAAAAATGTATGTATTTCTATTTTCCGGTTAGGGTTAGGGCTAAAGTTAGGGTTAGAGTTGGGGCAAAAGTTAGGATTAGAGTTAGGGCTAGGGTTGGTGCTAAAGTTAGAGTTAGGGTTGGGGCTAAAGTTAGGGTTAGAGCTAGGGTTAGGGTTGGGGCTAAAATTAGGGTTAGGGTTGGGGCTAAAGTTAGGGTTAGGGTTGGTGCTAAAGTTAGGGTTAGGGCTAGGGTTGGGGCTAAAGTTAAGGTTAGGGTTGGGGCTAAAGTTAGGGTTAGAGTTGGGATTAGGGTTAGGGTTGGGATTAGGGTTTGGATTAGGGTTAGGGTTGGTATTAGGGTTAGGGTTGGCATTAGGGTTACGTTTGGGATTAGGGTTAGGTTTGGGATTAGGGTTAAGGTTAGGGTTGGGAATAGAGTTAGGGTTAGGTTTGAGGTTCGGGTTGAGATTATGATTAGGGGTGTGTTGGGCTTAGGGCAGTGGCGTATCTAGGGGGGGGCAGCCGGGGCACGTGCCCCGGGCTGTTGTGAATTCAGCTTTTGGGCTCCCTCCGGTGGTTGTAGAGGGTAATGCAGTTGTGCCTGGACTGCAGGAGTGGACAGGTGTATCTACTAATTGCAAAACTGACTGGGGTATATAGCTTTGCTGGATCCTTTAGTCAGTGCCAGTTGTCCATTGTTCTGGAAGGATTCACTTCCCTGCTGGTCTCTCCAGGTTGCTGTGCTTTTCTACAAAGATAAGTCCTGGCTTTGCTTTTGCTGTCCACCTGCTGTGGACCTATTATTCTGTGCATATTCATGTTTTTGTCTTGTCCAGCTTAGTCTGTGAAGGATTTTTTGCAGCCTAGCTATTTCTCTTGAGATGCAGATATACCCCCCATGTCTTTAGTCAGATGTGGTGATCCGTATTTTCTGCGGTGGATATTTTCTAGTGTTTTTTATACTGACCGCATAGTACTCTGTTCTATTCTTTCTGTTTAGCTAGTATGGCCTCCTATGCTAAAATCTGATTTCATATCTGCGTATGTTATTTCCCTCTCCTCTCACAGTCAATATTTGTGGGGGGCTATCTATCCTTTGGGGATTTTCTCTGAGGCAAGATAGGTTTCCTGTTTCTGTCTTTAGGGGTAGTTAGATCTTAGGCTGTGTCAAGGGGTCTATGGAGTGTTAGGTACCCCCCACGGCTACTTCTAGTTGCGCTGCTAGGTTCAGGGTTTGCGGTCAGTACAGGGACCACCTTCTCCAGAGTCCGTCTCATGCTGCTCCTAGGCCACCAGATCATAACAGTACAACTGGCCAATAATGAGTTAATTGCATCTCAGAAGAAGGGCGGGAAGCTTTTGAGCCATTTTTTTTTTCCATAGCCTGTTTGGTATTTTCCTCCCTCTTCACCTCTGGGTGGCTATGGAGTCTAGTATTAACATGAATGTTCAGGAGTTAGTTTCTCGGGTGGATCAGCTTGCTGCTAGGGTACAGGGTATTTCAGATTTCATTGTTCAAACTCCTGCCTTAGAACCTAAGATTCCCACTCCTGATTTATTCTTTGGTGACAGATCCAAATTTTTGAGTTTCAAAAATAACTGTAAACTGTTTTTTGCATTAAGACCCCGGTCTTCTGGTGATCCTATTCAGCAGGTTAAAATCATCATATCTCTGCTGCGTGGTGACCCACAGGATTGGGCATTTTCCCTGGAATCTGGCAATCCTGCTTTGCTTAATGTTGATTCGTTCTTTCAGGCATTGTATGATGAGCCTAATTCTGTGGATCAGGCTGAGAAAATCTTGTTAGCCCTGTGTCAAGGTCAAGAAGCGGCAGAATCGTATTGCCAGAAATTTAGAAAATGGTCTGTACTGACTAAATGGAATGAGGATGCCTTGGCGGCAATTTTCAGAAAGGGTCTTTCTGAATCCGTTAAAGATGTTATGGTGGGGTTCCCCACGCCTGCTGGTCTGAGTGATTCTATGTCTCTGGCCACTCAGATTGATCGGCGTTTGCACGAGCGCAGAGTTGTGCACACTGTGGCGTTGCCCTCTGAGCGGAGCCCTGAGCCTATGCAGTGTGATAGGATTTTGTCTAGAGCTGAACGTCAAACATTCAGGTGTCAGAATAGGTTGTGTTTTTACTGCGGCGATTCTGCTCATGTTATTTCTGATTGCCCTAAGCGTACTAAGAGAATCGCTAGTTCTGTTGCCATCAGTACTATACAACCTAAATTTCTGTTATCCGTGACCTTGATCTGCTCATTATCATCATTTTCTGTCATGGCATTTGTGGATTCAGGCGCCGCTCTGAACTTAATGGACTTAGAATTTGCCAGACGTTGCGGTTTTCCCTTGCAGCCTTTGCAGAACCCTATTCCTTTGAGGGGCATTGATGCTACACCGTTGGCTAAAAATAAACCTCAGTTTTGGACACAGCTGACCATGCGCATGGCGCCAGCCCATCAGGAAGATTGTCATTTTCTGGTGTTGCATAATTTGCATGATGATATTGTGCTGGGTTTTCCATGGTTGCAGCTACATAATCTGGTGTTAGATTGGAAATCCATGTCTGTGACTAGTTGGGGTTGTCAGGGGGTTCATGATCAGGTTCCTTTGATGTCAATTTCCTCTTCCCCCTCTGCTGAAGTTCCTGAGTTTTTGTCTGACTTCCAGGATGTATTCGATGAGCCCAAATCCAGTTCCCTTCCACCGCATAGGGACTGTGATTGTGCTATTGACTATTCCAGGTTGTAAGTTCCCTAAGGGCCGACTTTTCAACCTGTCTGTGCCTGAACATACCGCCATGCGGAGCTATATTAAGGAGTCTTTGGAGAAAGGGTATATTCGGCCATTTTCTTCACCGTTGGGAGCGGGGTTCTTTTTTGTTGCCAAGAAGGATGGCTCCTTGAGACCCTGTATTGATTATTGCCTCTTGAATAAGATCACGGTTAAATTTCAATACCCCTTGCCTTTGCTTACTGATTTGTTTGCTAGGATTAAGGGGTCTAGCTGGTTTACTAAGATTGACCTTCGAGGGGCATATAATCTTATTCGTATCAAGCAGGGTGACGAATGGAAAACTGCATTTAATACGCCCGAAGGCCATTTTGAATACCTTGTGATGCCATTCGGACTCTCTAATGCCCCATCTGTGTTCCAATCCTTCATGCATGATATCTTTCGGAGTTATCTTGATAAATTCATGGTTGTATATTTGGATGATATTTTGATTTTTTTCCAATGATTGGGAGTCTCATGTGAAACAGGTCAGGATGGTATTTCAGATCCTCCGTAATAATGCTTTATTTGTGAAGGGGTCAAAGTGCCTCTTTGGAGTGCAGAAGGTTTCTTTTTTGGGTTTCATTTTTTCTCCCTCATCTATAGAAATGGATCCGGTTAAGGTTCAGGCCATTCATGATTGGATTCAGCCCACATCTGTGAAGAGCCTTCAGAAATTCTTGGGCTTTGCTAATTTTTATCGTCGTTTCATTGCCAACTTCTCCAGTGTGGTTAAACCTCTAACCGATTTGATCAAGAAAGGCGCTGATGTGACGAATTGGTCCTCCGCGGCTGTTTCTGCCTTTCAGGAGCTTAAACGCCGATTTACTTCGGCCCCTGTGTTGCGTCAGCCAGATGTTTCTCTTCCATTTCACGTTGAGGTTGACGCGTCTGAGATTGGGACAGGGGCCGTTTTGTCTCAGAGGAATTCTGATGGTTCCTTGATGAAACCGTGTGCCTTCTTTTCTCGGAAGTTTTCGCCTGTGGAACGCAATTATGATGTCGGCAATCGGGAGTTGTTGGCTATGAAGTGGGCATTTGAGGAGTGGCGATATTGGCTTGAGGGGGCCAAGCACCGTATAGTGGTCCTGACCGATCATAAGAATCTGATTTACCTCGAGTCTGCCAAACGGCTGAATCCTAGACAGGCTCGATGGACCCTGTTTTTCTCCCGTTTTGATTTTGTGGTCTTGTACATTCCTGGTACTAAGAATGTTAAGGCTGATGCCTGTTGTGAATTCTGTGGCTGAGTTCACTTCTGTGGTCACAAGTGGTATTGCAGTCTCTGGGCTTCCTCCCTCAGGTGTTTTGGTGAGCTCGTTGGCTGCCTTGCTATTTAGCTCCACCTGAGTCTGTCTTCCTTGCTCCTTGTCAATGTTCCAGTGTTGGATCTGAGCTACTGCATCTTTCCTTGGGCCTGCTGCTCTGCTAGATAAGTGCTTCTAGTTTGTTTTCTGTTTTTTTCTGTCCAGCTTGCTATTAACTTTTGCTGGAAGCTCTGAGAAGCAAAGGGGTGCACCGCCGTGCTGTTAGTTCGGCACGGTGGGTCTTTTTGCCCCTTTGCGTGGTTTTCGTTTTAGGGTTTTTTGTAGACTGCATAGTTCTCTTTGCTATCCTCGCTCTGTCTAGAATATCGGGCCTCACTTTGCTGAATCTATTTCATTCCTACGTTTGTCTTTTCATCTTGCTAACAGTCATTATATGTGGGGGGCTGCCTATTCCTTTGGGGTATTTCTCTGAGGTAAGTCAGGATTGTATTTCTATCTTCAGGCTAGTCAGCTCCTCAGGCAGTGCCGAGTTGCATAGGTAGTGATAGGCGCAATCCACTGCTGCTTATAGTTGTGTGAGGATAGATCAGGTACTGCAGTCTACAGAGATTCCACGTCTCAGAGCTCGTCCTATTGTTTTTGGTTATTGCCAGATCTCTGTATGTGCGCTGATTACTGCACGCTGTGTTGCCTGATTGCCAGCCATAACAGTACAAGGAGCCCCCCAATGATTCCCAATAGAGGGAAAAAAGAAATCCTGACATCATTTTTTTTTCTTAGCTCTGTCTTCAGTCTTTTTTTTCCCCTAGACATTAGAGTGCTTCAGGACACAGCTGTGGACATGGATATTCAGGCTCTGTGCTCCTCAATGGATAATCTCGTTGTAAATGTACAAAAGATTCAAGATACTATTGATCAGAAATCGATGCTAGAACCAAGAATTCCGATTCCTGATTTGTTTTTTGGTGACAGAACTAAGTTCCTGAGCTTCAGAAATAATTGTAAGCTATTTTTGGCCTTGAAACCTCATTCTTCTGGTAATCCTATTCAACAGGTTTTGATTATTATTTCTTTTTTGCGCGGCGACCCACAGGACTGGGCGTTTTCTCTTGCACCAGGAGATTCTGCATTGAGTAATGTTGATGCATTTTTCCAGGCGCTGGGATTGCTTTACGATGAGCCTAATTCAGTGGATCAGGCTGAGAAAAATCTGCTGGCTTTATGCCAGGGTCAGGATGATGTAGAAGTATATTGTCAGAAATTTAGGAAGTGGTCAGTACTCACTCTGTGGAATGAATCTGCACTAGCGGCTTTGTTCAGAAAGGGTCTCTCTGAAGCTCTTAAGGATGTAATGGTGGGATTTCCTATGCCTGCTGGTTTGAATGAGTCTATGTCCTTGGCCATTCAGATCGGTCGTCGCTTGCGCGAGCGTAAATCTGTGCACCATCTGGCGGTATTGTCTGAGAGTAAACCTGAGCCTATGCAGTGCGACAGGACTATGACTAAAGTAGAACGGCAAGAACACAGACGTCTGAACAGACTGTGTTTCTATTGTGGTGATTCTACTCATGCTATTTCTAATTGTCCTAAACGCACTAGGCGGTTCGATAGCTCTGCCGTTATTGGTACTGTACAGTCCAAATTCCTTTTGTCCATTACCTTAATGTGCTCTTTGTCATCGTATTCTCTCATGGCGTTCGTGGATTCAGGCGCTGCCCTGAATCTGATGGATTTGGATTATGCTAAACGTTGTGGATTTTTCTTGGAGCCTTTGCGGTGTCCTATTCCGTTGAGAGGAATTGATGCTACACCTTTGGCCAAGAATAAGCCTCAGTACTGGGCCCAGCTGACCATGTGCATGGCTCCTGCACATCAGGAAGTTATTCGCTTTCTGGTACTGCATAATTTGCATGATGTGGTCGTGTTGGGGTTGCCATGGCTACAAACCCATAATCCAGTATTGGATTGGAACTCTATGTCGGTAACCAGCTGGGGTTGTCAGGGAGTACATGGTGATGTTCCATTTTTGTCTATTTCGTCATCCATTCCTTCTGACATCCCAGAGTTCTTGTCGGACTTTCAGGATGTATTTGAAGAGTCCAAGTCTGATGCCCTACCTCCGCATAGGAATTGTGATTGTGCTATCGATTTGATTCCTGGTAGTAAATTCCCTAAGGGTCATTTATTTAATTTGTCCGTACCTGAACACACCGCTATGCGCAGTTATGTGAAGGAGTCCCTGGAGAAGGGACATATTCGCCCATCGTCGTCACCATTGGGAGCAGGGTTCTTTTTTGTAGCCAAGAAGGATGGTTCGCTAAGTCCGTGTATTGATTACCGCCTTCTTAATAAGATCACTGTTAAGTTTCAGTATCCCTTGCCATTGATTTCTGACTTGTTTGCTCGGATTAAGGGGGCTAGTTGGTTTACTAAGATTGATCTTCGTGGTGCGTATAATCTGGTGAGAATCAGGCAGGGAGATGAATGGAAAACGGCATTTAATACGCCCGAGGGTCATTTTGAGTATCTGGTGATGCCGTTCGGACTTGCCAATGCTCCATCTGTTTTTCAGTCTTTTATGCATGACATTTTCCGTGAGTATCTGGATAAATTCTTGATTGTTTACTTGGATGACATTTTGATCTTCTCAGATGATTGGGAGTCTCATGTGAAGCAAGTCAGAATGGTTTTCCAGGTACTGCGTGCTAATTCCTTGTTCGTGAAGGGATCAAAGTGTCTCTTCGGTGTGCAGAAAGTTTCATTTTTGGGGTTCATCTTTTCCCCTTCTACTATCGAGATGGATCCGGTTAAGGTTCAGGCCATCCAGGATTGGACTCAGCCGACATCTCTAAAAAGTCTGCAGAAATTCCTGGGCTTTGCTAATTTTTATCGTCGCTTCATCTGTAATTTTTCTAGCATTGCCAGACCATTGACCGATTTGACCAAGAAGGGTGCTGATTTGGTTAATTGGTCTTCTACTGCCGTGGAAGCTTTTCAGGAGTTGAAGCGTCGTTTTTGCTGTGCCCCTGTGTTGTGTCAACCTGATGTTTCTCTTCCGTTCCAGGTCGAGGTTGATGCTTCTGAGATTGGTGCAGGGGCGGTTTTGTCACAGAGAGGTTCTGGTTGCTCAGTGTTCAAACCATGTGCTTTCTTTTCCAGGAAATGTTCTGCTGCTGAGCGTAATTATGATGTGGGCAACCGAGAGTTGCTGGCCATGAAGTGGGCATTCGAGGAGTGGCGTCATTGGCTTGAGGGTGCTAAGCATCGCGTGGTGGTTTTGACTGATCATAAGAACCTTACTTATCTTGAGTCTGCCAAGCGCTTGAATCCTAGACAGGCCCGTTGGTCGTTATTTTTTGCTCGTTTTGATTTTGTGATTTCATACCTTCCGGGCTCTAAAAATGTGAAGGCGGATCCTCTGTCTAGGAGTTTTGTGCCCGACTCTCCGGGGTTATCTGAGCCGGCGAGTATCCTCAAGGAAGGAGTCATTGTGTCTGCCATCTCCCCTGATTTGCGGAGAGTGTTGCAGAAATTTCAGGCTAATAAACCTGATCGTTGTCCGGCCGAGAAACTGTTCGTCCCTGATAGGTGGACTAGTAAAGTTATCTCTGAACTTCATTGTTCGGTGCTGGCCGGTCATCCAGGAATCTTTGGTACCAGGGAGTTGGTTGCTAGATCCTTCTGGTGGCCATCTCTGTCACGGGATGTGCGTGCTTTTGTGCAGTCCTGTGGAATGTGTGCTAGGGCTAAGCCCTGCTGTTCACGTGCCAGTGGGTTGCTTTTGCCCTTGCCGGTCCCGAAGAGGCCTTGGACACATATTTCGATGGATTTCATTTCTGACCTTCCCGTTTCTCAAAAAATGTCGGTCATTTGGGTGGTCTGTGATCGCTTTTCTAAAATGGTCCATCTGGTGCCCTTGGTTAAATTGCCTTCCTCCTCTGATTTGGTGCCTTTGTTCTTCCAGCATGTGGTTCGTTTACATGGCATTCCTGAGAATATTGTTTCTGACAGAGGTTCCCAGTTTGTCTCGAGGTTCTGGCGAGCCTTTTGTGGTAGGATGGGCATTGACCTATCTTTCTCCTCGGCCTTCCATCCTCAGACTAATGGCCAGACCGAACGAACCAATCAGACCTTGGAAACATATCTGAGATGTTTTGTTTCCGCTGACCAGGATGATTGGGTGTCATTTTTGCCGTTGGCTGAGTTCGCCCTTAATAATCGGGCCAGCTCGGCTACCTTGGTCTCTCCATTTTTTTGCAATTCTGGGTTCCATCCTCGTTTCTCTTCAGGACAGGTTGAGTCTTCGGACTGTCCTGGTGTGGATTCTGTGGTGGACAGGTTGCAGCAGATCTGGACTCAGGTAGTGGACAATTTGACCTTGTCCCAGGAGAAGGCTCAGCTTTTCGCTAATCGCAGACGCCGTGTGGGACCCCGACTTCGTGTTGGGGATCTGGTTTGGTTATCTTCTCGTCATATTCCTATGAAGGTTTCCTCTCCTAAATTTAAACCTCGTTTTATTGGTCCGTATAGGATTTCTGAGATTCTCAATCCGGTGTCTTTTCGTCTGACCCTCCCAGACTCCTTTTCCATACATAATGTATTCCATAGGAATACGTGGCACCTATGGTTCCATCTGTGGAGCCTCCTGCCCCTGTTTTGGTGGAGGGGGAATTGGAGTATATTGTGGAGAAGATTTTGGATTCTCGTGTCTCTAGACGGAAACTCCAGTATCTGGTCAAATGGAAGGGTTATGCTCAGGAAGATAATTCCTGGGTTTTTGCCTCTGATGTCCATGCCCCAGATCTTGTTCGTGCCTTTCATGTGGCTCATCCTGGTCGGCCTGGGGGTTCTGGTGAGGGTTCGGTGACCCCTCCTCAAGGGGGGGGTACTGTTGTGAATTCTGTGGCTGAGTTCACTTCTGTGGTCACAAGTGGTATTGCAGTCTCTGGGCTTCCTCCCTCAGGTGTTTTGGTGAGCTCGTTGGCTGCCTTGCTATTTAGCTCCACCTGAGTCTGTCTTCCTTGCTCCTTGTCAATGTTCCAGTGTTGGATCTGAGCTACTGCATCTTTCCTTGGGCCTGCTGCTCTGCTAGATAAGTGCTTCTAGTTTGTTTTCTGTTTTTTCTGTCCAGCTTGCTATTAACTTTTGCTGGAAGCTCTGAGAAGCAAAGGGGTGCACCGCCGTGCTGTTAGTTCGGCACGGTGGGTCTTTTTGCCCCTTTGCGTGGTTTTCGTTTTAGGGTTTTTTGTAGACTGCATAGTTCTCTTTGCTATCCTCGCTCTGTCTAGAATATCGGGCCTCACTTTGCTGAATCTATTTCATTCCTACGTTTGTCTTTTCATCTTGCTAACAGTCATTATATGTGGGGGGCTGCCTATTCCTTTGGGGTATTTCTCTGAGGTAAGTCAGGCTTGTATTTCTATCTTCAGGCTAGTCAGCTCCTCAGGCAGTGCCGAGTTGCATAGGTAGTGATAGGCGCAATCCACTGCTGCTTATAGTTGTGTGAGGATAGATCAGGTACTGCAGTCTACAGAGATTCCACGTCTCAGAGCTCGTCCTATTGTTTTTGGTTATTGCCAGATCTCTGTATGTGCGCTGATTACTGCACGCTGTGTTGCCTGATTGCCAGCCATAACAGATGCCCTCTCTAAGAGTTTTTTTCCTGATTCCCCTGGGGTTCTTGAGCCGGTCGGCATTTTGAAGGAAGGGGTGATTCTTTCTGCCATCTCCCCTCATTTGCGACGGGTTCTTCAGGAATTTCAGGCTGATAAGCCTGACCGCTGTCCTGTGGGGAAACTGTTTGTTCCTGATAGATGGACTAGTAAAGTGATTTCTGAGGTTCATTGTTCTGTGTTGGCTGGCCATCCTGGGATTTTTGGTACCAGAGATTTGGTTAGTAGGTCCTTTTGGTGGCCTTCTTTGTCACGGGATGTGCATTCTTTTGTGCAGTCCTGTGGGATTTGTGCGCGGGCTAAGCCTTGCTGTTCCCGTGCTAGTGGGTTGCTTTTGCCATTGCCGGTCCCTGAGAGACCTTGGACACATATTTCTATGGATTTTATTTCCGATCTTCCTGTTTCCCAAAGAATGTCGGTTATCTGGGTTGTCTGTGACCGATTTTCTAAGATGGTTCATTTGGTGCCTTTGCCTAAATTGCCTTCTTCTTCTGATTTGGTTCCGTTGTTTTTTCAGCATATGGTGCGTTTGCATGGTATTCCGGAGAATATTGTGTCCGACAGAGGTTCCCAGTTTGTTTCCAGGTTTTGGCGGGCCTTTTGTGCCAAGCTGGGCATTGATTTGTCTTTTTCCTCTGCATTTCATCCTCAGACAAATGGCCAGACCGAGCGAACTAATCAGACCTTGGAGACCTATTTGAGATGCTTTACTGGGTGGGAATCTTGCTGGGCACAGATCCTGCCGACTACGCCAGATGAAGTGACCGAGGGCAAGGTCGCCCATGTATATCCATGATCTGGCCCAGCAAAACTTCCACACTCAGATTCTATTTTAACAACCGTATCTTTACTGTTATACATTTTCTTTAACACAGCGGAACACAATAATAGACAGTACAAAATATGCCTATTCACAG
The DNA here is from genome assembly GCF_032444005.1 of Ranitomeya imitator. Classification (NCBI taxonomy): domain Eukaryota; kingdom Metazoa; phylum Chordata; class Amphibia; order Anura; family Dendrobatidae; genus Ranitomeya; species Ranitomeya imitator. Next base: position 543,458,321 of record NC_091284.1, on the reverse strand, counting down.
AGATAACGTGTAATAACAAACTGTCCCTCACTTTCCCTATCCACACGTTACCAGTTCCTTTGTTCCAGGAGGTTATCTTCCCACGTCGCAGGCCTGTCTGTCACTGCAGGGGGACGCTCCAGCCGAAGAGAAAAACAACAGGGATTAAACAAAACTCCATTCCTCAGGTCCAGACTGTAGTCCTTGGGGTTCAACAGGTAAGGGTGGAATGTTCTGCCTCTCAACAGAGAACCCGCTTACAGTTCATGGGCTCCAGGGTCTGTGAAGATGTCACCGTTGGGTGCTCCGCAGTGTGGGAGCTGGGAACAATCTGGATGTCAGCTTCCAAGAGATAGCGGTCATCCAGGCAATCTTCTATATCGCCTCTACAGGAGGACGCCAGCACACACCGACCTCTCTCTGCACACACCAGTTTCCCGGGCTCCCTTTTTCCCTCCCCTTCCTGTTCACATGACATCACAGGGGGAAGTTCTGCCAATACAGTTTGTTTCTCTGTAATCACATTCGGCATAGGTATAACTTCTGGCCACACGGGGGCAGTGTCTGTCACAGATTCTATGTCAATGATAATAGAACAGTCACAGCCGGCCAGCTCACTACAACGCTGTATACCAATCTGATTACTTTACTTCATATTTTAATAGATCTGAGACTAGATTTTTGAATGCAGTAATACCAAATATGTGTATTTTTGTTAGTTATTTTATTTTCAATGTTGCTGAGATTCACAGGAGAGCGGAAATGGTAACAACTGGGGACTTTAAATACAAAGGGTTAATGCTCTTAACATTAATACTTTACAAACAGCCATGAAGCACATCATATGACAAGTTATGGATTACTGCATCTGTACAGGATCAGAACCAACAATAGTGAAGAAATTCAGAACAAGCATCAGTACATGAATACAGAACCAGGGCCAAACATCCGCGTTTCATCCGAAGGAAGTGTTAGACATGCGGACCATTAGCTTCCGCTGATTAGCTGCGACACTGACATGGCATAACAATGGCACACAAGTGCTGGTAGTGCTACAGCCGAATTCGGTGGAACTGTGTTATTATGGAAAGTGAATATCTGTTATTTTTACTTTACATTGGTAATACAGTATATAAGAAGGGTTTGTCCGAGCAGTGGAGATCCCTCCTATAGATCACGGATGTGTGAATTGCTAATTAATTTCCCTTCTTGCTTGATTCATTTCTTATTTTGGCTCAAAACCCTTATAGATAACAGCTATTTTTACAAAAAATGCTGTTTCTTAAAGTATTTTTCTCTCACGTTTTTACATGCGTTATCCCAGATGTTTTTCGGACTAAAACTCAGAGCCAGCTTTCCTGATTTATAAAAACACCACTGACAATTGTCCACTAGGTGGGAGGATTATACCGTTCATGAAACCTGGAAGAATGCACATAAAAAAACCAGACAGATGAATAGATAGATCAATGTATGGCCCTTTTATTTAGGCCGTACTGCACAACTCTTATGATAAGGCCCTGTAGGAGAACACCCACAGTAGTTACCACACAGGACATAAGCCAACGTAAGCTGGTCATGTAGTCAGAACCAGCAGAGCACACCTGTGCAACAGCAGTATGAGGATGGAGTCACACTAGTGTATGGCATCGGATGCAATATGCTAATGACTCTTGGCTCCTGCTCTGCTGTGAGTGGGAGCCGAGTGTCATGGGCCTGTGCTCAGAGCCTCTCGCACAGAGAGGATCAGAGCACAGCTGCGGAGGACGCGGAGAAATGAATTTCTCCATCTCCTCCATTGCCGGGGCCAGCGTATAACGCACATCACTTGGAGAGACAGAGGGAAAGGAAGCAGAGGAGCCATGTAGCCTGAAGTGCTACAGCTCCAGGAAGGAGACATTTCAGAAAGCAGAATACGTTGCAGTGAGAGTGCAGGAAAGCAAAGCACAGGAGAGGATACCAGAAGGGGACCAGCCCTGAGCAGGCTCCCTCCTTTTGAGGCATGGATAACGCCGGTACCTGGAACACCGAGGTAGTAAGGACCTCTACACCTTACTTCAGAGACCGGCAGGACAGCTAATTGCACGTTACCTGTCCGCACCTACACTGAGGAGGCACAGTGGCACCCCTCAGAGGCTGAGGCATACTAGAGTCCCTATAAACCTCTCCTGAGTGCAGGGGGTTGACTCTCCGTGAGTCGGGGGTTGTGCCATTTTCAGTGTCATGTGAATTTAAATAAAGTTGAGAACGTTTGACACCTGATTACAACGCTCCGTGTACTTATTTTCTGTGCTTCTGCCTGATTCATGTTTGGAATCGGGGTCCATCACACATCACTGAGCCACACGTCTGGACATATGCCGACCGCAGCACCTGCGAGTGTGCGCTCATCCTCGGAGTATGGACTCACAGTATATCACAGGGCTACATGCAGATTCCTCGCCTCGTTCACACAGTGAGTATTTGGGGCAGTAATTTATATCAGTATTTATCAGCTAAAAACCAGAAGGAACAAACACAGAGAAAAATAACTAACTAACTGTCACCACATCTGTGTTTTGGATCCTCTCCTGGCATCTGATAACAAATACTGGTGTAAAATATCACCTTGTAATATGCCCTAAATCCTCACTGACTGATCTAACTGTGAGCTGCAGTGAAGCAGCGGAGGTTGGAAGCGCCAAGGAGGTTTCATAAACCCCCTGTCCCTCAGTTGCAGTTTTAAAAACAAACTGTCCTTTCCTCACCCTCCCCAGGACAGACATATGGTCACTTCTATGAGAAGCGCCTCCCTACCCTCACCTCCAGCTGCTGCATCTGAGTGTGAGACGCTCTCCTTTAGGATAAGTTCTGCTGCATATTTTCATATAAAAAAAAACATATTACAGCTTCTTACAGTTCCAGCAAAGTGGATGACATGTATATAATCAAAAAGGAAAAAAAGTCATGTCATCCATAAGACGATCCATGTACGGGGAGCTGTAATGGGCGAGAGGTCGACAGGAGCAAATAATACAGATCAGCATCAGAACCTTGTATTAAAAGCCAAACTTATTGTGTGAAAATAGAGAAAAAAAATCGCAACTTCATCTCTAAAAACCATAAAAAATGATGCAAACACGTTTCAGACAACTGTGTTACTCAACTCATGTTTTTCCTTCTGACGTATGGAAATCTCACGCCCTTCAGGGTTTTATAAAACTAAAGAATGTGAAATGCATTGAGTTTATGTAATCTGCAGCCATCACTTTCTCTTGCGGTTATTGTGTTTAATTTATGGGTTTTCCCCATTGACTTTAATGAGAGGCAGAAAATCAGCATATAATAAATATGTTTCTATGGCGTTTCTGCAGCAAAAATGGACATAATCCACACGACATTATCAATATAGCTGAATCAAAGCTCAGCGGACAGAAAGCTTACAAAACAAAGAAGTGTTATTTATAACACGATACACAAAAAGAAACAAAAGTGAAGATAAAAAATGCAATACAAACACATAAAATAAAGGCTCAAAAATGCAACAATAATAGAAAACACAAGAACCTAATGGAGCTAATAGAAGCATGAAACTGAGTCACAAACTCACTGAATAATCACTGTGGAAACGTGGCCTTAGGCTGAAGTTACACCGGTGTATAGCGTGACTCCGGCCTCCGGGGTAATTCTGCTGATTGTGAGACTGGGGATTATAGACAAGTCTGCTGCCAATGGGAAAGAATTTGGGGTCTGAATTATGGGGGTTCTCCAGCTAAAAAAAAAGCCAACAAAATATTTTTATATAGTCTCTAAAAGAATACTAGGCAATATAGGGAGGTCCTCTGTCCGCCATCCTCATGGTCAGTGTGGTTACTGAGAACATGTCCTGTTCTAGCCTTCAGACGGCTGTTACGCCCAACAGTAACCGACCATCCACGGATATGAATAAGCGCTGTGTAATAAATCCATTCTGTGCTGGTGTGAAAGGACAACTGAGCAGTATCACTGATTTCCTGATCATCTTCTGGCAGCAAATTACCATATATAATCGAGTACAAGCCGACCTGAGTATAAGCCGAGACACCTAATTTTGCCACAAAAATTGGGAAAACTTATTGACTCGAGTATAAGCCTAGGGTGGGAAATGCAGCAGCTACTGGTAAATTTCAAAAATAAAAATAGATACCAATAAAAGTAAAATTAATTGAGACATCAGTAGGTTAAATCTTTTTGAATATCCATATTGAATCAGGAGCCCCATAGATGCTACATACAAAATACGCCCCATAAAATGCTCCATACGGTTCATGATGGACCCCATAAGATGCTCCATAAAGTTCATGATGGGCCCCATAAGATGCTCCATACAAAAATATGCCCCATATAATGCTGCATAAAGATTAATGATGGCCAAATAAGATGCTCCATACATAAATATGCCCCATATAATGCTCCATAAAGGTTAATGATGGCCCCATAAGATGCTCCATATTAAAATACGCCCCATATAATGCTACACATAGGTTAATGATGGCCCCATAAGATGCTCCATATTAAAATATGCCCGATATAATGCTGCATAAAGGTTAATGATGGCCCCTTAAGATGCTCCACATTAAAATATGCCCCATATAATCCTGCACAAAGGTTAATGATGGCCCAATAAGATGCTCCATAAATATGCCCCATATAATGCTTCATAAAGGTTAGTGATGGCCCCATAAGATGCTCCATATTAAAATATGCCTGATATAATGCTGCATAAAGGTTAATGATGGCCCCATAAGATGCTCCATACAAAAATATGCCCCATATAATTGCTTCATAAAGGTTAATGATGGCCCAATAAGATGCTCCATACAAAAATATGCCCCATATAATGCTCCATAAAGGTTAATAATGGCCCCATAAGATGCTCCATACAAAAATATGCCCCATATAATTGCTTCATAAAGGTTAATGATGGCCCCTTAAGATGCTCCATATTAAAATATGCCCCATATAATGCTCCATTAAGGTTAATGATGACCCCATAAGATGCTCCATATTAAAATATGCCTGATATAATGCTGCATAAAGGTTAATGATGGCCCCATAAGATGCTCCATACAAAAATATGCCCCATATAATTGCTTCATAAAGGTTAATGATGGCCCAATAAGATGCTCCATACAAAAATATGCCCCATATAATGCTCCATAAAGGTTAATGATGGCCCCATAAGATGCTCCATACAAAAATATGCCCCATATAATTGCTTCATAAAGGTTAATGATGGCCCCTTAAGATGCTCCATATTAAAATATGCCCCATATAATGCTCCATTAAGGTTAATGATGACCCCATAAGATGCTCCATATTAAAATACGCCCCATATAATGCTGCACAAAGAATAATGATGCCCCATAAGATGCTCCATACAAAAATGTGCCCCATATCTTGCTCCATAAAGGTTAATAATGGCCCAATAAGATGCTCCATACAAAAATATGCCCCATATAATGCTCCATATAGGTTAATGATGGCCCCATAAGATGCTCCATATTAAAATACGCCCCATATAATGCTGCACAAAGAATAATGATGCCCCATAAGATGCTCCATACAAAAATGTGCCCCATATCTTGCTCCATAAAGGTTAATAATGGCCCCATAAGATGCTCCATACAAAAATATGCCCCATATAATGCTTCATAAAGGTTAATGATGGCCCCTTAAGATGCTCCATATTAAAATATGCCCCATATAATGCTCTATAAAGGTTAATGATGCCCCATACGATGCTCCCTACAAAAATATGCCCCATGTAATTCTGCACAAAGGTTTATGATGGCCCCATAAGATGCTCCATACAAAAATAAGCCTCATATAATGCTGAAAAAAGATTAATGATGGCCCCATAAGATGCTCCATATTAAAATACGCCCCATATAATGCTGCACAAAGGTTAATGATGGCCCCATAAGATGCTCCATACAAAAATATGCCCCATATCTTGCTCCATAAAGGTTAATGATGGCCCCATAAGATGCTCCATACAAAAATGTGCCCCATATCTTGCTCCATAAAGGTTAATAATGGCCCAATAAGATGTTCCATACAAAAATATGCCCCATATAATGCTCCATATAGGTTAATGATGGCCCCATAAGATGCTCCATATTAAAATATGCCTCATATAATGCTGCACAAAGGATAATGATGGCCCCTTAAGATGCTCCATATTAAAATATGCCCCATATAATGGTCTATAAAGGTTAATGATGCCCTATAAGATGCTCCATATTAAAATACGCCCCATATAATGCTGCACAAAGGATAATGATGCCCCATAAGATGCTCCCTACAAAAATATGCCCCATATAATTCTGCACAAAGGTTAACGATGGCCCCATAAGATGTGCCATACAAAAATAAGCCCCATATAATGCTGCACAAAGATTAATGATGGCCCAATAAGATGCTCCATATTAAAATATGCCCCATATAATTCTGAACAAAGGTTAATGATGGCCCCATAAGATGCTCCATATTAAAATATGCCTGATATAATGCTGCATAAAGGTTAACGATAGGCCCATAAGATGCCCCGTATTAAAATATGCCCCATATAATGCTGCAGCTGCTGCTGCAATTAAAAAATTTTTTTAAAATGACATACTCACCTCTCATCGCTGCCCGCTGCTCCTCAGCGTCTCTGGCTCTCTGCAGTGACTATTCAGGCAGAGGGCACGCTCTGAAGTACAAAATATGCCCGACACTAAATGCTTTTGATGTCCTACTCGCGAGGCCGCTAAGTCTTCTGGGTAATTTCGCAATGCATCACCGGGAACGGAAGATGGCGGCCATCGCGAGCGGCTCGGCGGACAACGGAGGGTGAGTATAGTAGGTTTTATGTTTTTTTAATATTTTTAACATTAGATTTTTTACTATTGATGCCGCATAGGCAGCATCAATAGTAAAAAGTTGAGCACACACAGGGTTAATAGCGGCGGTAACGGAGTGCGTTACCCGCGGCATAACGCGGTCCGTTACCGCCAGAATTAACCCTGTGTTAGCTGTGGCTGGACGGGAGTATGCGGTCGCTGGGCAGTAACTGCGGGGAGTAAGGAGCGGCCATTTTCTTCTGGACTGTGCCCGTCGCTGATTGGTCGTGGCTTTTTTTCTGCAACCAATCAGCGACTTGGATTTCCTTGACAGACAGAGGCCACGACCAATGAATATCCGTGACAGACAGACAGACAGAAGGAAGTGACCCTTAAACAATTATATAGTAGATGCTTTGAGATCATTACACTTCCAGAGGATTCATTTTTCCTTCAGGCACCGTTGTGTCTGTGATCCATTGTGAAATAGGAGCCTAGTAATAAAAGTTTAGAGGTGAAATAAAAGTAAAGCATAATTGTATCTAGAAAACTGCAACCACCTAGAGCCTCACAAAGCTGTTTGTGAAAGTAATCACCCTAAATCTACATTTACATACACAGTTGAAACAAGAACTTTACGTACACTATATAAAAAGACACATATGCTTGTTTTTCTCAATATCTGACATGAAATCAGAATAAACCTTTCCCATTTTAGGTCAATTAGAATTACCATAATAATTAATATTTGCCAAATGCCAGAATAATGAGAGAGAGAGAGAAAGTTTTAAGGCATTTTTATTACTTACTGCAAGGTCAAAAGTTTACATATAGATTACTATGCCGTTAAAAAATTCTGAACTGCCCATATGTGTTGTGAATTCTGTTGTCGGGCTCCCTCCTGTGGTCATGAATGGTACTTCGGCTGGTTCTGTCCATGGACTTCCTCTGGTGGGTGTTTCTGAGTTTCCTTCCACAGGTGACGAGGTTAATTCGTTAGCTGCTGCTCTATTTAACTCCACTTAGATCTTTGCTCCATGCCACCTGTCAATGTTCCAGTATTGGTCTAGTTCTCTCCTGGATCGTTCTTGTGACCTGTCTTCCCAGCAGAAGCTAAGTTCCAGCTTGTATTTCTTTGGTTTGCTATTTCTCTGTCCAGCTTGCTATTTTTATTGTTGTCTTGCTTGCTGGAAGCTCTGGGACGCAGAGGGAGCGACTCCGCACCGTGAGCCGGTGCGGAGGGTCTTTTTGCACCCTCTGCGTGGTCTTTTTGTAGGTTTTTGTGCTGACCGCAAAGTAACCTTTCCTATCCTCGGTCTGTTCAGTAAGTCGGGCCTCACTTTGCTAAATCTATTTCATCTCTATGCTTGTATTTTCATCTTTACTCACAGTCATTATATGTGGGGGGCTGCCTTTTCCTTTGGGGAATTTCTCTGAGGCAAGGTAGGCTTTATTTTTCTATCTTCAGGGCTAGCTAGTTCCTTAGGCTGTGCCGAGTTGCATAGGGAGCGTTAGGCGCAATCCACGGCTATTTCTAGTGTGTTTGATAGGATTAGGGATTGCGGTCAGCAGAGTTCCCACGTCCCAGAGCTCGTCCTTATTATCAGAAACTATCAGGTCATTCCGTGTGCTCTTAACCACTAAGTCCATTGTTGTCCTGACCACTAGGTCATAACAGTACAGGTGGCCCAAAGTACTAATGTATCTCAATAGAGGGATAAGAGAAGTTCTGAGACCATTTTTTTTTCTTTGCAGTGTTTTTTGTCTCTCTTTTCCCCTTTACCTCTGGGTGGTTCAGGACACTGGTGTAAACATGGACAGTCAAGGTCTGTCCTCTTGGATGGATAATCTCACTACAAGCGTACAAAACATTCAAGATTTTGTGGTTCAGAATCCGATGTCAGAGCCTAGGATTCCAATTCCTGATTTGTTTTTTGGTGATAGATCTAAGTTCTTGAATTTCAAAAATATTTGTAAATTGTTTCTTGCCTTGAAACCTCGCTCCTCAGGTGACCCTGTTCAACAAGTTAAGATCATTATTTCTTTGTTACGTGGTGACCCTCAAGACTGGGCATTTTCCCTTGTGCCAGGAGATCCGGCATTGCGTGATGTTGATGCGTTTTTCCTGGCGCTTGGATTGCTTTATGACGAACCTAATTCAGTGGATCAGGCAGAGAAAATCTTGCTGGCTCTGTGTCAGGGTCAGGATGAAGCGGAGATATATTGTCAGAAGTTTAGAAAGTGGTCTGTGCTCACTCAGTGGAATGAATGTGCCCTGGCAGCAATCTTCAGAAAGGGTCTCTCTGAAGCCCTTAAGGATGTCATGGTGGGGTTTCCCATGCCTGCTGGTCTGAATGAGTCTATGTCCTTGGCCATTCAGATTGATCGACGCTTGCATGAGCGTAAAGCTGTGCACCATTTGGCGGTACTATCTGAGCATTGGCCTGAGCCTATGCAATGTGATAGGACTTTGACCAGAGCAGAACGGCAAGAACACAGACGTCGGAATGGGCTATGTTTTTACTGTGGTGATTCCACTCATGCTATCTCCGATTGTCCTAAGCGCACTAGGCGGTTTGCTAGGTCTGCCACCATTGGTACGGTACAGTCTAAATTTCTATTGTCTGTTACTCTGATTTGCTCTTTGTCATCCTATTCTGTTATGGCATTTGTGGATTCAGGCGCTGCCCTGAATTTGATGGACTTGGAGTATGCTAGGCGCTGTGGTTTTTTCTTGGAGCCCTTGCAGTATCCTATTCCATTGAGAGGAATTGATGCTACGCCTTTGGCCAAGAATAAGCCTCAGTACTGGACCCAATTGACCATGTGCATGGCTCCTGCACATCAGGAGGATATCCGCTTTCTGGTGTTGCATAATCTGCATGATGTGGTCGTTTTGGGGTTGCCATGGCTACAGGTTCATAATCCAGTATTGGACTGGAAATCTATGTCTGTGTCCAGCTGGGGTTGCCAGGGGGTACATGGTGATGTTCCATTTTTGTCTATTTCGTCTTCCACTCCTTCTGAAGTTCCAGAGTTTTTGTCGGATTATCGGGATGTATTTGATGAGCCCAAAGCCAGTGCCCTACCTCCTCATAGGGATTGCGATTGTGCAATTAATTTGATTCCCGGTAGTAAGTTTCCTAAGGGCCGATTGTTCAATTTATCTGTGCCAGAACACGCTGCTAAGCGGAGTTATATAAAGGAATCCTTGGAGAAAGGCCATATTCGCCCGTCGTCATCACCGTTAGGAGCAGGGTTCTTTTTTGTGGCCAAGAAGGATGGTTCTTTGAGACCTTGTATTGATTACCGCCTTCTTAATAAAATTACAGTCAAATTTCAGTATCCTTTGCCGTTGCTGTCTGATTTGTTTGCTCGTATTAAAGGGGCTAGTTGGTTCACCAAGATAGATCTTCGAGGGGCGTATAATCTTGTGCGTATTAAACAAGGCGATGAATGGAAAACAGCATTTAATACGCCCGAAGGCCATTTTGAGTACCTGGTTATGCCATTTGGGCTTTCCAATGCTCCATCAGTATTTCAGTCCTTTATGCATGACATCTTCCGAGAGTACCTGGATAAATTCCTGATTGTGTATTTGGATGATATTTTGGTCTTTTCGGATGATTGGGAGTCTCATGTGAAGCAGGTCAGAATGGTGTTCCAGGTCCTTCGTGCGAATTCCTTGTTTGTGAAGGGGTCAAAGTGTCTCTTTGGAGTTCAGAAGGTTTCATTTTTGGGGTTCATTTTTTCCCCTTCTACTATCGAGATGGACCCTGTTAAAGTCCAGGCCATTTACGATTGGACTCAGCCGACATCTGTGAAGAGCCTGCAAAAGTTCCTGGGCTTTGCTAATTTTTATCGACGCTTCATCGCTAATTTTTCTACTGTTGCTTAACCGTTGACTGATTTGACCAAGAAGGGTGCTGATGTGGTCAATTGGTCTTCTGCAGCTGTGGAGGCTTTTCAGGAGTTGAAGCGTCGTTTTTCTTCTGCCCCTGTGTTGTGCCAGCCAGATGTTTCGCTTCCGTTTCAGGTTGAGGTTGATGCTTCTGAGATTGGAGCAGGGGCTGTTTTGTCGCAAAGAAGTTCTGATGGCTCGGTGATGAAGCCATGTGCTTTCTTTTCTAGAAAGTTTTCGCCTGCTGAGCGTAACTATGATGTTGGTAATCGTGAGTTGTTGGCCATGAAGTGGGCATTCGAGGAGTGGCGTCATTGGCTGGAAGGAGCCAAGCATCGCGTGGTGGTCTTGACAGATCACAAGAATTTGACTTATCTTTAGTGTGCCAAACGGTTGAATCCGAGACAGGCTCGATGGTCGTTATTTTTCTCCCGTTTTGATTTTGTGGTTTCGTACCTTCCGGGCTCTAAGAATGTGAAGGCTGATGCCCTGTCAAGGAGTTTTGTGCCTGACTCTCTGGGTGTTCCTGAGCCGGCGGGTTGTTAGGGCTAGCGAAACGCACCAAATAATAAGACTGATAGTGTTCGTAGCCCGGGGTCCACCGTGCAGAGATGGAACCTGCTGCTGAGTAATGACGGACTATATGGCGGTACTCATAAGTATACTCGCGTGGGTTAAACTTCACCCAACGTGAAGGAAGCGATCCTGTTGCGTCACAGGATCGCGGTACCGCACATAGAAGGCGAGCAAGCAGTCAGCGAACTTAACCCCAACTAGGATTAAAGTCCGATTAGACCACTTGCTGGCACAACACCGCAACAGGGTGTGTTAGGCAACTCTTATAATTAGAGCACCGAAGTGCGAACTGTGCCGTGCTGGCAGGCACCACTAAGCACCCAGACGTGGGTCAGGAAGCGCACTACTGGTGCGTGGCGCCGCACTGGCGGTCACAGCAATAGACGCTGATACGTGTGTGACACGTTGAGTGATTTGTCGGGCGCTAGATAGCAGCCATACTCCATACGCGAACAGTCATACAATAGGGTAGGGGTATTTAATGAACGACTTGCACTCACAACAAACACACGTATTCAATTGTACACTAGCGCATGGCCGTGCGGTTATGCGCAGTTTATATAATTGCAGGACAGGAAGTGGAGCTGAAGAAGCAGCAGTAACTCTCTGTACAGAGTGAGAGCGAGCAAGACACTGGGAGCGACGTCCCTGCTGAGCAGACTCCACTGCAGCTGGAGGAGAATGGGAGACCGCAGCGGAGACGGATCGAGATTCCCCCTGTGCAGCAGAGGAAACTCGACTCCTAACATTACCCCCCCTCCTAGGGCCCCCCCCTCCTTGGGCCTCGCTACGCTCGAAGGCAGCAATGAGCTGTGGGGCCCGAATGTTTTCAGCAGGCTCCCAAGACCTGTCCTCTGGACCATAACCCTTCCAATCCACCAAATAAAACTTTTTGCCGCGCACCACCTTGCACCCCAAAATAGCGTTCACCTCGTAATCGTCCGTAGACGAACCCGATGTCCCGGCAGATGACTCGGAAAACCGGGACATGTATACGGGTTTCAAGAGGGACACATGAAAGGTGTCGGTGATACCCAAGCGTGGAGGAAGAGCCAGGCGGTAGACCACAGGATTAACCTGTTCGAGAACCTTGAAGGGACCCAAGTAGCAAGGAGCAAACTTAGTGGACTCAACTCGCAGCCTGATGTTACGGGCGGAGAGCCACACCAAGTCGCCAGGGGCAAAAGTCGGAGCAGGGCGCCGATGAACATCGGCGGAGGACCTCATTCTCTCCTTGGAGGCCCGAATGGCATCCTGCGTGCGATTCCAAATGTCCCGTGCCTCCACAGCCCAGTCTGCCACCCTGGGATCAGCGGAAGACACAGGCATGGGCACAGGAACACGCGGATGCTGGCCGTAATTTAAGAGGAATGGAGTCTGACCGGTGGAGTCGGCTACGGCATTGTTAAGTGCAAACTCTGCCCACGGTAGCAAGGATGCCCAGTCATCCTGTCTGGCAGAAACAAAATGTTGCAGATATGTGACCAAGGTCTGGTTGGCCCTTTCTACCAACCCATTCGTCTCGGGATGATATGCCGAAGAGAGATTTAACTCAATACTGAGTAGACGACATAGCTCCCTCCAGAATCGAGACGCAAACTGGGGACCCCGGTCACTAACAATTTTGTCTGGCATACCGTGTAAGCGAAAGATATGCTTGATAAACAAGACAGCCAACGCCCGTGCAGATGGTAGCCGTGGAAGAGGCACCAAATGCACCATTTTGGAAAAATGATCGATGATCACCCAGATAATGGTGCAATTACGAGACTTGGGTAAGCCAACCACAAAGTCCATCCCGACCATCTCCCAGGGCCTGTCAGCCACGGGCAGAGGATATAGCAAACCAGCTGGCCGTTGCCGAGGAGTCTTGTTCCTGGCGCAAGAGACACACGCCCGAACGTACTCCGCGACATCACGAGCCATATGCGGCCACCAGTATGTCCTCGCCAGTAACTCTGATGTCCTTTTAGTACCAAAATGTCCACCCACCCTGGACGAGTGCGCCCAAGAGAGAACCTTCGGTCGCAAACTAGATGGAACAAAAGTCTTGCCCGGGGGCACAGACTCCAGCGAAACCGGGGCCACGGTTCTCAAACTCTCGGTGGGGACAATAAGCCGAGGCTCCTCCTCCTCCTCCGCAGATGACACAACGGAGCGAGAGAGAGCGTCGGCCCGAATGTTCTTCTCCCCAGAAAGGAAATGGAGGGTGAAATGAAACCGGGAGAAGAACAAGGACCATCTGGCCTGGCGAGAATTCAACCGCTGAGCTGTCTGCAGATACACCAAATTTTTGTGATCTGTGAAGACTTGGAAGGGAAAACGTGCTCCCTCCAAGAGATGTCTCCACTCCGAGAAAGCCAACTTCATGGCTAGCAACTCCCTGTCCCCGATGGAATAATTCCTCTCTGCTGGTGCGAAGGTCTTGGAGAAAAAGAAGCAAGGATGCTTCCGACCTTGAGCATACTTTTGGAAGAGGACTGCTCCAGCACCAACAGAAGAGGCATCCACCTCCATGATAAATGGCTTATCAACATCGGGGCGATGAAGAATGGGAGCGCTAGCGAAGTGTGACTTTATAGAGATAAAAGCCTTGGAGACCTCCTCAGACCACAATTTGGGATTCGCCCCCTTCTTGGTGAGGGCAACCAAGGGAGCTACCAAAGTTGAGAAATGCGGGATGAACTGGCGATAATAATTGATGAACCCCATAAAGCGCTGCACCGCTTTAAGAGAATGGGGTTCCTGCCAGTCCATCACAGCCTGTAGTTTGGCAGGATCCATAGCCAATCCCTGGGCTGAGATGATGTAGCCTAGGAAAGGTAAGGACTCCTGCTCAAACATACACTTCTCCAACTTGGCATAGAGGGAGTTTGCCCGTAGGAGGTCAAAGACTTTGCAAACATCTCTCCGGTGGGAGTCAATATCTGGAGAGTAGATGAGAATATCATCCAGATAGACTACGACCGAGGTGGAAAGCATATCCCGGAAGATATCGTTCACAAAGTCTTGGAAAATGGCTGGGGCATTACAGAGCCCAAAGGGCATCACCAGATATTCATAGTGCCCATCCCTGGTGTTAAAAGCCGTCTTCCATTCGTCCCCCTCACGGATGCGAATCAGGTTGTAAGCACCCCGCAGATCTAATTTAGTAAATACCCTTGCTCCCCGAAGCCTATCAAATAGTTCAGATATCAAAGGCAAAGGGTATATACTCTTAACGGTGATGGCGTTAAGACCCCTGTAGTCTATGCATGGACGCAATTCCCCACTCCTCTTCTGCACGAAGAAGAACCCTGCCCCAGCAGGTGACACTGACTTCCTGATGAACCCTCTTGCCAGATTTTCCTGGATGTACTGTGACATTGCCTCCGTCTCCGGGAGAGATAGCGGATAGACTCGACCCCGGGGAGGCTCAGCACCAGGCAAGAGGTCAATAGGACAGTCATAGGGGCGATGGGGCGGAAGGGTCTCCGCCGCCTTTTTGGAGAATACATATGCATACGACCAATACTGCTTGGGGAGAGAGGAAAGATCTGCGGGTACCTCAGTTGTAGCTACCTGAACGCACTCCCTCTGACACCTACCCTCACAAGATTCACCCCATCCCAGAATTCTGCCTGAGGACCACTCGATATGAGGAGAGTGGTACCGTAGCCAAGGTATTCCCAACAGGACTTCATCAATTCCCTCTGGAATGACGAGCAGAGAAATAATCTCCTGATGAGATGGCGACATGGACAGAGTAAAAGGGATGGTCTGGTGAGTTATCTGTGAGGGCAGAGTCGACCCATTCACCACTCGTACCGTTACAGGTTGAGCTAGCATAACCAGAGGTATTGCGTGGCGTTGGGCGAAGGCAGAAGACATAAAATTGCCCTCCGCCCCAGAATCCACGCAGAGCTCTACCGAGTGGGAGAATGAGCCTAAAGTAATTGTCCCCTTAAAGGACAATTTAGAGGCAAACGTCGCCGTGTCTAGTGTACCTCCACCTACGACCACTAGACGCTGACGTTTCCTCGACCGCTGAGGACATCTGGTGGCTAAATGTCCAGACTGCTGGCAAACATGACAGACCCTGAGTGCACAAGCGGTCCGGGACTTAGGTCCCGCTTGTGACACTTCCCTGGCCTCATGTGACTCAGGAACCAGGACCGGAGATTCCAGAGGTTTGGCGAAAGTAGGAGCCAGCCGAAACCTCTGCCTACACTGGGCTCGCTCTAACCTCCGCTCGTTAAAACGGAGGTCAATTCGAGTGGAGACTGTTATTAACTCCTCCAGTGTGGCAGGAATCTCCCTAGTGGCCAGAGCGTCCTTTACATGGTCAGCCAAGCCCCTCCAAAATATGGGGATAAGAGCTTTATCCGACCATTCTAGCTCAGATGCTAAAGTGCGGAATTGGACGGCAAAATGACTGACCAAGGACTCACCCTGAGTTAATGCCAGCAGTTGGAGCGCAGTGTCATGGGTGACTTGAGGTCCTAAAAAGACCTGTTTTAAAGTGCTCAAAAACAGAGGAGCACTCTGCACCACATGGTCGCCACGCTCCCACAGCGGCGTAGCCCATTCCAACGCCCTGTCCGACAATAGAGACACAATAAATCCCACCTTAGCCCGCTCTGTGGGGAAACGTGCAGCCAGAAGCTCGAGATGAATAGAGCACTGACTCACGAATCCCCTACAAAATTTGCTATTACCAGAAAATTTTTCTGGCAGCGGGAGGCGAGAAAATGTCGGAACAGGGGTGGCAATGGACAAAGTTGCTGCAGCCACGCTGGCAGCCTGTACAGCAACTGCGGTAACATCCACAGCTGGGGTTGCGCTCTCGAGAGCCACCAACCTACCCTCCAGCTGCTGTATATACCGCAGGGATTGCTGTTTGTCCGTCATCACTAGCCAGACCCTGGCGCTAGTGTAATGTTAGGGCTAGCGGAACGCACCAAATAATAAGACTGATAGTGTACGGTGCGTTCGTAGCCCGGGGTCCACCGTGCAGAGATGGAACCTGCTGCTGAGTAATGACGGACTATATGGCGGTACTCATAAGTATACTCGCGTGGGTTAAACTTCACCCAACGTGAAGGAAGCGATCCTGTTGCGTCACAGGATCGCGGTACCGCACATAGAAGGCGAGCAAGCAGTCAGCGAACTTAACCCCAACTAGGATTAAAGTCCGATTAGACCACTTGCTGGCACAACACCGCAACAGGGTGTGTTAGGCAACTCTTATAATTAGAGCACCGAAGTGCGAACTGTGCCGTGCTGGCAGGCACCACTAAGCACCCAGACGTGGGTCAGGAAGCGCACTACTGGCGCGTGGCGCCGCACTGGCGGTCACAGCAATAGACGCTGATACGTGTGTGACACGTTGAGTGATTTGTCGGGCGCTAGATAGCAGCCATACTCCATACGCGAACAGTCATACAATAGGGTAGGGGTATTTAATGAACGACTTGCACTCACAACAAACACACGTATTCAATTGTACACTAGCGCATGGCCGTGCGGTCATGCGCAGTTTATATAATTGCAGGACAGGAAGTGGCCACAGAAACTTTGCCCTTCCAGGGCCTGCCAAGAGGACCAATGGAATGCGCTGCAGAGCCAGAGCACATGACCCTCGATCTCCAACGGGAGATCTTGCTCTGGGCATGCTCAGTGTGCGCAAACAAGGACTTAGTCCCATGGAAGTCCGCTCGCCGCTGACCAGCACTGACTTTAATGGCAGGAGCTGAAGAAGCAGCAGTAACTCTCTGTACAGAGTGAGAGCGAGCAAGACACTGGGAGCGACGTCCCTGCTGAGCAGCCTCCACTGCGGCTGGAGGAGAATGGGAGACCGCAGCGGAGACGGATCGAGATTCCCCCGTGCAGCAGAGGAAACTCGACTCCTAACACGGGTATTCTCAAAAAGGGGGTCATTTTGTCTGCCATCTCTCCTGATTTGCGGCGGGTGCTGCAAAAATTTCAGGCTGATAGACCTGACCGTTGCCCAGCGGAGAAACTGTTTGTCCCTGATAGATGGACTAGTAGAGTTATCTCTGAGATTCATTGTTCGGTGTTGGCTGGGCATCCTGGAATCTTTGGCCGTCTTTGTCACGGGATGTGCGTTCTTTTGTGCAGTCCTGTGGGACTTGTGCTCGGGCTAAGCCCTGCTGTTCTCGTGCCAGTGGGTTGCTTTTGCCCTTGCCGGTCCCGAAGAGGCCCTGGACGCATATTTCTATGGATTTTATTTCAGATCTCCCCGTCTCTCAAAAGATGTCGGTCATTTGGGTGGTTTGTGATCGCTTTTCTAAGATGGTCCATTTGGTACCTTTGTCTAAATTGCCTTCCTCCTCTGATTTGGTGCCATTATTTTTCCAGCATGTGGTTCGTTTACATGGTATCCCGGAGAACATCGTTTCTGACAGAGGTTCCCAGTTTGTTTTGAGGTTTTGGCAATCCTTTTGTGCTAGGATGGGCATTGATTTGTCTTTTTCCTCGGCTTTCCATCTTCAGACAAATAGCCAAACCGAACGTACTAATCAAACTTTGGAAACATATCTGAGATGCTTTGTTTCTGCTGATCAGGATGATTGGGTGTCCTTTTTGCCGTTGGCTGAGTTCGCCCTTAATAATCGGGCCAGCTCGGCTACTTTGGTTTCGCCGTTTTTCTGCAATTCTGGTTTCCATCCTCGTTTCTCTTCAGAGCAGGTTGAGTCTTCGGACTGTCCTGGTGTGGATACTGTGGTGGATAGGTTGCAGTAGATTTGGACTCATGTGGTGGACAATTTGACATTGTCCCAGGAGAAGGCTCAACGTTTCGCTAACCGCCGGCGCTGTGTGGGTCCCCAACTTCGTGTTGGGGATTTGGTTTGGTTGTCGTCTCGTTATGTTCCTATGAAGGTTTCCTCCCCTAAGTTTAAGCCTCGTTTCATTGGTCCGTATAAGATTTCTGAGGTTATCAATCCTGTGTCATTTCGTTTGGCCCTTCTTGCTTCTTTTGCCATCCATAATGTGTTCCATAGGTCGTTATTGCGGAGATACGTGGCGCCTGTGGTTCCATCCGTTGATCCTCCTGCCCCGGTGTTGGTTGAGGGGGAGTTGGAGTATGTGGTGGAGAAGATTTTGGATTCTCGTGTTTCGAGACGGAAACTCCAGTACCTGGTCAAGTGGAAGGGTTATGGTCAGGAAGATAATTCCTGGGTTTTTGCCTCTGATGTTCATGCTGCCGATCTGGTTCGTGCCTTTCATTTGGCTCATCCTTGGCCTGGGGGCTCTGGTGAGGGTTCGGTGATCCCTCCTCAAGGGGGGATTACTGTTGTGAATTCTGTTGTCTGGCTCCCTCCTGTGGTCATGAATGGTACTTCGGCTGGTTCTGTCCATGGACTTCCTCTGGTGGGTGTTTCTGAGTTTCCTTCCACAGGTGACGAGGTTAATTCGTTAGCTGCTGCTCTATTTAACTCCACTTAGATCTTTGCTCCATGCCACCTGTCAATGTTCCAGTATTGGTCTAGTTCTCTCCTGGATCGTTCTTGTGACCTGTCTTCCCAGCAGAAGCTAAGTTCCAGCTTGTATGTCTTTGGTTTGCTATTTTTCTGTTCAGCTTGCTATTTTTATTGTTGTCTTGCTTGCTGGAAGCTCTGGGACGCAGAGGGAGCGACTCCGCACCGTGAGTCGGTGCGGAGGGTCTTTTTGCGCCCTCTGCGTGGTCTTTTTGTAGGTTTTTGTGCTGACCGCAAAGTAACCTTTCCTATCCTCGGTCTGTTCAGTAAGTCGGGCCTCACTTTGCTAAATCTATTTCATCTCTATGTTTGTATTTTCATCTTTACTCACAGTCATTATATGTGGGGGGCTGCCTTTTCCTTTGGGGAATTTCTCTGAGACAAGGTAGGCTTTATTTTTCTATCTTCAGGGCTAGCTAGTTCCTTAGGCTGTGCCGAGTTGCATAGGGAGCGTTAGGCGCAATCCACGGCTATTTCTAGTGTGTTTGATAGGATTAGGGATTGCGGTCAACAGAGTTCCCACCTCCCAGAGCTCGTCCTTATTATCAGAAACTATCAGATCATTCCGTGTGCTCTTAACCACTAGGTCCATTGTTGTCCTGACCACTAGGTCATAACACATATGATGATGTCATGTGTTTGCAAGCTTCTAATAGTTTTTTTTGCAACATCTGAGTAATAAGACACCTGAAACACACTGCTTCTTAACCCTAACCCTAATCCTAGCCCTAACCCTAACCCTAGCCCTAACCCTAGCCCTAACCCTAGCCCTAACCCTAACCCTAGCCCTAACCCTAACCCTAGCCCTAACCCTAGCTGTAACCCTAACCCTAGCCCTAACCCTAGCCCTAACCCTAATGGGAAAATGGAAATAAATACATTTTTGAAATTTTTTATTTTTCCCTAACTAAGGGGGTGATGAAGGGGGGTTTGATTTACTTTTATAGCTGGTTTTATTAGCGGATTTTTATGATTGGCAACCATCACACACTAAAAGATGCTTTTTATTGCAAAAAATATTTTTGGGCATTACCACATTTTGAGAGCTATAATTTTTCCATATTTTGGTCCACAGAGTCATGTGGGGTCTTGTTTATTGCGGGACGAATTGACACTTTTATTGGTAACATTATCGAGCACATGACATTTTTTGATCACTTTTTATTCCGATTTTTGTGAGGCAGTATGACCAAAAAACAGCTATTCATGAATTTCTTTGGGGGGGGGGGAAGCGTTTATACCGTTCCGCATTTGGTAAAATGGATAAAGCAGTTTTATTCTTCGGGTTAGTGCGATTACAGCGATACCTCATTTATATCATGTTTTGGCGCTTTTATACGGTAAAAACTATTTTAAAGAAAAAATTATTATTTTTGCATCGCTTTATTCTGAGGACTATAACTTTTTTATTTTTTTGCTGATGATGCTGTATGCGTGCTTTTTCGTTTTTTTGCGGGACAAGATGACGTTTTTAGCAGTACCATGTTCATTTATATCCGTCTTTTTGATTGTGTGCTATTCCACTTTTTGTTCAGCGGTATGATAATAAAGCGTTGTTTTTTGCCTCTTTTTTTTTTTACGGTGTTCACTGAAGGGGTTAACTAGTGGGACAGTTTTATAGGTCGGGTCATTACGGACGCGGCGATACTAAATATGTGTACTTTTATTGTATTTTATTTTATTTATTTAAGGAATGTATTTATTGGAACAATTTTTTTTATTATAATTTATTTATTTAGGAATTTTTTAAAAAAAAATTTACACATGTAAATTTTTTTTTTTTTTTTTTTTACTTTTTTTCTTTGCCCCAAGGGGGAATCACAGTAAACTGACAAATTGCTGATCTGACACTTTGTTGTGCACTGTGTCAAATCAGCGATCAGAAATGAACAGCAGGGAGGATTGATGGCGCCTGCTCTGGTAAGCCACCTGCCTGCAGGACCCGGATGCAGCCCCGTGGCCATTTTGGATCCGAGGACTGCAGGGAGAGGAAGGTAGGAGACCCTCGGAGCATTGCGAGCACATTGCATTGCTCCGAGGGTCTCAGGAAAGCCCACAGGGAGCCCCCTCCCTGCACGATGCTTCCCTATACCGCCGGAACACTGCGATCATGTTTGATCGCAGTGTGCCGGGGGTTAATGTGCTGGGGGCGGTCCGTGACCACTCCTGGCACATAGTGCCGAATGTCAGCTGTGATAGTCAGCTGATCGCGCTGGACGTACTATCCCATCCCTGGGAATTAAGTCCCAGGTCACCTTGACAGGATAGTACATCCAATGGGATTAAGGGGTTAAGTTTAAGAGTATAGCAGCCCCCAGAGTCAGAATTTCTCAGGGGTCTCAGCTACCGGGGGTAGCATGTGTAATGTGCCCCCCGAGATCTGCCGGCCAGCATCTAGCAACAATGGGAAATTTTTCCTATTGGTTCATTTTGATCACTGTGATAGACCCTATCACAGTGATAAAAAAAAAAAAAAGCAAATAAAACCCCCTTTTATCACCCCCTTAGATAGGGAAAAAATATTAAAATAAAAAATATTTATTTATTTCCATTTTTCCATTGGGGTTAGAGTTGGGCTAAAGATAGGGTTAGCATTAGGGTTAGCGTTAGGGCTAGAGTTAGGGTTAGCTTTAGGTTTAGGGTTAATGTTAGGGTTAGCATTAGGGCTAGGGTTACGGTTAGGGTTGGGATTACAGTTAGGGTTGGGATTAGGGTTAGGAGTGTGTTAGGGTTAGGTTTGTGGTTAGGGTAATGGTTAGGGTTGGGATTAGGGTTAGGCGTGTGAGAGAGAAATAGAGTCCCCCGATCACCCTCCCCAGTACCTCTGGTGTCCGTGCATGCCCACTGAAGTCCCCCAAGCCACCGGCATCTTCTTCCAGGAGAAAATGGCGGGCGCATGTGCAATATGCCCACCGAGATCTGCCGGCACGCACCTGGCAATAGGAAATTTTTCCTATTGGTTCATTTTGTTAGCGTTAGGGTTAGCATTAGGGTTAGCGTTAGGGTTAGGGCTAGCGTTACGGTAAGGGTTGGAATTATGGTTAGGGTTGGGATTAGGGTTAGGGATGTATTAGGGTTAGGTGTTATGATGCGGTGGTTTAGGAGCAACATGGAACGAGCTCTAAAGGAAGTGGTAACTGTACTGACCGCAGTCCCTAAGCTCAACACAACACTAGAAGTAGCCGTGGGGTGCTCCTAACTCTCCCTAGGCATCTCGTCACCGCCTAAGAGCTAACTACCCCTAAAGATAGAAGCAGGAAAACTATCTTGCCTCAGAGAAAATCCCCAAAGGATAGATTAGCCCCCCACAAATAATGACTGTGAGTGGAGAGGGAAAAGACATACACAGAATGAAACCAGGATGAGCACAGGAGGCCAGTCTAACTTGATAGATAGGACAGGATGGAATACTGTGCGGTCAGTATAAAACACTACAAAAATCCACGCAGAGTTTACTAAAAATCTCCACACCTGACTAAAGGTGTGGAGGGTAAATCTGCTTCCCAGAGCTTCCAGCAAGACAGAATTAATTCATACTGATAACGCTGGACAAACATAGAAGCACAGAACGGATAAGTCCACAAACTGTGAACAGAAAAGAGCAAGCAAAAACTTAGCTTTGCAGAACAGGTCAGGATAACAGGGAACTCCAAAGAGATGTGAATCCAACCAGGAACCATTTACAAGTGGCACTAGCTGAAGGACAAAGCCAGGCATAAATAGCCGAGCAGAAAAGACAATCAGTGGAAGCAGCTGAAGACAGCTAACTCCAAGGAGCAGCCATACCACTTGAAACCACAAGAGGGAGCCCAAGAGCAGAACTCACAAAAGTGCCACTTACAACCACCGGAGGGAGCCCAAGAGCGGAATTCACAACAGTACCCCCCCTTGAGGAGGGGTCACCGAACCCTCACCAGAGCCCCCAGGCCGATCAGGATGAGCCAAGTGAAAAGCACGAACCAAATTGGTGGCATGGACATCGGAGGCAACAACCCAAGAATTATCCTCCTGACCATAACCCTTCCACTTGACAAGATACTGAAGCCTCCGCCTCGAAAAACGAGAATCCAAAATCTTCTCAACCTCATATTCCAACTCTCCCTCAACCAACACCGGGGCAGGAGGGTCAACCGAGGGAACAACGGGGACCACATATCTCCGCAACAAAGATCTATGGAAAACATTATGAATGGCAAAAGAGGCTGGAAGAGCCAAACGAAAAGACACCGGATTAATAATTTTAGAAATTTTATAAGGACCAATAAACCGAGGCTTAAACTTAGGGGACGAAACCTTCCTAGGAACATGACGAGAAGACAACCAAACCAAATCCCCCACACGAAGCCGGGGACCAACACACCGACGGCGGTTAGCAAAACGTTGAGCCCTTTCCTGAGACAACGTCAAATTGTCCACCACATGAGTCCAAATCTGCTGCAGCCTGTCCACCACAGAGTCAACACCAGGACAATCAGAAGGCTCAACCTGCCCAGAAGAAAAGCGAGGATGAAAACCAAAATTACAAAAGAAAGGTGAAACCAAAGTAGCCGAACTAGCCCGATTATTAAGGGCAAACTCAGCCAATGGCAAGAAAGACACCCAATCATCCTGATCAGCAGACACAAAGCATCTCAAATAGGTCTCCAAGGTCTGATTAGTTCGCTCAGTTTGGCCATTAGTCTGAGGATGAAACACCAAAGAAAAAGACAAATCAATGCCCATCCTAGCACAAAAGGCCCGCCAAAATCTAGAGGCAAACTGAGAACCTCTGTCAGACACAATATTCTCCGGAATGCCATGCAAACGAACCACATGCTGAAAAAACAATGGAACCAGATCTGAGGAGGAAGGCAACTTAGGCAAAGGTACCAGATGGACCATTTTAGAGAACCGGTCACAAACAACCCAGATAACAGACATCTTCTGGGAAACAGGAAGATCCGAAATAAAATCCATGGAAATATGCGTCCAGGGCCTCTCAGGGACCGGCAAAGGCAAAAGCAACCCACTAGCGCGGGAACAGCAAGGCTAGGCCCGGGCGCAAGTCCCACAGGACTGCACAAAAGCACGCACATCGCGCGACAAGGAAGGCCACCAAAAGGACCTAGCAACCAAATCTCTGGTACCAAAAATCCCAGGATGACCAGCCAACACTGAACAATGAACCTCAGAAATCACTTTACTCGTCCATCTATCAGGAACAAACAGCTTCCCCACAGGACAGCGGTCAGGCCTATCAGCCTGAAATTCCTGAAGCACCCGCCGCAAATCAGGGGAGATGGCAGAAAGAATCACCCCTTCCTTAAGAATGCCAACCGGCTCAAGGACTCCAGGAGAATCAGGCGAAAAACTCCTAGAGAGGGCATCAGCCTTAACATTCTTAGATCCCGGAAGATATGAGACTACAAAATCAAAACGGGAGAAAAACAGAGACCATCAAGCCTGTCTAGGATTCAGCCGCTTGGCCGACTCGAGGTAAACCAGATTCTTATGATCAGTCAAGACCACAACGCGGTGCTTAGCTCCCTCAAGCCAATGTCGCCACTCCTCAAACGCCCACTTCATAGCCATCAACTCCCGATTGCCGACATCATAATTGCGTTCCGCAGGCGAAAACTTTCTGGAAAAAAAGGCACACGGTTTCATCAAAGAACCATCAGACTCCCTCTGAGACAAAACGGCCCCTGCCCCAATCTCAGAAGCGTCGACCTCAACCTGAAAAGGAAGAGAAACATCCGGCTGACGCAACACAGGGGCAGAAGTAAATCGGCGTTTAAGCTCCTGAAAGGCCTCAACAGCCGCAGAGGACCAATTCGTCACATCAGTGCCTTTCTTCGTCAAATCAGTAAGGGGCTTAACCACACTGGAAAAGTTGGCAATGAAACGGCGATAGAAATTAGCAAAGCCCAAAAATTTTTGAAGGCCCTTCACAGATGTGGGTTGAATCCAGTCATGAATAGCTTGAACCTTAACAGGATCCATTTCTATAGACGAGGGAGAAAAAATAAAACCCAAAAAAGAGATGTTCTGAACTCTGAATAGGCACTTAGACCCCTTCACAAACAAAGCATTATCACGAAGGATCTGGAACACCATCCTGACCTGCTTCACATGAGACTCCCAATCATCGGAAAAAATCAAAATATCATCCAAATATACGACCATGAATTTATCAAGATAATTGCGGAAAATATCATGCATGAAAGACTGGAACACAGATGGAGCATTAGAGAGCCCAAATGGCATCACAAGGTATTCAAAATGGCCTTCGGGCGTATTAAATGCAGTTTTCCATTCGTCACCCTGTTTAATATGAACAAGATTATATGGGCAGCACGGTGGTGCAGTGGTTAGGATTGCAGCGCTGGAGTCCTGGGTTCTAATCCCACCTTGGACGACATCTGCAGGGAGTTTGTATGTTCTCCCCGTGTTTGCGTGGGTTTCCTCCGGGTACTCCGGTTTCCTCCCACATTCCAAAGACATACTGATAGGGAATTTAGATTGTGAGCAAAACTGTAAAGCGCTGCGGAATATGTTAGCGCTATATAAAAATAAAGATTATTATTATTATGCCCCTCGGAGGTCAATCTTAGTAAACCAACTAGCCCCCTTAATCTGAGCAAACAAATCAGTAAGCAGAGGCAAGGGGTATTGGAATTTAACCGTGATCTTATTAAGAAGACAATAATCAATACAGGGTCTCAAGGAGCCATCCTTCTTAGCAACAAAAAAGAAACCCGCTCCCAATGGTGAGGAAGAGGGCCGAATATACCCCTTCTCCAAAGACTCCTTAACATAACTCCACATGGCGGCATGCTCTGGCACAGACAGATTGAAAAGTCGGCCCTTAGGGAACTTGCAACCAGGAATCAAGTTAATAGCACAATCACAGTCCCTGTGTGGTGGAAGGGAACTGGACTTGGGCTCATCAAATACATCCTGGAAATCCGACAAAAACTCAGGGACCTCAGAAGAGGGGGAAGAGGAAATTGACATCAAAGGAACGTCACTATGTACCCCTTGACAACCCCAACTAGTCACAGTCATAGTTTTCCAATCCAACACCGGATTATGTTCCTGTAACCATGGAAAACCCAGTACAACAACATCATGCAGGTTATGCAACACCAGAAAACGGCAATCTTCCTGATGTGCTGGGGCCGTGTACATAGTCATCTGCGTCCAGTACTGAGGTTTATCCTTGGCCAAGGGTGTAGCATCAATACCCCTCAAAGGAATAGGGCTCTGCAAAGGCTGCAAGGAAAAACCACAGCGCATGGCGAATTCTAAGTCCATTAAGTTCAGGGCAGCGCCTGAATCCACAAATGCCATGACAGAAAAGGACGACAATGAGCAAATCAGGGTCACAGATAAGAGAAATTTAGGCTGTATAGTACTAATGGTAACAGACCTAGCGACTCTCTTAGTACACTTAGGGCAATCAGAGATAATATGAGTAGAATCACCACAGTAAAATCACAGCCTATTCTGACGTCTGAATTCCTGCCGTTCTGTTCTAGTCAAAATCCTATCACATTGCATAGGTTCAGGACTTTGCTCCGAGGACACTGCCATATGGTGCACAGCTTTGCGCTCGCGCAGAAGCCGATCAATCAGAATAGCTAGAGACATAGATTCGCTCAAACCGGCAGGCGTAGGAAAGCCCACCATAACATCTTTAAGGGCTTCAGAAAGACCTCTTCTGAAAATAGCAGCCAGAGCCTCCTCATTCCATTTAGTGAGCACAGACTGTTATGACCTGGTGGTTAGGACAATAATGGACCTAGTGGTTAAGAGCACACGGAATGACCTGATAGTTACTAATAATATAGGACGAGCTCTGAGACGTGGGAACTCTGCTGACCGCAATCCCTAATCCTATCACACACACTAGAAATAGCCGTGGATTGCTCCTAACGCTCCCTATGCAACTCGACACAGCCTAATAAACTAGCTAGCCCTAGAGATAGAAAAATAAAGCCTACCTTGCCTCAGAGAAATTCCCCAAATGAAAAGGTAGCCCCCCACATATAATGACTGTGAGTAAAGATGAAAATTACAAACACAGAGATGAAATAGATTTAGCAAAGTGAGGCCCGACTAACTGAACAGACAGAGGATAGGAAAGGTAACTTTGCGGTCAGCACAAAAAACTACAAAAAGACCACGGAGAGGGCGCAAAAAGACCCTCCGCACCGACTCACGGTGCGGAGGCGCTCCCTCTGCGTCCCAGAGCTTCCAGCAAGCAAGACAAAATCAAAACAGCAAGCTGGACAGAAAAATAGCAAACCAGAGAAAAGCAAACAGGAACTTAGCTTCTGCTGGGAAGACAGGTCACAAGAACGATCCAGGAGAGAACAAGACCAATACTGGAACATTGACAGGTGGCATGGAGCAATGATCTAAGTGGAGTTAAATAGAGCAGCCAGCTAACGAATCAACCTCGTCACCTGTGGAAGGAAACTCAGAAGCAGCAGCTCCACTCACAACCACCAGGGGAAGCCCACGGACAGAACCAGCCGAAGCACCATTCATGACCACAGGAGGGAGCTTGACAACAGAATTCACAACAGTACCCCCCCGTTGAGGAGGGGTCACCGAACCCTCACCAGAGCCCCCAGGCCGACCAGGACGAGCCAAATGAAAGGCACGAACCAGATCGGCAGCATGAACATCGGAGGCAAAGACCCAGGAATTATCTTCCTGACCATAACCCTTCCACTTGACCAGGTACTGGAGTTTCCGTCTCGAAATACGAGAATCCAAAATCTTCTCCACCACATACTCCAACTCCCCCTCAACCAACACCGGGGCAGGAGGATCAACGGATGGAACCACAGGCGCCACGTATCTCCGCAACAATGACCTATGGAATACATTATGGATGGCAAAAGAAGCTGGAAGGGTCAAACGAAACGACACAGGATTGAGAACCTCAGAAATCTTATACGGACCAATGAAATGAGGCTTAAACTTAGG
The DNA here is from genome assembly GCF_032444005.1 of Ranitomeya imitator. Lineage (NCBI taxonomy): Eukaryota > Metazoa > Chordata > Amphibia > Anura > Dendrobatidae > Ranitomeya > Ranitomeya imitator. Next base: position 543,430,560 of record NC_091284.1, on the reverse strand, counting down.
AGAGGAAACCATCATAGGAACATAACAAGACAACAACCAAACCAAATCCCCAACACAAAGTCGGGGACCCACACAGCGTCGGCGGTTAGCGAAACGTTGAGCCTTCTCCTGGGACAATGTCAAATTGTCCACCACATGAGTCCAAATCTGCTGCAACCTATCCACCACAGTATCTACACCAGGACAGTCCAAAGACTCAACCTGCCCTGAAGAGAAACGAGGATGGAAACCAGAATTGCAGAAAAACGGCGAAACCAAAGTAGCCGAGCTGGCCCGATTATTAAGGGCGAACTCAGCCAAAGGCAAAAAGGACACCCAATCATCCTGATCAGCAGAAACAAAGCATCTCAGATATGTTTCCAAAGTCTGATTAGTTCGTTCGGTTTGGCCATTTGTCTGAGGATGGAAAGCCGAGGAAAAAGACAAATCAATGCCCATCCTACCACAAAAGGCTCGCCAAAACCTCGAAACAAACTGGGAACCTCTGTCCGAAACGATGTTCTCCGGAATGCCATGTAAATGAACCACATGCTGGAAAAACTATGGCACCAAATCAGAGGAGGAAGGCAATTTAGACAAGGGTACCAAATGGACCATATTAGAGAAGCGATCACAAACCACCCAAATGACCGACATCTTTTGAGAGACAGGGAGATCCGAAATAAAATCCATAGAAATATGCGTCCAGGGCCTCTTCGGGACCGGCAAGGGCAAAAGCAACCCACTGACACGAGAACAGCAGGGCTTAGCCCGAGCACAAGTCCCACAGGACTGCACAAAAGAACGCACATCCCGTGACAAAGAAGGCCACCAAAAGGATCTAGCCACCAAATCTCTGGTACCAAAGATTCCAGGATGACCAGCCAACACCGAACAATGAACTTCAGCGTTCCGCTGGGCAACGGTCAGGTCTATCAGCCTGAAAATTTGCAGCACCAGCCGCAAATCAGGGGAGATGGCAGACAAAATTACCCCCTCTTTGAGAATACCCGCCGGCTCAGGAACACCCGGAGAGTCCGGCACAAAACTCCTTGACAGGGCATCAGCCTTCACATTCTTAGAGCCTGGAAGGTACGAAAACACAAAATCAAAACGGGAGAAAAATAGCGACCAACGAGCCTGTCTCGGATTCAACCGTTTGGCAGACTCGAGATAAGTCAAATTCTTGTGATCCGTCAAGACCACCATGCGATGCTTGGCTCCTTCAAGCCAATGACGCCACTCCTCGAATGCCCATTTCATGGCCAACAACTCTCGATTGCCAACATCATAATTGCGCTCAGCAGGCGAAAACTTTCTAGAAAAGAAGGCACATGGTTTCATCACCGAGCCATCAGAACTTCTTTGCGACAAAACAGCCCCTGCTCCAATCTCAGAAGCATCAACCTCGACCTGAAACGGAAGCGAAACATCAGGCTGGCACAACACAGGGGCAGAAGCAAAACGACGCTTCAACTCTTGAAAAGCTTCCACAGCCGCAGAAGACCAATTGACCACATCAGCACCCTTCTTGGTCAAATCAGTCAACGGTTTAGCAACACTAGAAAAATTACTGATGAAGCGACGATAAAAATTAGCGAAGCCCAGGAACTTTTGCAGACTCTTCACAGATGTCGGCTGAGTCCAATCATAAAAGGCCTGGACTTTAACAGGGTCCATCTCGATAGTAGAAGGGGAAAAAATGAAACCCAAAAATGAAACCTTCTGAACTCCAAAGAGACACTTTGACCCCTTCACAAACAAAGAATTTGCACGAAGGACCTGGAACACCATTCTGACCTGCTTCACGTGAGACTCCCAATCATCCGAGAAGACCAAAATATCATCCAAATATACAATCAGGAATTTATCCAGGTACTCTCGGAAGATGTCATGCATAAAGGACTGAAATACTGATGGAGCATTGGAAAGCCCGAATGTCATAACCAGGTACTCAAAATGGCCCTCGGGCGTATTAAATGCTGTTTTCCATTCATCACCCTGCTTAATACGCACAAGATTATACGCACCACGAAGATCTATCTTGGTGAACCAACTAGCCCCCTTAATCCGAGCAAATAAATCCGACAGCAGCAGCAAAGGGTACTGAAACTTGACTGTGATCTTATTAAGAAGGTGGTAATCAATACAAGGTCTCAAAGAACCATCCTTCTTGGCCACAAAAAAGAACCCTGCTCCCAATGGTGACGACAACGGGCGAATATGACCCTTCTCCAAGGATTCCTTTACATAACTCCGCATAGCGGCGTGCTCTGGCACAGATAAATTGAACAGTTGGCCCTTAGGAAACTTACTACCAGGAATCAAATTGATAGCACAATCACAATCCCTATGAGGAGGTAGGACACTGGATTTGGGCTCATCAAATACATCCCGGTAATCCGACAAAAACTCCGGGACTTCAGAAGGGGTGGATGACGAAATAGACAGAAATGGAACATCACCATGTACCCCCTGACAACCCCAGCTGGACACAGACATAGATTTCCAATCCAATAATGGATTATGGACCTGTAGCCATGGCAACCCCAAAACGACCACATCATGCAGATTATGCAACACCAAAAAGCGAATATCCTCCTGATGTGCAGGAGCCATGCACATGGTCAATTGGGTCCAGTACTGAGGCTTATTCTTGGCCAAAGGCGTAGCATCAATTCCTCTCAATGGAATAGGATACTGCAAGGGCTCCAAGAAAAAACCACAGCGCCTAGCAAACTCCAAGTCCATCAAATTCAGGGCAGCGCCTGAATCCACAAATGCCATAACAGAATAGGATGACAAAGAGCAAATCAGAGTAACGGACAAAAGAAATTTCGACTGTACGGTACCAATGGTAGCAGACCTAGCGAAACGCTTAATGCGCTTAGGACAATCGGAGATAGCATGAGTGGAATCACCACAGTAAAAACACAGCCCATTCCGACGTCTGTGTTCTTGCCGTTCAGCTCTGGTCAAAGTCCTATCACATTGCATAGGCTCAGGTCTATGCTCAGATAATACCGCCAAATGGTGCACAGCTTTACGCTCATGCAAGCGTCGATCGATCTGAATGGCCAAAGACATAGACTCATTCAGACCAGCAGGCATGGGAAATCCCACCATGACATCCTTAAGGGCTTCAGAGAGACCCTTTCTGAAATTGCTGCCAGGGCACATTCATTCCACTGAGTGAGTACAGACCACTTCCTAAACTTCTGACAATATATCTCTACCTCATCCTGACCCTGACACAGAGCCAGCAAGATTTTCTCTGCCTGATCCACTAAATTAGGTTCATCATAAAGCAATCCAAGCGCCAAGAAAAACGCATCAACATCACGCAATGCCGGATCTCCTGGCGAAAGGGAAAATGCCCAGTCTTGAGGGTCGCCACGTAACAAAGAAATAATGATTTTCACTTGTTGAACAGGGTCACCTGAGGAGCGAGGTTTCAAAGCAAGAAATAATTTACAATTATTTTTGAAATTCAGAAACTTAGATCTATCCCCCCAAAAAAAATCAGGAATTGGAATCCTAGGCTCTAACATCGGATTCTGAACCACAAAATCTTGAATGTTTTGTACCCTTGCAGTGAGATTATTCATACAAGAGAACAGACCTTGAATGTCCATATCTACATATCTGTATCCTGAACCACCCAGAGGTAAAGGGGAATAGAGAGACAAAACACACTGCAAAGAAAAAAAAATGGTCTCAGAACTTCTCTTATCCCTCTATTGAGATGCATTAGTACTTTGGGCCACCTCGAGTGTTATGACCTGGTGGTTAGGACAATAATGGACCTAGTGGTTAAGAGCACACGGAATGACCTGATAGTTACTAATAATATAGGACGAGCTCTGAGACGTGGGAACTCTGCTGATCGCAATCCCTAATCCTATCACACACACTAGAAATAGCCGTGGATTGCTCCTAACGCTCCCTATGCAACTCGACACAGCCTAATAAACTAGCTAGCCCTAGAGATAGAAAAATAAAGCCTATCTTGCCTCAGGGAAATTCCCCAAAGGAAAAGGCAGCCCCCCACATATAATGACTGTGAGTAAAGATGAAAATTACAAACACAGAGATGAAATAGATTTAGCAAAGTGAGGCCCGACTTACTGAACAGACATAGGATAGGAAAGGTAACTTTGCGGTCAGCACATAAAACTACAAAAAGACCATGCAGAGGGCGCAAAAAGACCCTCCGCACCGACTCACGGTGCGGAGGCGCTCCCTCTGCTTCCCAGAGCTTCCAGCAAGCAAGACAAAATCAAAACAGCAAGCTGGACAGAAAAATAGCAAACCAGAGAAAAGCAAACAGGAACTTAGCTTCTGTTGGGAAGACAGGTCACAAGAACGATCCAGGAGAGAACAAGACCAATACTGGAACATTGACAGGTGGCATGGAGCAATGATCTAAGTGGAGTTAAATAGAGCAGCCAGCTAACGAATCAACCTCGTCACCTGTGGAAGGAAACTCAGAAGCAGCAGCTCCACTCACAACCACCAGAGGAAGCCCACGGACAGAACCAGCCGAAGCACCATTCATGACCACATGAGGGAACTTGACAACAGAATTCACAACAACAGACCATTTTCTAAATTTCTGGCAGTATAATTCTGCCGCTTCCTGACCTTGACACAAGGCCAACAGGGTTTTTTCTGCATGATCCACAGAATTAGGTTCGTCATACAATAATCCGAGCGCTTGAAAAAATGCGTCTACATTCAATAATGCCGGATCCCCTATTTCAAGAGAAAAGGCCCAGTCTTGAGGGTCACCACGCAGCAAGGATATGATGATTTTTACTTGCTGAATGGGATCACCTGAAAAACGGGGTTTCAAAGCAAAAAACAATTTGCAGTTATTTTTAAAGTTCAAAATCTTGGATCTGTCCCCAAAAAACAAATCAGGAGTAGGAATTCTAGGGTCAAAAGCCGGAGTCTGGACAACGTAGTCCTGGATACTCTGTACTCTTGCAGCATGATGATCCACACGAGAAAACAAACCCTGAACATCCATGCCAGAGAATATATCCTGAACCACCCAGATATTAAGAGGAGAAAAAAGAGAAACCAGAGCACAGAAAAAAAAATGGTTCAGAACTTTCTTTTCCTTCTTTTGAGATGCATTTAATTCATTTTTGGGCCACTTGTACTGTTATGATGCGGTGGTTAAGGAGCAACATGGAACGAGCTCTAAAGGAAGTGGTAACTGTACTGACCGCAGTCCCTAAGCTCAACACAACACTAGAAGTAGCCGTGGGGTGCTCCTAACTCTCCCTAGGCACCTCGTCACCGCCTAAGAGCTAACTACCCCTAAAGATAGAAGCAGGAAAACTATCTTGCCTCAGAGAAAATCCCCAAAGGATAGATTAGCCCCCCACAAATAATGACTGTGAGTGGAGAGGGAAAAGACATACACAGAATGAAACCAGGATGAGCACAGGAGGCCAGTCTAACTTGATAGATAGGACAGGATGGAATACTGTGCGGTCAGTATAAAACACTACAAAAATCCACGCAGAGTTTACTAAAAATCTCCACACCTGACTAAAGGTGTGGAGGGTAAATCTGCTTCCCAGACCTTCCAGCAAGACAGAATTAATTCATACTGATAAGGCTGGACAAACATAGAAGCACAGAACAGATAAGTCCACAAACTGTGAACAGAAAAGAGCAAGCAAAAACTTAGCTTTGCAGAACTGGTCAGGATAACAGGGAACTCCAAAGAGATGTGAATCCAACCAGGAACCATTTACAAGTGGCACTAGCTGAAGGACAAAGCCAGGCATAAATAGCCGAGCAGAAAAGGCGATCAGTGGAAGCAGCTGAAGACAGCTAACTCCAAGGAGCAGCCATACCACTAGAAACCACAAGAGGGAGCCCAAGAGCAGAACTCACAAAAGTGCCACTTACAACCACCGGAGGGAGCCCAAGAGCGGAATTCACAACAGTTAGGTTTGTGGTTAGGGTTGGGATTAGGGTTAGGGGTGTGTTGGGGTTAGGGTTATGGTTAGGGTTGAGATTAGGGTTAGGGGTGTGTTGGGGTTAGGGGGGTCTCCAAACGCGACATGGCGCCACCATTGATTCCAGCCAATTTTACGTTCAAGTCAAACGGTGCTCCCTCCCTTCTGAGCACAGCCATGCACCCAAACAGTGGTTTACCTCCATATATTGGGTATCATAATACCAAGGACAAATTGTACAACAACTTTGGGGTAGGGTTGAGCGAAACGGGTCGGCCATTTTCAGAAGTCGCCGACTTTTGGCAAAGTTGGGTTTCATGAAACCCGACCCGACCCCTGTGTGGGGTCGGCCATGAGGTCGGCGATCTTCTGAATCTGGTATCGGAATTCCGATCCCGAGTTCCGATATGTTTGCAATATTGGAAATAGGTATCGGAATCCATATTTAAGTGTAAAATAAAGAATTAAAATAAAAAATATTGCTATACTCACCCTCTGACGCGCCCTGGTACTAACCGGCAGTCTTCCTTCCTTAGAATCAGCGCGTGAAGGGCCTTAGATGACGTCGCGGCTTGTGATTGGTCGCGCGACCGCCCATGTCACCGCTTGCGCGACCAATCACAAGCCGCGACGTCATCTAAGGCCCTTTACGCGCTGATTCTAAGGAAGGAAGGCTGCCGGTTAGTACCAGGGCGCGTCCGAGGGTGAGTATAGCAATATTTTTTATTTTAATTCTTTATTTTACAACTTAAATATGGATCCCAGGGCCTGAAGGAGAGTTTCCTCTCCTTCAGACCCTGGGAACCATTGGAAACCCAATGCACTGCATTGGGTTTCGTGTTTCAGCCGACCCCGACCCTGACTTTTTTATAGGATCGACCGATTTCACTTGACCCGACTTTTGAAAAAGTCGGGTTTCGTGAAACCCGACCCGATCCTATAAAAGTAAAAGTCGCTCAACCCTGCTTTGGGGGTCTAACTTCTCCTGTTACCCTTGGGAAAATAAAAATTTGTGTGTGAAAAATCATTTTTGTGAAAAAAATGTTTTATTTTCACAGCTCTACGTTATAGACGTCTGTGAAGCACTTGGGAGTTCAAAGTGCTCACCACACATCTAGATAAGTTCCTGGGGGGGGCCTAGTTTCCAAAAAGGTGTCACTGTTTAGGCACATTAGGGGCTCTCCAAACGCGATATGGCATCTGATCTGAATTCCAGCCAATGCTGCATTGAAAAAGTCAAACGGCGCTCATTCTCTTCTGAGCTCTGTCATTCGCCAAAACAGTGGTTTACCCCTTCATATCAAGTATCTGCGTATTCAGGAGAAAATGCGCAACAACTTTTGTGGTTCATTTTCTCTTTTTATACTTGAGAAAATAAAAAACATTGGTTCTGAAGTAAAATGTTTGTGAAAAATTTAAATTTTAATTTTTTCATTGCTTCAGTTCCTGTGAAGCACATAAGGGGTTAATAAACTTTGTGAATGTGGTTTTGAGCACGCTGAGGGGTGCAGTTTTTAGAATGGTGTCACTTTTGGGTCTTTTCTGTCATGTACACCCTCAAAGTAACTTCAAATGTGAGGTGGTCCCTAAAAAAATAGTTTTGTAAATTTTGTTGTTAAAAAGTGAAACCGCTGGTCAACTTTTATCCCTTATAACTTCCTAACAAAAAAAATATTGCTTCCAAAATCGGGCTGATGTAAAGTTGACGTGTGGGAAATGTTATTTATTAAGTATTTTGTGTGACATACAGTATCTTTCTGTTTAAGGGCATAAAAATTCATAGTTTGAAAATTGCAAAATTTTCCAAGTTTTGGCCATATTTCCGTTTTTTTCATAAATAAAGTCATTTCAAGGAAATTTTTCCACTAACATGAAGTACAATATGTCATGTAAAAATAGTCTCAGAATCAGTGGGATCTGTTGAAGCATTCCAGAGTTATAACTACATAAAGTGACAGTGGTCACAATTGTAAAAATTGGCGTCATTAAAGTGAACCTGTCACTAGTTTTTTTGCCTATCAACTAAAAATATAATCTAATAGAGTGTCAGCTATACATTCCCCAACTACTTGTGAAACCCCCCGATTCCCCATGAATCCCCCATAAGAAACTTTTATATTGCTCCTGCGCTATATGGAAATATCCTCGGTCCGATGGGAGTTGGTTCTGGCCCCTCTCCCCACCCCAAATCGGCGTGCTGTACGCATTCCGTTCTGTGAATAGCGTTGTTCGCGTACAGGTCTCACGCGTGCGCCTTCAAATTGCCTTCTGCGCATGCGCAGTATATGCTTTGCCCAACTGCGGGCAAAGCTGAAAAGCATTAGTACGCATGCACCGGTAAACTACGTCCCGGAACACAGCGAAAGACTTCAGGGACATAGTACTTCCAGCACATGCGCACTAATGCTTTTAGATGATTACCTGCTCAGGCCTCCAAAACAATGCACTGGCAGGGTGCAGCGGACCCGATTAATGATGGCGAAACACAGGTGCTGTAAGCCAGATGCTCTGCATTGCCTGTGTGAATAATGCCACATACAAAATATTATCTTTTATCTTTTTGTGCACTAAAATACCAAACAGCCAACACCGGATTGAAAGTGGTTGTTTCATCAGTATTGTTGCACCTGTGTTTCAGCCATCATTAATTGGGTCCGCTGCACCCTGCCAGTGCATTTGTTTTGGTGGTCTGAGCAGAAAATCAACTCTGCTATTTTCTCTGTGACTTTTTTCAAAATTTTTGTAGGATCTTTTAAGTCCTCTTTTTGTGCCTGTGAGCTTTGTTGGATCACGTGCGCCCATAAAAGTCTATGGGTGCATGTAAAACATTGGATGCACTTGGATAACATCCAAGTACACTCCGATTTACGTGGACACAGACAATAGAGAAGATGGAGAAATTAAGTTCTTCGTCTTTTCCGCACTTGTGATATGAATCTCTCATGCGAAAGAATTTGATCACAGTGAACTGACACTCCGATAAAACTCTGATCAGAGTTTGAGCCTAGTGTCATTACTGTAATCCATCTGGTTTTCTTGGGAAAAGAGAATCATTGCTTGTGTAAGCGAGTCCATAAAGTGATGAAATACCCATGTCATCAATTTATAAGATTGGAAATTCCCCTTAATTGTTGATGTTATATTAGAGCAGCTCAGAATCTATTTTTAATATCACACATAACTTATGTTCCGGAAACCTAGGAGACTCAGTAAGGTATCACACAAGCTCTGACTATTATACTGTATGGGGCCCAGTAATTTCTGATGGTCATATTGCTGCCTAGCACAATTTATTCTGTAAAGACATCATATACCATATGGGCTTAAAGAATTCATGGTTGAGATCAGACATTGGTATTTCCTTTGCTTGCAGCTGTTAGGAAATATTTGCAATGGGATATGTTTTAAAGGGACATTAATGTCTAAAGATAAGCAGCTTCAACATTAAAGAGTATGTCTGATAACGCCATACTTACATGTGATAACGAATCGGTCAAACTGTGTGCTGTCTCCAAAGCAGCCACAAGAAAACACTGCATCTTTACTGTGTAATAACATTCATGCATATATGAAAGTATATCTTTAATCATTGCAAAATACAAAAAAGAAGGTAAAAATATTTCTTTTTGGCTCGTAATCATTTATGTAATCTGAAATGGTCATCCACAAGAGGTAAAAGGTATGGAAATCTAACCTAGATCCTATTTTCTTCCGGCATCAGACATCAGAGACAGTCAGCTTACACACATACAAAAATATTGTTTGTCTGATCCCACTGAAAGCACTGGATTTTGCAAATATTTATTGTCTGTCAGCGTCAGACTGGCCTGACTTGACACCGGAAAATCCTCCGATGGGCCCAGGGTTCTCACTGGAACCCCTATGCTGGATATAGAGGGGGCCCACAGGTAACTGGTGTAGTTAGAAGGCATAGTAGTGACGTTGAAATGGCTGTCGGTCTATCAAATGCAGCGTTTGTTAGCCTGTGGCCCCAGATGGGCCAGCCTCTACTGAACGTCACTGCTATGCGCCAGGCACTGACGTCAGTGTGCAGTGACATTAAATGGCTTCCGGCCCATCAGAGGCTGCACACTGATGCGCTCAGCTGTTGATAGGCTGTCAGCCTTTCAACGTCACTGCTATGCACCGCTCGGCATCAGTGTGCAGCCTCTTATCGGTCGGCGGCCATATTAACCGCGAGAGGATGCCGGGGGAGCACAGGAAAGGGAGAAAAATCTTTTTTTCCCCTCTGTGAATTGGCAGTGTAGTGGACATATAGAGGCTCAGGATGGGTCACTATAGGAGCCCAGAACAGGGTGAAATAGGGGCCTAGGATGGGGGCAACATAGGGTCCATGGATGGAGGGGACATACGGGTCTAGGATGTGGACATTATTAATTAAAGGGGCCCAGGATATGGGGCATTATTAAATAAAGGTGCACAGGGTGGGGACATTATTACATAAAGGGGTCCAGGATCCAATACATTATTACATAAATGGGTGACATTATTACTGTTTGGGGGCCAAAATGAGGTAAATACTGTACCTTATTAATTTATAGTGGCATACCCCGGCAGAATTTTTGCTTTCTTGGCCTTTATCAGAGAATATGAATGATAACACCAAAACTTTTTCTCCACTCATGGTTAGTGGTTGGGTGAAGCCATTTATTGTCAAACTACTGTGTTTTCTCTTTTTAAATCATAATGACAACCCAAAACATCCAAATGATCCTGATGAAAAGTTCACATACCCTGGTGATTTGGCCTGATAACATGCGCAGAAGTTGACACAAATGTGTTTGAATGGCTACTAAAGGTAACATCCTCAACTGTGACCTGTTTGCTTGTAATTGGTGTGTGCGCATAAAAGCTGAATTTCTGGGATCCAGACAGACTCTTGCATCTTTCATCCCGCCACTGACATTTCTGGATTGTGAGTCATAGGGAAAGCAAAAGAATTGTCAATGGATCTAGGCAGTTGAACTATATAAAACAGGAAAGGGATACAAAAAGATATCCAAGGACTTAATAATGCCAGTCAGCAGCATTCAAACTGTGATTAACACACCACGGTCAGGTAGAGAAAAAATTTTGGTGTTATCATTCATATTCTCTGAAAAAAGGCCAAGAAAGCAAAAATTCTGCTGGGGTATGTCATCTTTTGAGCACAACTGTAATTACTGTAGGGGCCAATAAGAGGATGTGACGGATCGTACATGGGAAGGGGTGTGTCGACTTCACACACCTCTGGGGAGGGGACAGAATGACCCAGCAGGGATCGGCTCTCTGGCGCCACTACTTACCCCAGGTCAGTCAGGGAGGGCAAATAGTCGCCGGAGAGGCTTCCCCTACAGGTATGAGTTATTGAGGTGCTCCCAGTGAGGGAGATCTATATCACCAGTCCAGGCTGGGGATATACACTGGGTACGGAAAGTATTCAGACCCCTTTAATTTTTTCACTCTTTGTTTCATTGCAGCCATTTGGTAAATTCAAAAAAACTTCAATTTTTGTCTCATTAATGTACGCTCTGCACCCCATCTTCACTGAAGAAAAACAGAAATGTAGTAATTTTTGCAAATTTATTTTTAAAAAAAGCCTGAAATATCACATGGTTATAAGTATTCAGACCCTTTGCTTAGTATTGAGTAGAAGCACCTTTTGAGCTAGTAACAGCCATGAGTCTTCTTGGGAATGATGCAACAAGTTTCTCATACCTGGATTTGGGGATCCTCTGCCATTCTCCCTTGCAGATCCTCTCCAGTTCCGTCAGGGTTGGATGGTGAACGTTGGTGGACAGCCATTTTGAGGACTATCCAAAGATGCTCAATTGGGTTTAGGTCAGGGCTCTGGCTGGGCCAGTTAAGATTGGTCACAGAGTTGTTCTGAAGCCACTCCTTTGTTATTTTAGCTGTGTGCTTAGGGTCATTGTCTTGTTGGAAGGTGAACCTTCGGCCAAGTCTGATGTCCAGAGCACTCTGGAAGATGTTTTCATCCAGGATATCTCTTTACTTGGCCGCATTCATGTTTCCTTCAATGACAACCAGTCGTCCTGTCTCTTTAGCTGAAAAACACCCCCATAGCATGATGCTGCCACCACCATGTTTCACTGTTGGCATTGTATTGGGCAGGTGATGGGCAGTGCCTGGTTTTCTCCACACATACAGCTTAGAACTATCACCAAAAAGGTCTGTCTTTGTCTCATCAGACCAGACTGTAAGGATTCCAGACTTTCCTTGTGCCTGTTCGCCCTGGTCCAAGATGGAGTCTTGGATCTAACCCTGTCATGGAACTTCCTGTCTGTCCTGATTATTTAAGTTTGGGTCATGTGTTCTCCTGTGCCTGAGTATTTTGTGCTGCTGGCTCCTGAGCTTCTGCCTGTTAGCTGGAGAACTCCCTGCTTCTGCTGCTCACTACTTGGTGGTCTGCCTTTCCCCATTCAGCTACCTCTCGTCTCTGGAACTGCTGCGACGGGCAGCACACCAGTGGAAGGATCTTCTTTGTTTGCAAAACTTTTCCCAGTGTTGTGCCTCTTTGCACAACCACACCAGGTGAGCAAGATTCAAGTTGTGCTTTTCTCTACAAGAAAGATTTACTCATCTACTACGCTTAAATAGCGTTCTCCCTCTTTTCCCCTCGTCCTCTCTTTCCCAAGACGGCATTCACACAACGCATCATCTGTGAATTATTGGACTCCTTCTAACAAGTACTGTGCGCACATGTGATCAAGTTTTGCCGAACTTCCTCATTTAAGTACTGTGTGCATTTGCACTAATAACCTTATTGGACTTCCTTGTTTAAGTATCTGTTCGCCTCTCAGTTTGCTGTGATTTACTATATTGTGCTGAGCACCTTGTTACTATTGCAGGAATATCTGTATTATGTTCTGTTCGCTATCCTGTTTGCTATTATTTACTATATAGAGCTGAGTACCTCTTTACTATTGCAGGAATATCTGTATTATGATCTGTTTGCTATTATTTACTATGTAGAGCTGATGACCTCATTACAATTGCAGAAATATCTGTGTTCTGTTTATATTTCTATTTTGAGTAAATACGTTCTTTGCTGCAACTTTGCTCTCAGACTTTATCCCACGCTATCAGATTCCGTAGTACCCATATAATTATTACACAGACAATTTTATTTCTCATAGTTTGGGAGTCCTTCATGTGTTTTATAGCAAACTCTATGCGGGCTTTCATTTGTCTTGCACTAAGGAGAGGCTTCCGTCAGGCCACTCTGCCATAAAGGCCCGACTGGTGGAGGGCTGAAGTGATAGTTGATTTTGTGGAACTTTCTACCATCTTCCTACTGCATCTCTGGAGCTCAGCCACAGTGATCTTGGGGTTCTTGTTTACCTCTCTCACCAAGGCTCTTCTCCCACGATTGCTCAGTTTGGCTGGACGGCCAGGTCTAGGAAGACTTCTAGTGGTCCCAAACTTCTTCCATTTAAGGATTATGGAGGCCACAGTGCTCTTATGAACCTTGAGTACTGCAGAAATTCTGTTGTAACCTTGGCCAGATCTGTGCCTTGCCACAATTCTGTCTCTGAGCTCCTTGGCCAGTTCCTTTGACCTCATGATTCTCATTTGGTCTGACATGCACTGTGAGCTGTTAGGTGTTATATAGACAGATGTGTGCCTATCAGCTTAAACACAGCTGGCCTCCAATGAAGAAGTAGAACCATCTCAAGGAGGATCACAGCGAAATGACCAGCATGTGACTTAAATATGAGTGTCTCAGCAAAGGGTCTGAATACTTATAACCATGTGATATTTCAGTTTTTTTATTAAATTTGCAAACATTTCTACATTTCTGTTTTTTTCAGTCAAGATGGGGTGCAGAGTTACATTAACCAGTAAAAATTAACTTTTTTGAATTTACCAAATGGCTCCAATGAAACAAAGAGTGAAAAATTTAAAGGGGTCTTAATACTTTCCATACCCACTGTATATATAAACTTCCCGGCTGTCACTGTCAGAGTTCCCCACTAACACAGTACGGTATGCTGCCACCAGTTCCTCGTTAGATATAAGCCCTGTCTGACAACAGGCTTATATCAGGTCAGAAACCAACCCCGGGTAGAGTATAATAACCAACCGAGCGTGCGGACGAGGAGATTTGTAAATCGAGATCAAAGAGCAGCCCAAGATTAATTTTGCATTTAATCGCACTAGCAACATACAGGTATATATATACAAGAACAATATACAAGTATACAGTCAGGAGTGTAGTACAAGGGTAGGATACAGATAGATTCCAATTACTGTGTTATGTTGCATGTGACCACATTGAGGCGCTGATTAATCAAAGGTCCAAATCCTTGTTGCGTGATTCTCTGGCATGCGTCAGCTAACGGGCCTCCTGCCAGTAGAAAAACTGAGTCCAAAGTGAGGAGCTGCCTATTATCACCTAGGCTGCTCTCTCCCACAAGCTGCACCAACCCCTAGGCTGTGTAGCCTCTCTCCTCCCATATCTGAGAGCATGGTTTTGCGGCCAGAACCGTGGATGCCCATAACTTTCCACCCGAAGCTCCAAATGGCAGCAGCGCCACTGGGTTCTGCTGGAATTTATAAGTGCAGGGAGACCAAATACAGCTACTTTATTTAATTACTGGTAGCTATGCTTTATAACTCAATAACGTAGAGTTCTAGAGGTGGCTGCATGGTTTGGGCTTGTGGGGAAAGGAATTCAGATTCCGATTATGTGCTCGGCTAGGTTCAGAGATATTCTTTTTATATGGGTCATTTTCTAGATTCAATTTCTCAGAGCCTTGTGATGTTGAGCCTGGGATCTGCGGTGCCATCAGATATCAAAATGATATCAATTAGATATAATGTTCCCATATCTCACACCTCCCCCCTTTACAGGGTGCTAGGGGGCATCGCATTCCTGTGTTCTCCTGAGCGCACTCCCACAATCTCTCCTTGCCGGGATAACCCGTCAGCGTTACTATGGTCACGGCACCTTTTGATGTGAATGGAGAAGTGGTACTGCTGGAGCACCAAGCTCCAACGCAGCAACCTCCCATTCGTCCCGGAGACCATGAGTAACCAGCTGAGGGAGTTGTGGTTCGTCTCCACGATGAAGAGATGCCCATACAAATATGGCTGCAGACGCTGCAGGGCCCACACAATTGCCAGGCACTCCTTTTCCATCGTGCTCTCTCGGCAATAGCTTCCTGCTCATGTACAGGACGGGATGCTCCTGGCCCACTGTGTTGATGTGGCTGAGCACTACAAATGGCCACTGAAAGTCATCAACTTGTAGTACTGGGGAGCTGGAGAGAGCAGTCTTGAGTGCCTGAAAAGCAGTCTCGCAGGCAACTGACCAGTCTATCGTGAGAGGCAGCTTTTTCTTGGTAAGGTCCGTTAAGGGCTTGGCCAGGGTACTATAGTATTGAATAAACCTCCTATAGTAGCCAGCGGTCCCCAGGAAGGACATCACCTATTTCTTGGTCCTGGGGGTGGGCCAGGATGTGATGGCATCCACTTTCCCGGGTTCTGGCTTCAGAACCCCCCTGCCTACCCGGTGATCCAGGTAGAGGACCTCGCTCATATCTAGTTGGCACTATTCCGGCTTGATGGTCAAACCTGCCCAGTGGATCTGCCTAAGCACTTGCGTCAGATGCTCTAGGTGATCCTCCCATGTGGGACTGAAGATGGCGATATCATCCAGGTACGCAGCCACGTACCCTTCAAGTCCCTAGAGCAGAGTGTGGACCATCTGCTGAAAAGTGGCAGGGGCATTCTTCATGCCGTATGGCATCACGGTGGACTTATACAGTCCAAACAGGGTGATAAAGGCAGAGCACTCCTGGGTCAGAGGGATCTGCCAATATCCCCGGCTCAGATCCATGATGGTCAGGTACTTAGCCACGGCCAACTGATCAAGCAGGTCATCGATGCGTGGCACAGGGAATGCATCAGTGACCGTGACAGCGTTGAGCCCCCAGTAGTCCACACAGAACTGGGTTGTTTGATCCTTTTTGGGGACCAGGACTACAGTTAATGCCCACTCGCTGTTGGATGCCTGGATCTCCCCCAGCTTCAGCATCTCGTCAATCTCCTGGCACATCTGCTGCCACACCTCGAGAGAGACCTGATATGCTGACTGCCATATCAGGGGGTGATCCCCAGTGTTCATGTGATGGACAGCCAACTCGATCCTTCCGAGAACTCTGCTGAACAGTGTAGAGCAGCTGCCAGCTGGGACCGTTGGTGGTCTACCTCTATATCCTCAATGGATCCGCCCGTCTTGCCCTAGGTGAGCAGATCCAGGAGGGTTTTGCACCTCCCCCTCCTTGGGAAGGTTGCACACGGGATGGGCACAGGACTCCCGCTCATGATGCGCCTTCATCATGTTCACGTGGAAGGCCTTCCTCTTTCCACAGGTGTGGTCTAGGGTGACCAGGTACGTGACATCATTGAGCTGCTGGTGCAATAGGTATGGGCCCTCCCAGGCTGCCTGAAGCTTGTCCTGTGGTACGGGGACCAGTACCCACACCTTCTGACCCACCTCGTAGGTCCTTGCACAAGCATTCTTGTCGCACCAGTGCTTCTGGTCAGCCTGGGCCATATTGTCCTGCACCAGCTGCGACAAGGCTGTCATTTTTTTCCAGAAGCGCATGTTGTACTAAACGACTGACACTCCAGGGGTGGCCAAGTCCTTCCCATGCCGCTTTCACCAGAGCAAGGGGTAAACCCTGTTGAGGCTTGTGGAGCCTTCCAGTAGGCAAATAGTAGGTGTGGGAGGTACTATTCCCAGTCACTCCTGTGGGAGTCAACCAACATCTTAAGCATCTACTTGAGGGTGCCATTGAACCGCTCACACAGACCATTAGTGTGCAGATGGTACAAGCTGGCCACCAGATATTTCACTTGTATTTGCTTATGAAGGGACTCCATCAGCTTTGACATGAACTGGGTCCCTCGGTCGGTGAGCATTTCCTGGGGAAATCCCACTCAGGAGAAAATCTCCAGTAAAGCGGTGGCCACCTTGTCAGCCTGAATGGATGACAAGGCTACCACTTCTGGGTATCTGGTGGCATAATCTACTACCGTCAGTATGAAGCATTTCCAAGAGCGACTGGGAACAGACAGCGGTCCGATGAGATCCACAGCCACCCTGCAGAAAGGCTCTTCAATGATGGGCAATGGCACCAGTGGGGCTTTGGGGCGCTGCTCCGCCTTCCCCACTCTGACAGGTGTCACATGAATGACAGTAGGCAGCCACATCAGCCGTCATTTTAGGCCAGTAAAAATGCTGGGCGAGCCTGGCCTTGGTCTTAGCGATCCCTAAAGGTACCGTCACACTGGACGATATCGCTAGCGATCCGTGACGTTGCAGCGTCCTGGCTTGCGATATCGTCCAGTGTGACAGGCAGCAGAGATCAGGCCCCTGCTGTGATGTCGTTGGTCGGGGCAGAAAGTCCAACACTTTGTTTCGTCGCTGGCTCTCCCGCTGACATCGCTGAATCGGCGTGTGTGACGCCGATTCAGCGATGTCTTCGCTGGTAACCAGGGTAAACATCGGGTTACTAAGCGCAGGGCCGCACTTAGTAACCCGATGTTTACCCTGGTTACCATCGTTAAAGTAAAAAAAACAACCACTACATACTTACCTTCAGCTGTCTGTCCCCGCTCTGCTTTCCGGCCGCTGTGCTCACAGCCAGAGCAGAGAAGCAAAGCGCCGGGGACAGACAGCGGTAGGTAAGTATGTAGTGGTTTTTTTTTTACTTTAACGATGGTAACCAGGGTAAACATTGGGTTACTAAGCGCGGCCCTGCGCTTAGCAACCCAATGTTTACCCTGGTTACCGGCATCGTTGGTCGCTGGAGAGCTGTCTGTGTGACAGCTCTCCAGCGACCAAACAGCGACGCTGCAGCGATCCGGATCGTTGTCGGTATCGCTGCAGCGTCGCTTAGTGTGACGGTACCTTTAGTGTCCGGCCATCAAAACATCATGTGCGATCAACAACAACTCCACCCGGAACAGATAGGGCCCATTTTATTAAATGTCCATTATACTATATGGAAGGCTATTTGGGGACCATTATACTACATGGAAGCTATGTGGGGCCCATTATATTAAATGGAAGGCTATGTGCTGCCCAGGACATAATTTTAACCCCTTTCTGCCAGCTGACGGAATAGTATGTCAGCTGGCAGATCCCCTGCTTTGAGGTGGGCTCCGGCGGTGAGCCCACCTCAAAGCCGCGACATGTCAGCTGTTTTCTACAGCTGACATGTGTGAGCAAAAAGCGCGAGCGGAATCGCGATCCGCCTGCGCCCAATAACTAGTTAAATGCCGCCGTCAAGCGCTGACAGTGGCATTTAACTAGCGCTCCCGGCCGCGCGGCCGGGATTGCTTGCACTGCTGACCCCCGTCACATGATCGGGGGTCAGCAGTGCATTGCCATAACAACCAGAGGTCTGCTTGAGACCTCTATGGTTGTTGATGGCCGATTGATTTGAGCGCCACCCTGTGGTCAGCGTTCAAAGCAACCCTGCATTTCTGCTACATAGAGGTGATCTGTGCATCACCTCTATGTAGCAGAGGCGATCGAGTTGAGCATGCTTCTAGCCTCCTATGGAGGCTATTGAAGCATGCCAAAATTAAAAAAAAGTGATTACAAATATAAAAAAATAAAAAATATATAAAAGTTCAAATCACCCCCCTTTCGCCCCAATCAAAATAAAACAATTAAAAAAAAATCAAACATACACATATTTGGTATCGCCGCGTTCAGAATCGCCCGATCTATCAATAAAAACAAAGGATTAACCTGACCGCTAAATGGCATAGCGAGAAAAAAAATCAAAACGCCAAAATTACGTTTTTTTGGTTGCCGCGACATTGCATTAAAATGCAATAACGGGCGATCAAAAGAACGTATCTACACCAAAATGGTATTATTAAAAACGCCAGCTCGGCACGCAAAAAATAAGCCCTCACCTGACCCCAGATCACGAAAATTGGAGACGCTACGGGTATCGGAAAATCGCGCAATTTTTTTTTTTTTAAGCAAACTTTGGAATTTTTTTTACCACTTAGATAAAAAATAACCTAGACATGTTAGGTGTCTATGAACTCGTAATGACCTGGAGAATCATAATGGCAGGTTAGTTTTAGCATTTGGTGAACCTAGCAAAAAAGCTAAACAAAAAACAAGTGTGAGATTGCACTTTTTTTGGAATTTCATCACACTTGGAATTTTTTTCCCGTTTTCTGTTACATGGCATGGTAAAACCAATGTTATCGTTCAAAAGTACATCTCACCCTGCAAAACATAAGCCCTCACATTGCCATATTGACGGAAAAATAAAAAAGTTATGGCTCTGGGAAGGAGGGGAACAAAAAAAGAAAATGAAAAAGCGGAAAAAGCTCCGGGGGTGAAGGGGTTAAATGGAAGGCTCTGTGGGTCACATTATATTATACAGAAGGTGAAGTAGGGGCCATTATACTAAATTGGAAAGCAATGTGGGTCCATTATACTATATGGAAGGCTTTGTGGGGGCCATTATACTATATGGAAGGTTATGTGGGTCTCATTATATTAAATAGAAGGCTATGTGGAGCCAATTATAAAAAATGGAAGGCTATGAGAGGCCCATTATATTAAATGGAAGGCTATGTGGGGGCCATTATATTAATTGGAAGGGTATGTGGGTCTCATTATAATATATAGAAGGCTAAGTGGGGTCGATTACACTGGCCATTACCACTGGTTTGAATGGAGGAGCAGACATGAAGATTTCCCAAATAAAGAGAAATAGTATAATTCAGCTAATCGATAGCGGTCTCTCCAAGAAAATTTCCAAACTGCATTATGTGAGAGCCATGACAATTGGAAGATCACAAAATGGAGTCTGTTCATCCATTCACAGGACAAGGGATGGATTTTCAGGTAACATATCGGAGTCAACAAGTCAGCTCATGACAAGGTCTATAGGATCTGGCGCAACAAACACAGCAGTGGAGATAACTAGTATGCTTCATAATAGTGAGATTATTATTTATTTATATAGCACCATTGATTCCATGGTGCTGTACATGAGGAGGGGTTACATATAAACTACAGACATCACTTACAGTAAGCAATCTACCAATGACAGACTGATACAGAAGGGCGAGGACCCTGCCCTTGCAGGCTTACATTCTACAGGAAGGTGGGGAAGGAGCCAATAGATTGGGGGTTGCGGCAGCTCCGGTGTTGGTGAGGGGGTAGCTCTGGTGGTGGTGAGGAGGCAGCGGGGTCATTGCAGGCTGTAGGCTCTCTTGAAGAGGTGGGTTTTCAGGTTCCAGCTGAAGGATCCAAATGTGGTTGATAGTCAGACGTGTTGGGGCACAGAATTCTAGATGGGGGATATTCGAGAGAAGTCTTGGAGGCGATTAGGTGATGAGCGAATAAGTGTGGAGGAGAGAAGAAGGTCTTGGGAGGACCAGAGATTACGTGAGGGAAAATATCGGTAGATTAGGTCAGAGATATATGGAGGAGACAGGTTATGGATAGCTTTGTAGGTCAGTATTAGTGGTCCAGTTGAATGGCCACCAAGGTCTCCCGATCTGACCCCCTTAGACTTTTATCTTTGGGGTCATCTGAAGGCAACTGTCTATGCTGTGAAGATACAAGATGTGCAGCATCTGAAACAACGGATACTGGAAGCCTGTGCTAGCATTTCTTCTATGGTGTTGCTATCAGTGTATCAAGAGTGGGAGAAGAGGATTGCATTGACAATCCAACACAATGGGCAGCACTTTACACTTTATAAGTGGTCATAAACTTCTAAATAACTCATGAAAGAATAAAGTTACGTTAAAACCAAGCACACCATTGTTTTCTTGTGAAATTCTCAATAAGTTTGATGTGTCACATGACGCTCTTCCCATTGGAAAAAATAAAGTTGGATCCAAAATGGCTGACTTCAAAATGACCACCATGGTCACCACCTATCTTGAAAAGTTTTCCCCCTCCCATATACTAATGTGCCACAAACAGGAAGTTGATATCACCAACCATTCCCATTTTATTTAGGTGTATCCATATAAATGGCCCACAATGTACTATATTAAAGGCTATGTGGGGCACATTATACTATATGGAAGGTTTTGTGGGGCACATTACACAGTTTGGAGAGCTATCTAGGGAGGGCGCATTATAATGTTTAGATGGCTATACAGAGAACATTTTACTGTTTGGAGGACTATGATGGGGCTATTATACAGTTTGGAGGGCTATGTGGAAGCTATTATACTGTTTATATTGCTATGTGGGGGCTATTATACTGTTTGTAGGGCTAGTGGGGTCCATAATACTGTGTGGGGGCCATTATATTGTATTTATGGCTATGTAGGAGCCATCATATTGTGCAGAGGGCTCTGTTGAGGGTCACAGATGGGGTATCATACTGTGTTAGAGTCACCATACTTTGCCGGGTGGTATAGTCGGGTCATCATACTATGCGAATGGAGATTACTGTGTAGTATTTCACTGTGTTTGTATCATACTGTGTTTAGGGGGCACTTTTTTGGCATCATACTTTATCGGAGCAATGAAAGGAGAATCTAGGGCTTCAATAGAAGGAAAACTATTCTGGAATGGCTGAGAAGTTGTGAGATATGCTCTTCTCCTGTGCCTAACCAAACATGTATTTTTTTTTGTGTGTGTGTGTGTGGGGGGGGGGGGGGGGGCAATTAGAACTTCTGCTATCGGTCCCCATGATTTCTATGTACACCCCTCCTTTTCATTTTTAAAGTTAAGCACTGTAGCATGCCCAATCCTAACAGCATGCAATATACTTGCTGTCAGGATTTGCTTGCCAGTTCCAGCAGTCATCACATGACCACTTATATGTGATTTTAATAATAACAGTCAGGTGCCGACTAGCTTCTCTTACTGTTTCTCTCAACGAATCAAGGGCAGTAGTATTTCACTGAACATTGAGGAAATTAGCAAAAGCAGCTATTCAGCATGTGAATGTAAGAATGCAAATCGCAAATAAGCGGTCACATGACTACTCAAACCACGTAAGTGGTATATAGGAGGGGGGAGATAGAACTGAATTTGTACCCCAGGTGTCAGAAAACCTACTGTAGATCTTCCTCTGTTGTTATTATATCGTATCAAGAGATTACATAGGAATTCCCCTTCAATTCCAGTTTAGATAATTTTTTCCAGAACATCCCACACTTTACACATTGCGCACATAGCATCTTGTAATTGTCTCTTTACATTTAACACAACACATTTTGTTTCATGTATTTTTATAGTTGTCACATATAAGATCCTCTCTCTACACCTACAGTTGAAAATAACTTCTGAAATAGTGTGGGAAGAGGGAAGGTCAGTAGAGATGAAAACAAATACCAAAAAGACATATCATCTTATAATATGAGCTAAAAGTCCCCTTTATTAAGCATTTAATAGTAGGTAGAAAACAGTATTGTGAGAAAGCCCTATTAACTCATCTCAGCATCTTGTAGCAGAATAATCAATCTCACCAAGATCTGGTGCATGATGAGGACAAACACCACTGTGCCATATAGAATGAAACAATGGTATAAATGGTATATGGTACTATAACCCAGTGACAAATTTTTCACTGGAGCCGCAGTGTTTTACAAGTGACCTGCCACTTGCTCAAAAAAATTTGAGTTAAAAACCTTGTTAAACCTCTTGAGATCTACTGATTCTTCTGTTTTTTTTCCGATTTGGGTTGCATTACTCCAGTATAACGATGTTCACATTTGTTGCTTTGGCGCACAGTATGTGCAATCTCTACTTGCAGTTCAAGCGGATGTTTCAGAGTCTTCTCGGGGGAGTGCACTTTCATCCCTCCTTCTCAGATGCTGCAAATCATAGCTCGGTAGCTGTGATTGACAGCTTCTGGGAGGAAGGGGTGAAAGCGCACGCCCCAGAGAAAACTCTAAATAAATGCCCATTGCACTATAAGCAGAGATTTGACATCCTGTGCTCCAAAAGCAACAAATGTGAATATCTCTGCAAAGGAGCAACACAGCACAAAATGGTAAAAAAAAAGCAGCAGAATCAGGTGAGCTCAGATATATTTACAAGACATGGTATTTAATGCAATTTTTTTTCAAGCCTTCTTTAAATTACCCCCCTATTACAACCCCTGGCAAAAAATTATGGAATCACTGACCTTGGAGGATGTTCATTCAGTTGTTTAACTTTGTAGAAAAAAAGTAGATCACAGACATGGCACAAAACTAAAGTCATTTCAAGAGGCAACTTTCTGGCTTTAAGAAACACTAAAAGAAATCAAGAACAAAGAATGTGGTAGTCAGTAATGGTTACTTTTTTTAACCAAGCATATGGGAAAAATTATGGAATCACTCAATTCTGAGGAAAAAATTATGGAATCATGAAAAAATAAACAAAAAACACTCCAAAACATCACTAGTATTTTGTTGCACCACCTCTGGCTTTTATAACAGCTTGCAGTCTCTGAGGCATGGACTTAATGAGTGTCAAACAGTACTCTTCATCAATCTGTATCCAACTTTCTCTGATTGCTGTTGCCAGATCAGCTTTGCAGGTTGGAGCCTTGTCATGGACCATTTTCTTCAACTTCCACCAAAGATTTTCAATTGGATTGAGATCCGGACTATTTGCAGGCCATGACATTGACCTTTTGTCTTTTTTCAAGAAATTTTTTCACAGTTTTTGCTATATGGCAGGATGCATTATCATCTTAAAAATGATTTCATCATCCCCAAACATCCTTTCAATTGATGGGATAACAAAAGTGTCCAAAATATCAACATAAACTTGTGCTTTTTTTTGAAGATGTAATGACCGTCATCTCCCCAGTGCCTTTACCTGACATGCAGCCCCATATCATCAATGACTGAAAATTTGCATGTTCTGTTCAGGCAGTCTTTATAAATCTCATTGGAACGGCACCAAACAAAAGTTCCTGGATCATCACCTTGCCCAATGCTGATTCATGATTCATCACCGAATATGACTTTCATCCAGTCATCCACAGTCCACGATTGCTTTTCCTTAGCCCATTGTAACCTTGTTTTTTTCTGTTTAGGTGTTAATGATGGCTTTCATTTAGCTCTTCTGTATGTAAATCCCATTTCCTTTAGGCGGTTTCTTACAGTTCGGTCACAGACGTTGACTCCAGTTTCCATCCATTCATTCCTCATTTGTTTTCTTGTGCATTTCCTGTTTTAGAGACATATTGTTTTAAGTTTTCGTTCTTGATGATGTCTTCCTTGATCTACCAGTATGTTTGCCTTTCCTTTAACAACCTTCCCATGTTGTCTGTATTTGGTTCAGATTTTAGACACAGCTGACTGTGAACAACCAACATCAGGCTGGCGTTAAACTAGAAGAAGAGGGGACGGGAAGAAAAACATTAGACTCGAACAAAGATGACCCAGGAAAACATACTCAGAAGGGAGGTAAGAACATTTCTAAAACAATCCACAGTGAGGAGATTGGAACAAAACAAAATCCTCTAAACTGCATGCTCGCAAACGCCAGAAGCCTGACAAACAAGATGGAAGAACTAGAAGCAGAAATATCTACAGGTAACTTTGACATAGTGGGAATAACCGAGACATGGTTAGATGAAAGCTATGACTGGGCAGTTAACTTACAGGGTTACAGTCTGTTTAGAAACGATCGTAAAAATCGGAGAGGAGGAGGGGTTTGTCTCTATGTAAAGTCTTGTCTAAAGTCCACTTTAAGGGAGGATATTAGCGAAGGGAATGAGGATGTCGAGTCCATATGGGTTGAAATTCATGGAGGGAAAAATGGTAACAAAATTCTCATTGGGGTCTGTTACAAACCCCCAAATATAACAGAAACCATGGAAAGTCTACTTTTAAAGCAGATAGATGAAGCTGCAACCCATAATGAGGTCCTGGTTATGGGGGACTTTAACTACCCGGATATTAACTGGGAAACAGAAACCTGTGAAACCCATAAAGGCAACAGGTTTCTGCTAATAACCAAGAAAAATTATCTTTCACAATTGGTGCAGAATCCAACCAGAGGAGCAGCACTTTTAGACCTAATACTATCTAATAGACCTGACAGAATAACAAATCTGCAGGTGGTTGGGCATTTAGGAAATAGCGACCACAATATTGTGCAGTTTCACCTGTCTTTCACTAGGGGGACTTGTCAGGGAGTCACAAAAACATTGAACTTTAGGAAGGCAAAGTTTGACCAGCTTAGAGATGCCCTTAATCTGGTAGACTGGGACAATATCCTCAGAAATAAGAATACAGATAATAAATGGGAAATGTTTAAGAACATCCTAAATAGGCAGTGTAAGCGGTTTATACCTTGTGGGAATAAAAGGACTAGAAATAGGAAAAACCCAATGTGGCTAAACAAAGAAGTAAGACAGGCAATTAACAGTAAAAAGAAAGCATTTGCACTACTAAAGCAGGATGGCACCATTGAAGCTCTAAAAAACTATAGGGAGAAAAATACTTTATCTAAAAAACTAATTAAAGCTGCCAAAAAGGAAACAGAGAAGCACATTGCTAAGGAGAGTAAAACTAATCCCAAACTGTTCTTCAACTATATCAATAGTAAAAGAATAAAAACTGAAAATGTAGGCCCCTTAAAAAATAGTGAGGAAAGAATGGTTGTAGATGACGAGGAAAATGCTAACATATTAAACACCTTCTTCTCCACGGTATTCACGGTGGAAAATGAAATGCTAGGTGAAATCCCAAGAAACAATGAAAACCCTATATTAAGGGTCACCAATCTAACCCAAGAAGAGGTGCGAAACCGGCTAAATAAGATTAAAATAGATAAATCTCCGGGTCCGGATGGCATACACCCACGAGTACTAAGAGAACTAAGTAATGTAATAGATAAACCATTATTTCTTATTTTTAGTGACTCTATAGCGACAGGGTCTGTTCCGCAGGACTGGCGCATAGCAAATGTGGTGCCAATATTCAAAAAGGGCTCTAAAAGTGAACCTGGAAATTATAGGCCAGTAAGTCTAACCTCTATTGTTGGTAAAATATTTGAAGGGTTTCTGAGGGATGTTATTCTGGATTATCTCAATGAGAATAACTGTTTAACTCCATATCAGCATGGGTTTATAAGAAATTGCTCCTGTCAAACCAATCTAATCAGTTTTTATGAAGAGGTAAGCTATAGGCTGGACCACGGTGAGTCATTGGACGTGGTATATCTCGATTTTTCCAAAGCGTTTGATACCGTGCCGCACAAGAGGTTGGTACACAAAATGAGAATGCTTGGTCTGGGGGAAAATGTGTGTAAATGGGTTAGTAACTGGCTTAGTGATAGAAAGCAGAGGGTGGTTATAAATGGTATAGTCTCTAACTGGGTCGCTGTGACCAGTGGGGTACCGCAGGGGTCGGTATTGGGACCTGTTCTCTTCAACATATTCATTAATGATCTGGTAGAAGGTTTACACAGTAAAATATCGATATTTGCAGATGATACAAAACTATGTAAAGCAGTTAATACAAGAGAAGATAGTATTCTGCTACAGATGGATCTGGATAAGTTGGAAACTTGGGCTGAAAGGTGGCAGATGAGGTTTAACAATGATAAATGTAAGGTTATACACATGGGAAGAGGGAATCAATATCACCATTACACACTGAACGGGAAACCACTGGGTAAATCTGACAGGGAGAAGGACTTGGGGATCCAAGTTAATGATAAACTTACCTGGAGCAGCCAGTGCCAGGCAGCAGCTGCCAAGGCAAACAGGATCATGGGGTGCATTAAAAGAGGTCTGGATACACATGATGAGAGCATTATACTGCCTCTGTACAAATCCCTAGTTAGACCGCACATGGAGTACTGTGTCCAGTTTTGGGCACCGGTGCTCAGGAAGGATATAATGGAACTAGAGAGAGTACAAAGGAGGGCAACAAAATTAATAAAGGGGATGGGAGAACTACAATACCCAGATAGATTAGCGAAATTAGGATTATTTAGTCTAGAAAAAAGACGACTGAGGGGCGATCTAATAACCATGCATAAGTATATAAGGGGACAATACAAATATCTCGCTGAGGATCTGTTTATACCAAGGAAGGTGACGGGCACAAGGGGGCATTCTTTGCGTCTGGAGGAGAGAAGGTTTTTCCACCAACATAGAAGAGGATTCTTTACTGTTAGGGCAGTGAGAATCTGGAATTGCTTGCCTGAGGAGGTGGTGATGGCGAACTCAGTCGAGGGGTTCAAGAGAGGCCTGGATGTCTTCCTGGAGCAGAACAATATTGTATCATACAATTATTAGGTTCTGTAGAAGGACGTAGATCTGGGTATTTATTATGATGGAATATAGGCTGAACTGGATGGACAAATGTCTTTTTTCGGCCTTACTAACTATGTTACTATGTTACTATGTAACATCTTTTGCAGCATTGCGTGATGATTTACCCTCTTTTAAAAGTTTGATAATCCTCTCCTTTGTTTCAATTGACATCTCTCATGTTGGAGCCATGATTCATGCCAGTCCACTTGGTGCAAGAGCTCTCCAAGGTGTGATCACTCCTTTTTAGATGCAGACTAACGAGCAGATCTAATTTGATGCAGGTGTTATTTTTGGGTATGAACATTTACAGGGTAATTCTATATTTTTTTCCCCTCAGAATTCAGTGATTCCATAATTTTTCCCCTATGCGTGGTTAAAAAAAGTAACCATTACTGACTACCACATTTTTTTGTTCTTGATTTCTTTTTGTGTTTCTAAGGGTACTTTCACACTAGCGTTTTTTAAAATCTGTCACAATGCGTCGTTTTGCAGAAAAAACGCATCCTGCAAAAGTGCTTGCAGGATGCGTTTTTTCCCCATAGACTTCTATTGACGACGCATTTGCGACAGATTGGCACACTTCGCATCCGTCTTGCGATGGATGCGTTGTGCTTTGGCGGACCGTCGGGAGAAAAAAACCCTACATGTAACGTTTTTTTCTCCCGACGGACCGCTTTTTCCGACCGCGCATGCGCGGCCGGAACTCCGCCCCCACCTCCCCGCACCTTACAATGGGGCACCGGATGCGCCGGAAAAATGCATCCGCTGTACCCATTGTGCAATGCAGCAAACGCTAGCGTCGGAATCTCTCCCCGACGCATTGCGACGGGGAGATTCCGACGCTAGTGTGAAAGTAGCCTTAAAGCCAGAAAGTTGCCATTTGAAATGACTTTAGTTTTGTGCCATGTCTGTGATCTGCTTTTTTTCTACAAAATTAAACAACTGAATGAACATCCTCCAAGGCCGGTGATTCCATAATTTTTGCCAGGGGTTGCATTATTCCTATTCTCTTTAATAGGTACTGATATGCAGTATGTAGCAGCAGCCGATATACAGCTGTGCTATTCTGCTAGGTTTAATGTTTACATCCTGCCACAAGCAGAGCTAACTACCGCTTATCAGTGAGGGTGTCGGGTGTCGGACCCAGTTGATCTGATATTGATGACCTATCGTAGGGATAGAGATCATCAATATTATATGTTCAGACAACTGATTTAAATTTCTAGTGCTGTTCATGTAAATAAGACAATACTGATGAAATGTTTACCACTTTTATGGACAGTTTTATTTATTGCATGGAAGGGGTCCTGCCATTGCACAAGTAAAAATCCAATTAGGATTTAATTCTAACATTGCTGTGTTACAGTGCAGCTTGCCAATCATGTATAACGACCCATTTAATCAACCCTTATTGCAGTAATTGAAGCAGCCTGGAGGGCAAATCGAGCTCACACCGTCATCGCTGCAGCTAAGTATGTAATTACAAATAATGCTCTTCTCCATTGAAGCTCCAGTAAATGGCTTAAAATAAACACTTCACAGAAGCTGATGGGAATGAAATCTTTGACATTGTTCAACCATCTCATTATTCCGATTCAGCTAAATAGCTGAATAATTAAAACTTGTATCATATGCTCAAGTAATGAGTAGATGGTGGAGCTTTTCTACAGAGAAAAACATATATATTTCATAACTATCACTGCGGAGTGTTATTTGTTTTTCCCTTTAATCAATCGGGTGATGTTATATAATTGATTATAAACCTTTCCGATGTCTAAAATAATGATTTCAAAAAGTGAAATGTAAAGAAAAAGCTTAATTATCTTGGAACCAAGGTCGACTAATAACCTTCAGTGAACAGCGTATTCGAACTAATTTATAAAAAATGGAAGTGTCAGATCAGTCCATTTATGGCTGAGATGGCAGGCTTTGGTCATGAGACCCTAGAGACTTCATTTTGCCTTATTGAACTCCTGGAATCTTTGATTTGTTTAAAGAGGAGCCACCACATCACTGACAAGTCTCTTTTAATCTAACAATTCTGAATCGTCTCCTCTATAATTTCTCCTATAAATTTATGTATTAATTCACTACTGGCCATTACTGCTGCTCTTGTCAAAAGAGAGGAAGTCCCCATACATTCTGTCACTAGCGGTTCTGATTGGACAATATCAGTATCTACAAGGACACACCCCTAACTAGTAACACCCAGTTGTCTATTTATTTATAAATTTATAGAGGCATAATACTAAAAAAAATACTATTGGGACAGCACAATACTAAGAAAATATGCTCTAAAATTGTAGGATTGTGGGAGATACAATGTTTCACTAATTTAGACAATGATACAAATCTCAAAGATGTTTTATATATATTTTTACATGTAGATATTATATATATGCAACTGAATAATGAGTCTACACTCCAATAGAATCCAGTGAAAAGTACGGTAAGTATAATTTATGCACACAATACATTTCAGCTCCTGTCAATGTAACCCCCATCAAGCACATTAAAAAGAGATAGAAAACAATAGTCACGAGGTTAGTACAAAATCAGAACAGAAAAAAAAGCCCAGAAGATCCTAACATTGCAAAACTTATTAATAAATTGCATTTTAACCAATGTACTTATGAGCCACTTTTATTAGTAGATTACTTTAAATGCATCTAACAAATTAGAAATTTAAAGAATAAAATACCTGTCTTCTCTAAAACCTCTCTGTCCATGTTCAATATATGTTTATTTTTTGGCACTTTACTATAAGTAGAAATACGTTCAATTAATTTTCCTATAAATGAGTATGGGCACAGGCATAACTGTCAAGGGATTCCGTGGAGATGGCTGCCGCAGGTCCTTTCACGTTGACTAGCAAACTGGCAAACTTGGCAATGCTCTGAAATCTTCTTCCTTTGTGAGTAGCACAGCCTTCTCCTGTATGCAGAACACTCAATATTGTGTTATGCTCACCATTATTTCACTTTGTTACTATACTTGGGAAGCAGATGATATGGCAGAGATCATTAGGTTTAGGCTACACAACAACAGCAATAGTTAGACATGTCGCGCAACCAAAACCATCTGTACAATTTGTTTGTGACTTGCCGTCGGGCGACTATTTTAATCCTGGTAAGCAGTCTAACATGCCCTGCTTAATGACCACACCACTCTAAACCTCTCCCCTACCTGATGCTGTGACACCTTGATAAAGACTTGGGAAAGTCTAAACATTTTTCTATCTCTTGAAGCATTGAAAATTCTTCTCCCACCATTGCGATATACCAATTGTAGAAATAAAACAAGTTAATTTCATATCATCTATAAGATGTTCTGCCAAATCAATCGATTGTTCAATTAAATTGCTATTTATTCTTCCAAAATCAATTAACTGATTATAAGGGATGGCCTTTTAATGATGCGGATCGTAACTCTGAAAAGACAGAAGAGCATTCTTAGCAGTTGATTTTCTAAAGCAGATAGTTGTGATAACATTTTCTATTATTTCAATACTAAGATAAAAGACAGAATTTTCAGATCGCCAAATCAAGAGGTAAAAGTCATATTAAGATCATTAACATATACATCAAAAATCTGCAAACTCTTACCCAGTTTCTGCCCAGAATGTAAGGACATCACAGTTTTATAAATTGCAAATACAGATTTTTTTAGAATGTAAAAATACTGTTCCTCCCAAAAAGTAAAAAATAAATTTGCTAAAGTTGCAATTCGTATCTCTAATGTCACTTTCATAAGCCATTAAAGGCCGGCTTAGGTGGCTGCACTCCCCTGAGCATGCAGGTAGTTAGGAGCATGCTGGCTACCGAGTGCTTGGGTTGTGCGTCTCCTGACAAATGGTCCTGTGCTCCCCAAACTTGGCTCTGCTGTACCAAGGTGCCTGACCACAAACACACATCTGCTGCTCCGAGGTGCTTGCCTGCACACCTGGCTCTGCTGTGCTAAGGTGCCTGACTTAATACACTGCTCTGCTACTTCATAAGTCTGTCTACACATCCAGCTCCAAACTTTTTTAGGAACCCAGCAACATGTTTAGCTCCACTGTTCCATACCATCAAACATATCCAGCATACTCAGTTTCACTGTTTAACACCCATCCAGTTGTCGATTTTCTAATCTAGCTACTGTACTGTTTATCATCATCTAGAACAGGGGTCCCCAACTCCAGGCCTCGAGGGCCGCCAACAGTGCAGTTTTCAGGATTTCTTTAGTATTGCATCGGTGGTAATGTGATCATCTAATCCGTGCTCATCCCTCCTCCTCCTGAATGACCCCGAGGATGGACGAGGACAGGGATGAGACCACCAGAAGATTATTCCACTTTGCCCTGGAGATCATCTCCCTGCTGAGCGGAGAGGATTACACAATAGTGAGGAAGACACCGGGGGACGGTGTGACTCCCATCATCCATCTCCAGGAGTCAGGAGGGCGGAGCCCGGGCCCCATCACAGAGCCTCCCCCGCACTCCCTGCTACATGAGAGGAACAAGAAGATCCTGGAGCTCAGCAACAAGATGATTGAGCTGCTGAGCGGAGAGGTTCCTATAAGGTGTCAGGACGTCGCTGTCTATCTCTCCATGGAGGAGTGGGAGTATCTAGAAGGACACCAGGATCGGTACCAGGATGTGATGATGGAGGAGCTCCGGCCTCTTACACCACGAGATGGATCCAGGAGGAGAAATGCACCAGAGAGCTGTCCTCTGTATCCCCAGGACTGTCCGGAGGAGAATCGCAACATCCCGGAGGATCATCAGGAGGAAGATCTGACTAAGAATAAAGTGAAGGAAGAGAAAGAAGAAGGAGGAGATTCCGGGAGATGTTTCCACAGTGTGTAGGATATTCAGGGTGCATTAGGGTCCCTAGGGCTACCGACTATCAGCGGGGCTGCCATTACGTCTA
Organism: Ranitomeya imitator; assembly: GCF_032444005.1. Lineage (NCBI taxonomy): Eukaryota > Metazoa > Chordata > Amphibia > Anura > Dendrobatidae > Ranitomeya > Ranitomeya imitator. The sequence goes on along the minus strand of NC_091284.1, from coordinate 543,398,385 downwards.
CAACTAGGGTGCCAACCTCATCACTACCGGAGATGCCGCCTCACCCACACCGGAGCTCCTGCAACCCTCAACCTATTGTCTCCTTCCCCACCATCCTGTAGAATGTAAGCCCGCAAGGGCAGGGTCCTCGCCCCTCTGTATCAATCTGTCATTGTTAGTTTGTTTACTGTAAGTGATGTCTGTAATTTGTATGTAACCCCTTCTCATGTACAGCACCATGGAATCAATGGTGCTATATAAATAAATAATAATAATAATAATAATAATAATAATCTGCACAGGTGATGATTCCAACCCCTGTGCAATACTAAGGAAATCCTGAAAACCTGCACTGTTGGCGGCCCTCGAGGCCTGGAGTTGGGGACCACTGATCTAGAACTACTGAATAGTAAATACATCTCACCTGCTGACTTAGAACAACTCCTATATAAATCTGTAAGGAAGATGTAATAGGATTAAAAACAGAATTTTCACTTTATCTTCTAAAGAAAAAGCCAAACCTACAGTGGGTATGGAAAGTACTCAGACCCCTTTAAATTTTTCACTCTTTGTTTCATTACAGCCATTTGGTAAATTAATGACAAAAAATGAACTTTTTTTAATGTACGCTCTCTACCCCATCTTGACTGAAAAAAAAGGAATGTAGTAATTTTTTCAAATTTATGAAAAAAGGAAAACTGAAATATCACATGGTCATAAGTATTCAGACCCTTTGCTCAGACACTCATATTTAAGTCACATGCTGTCCATTTCCTTGTGATACTCCTTTAGATGGTTCTTCTCCTTCATTGGAATCCAGCTGTGTTTAATTAAACTGATAGGACAGAATTGTGGCAATTCACAGATCTGGCCAAGGTTACAACATAATTTCTGCAGTACTCAAGGTTCCTAAGAGCACAGAGTCCTCCATAATCCTTAAAAGGAAGAAGTTTGGGACCACCAGAAGTCTTTCTAAACCTGGCCGTCCAGCCAAACTGAGCAATCATGGGAGAAGAGCCTTGGCAAGAGAGGTAAAGAAGAACCCCAAGATCACTGTGGCCGAGTTCCAGAGATGCAGTAAGGAGATGGGAGAAATTTACAAAAAGTCAACTATCACTGCAGCCCTCCACCAGTCAGGCCTTTATGGCAGAGTGGCCCAACGGAAGCCTCTCCTCAGTGCAAGACATATGAAAGCCTGCATAGAGTTTGCTAAAAAAAAATACATGAAGGACTCCCAGACTATGAGAAATAAGTTTCTCTGGTCTGATGAGACGAAGATCTACCTTTTTGGTGCTAATTCTCAGCGGTATGTGTGGAGAAAACCAGGCACTGCTCATCACCTGCCCAATACAATCCCAACAGTGAAACATGGTGGTGGGAGCATCATATTATGGAGGTGTTTTTCAGCTTCAGGGACAGGACGACTGGTTGTCATTGAAGTAAACATGAATGCGGCCAAGTAAAGAGATATCCTGGATGAAAATCTCTTCCAGAGTGCTCTGGACCTCAGACTTGGCAGAAGGTTCACCTTCCAACAAGACAATGACCCTAAACACACAACTAAAATAACAAAGGAGTGGCTTCAGAACAACTCTGTGACCATTTTTGACTGGCCCAGCCAGAGCCCTGACCTAAACCGATTTGAGCATCTCTTGAGAGACCTGAAAATGGCTGTCCACCAACGGTCACCATCCAACCTGATGGAACTGGAGACGATCTGCAAGGAAGAATGGCAGAGGATCCCCAAATCCATGTGTGAAAAACTTGTTGCATCATTCTCAACAAGACTCATGGCTGTACTAGCTCAAAAGAGTGCTTCTACTCAATACTGAGCAAAGGGTCTGAATACTTATGACCATGTGATATTTCAGTTTTTCTTTTTAATAAATTTGAAAAAATTACTACATTTCTGTTTTTTTTACCAAATTGCAGCAGTGAAAAAATGAGTTAAAAATTTGAAAGGGTCTGAATACTTCCCGTACCCACTGTACATATGAAAAATGGGCACAAAATGAAAGTCAAATAAACACGAAGAAGAAAACCTACCAAAATAGAGTGCAAGGCACAATATCCTGAGATAATATTTATTCAGTTTTATTAAATAATGATTTAAATAGTACACACAAAGTTAAGACAAATACATAGTTAATACAAAAGGATCAAGTAGAAAACATAAAAAGTAATGATACAGTCACAATATTGAAAACACACCAATAAAGGATGGATCCAAAGAGGTATATATTACATATATAGTATGTAAATGGACCAAACAGAGAATATGCAAAAATAGAGATAGGTATGTCAAATATAATGAATGTAAAAATAAATGCATAGTGATCTATAGAAGACCTCATTAGCCAGGAAAACAGCACCTGACGTACGTTTCGCATCTTGCTCCGTGAAGGGGTGTGCGTTGATGATATCAATACTCACTGGTTTGCAGTATTTCCAATCTCTTAACTTTGTATGTAGTGCACGGCAGGTGCAGGCGTGTCTAGCTGATATACAGACTGGCACGGCAGGTGCTGGTGGATCCGGCTGATAAACAGACTGGCACTACAAGAGTAGGAGGATCAAGCTAATATACAGACTGGCACGGCAGGTGCAGGCAGGACCAGCTAATGTACAGACTGGCACGGCAAGTGCAGGCAGTCCGGCTGAAATACAGACTGACAAGGCAGAAACTGGCACAGAGGTTAGGGACAGACACTAGAGGGAACAAGCGGGAAGGGACCTGAGAACTAGCAAGCGTGTTGGTGAACGAACTAACAATGTTGCACAGGCACCTCCATGCACATGGAGGTGCGTTAAATAGTAAGTGTCTCCCAGCCATTGGCTGGGTATACTTTAGGACGGCACGCACAGCCCCCTTAATAGAAGGAGGGAGCATGCACGCCCTAAGCAACGTGCCGGGACACGGGCGCTACACAGTACATCTCATCTGGATAGTCCTTCTCATCTACATTCATCCAATGAATTAACAAGGAAAACAACAAGAACTGATTGCATTAGCTCCTTAGCTGTATAACAGTAGAATATCAATGTCTTCTAAATGGATTTTTTTTATAACCAGATATAAACAGTATGTTAGAATAAGGACCCCGACTTATTAGATACTTACCAATATTTCAGTAACCAAAACTGGGATATTTAAACCAGGAATGCCGCATCTTGGTATGGTCCCAAAACACCCACTTTTGGGCAGAATTTGTCTCTGCAAAATCAGGCCTGTTGGCAGGGAAATAGACCTATGAGCCACTAAATCCATCCAATATCTACACTTCATGGCCAATTCTTACATCTAAAACAGTCATTACCTACTCACCGATACCTATTCAAAAACTGTGATCCCTTTTGTAAAGGCACAAATAAAACTTGCAGTCATTAGCAACTAACTATTGTTAGATGAAATGTCAGAAGTCAATTGAAGCTTGGAAGTGTAAAATTTGGAAGGCAATGTCATATTCCAAAAATATTTGGGGAGTTGTCTAATTACATATGACCCTTTCAAGCTGTAGAACATGTCATAGACTCCATTCCCACTGAGAGTGAGAGAGATTCATGAAAACTGTAGTCTGTTACAACAATTTTGATCAAAAAGTATATGGAAGCTACACACCCTTAAATGAATTTAGCACATCTTTTTGGCTGCTCAATGCATGACAAAGGGTGACTGTCAAGTATCCCGGCTATCAGCGAAATAGGAGAATTTGGATAAGGATGCATCCACTTTATTCTTCTCTCTTTCAAATCACTAAAATATAGTAAAACACTAAAACGAGAGAAAAAAAGACATACAGTAGACATTGTATTCTAGAGTATAAAAATAAAAGTCCTGTTTTTATACTTATCAAGATTTAAAGGGAGTAAGGCTTGGCTACAGACCCTCAGCTCATTAAAGATTGACTTTTTTATTCTTTTTATTAAGAAATACAAATATATCAGACATACATTACTTGGTTAACACCTATAGAAAGAGAATACAAAACTAAACATAATAAAGGACATTAAAAACAGAGGCTAATACTAAATTTATTTTCAGCTAACTGCCAACTATAGACCTGAATTGAGTTCGGGGTTGCCAACTTATTTTTTTCTGGACAGCTTAGCAAAAATCACGGACAAACAATATTTTTTATGGATGCATTGGAAACCAGAAAAAATCATTATAAGCAACATGTCTACAGCTCATAAGTCTGATATGATGACATCAGTTGTTAGGCGTCAGGATTCTCCCGCTGCACAGGAGGAATCCCAAGCCAGGTCTTCTCCTGCGGTCTCCCATTTGGTCTCAGCCGCAGTGGATCCTGCTCAGCAGAGACGTCAGTCTTCGCGTCTTGCTCAGACTCAAGCTGTGCATTTGGTTGCTGCTGCCTCTCCAGGTTCAACTATAGCAACCAGCATTAGACAGCTGTGAGCAGACGTTCCTGGGACTAAGCCCAGGATTTGCCCTTCTGAGCATGCCCATCAGACGACCACTTATTGGTGGTCAGCAGTCAGGTGATCAGGTTCTCACGCGAGTCCGGATTGGTCCACTAGCAAAGTCCTGGCAGATTGGGATCTATAAAAGGATCTCCTGATGCCCTACCCTCTGGTTGTGCATGAGTTATAGTGAGATTGGAGTCAGAGTCAACGACAAGTAGTGGGATCGCTTGTTTGACGCTGTGGGCATTGTGGGTCTGGTCAGGCTCTTACCCCAGCACTCTAGGGGCTGCGCCTAGAGACTTCATTCGCGCCAAATCTGCTGTGCCCTGTGACAGTTAACAGGGAACAGCATCCTTTTACTTAGTTGCTGCGGCCCTGTGGTGCAACAGGGTTCGCCGCTGTTCACACCGGGTGACATTTAACCAGCGTATTTCGGTGCTTACTCGCCATCTTGTTCCGCCATTGCTTAGCAGCAGGTCCCATCTCTGCACGGTGGACCTCGGGTTGCAAACACATCTTACTATTATATTGTATTTGGTGCTTTCCGCCAACCCTAACATTATACTAGCGCCAGGGTTGGCTAGTAATGACGGACGAGCAGCGTCTGCCACGGTGCATCCAGCAGCTGGAGGGCAGGCTGTCCGCTCTCGAGTGCACAACCTCCGCTGTGGATGTTACTGCTGTGGCTGCTCAGGCAGCTAGTGAAGCTGCATCTCGTATGTCCGTTGCCACCCCTGTTCCGACTTTATCTCGTCTCCCGCTGCCTGATAAATTTACAGGCGATAGCAAGTCATGTAGGGGATTTGTGAACCAGTGTGCGATACATCTAGAGCTGATGGCTGCAAGTATCCCCTCAGAGCGGGCCAGAGTGGGGTTCGTGATCTCACTCTTGTTGGACAGGGCGTTGGAGTGAGCTACGTCGCTGTGGGAGCACAATGATCCAGTGGTACAGAGTTCCTGATAACTCTGAAGGTCTTTGTTGGACCGCGGGTCACCCACAATACTGCGCTCCAGCTGCTGGCATTGACTCAGAGCCTTTCTATAGTCAGCCACTTTGCCGTTTACTTCCAGACTCTTGCATCTGAACTGGAGTGGCCAGATAAAGTCCTCATCTCAGTCTTTTGGAGGGGACTGGCTGACCATGTAAACGATGCTCTGGCCACTAGGGAGATTCCGGCCACTCTGGAGTAGCTAATATCAGTCTCCACATGCATCGACCTGCGATACTCCGAGCGAAGGTTGGAGTGAGTCTAGAGTCGGCAGAAGTTTCGGCTGGCTCCTAACTTCGCCAAACCTCTGGAATCTCCGGTCCAGGTGTCAGAGCCTCAAGAGGCCATGGAGGTTTCTCGAGCGGGATCTAAGCTCCGGTCCGCTCATGCACCCCTGGTCTGTCTTGTCTATCGGCAGCTGGGACATTATGCCAACAGATGTCCAAAGCGGTCGGGAAATGACGGCATCTAGTGGCTATAGGAGGCGGCTCACTAGACACAGCGGCGTTTTCCTCCAAATTGTCTTTTAAAGGTAGACTTGCCATTGGCAAGTCCACCCATGTGGCAGAGGTTTGTGTAGATTCCAGGGTGGAGGGTGATTTCATGTCTTCTGCCTTCGCCCAACGACACCTTATACTCCTGGTGATGCTCACCAAACCAGTTACCGTCCGGGTGGTAAATGGGTCAACTCTGCCCTCATAGATCACTCATCAGACCATTCCCCTCACTCTCACCATGTCTCTAGCACATCAGGAGACAATTTCCCTGCTAGTCATACCCGAGGGTACTGACGAGGCCTTGCTAGGGATACCATGGCTGCGTCATCATTCGCCCCATATAGATTGGACCTCTGGGAGAATATTGGGTTGGAGCCATTCATGTGAGGGTAAATGTCTGAGGGTGCACGTTCAGGTTGTTACTACTGGGGTGCCCGAAGATCTAACCACTCTCCCCAAACACAACTGGTCTTACGCAGACGTGTTCTTCAAGAAAGCTGTGGAGACTCTTCTGTCTCACCGCCCCTATGACTGTCCTATTGATCTCTTGCCAGGTGCAGAGCCTCCCTGGGGTCGAGTCTATCGGTTATCTCTTCCAGAGATGGAGGCTATGCCCCAATATATTAAAGAGAACTTGGTGAGAGGGTTCATTAGGAAGTCAGTGTCTCCTGCAGGGGGCTGGGTTCTTCTTTGTACAGAAGAATGGGGAACTACGTCCATGCATTGACTACGGGGGTCTTAATGCAATAACCATTAAGAACAAATACCCGCTACCCCTTATTTCTGAGCTTTTTGATAGGCTGCGGGGAGCGAGGGTATTTACCAAACTAGACCTGCGGGGCGCAGATAACCTGATACGTATTCGTAAAGGGGGACGAATGGAAGACGGCATTTAACACTAGGCATAGTGACTATGAATATCTGGTGATGCCCTTCGGGCTCTATAACGCCCCAGCCGTCTTCCAAGACTTTGTGAATGACATCTTCCGGGAACGGTTATCCACCTCGGTTGTAGTCTATCTGGATGATATTATCATCTACTCTCCAGATATAGATTCCCACCGGAGAGATGTCTGCAAGGAACTCCTACAGGCTAATTCCCTGTATGCTAAGCTGGAGAAGTGTGTGTTTGAGCAGGAGTCCTTGCCTTTCCTGAGCTATATCATGGATCCTGCCAAACTGGAGTCCGTGATGAACTGGCAAGAACCCCATTCCCTTAAAGCGGTGCAGAGCTCCATGGGATTCATCAATAACTATCGCCAGTCCATTCCCCACTTCTCTACTTTAGTAGCTTCTCTGGTAGCCCTCACAAAGAGAGGAGCTAATCCCAAGTTGTGGTTGGAGGAGGTCTCCAAAGCTTTTATCTCCATATAGTCTCACTTTGCTAGCGCTCCCGTTTTACATTGTCCAGATGTTGATAAGCCATTCATAATGGAGGTGGATGCCTCTTCTGTCGGTGCCGTCCTCTCTCAGGATGCTCTAGGTCGAAAACATCCGTTTTTTCTTTTCTAAGACCTTCACACCGCTGGAGAGGAATTATTTCATTGGGGACAGGGAGTTGCTAGCTATGAAGCTGGCATTTTCAGAGTGGAGACATCTCCTAGAGGGTGCCCGGTACTCCTTCCAAGTGTACACCGACCACAAGAATCTGCTATATTTGTAGAAGGCCCAGTGGTTGAACTCTCGACAGGCCAGATGGTCCCTATTTTTCTCCTGGTTTAACTTCACCCTCCATTTTCTCTCCGGGGAGAACTCCCACGCCAACGCTCTTTCCCATTCCATTGTCTCATCTGAGGAGGGAGAGGAGCCTTGGCTTATTGTCCCATCGGGGAGTTTGAGAACCGTAGCTACGGTTTCAATGGAGTATGTGCCTCCAGGCAAGAATTTAGTTCCACCTAATCTGCGACCGGAGGTTATCTCATGGACTCATTCGTCTAGGGTGGGTGGACATTTTGGGACGAAGAGGACATCTTAGCTCCTGGCGAGGTCTTATTGGTGGCCGCATATGGCGCGAGACATTAGGACTACATTCAGCCATGTGTCTCTTGCGCCAAAAATCAGTCTTCCCCACAGAGGCCTGCGGGCTTATTGTATCCCTTGCTGGTGGCGGATAGGCCCTGGAAGATGGTCGGAATGGACTTTGTTGTGGGTTTACCCAAATCCCAAAACAAAAGTTATTTGGCTAGTCACCGACCATTTCTGCAAAATGGTGCACTTGGTGCCTCTTTTGCGGGTACCATCAGCACGAGCTTTGGCAGAGCATCGCCCATTGTGCACTTTACTTAGCGTGGATAGAGTCTGCTTTTGTGTTTTTATGGTGGCTTTATCTTGTCACTTATAATTTTTTTTTTAATACAATTATTCAGGTGTGCACATTACTAGTGTATCTCTGGTCTCGGCGTCATGCTATTAGACACAATATCATGAATTGAACCTGAAGTCTACTGTATAGTGGCTCCACCTGGACATTGCATATCTGCCCCCTATTCAAATCAATAGGTGGTGGATGTGCAGTTCCTGGTCGCAGCCACTATTCTGTGGACGGAACTGTTCTGTCCGCCGACACCAGGAATAGCTGATTGGCAGGGTGCCAGGTGTCGCACTCTCACTGATTAGACATTGATAACCTATCGTAAAGACAACCCTTTTAATGGATATACAGTCTGGAACATTAGGTCCTGCAGGACGGGACCCTTCGGGTATCTGCATATACCCAAGAGCACGAGGATTCTACATTTTATTGTCTTCCTGGTGGTCGCACATTTCTACGATCAACACTACCCTGTAGAGAAAAATAAAATGTTTAAAACAAAAATATTGATGTGTTATTATGGCGCTTTCCCATGTGGCAAAATACAGCGGGTTTTCTGCTGCGTTTTCACTTAAAAATCCACTTTTTAAAAAATCTCATGCACCTGCTAGAAAAATATCTGCAGAGTAAACCAACCATTTGATTTCAAATCCACATTATGTCAATTTGTCCTGCGGATGTCATTGTGAATTTCACCTTCTGCAGAGGATTATTCCGAAAAATCACCATATGGAAAATCAATTCACAGAAAAAAGGACGGAAATTCAAAAAACATTACAGAAATAAAAGGCAGCCATATTTACCAATACCGGGCCACAACATAGGATGCATCAGGTCCTCCATGATAAAGGTGGGGGGCAGCACAGGAGCAAACTACTCATGAAACAGCAGACCCACAACGCATCAGATGGGTGGCTGGCTAGTAATCCAAATACACGAGGTGCACGTCTGCCGGATAACGGCTTATCAGGGGTCTGCTGCATGCTGGTGGCCTTTGTGTTTTGTCCTGGTGTTGGCAAGTATGGCTGCTGCCTTTTTACTGTGCTCACCATATAGAACGCCTTATCCTGCATATTATGGAGCATCACCAACTACAAGTATCTCCACGTGCGTGCAGAGCAATACCCACGACCTACATCTGTGTGTGTAGAGTGCCACCCACGACCTCCATCTCCAGGTGCAGAGCACCATCCACGACCTCCATCTCCAGAGCGTCACCCACAACCTCCATCTCCAGGTGCAGAGCGCCACCCACGACCTCCATCTCCGGGTGCAGAGCGCCACCCACGACCTCCATCTCCGGGTGCAGAGCACCACCCACGACCTCCATCTCCAGGTGCAGAGCACCACCCACGACCTCCATCTCCGGGTGCAGAGCACCACCCACGACCTCCATCTCCGGGTGCAGAGCGCCACCCACAACCTCCATCTCCGGGTGCAGAGCGCCACCCACGACCTCCATCTCCGGGTGCAGAGCGCTACCCACGACCTCCATCTCCGGGTGCAGAGCGCCACCCACGACCTCCATCTCCGGGTGCAGAACGTCACCCACAAGCTCCATCTCCAGGTGCAGAGCGCCACCCACGACCTCCATCTCCGGGTGCAGAGCGCCACCCACGACCTCCATCTCCGGGTGCAGAGCGCCACCCACGACCTCCATCTCCGGGTGCAGAGCACCACCCATGACCTCCATCTCCGGGTGCAGAGCGCCACCCACGACCTCCATCTCCGGGTGCAGAGCGTCACCCACGACCTCCATCTCCGGGTGCAGAGCACCACCAACGACCTCCATCTCCAGGTGCAGAGCACCACCCACGACCTCCATCTCCAGGTGCAGAGCACCACCCACGACCTCCATCTCCGGGTGCAGAGCGCCACCCACGACCTCCATCTCCAGGTGCAGAGCACCACCCACGACCTCCATCTCCGGGTGCAGAGCGTCACCTACGACCTCCATCTCCGGGTGCAGAGCACCACCCACGACCTCCATCTCCAGAGCGTCACCCACGACCTCCATCTCCGGGTGCAGAGCGCCACCCACGACCTCCATCTCCGGGTGCATAGCGCCACCCACGACCTCCATCTCCGGGTGCAGAGCGCCACCCACGACCTCCATCTCCGGGTGCAGAGCGCCACCCACGACCTCCATCTCCAGGTGCAGAGCACCACCCACGACCTCCATCTCCAGGTGCAGAGCACCACCCACGACCTCCATCTCCAGGTAACAGGGGCAACCACAGCCAATATATATAGAAACCAGAAAAGTACACCAGAGAAGAAGTAGATATAACATGCCTTTATTAAGTATAGACGGCAAAAACATATAAATAAGATTATATAAAAGTGACAATGTGCGCACAACAGGACAAAAAAATATTTATTTTTTTACATTTCGATATAAAAATATAAAAACAAGGGAGATGGAAAGGACTGACCCAAATAAGTCCTTATATTGTAAGGTCGGTGTAACCCCTAGCAACATATAATAGAAAAACTTTTTAAATACAAAGTTAATGGTGGCTAAAAAAATAAATAATAAAGGTAAAAAGAGGCTTGAACATGAATTATATTCTTGAGGTAATATGTGCAAAAAAACGTGTTACCCAAATTATGACGTGACAATACTCAATCAATGCCACATTGTCACTTTTATATAATCTTATTTATAGGTTTTTGCCGTCTATACTTAATAAAGGCATTTTATATCTACTTCTTCTCTGGTGTACTTTTCTGGTTTCTATATCTATATATTGGCTGTGGTTGCCCTTGTTCCCTTGTTAGTGGTTCGGTTCACGTTTTCCACAGAACACTGGTCACTGATATGAACTATTATTAGAGTTATTGCCAATTGTGGCACGGGTATAAGAAAGCAGTGTTTGGTGTATCTGTGGCCTTTTCTACTCCATCTCCAGGTGCAGAGCACCACCCACGACCTCCATCTCCAGAGCGTCACCCACGACCTCCATCTCCGGGTGCAGAGCACCACGCACGGACTCCATCTCCAGAGCGTCACCCACGACCTCCATCTCCAGAGCGTCACCCACGACCTCCATCTCCGGGTGCAGAGCGCCACCCATGACCTCCATCTCCGGGTGCAGAGCGCCACCCACGACCTCCATCTCCGGGTGCAGAGCGCCACCCACGACCTCCATCTCCAGGTGCAGAGCACCACCCACGACCTCCATCTCCAGGTGCAGAGCACCACCCACGACCTCCATCTCCAGGTGCAGAGCACCACCCACGACCTCAATCTTCGGGTGCAGAGCGCCACCCACGACCTCTATCTCCAGGTGCAGAGCACCACCAACGACCTCCATCTCCGGGTGTAGAGCGTCACCCACGACCTCCATCTCCGGGTGCAGTGCTTCACCCACGACCTCCATCTCCGGGTGCAGAGCGCCACCCACGACCTCCATCTCCAGGTGCAGAGCGCCACCCACAACCTCCATCTCCGGGTGCAGTGCTTCACCCACGACCTCCATCTCCGGGTGCAGAGCGCCACCCACGACCTCCATCTCCGGGTGCAGAGCACCACCCACGACCTCCATCTCCGGGTGCAGAGCGCCACCCACGACCTCCATCTCCGGGTGCAGAGCGTCACCCACGACCTCCATCTCCAGGTGCAGAGCGCCACCCACGACCTCCATCTCCGGGTGCAGTGCTTCACCCACGACCTCCATCTCGGGGTGCAGAGCGCCACCCACAACCTCCATCTCCATGTGCAGAGCGCCACCCACGACCTCCATCTCCGAGTGCAGTGCTTCACCCACGACCTCCATCTCCGGGTGCAGAGCGCCACCCACGACCTCCATATCCAGGTGCAGAGCGCCACCCACGACCTCCATCTCCGGGTGCAGAGCGTCACCCACGACCTCCATCTCCGGGTGCAGAGCACCACCCACGACCTCCATCTCCGGGTGCAGAGCGCCACCCACGACCTCCATCTCCAGGTGCAGAGCACCACCCACGACCTCCATCTCCAGGTAACAGGGGCAACCACAGCCAATATATATAGAAACCAGAAAAGTACACCAGAGAAGAAGTAGATATAAAATGCCTTTATTAAGTATAGACGGCAAAAACATATAAATAAGATTATATAAAAGTGACAATGTGCGCACAACAGGACAAAAAAATATTTATTTTTTTACATTTCGATATAAAAATATAAAAACAAGGGAGATGGAAAGGACCGACCCAAATAAGTCCTTATATTGTAAGGTCGGTGTAACCCCTAGCAACATATAATAGAAAAACTTTTTAAATACAAAGTTAATGGTGGCTAAAAAAATAAATAATAAAGGTAAAAAGAGGCTTGAACATGAATTATATTCTTGAGGTAATGTGCAAAAAAACGTGTAACCCAAATTATGACGTGACAATACTCAATCAATGCCACTCCATAAAAAGCAAAAGAAATTGAATAAATATATACTTGTATGTTATGGAGTTATATACAGTGGGGCAAAAAAGTATTTAGTCAGTCAGCAATACTGCAAGTTCCACCACTTAAAAAGATGAGAGGCGTCTGTAATTTACATCATAGGTAGACCTCAACTATGGGAGACAAACTGAGAAAAAAAAATCCAGAAAATCACATTGTCTGTTTTTTTAACATTTTATTTGCATATTATGGTGGAAAATAAGTATTTGGTCAGAAACAAAATTTCATCTCAATACTTTGTAATATATCCTTTGTTGGCAATGACAGAGGTCAAACGTTTTCTGTAAGTCTTCACAAGGTTGCCACACACTGTTGTTGGTATGTTGGCCCATTCCTCCATGCAGATCTCCTCTAGAGCAGTGATGTTTTTGGCTTTTCGCTTGGCAACACGGACTTTCAACTCCCTCCAAAGGTTTTCTATAGGGTTGAGATCTGGAGACTGGCTAGGCCACTCCAGGACCTTGAAATGCTTCTTACGAAGCCACTCCTTCGTTGACCTGGCGGTGTGCTTTGGATCATTGTCATGTTGAAAGACCCAGCCACGTTTCATCTTCAATGCCCTTGCTGATGGAAGGAGGTTTGCACTCAAAATCTCACGATACATGGCCCCATTCATTCTTTCATGTACCCGGATCAGTCATCCTGGCCCCTTTGCAGAGAAACAGCCCCAAAGCATGATGTTTTCACCACCATGCTTTACAGTAGGTATGGTGTTTGATGGATGCAACTCAGTATTCTTTTTCCTCCAAACACGACAAGTTGTGTTTCTACCAAACAGTTCCAGTTTGGTTTCATCAGACCATAGGACATTCTCCCAAAACTCCTATGGATCATCCAAATGCTCTCTAGCAAACTTCAGACGGGCCCGGACATGTACTGGCTTAAGCAGTGGGACACGTCTGGCACTGCAGGATCTGAGTCCATGGTGGCGTAGTGTGTTACTTATGGTAGGCCTTGTTACATTGGTCCCAGCTCTCTGCAGTTCATTCACTAGGTCCCCCGTGTGGTTCTGGGATTTTTGCTCACCGTTCTTGTGATCATTCTGACCCCACGGGGTGGGATTTTGCGTGGAGCCCCAGATCGAGGGAGATTATCAGTGGTCTTGTATGTCTTCCATTTTCTAATTATTGCTCCCACTGTTGATTTCTTCACTCCAAGCTGCTTGGCTATTGCAGATTCAGCCTTCCCAGCCTGGTGCAGGGCTACAATTTTGTTTCTGGTGTCCTTTGACAGCTCTTTGGTCTTCACCATAGTGGAGTTTGGAGCCAGACTGTTTGAGGGTGTGCACAGGTGTCTTTTTATACTGATAACAAGTTTAAACAGGTGCCATTACTACAGGTAATGAGTGGAGGAAAGAGGAGACTCTTAAAGAAGAAGTTACAGGTCTGTGAGAGCCAGAAATCTTGATTGTTTGTTTCTGACCAAATACTTATTTTCCACCATAATATGCAAATAAAATGTTAAAAAAACAGACAATGTGATTTTCTGGATTTTTTTTTCTCAGTTTGTCTCCCATAGTTGAGGTCTACCTATGATGTAAATTACAGAAGCCTCTCATCTTTTTAAGTGGTGGAACTTGCACTATTGCTGACTGACTAAATACTTTTTTGCCCCACTGTATATATAAAAAAGTGCTACGTACAAAACCAACATTGAAGATCACATCCCATAAGACTCTATAAGGTGCTTATATAGAAGGAAATGTGCAAAACCACAAAGTGAACTGCATGCACCTGATGTGTGCACAAAGATGATCAGTCCAGCCACAGTCCGCACACTGGTGTCAGTACAAATTTACTGAGACACAAAGTGTGGCTGCAGGTAGTAATCCAGCAGAGAGAGCCCACCATACAATGTAAAAAATAAGCCAGGGAGAAACACACAATACCTCTTAATCAAATAGATGGGGTCAGCCGAGTCCTTGCGTAGCGCACCCCGACGCGCGTTTCGGATTCAACTCCTTCGTCAGGGGGTGGATATAACTCCATAACATACAAGTATATATTTATTCAATTTCTTTTGCTTTTTATGGAGTGGCATTGATTGAGTATTGTCACGTCATAATTTAGGTTACACGTTTTTTTGCACATATTACCTCAAGAATATAATTCATGTTCAAGCCTCTTTTTACCTTTATTATTTATTTTTTTAGCCACCATTAACTTTGTATTTAAAAAGTTTTTCTATTATATGTTGCTAGGGGTTACACCAACCTTACAATATAAGGACTTATTTGGGTCTATCCTTTCCATCTCCCTTGTTTTTATATTTTTATATCGAAATGTAAAAAAATAAATATTTTTTTGTCCTGTTGTGCGCACATTGTCACTTTTATATAATCTTATTTATATGTTTTTGCCGTCTATACTTAATAAAGGCATTTTATATCTACTTCTTCTCTGGTGTACTTTTCTGGTTTCTATATCTACAGTTAAGTCCATATATATTTGGACAGAGACAACATTTTTCTAATTTTTGTTATAGACATTACCACAATGAATTTTAAACAAAACAATTTCAGATGCAGTTAAAGTTCAGACTTTCAGCTTTCATTTGAGGGTATCTACATTAAAATTGGATGAAGGGTTTAGGAGTTTCAGCTCCTTAACATGTGCCACCCTGTTTTTAAAGGGACCAAAATTAATTGGACAATTGACTCCAAGGATATTTCATGGACAGGTGTGGGCAATCCCTTCGTTATGTCATTCTCAATTAAGCAGATAAAAAGCCTGGAGTTGATTTGAGATGTGGTGCTTGCATTTGGAAGGTTTTGCTGTGAAGTAAACATGTGGTCAAAAGAGCTCTCTATGCAGGTGAAACAAGCCATCCTTAAGCTGCGAAAAAAAAAAAAACATCCGAGAAATTGCTATAATATTAGGAGTGGCAAAATCTACAGTTTGGTACATCCTGAGAAGGAAAGAAAGCACTGGTGAACTCATCAATGCAAAAAGACCTGGGCGACCACGGAAGACAACAGTGGTGGATGATCGCAGAATAATCTCCATGGTGAAGAGAACCCCTTCACAACAGCCAACCAAGTGAACAACACTCTCCAGGAGGTAGGCGTATCAATATCCAAATCTACTATAAAGAGAAGACTGCATGAAAGTAAATACAGAGGGTTCACTGCACGGTGCAAGCCACTCACAAGCATCAAAAATAAAAAGGCTAGACTGGACTTTACTAAAAAATCTAAAAAAGCCAGCACAGTTCTGGAAGAACATTCTTTGGACAGATGAAACCAAGATCAACCTCTACCAGAATGATGGAAAGAGAAAAGTATGGCGAAGGCGTGGTACAGCTCATGATCCAAAGCATACCACATCATCGGTAAAACACGGCGGAGGCAGTGTGATGGCTTGGGCATGCATGGCTGCCAGTGGCACTGGGTCACTAGTGTTTATTGATGATTTGACAGAAGCAGCCGAATGAATTCTGAGGTCTTCAGAGCCATACTGTGTGCTCAGATCCAGTCAAATGCAGCCAAACTGATTGGTCATCGTTTCATACTACAGATGGACAATGACCCAAAACATAAAGCCAAAGCAACCCAGGAGTTTATTAAAGCAAAGAAGTGGAATATTCTTGAATGGCCCAATTGAGCATGCATTTCACTTGTTAAAGACTAAACTTCAGACAGAAAGGCCCACAAACAAACAGCAACTGAAAACCACCGCAGTGAAGGCCTGGCATAGCATCAAAAAGGAGGAAACACAGCGTCTGGTGATGTCCATGAGTTCAAGACTTCAGGCAGTCATTGTCAGCAAAGGGTTTTCAACCAAGTACTAGAAATTAACATTTTATTTAAAATTATTTAATCTGTCCAATTACTTTTAGTCCCTTTAAAAACAGGGTGGCACATGTTAAGGAGCTGAAACTCCTAAACCCTTCATCCAATTTTAATGTGGATACCCTCAAATGAAAGCTGAAAGTCTGAACTTCAACTGCATCTGAATTGTTTTGTTTAACATTCATTGTGATAATGTCTGTAACCAAAATTAGAAAAATGTTGTCTCTGTCCAAATATATATGGACTTAACTGTATATATTGGCTGTGGTTGCCCCTGTTCCCTTGTTAGTGGTTCGGTTCACGTTTTCCACAGAACACTGGTCACTGGTATGAACTATTATTAGAGTTATTGCCAATTGTGGCACGGGTATAAGAAAGCAGTGTTTGGTGTATCTGTGGCCTTTTCTACTCCATCTCCAGGTGCAGAGCACCACCCACGACCTCCATCTCCAGAGCGTCACCCACGACCTCCATCTCCGGGTGCAGAGCACCACCCACGACCTCCATCTCCAGAGCGTCACCCACGACCTCCATCTCCGGGTGCAGAGCGCCACCCATGACCTCCATCTCCGGGTGCAGAGTGCCACCCACGACCTCCATCTCCAGGTGCAGAGCACCACCCTCGACCTCCATCTCCAGGTGCAGAGCACCACCCACGACCTCCATCTTCGGGTGCAGAGCGCCACCCACGACCTCTATCTCCAGGTGCAGAGCACCACCCACGACCTCCATCTCCGGGTGTAGAGCGTCACCCACGACCTCCATCTCCGGGTGCAGTGCTTCACCCACGACCTCCATCTCCGGGTGCAGAGCGCCACCCACGACCTCCATCTCCAGGTGCAGAGCGCCACCCACGACCTCCATCTCTGGGTGCAGTGCTTCACCCACGACCTCCATCTCCAGGTGCAGAGCGCCACCCACGATCTCCATCTCCGGGTGCAGAGCACCACCCACGACCTCCATCTCTGGGTGCAGAGCGCCACCCACAACCTCCATCTCCGGGTGCAGAGCGTCACCCACGACCTCCATCTCCGGGTGCAGAGCGCCACCCACGACCTCCATCTCCGGGTGCAGTGCTTCACCCACGACCTCCATCTCCGGGTGCAGAGCACTACCCACGACCTCCATCTCCAGGTGCAGAGCGCCACCCACGACCTCCATATCCAGGTGCAGAGCGCCACCCACGACCTCCATCTCCGGGTGCAGAGCGTCACCCACGACCTCCATCTCCGGGTGCAGAGCACCACCCACGACCTCCATCTCCGGGTGCAGTGCTTCACCCACGACCTCCATCTCCGGGTGCAGAGCACTACCCACGACCTCCATCTCCAGGTGCAGAGCGCCACCCACGACCTCCATCTCCGGGTGCAGAGCGTCACCCACGACCTCCATCTCCGGGTGCAGAGCACCACCCACGACCTCCATCTCCGGGTGCAGAGCGCCACCCACGACCTCCATCTCCGGGTGCAGAGCACCACCCACGACCTCCATCTCCGGGTGCAGAGCGCCACCCACGACCTCCATCTCCGGGTGCAGAGCGCCACCCACGACCTCCATCTCCGGGTGCAGAGCACCACCGACGACCTCCATCTCCGGGTGCAGAGCGCCACCCACGACTTCCATCTCCGGGTGCAGAGCATCACCCACGACCTCCATCTCCAGGTGCAGAGCGCCACCCACGACCTCCATCTCCGGGTGCAGTGCTTCACCCACGACCTCCATCTCCGGGTGCAGAGCGCCACCCACGACCTCCATCTCCAGGTGCAGAGCGCCACCCACGACCTCCATCTCCGGGTGCAGTGCTTCACCCACGACCTCAATCTCCGGGTGCAGAGCGCCACCCACGACCTCCATATCCAGGTGCAGAGCGCCACCCACGACCTCCATCTCCGGGTGCAGAGCGTCACCCACGACCTCCATCTCCGGGTGCAGAGCACCACCCACGACCTCCATCTCCGGGTGCAGAGCGCCACCCACGACCTCCATCTCCGGGTGCAGAGCGCCACCCACGACCTCCATCTCCGGGTGCAGAGCGCCACCCACGACCTCCATCTCCGGGTGCAGAGCGCCACCCACGACCTCCATCTCCGGGTGCAGAGCGCCACCCACGACCTCCATCTCCGGGTGCAGAGCGCCACCCATGACCTCCATCTCCGGGTGCAGAGCGCCACCCACGACCTCCATCTCCGGGTGCAAAGCGTCACCCACGACCTCCATCTCCGGGTGCAGAGCACCACCCACGACCTCTATCTCCAGGTGCAGAGCGCCACCCACGACCTCCATCTCCGGGTGCAGAGCGCCACCCACGACCTCTATCTCCGGGTGCAGAGCACCACCCACGACCTCCATCTCCGGGTGCAGAGCGCCACCCACGACCTCCATCTCCGGGTGCAGAGCGTCACCCACGACCTCTATCTCCGGGTGCAGAGCACCACCCACGACCTCCATCTCCGGGTGCAAAGCGTCACCCACGACCTCCATCTCCGGGTGCAGAGCACCACCCACGACCTCCATCTCCAGGTGCAGAGCGCCACCCACGACCTCCATCTCCGGGTGCAGAGCGTCACCCACGACCTCCATCTCCAGGTGCAGAGCGCCACCCACGACCTCCATCTTTAGAGCGTCACCCACATTAATCCTTGCGTATAGAGCATTTATTTCTCACTTATACAGCGGTATTAATTCCACAGCAATTTACAGACATTATCGTCGCTGTCCCCATTGCGGCTCACAATCTAATATCCCTACCAGTATGTCTCTGGAGTGTGGGAGGAAACTAAGGAGATACTAACCCCTTGCAGTTGTCCTTGGTGGGATTAGAACCCAGGACCCCAGCGCTAAAAGGAGATGGCACCAACCATCGTGCCGCCCATTCCACCCATCTCCATACTACGTAGAGCACCGTGTCCGCCATCCTAGTGCACGGCATCACACGCTTCCCTCACACCCCATGCCTCACTGTACAGCGGAACCATTCACCAGAACGGCACTGCTCTCCACCAGCCCACAGACAGCAGGGTAAATGCTAGAGTGTATGGGCTCCTTCCAGGTGTGACGTCATTTCCGGGGGCGTGTCTTATCGGGAGGGGGCGTGTTTTCAGTCACATCATGAAGGCGGCAAAGCAAAGCAGCATGATTATAGCTTGTGGACGCCATGGCACATGGAGGTTAGTGGTTTCAGGGTGAAAAAATGCTACTTGCTGCTCTCTATTGGGGGGAGGCCCTGTGGTGGGTGACCTGCTTGTCTGTGTGGGGGGCACCGCTGCTGCTGTGGGGGACCCCCGTGGTGGGCTTTGTGGGGGGGCACCGCTGCTGCTGTGGGGGACCCCTGTGGTGGGCTTTGTGGGGGGGCACTGCTGCTGCTGCTGTGGGGGACCCCCGTGGTGGGCTTTGTGGGGGGGGCACTGCTGCTGCTGTGGGGGACCCCCGTGGTGGGATTTGTGGGGGGGGGCACTGCTGCTGCTGTGGGGGACCCCTGTGGTGGGCTTTGTGGGGGGGGGCACCGCTGCTGCTGTGGGGGACCCCCGTGGTGAGCTTTGTGGGGGGGCACCGCTGCTGTTGTGGGGGACCCCCGTGGTGGGCTTTGTGGGGGGGGGCACTGCTGCTGCTGTGGGGGACCCCCGTGGTGGGCTGTGTGGGGGGGGCACCGCTGCTGCTGTGGGGGACCCCCGTGGTGGGCTATGTGGGGGGGGCACCGCTGCTGCTGTGGGGGACCCCCGTGGTGGGCTTTGTGGGGGGGGCACCGCTGCTGCTGTGGGGGACCCCCGTGGTGGGCTTTGTGGGGGGGCACCGCTGCTGCTGTGGGGGACCCCCGTGGTGGGCTTTGTGGGGGGGCACCGCTGCTGCTGTGGGGGACCCCCGTGGTGGGCTTTGTGGGGGGGCACCGCTGCTGCTGTGGGGGACCCCCGTGGTGGGCTTTGTGGGGGGGCACCGCTGCTGCTGTGGGGGACTCCTGTGGTGGGCTTTGTGGGGGGGGCCCGCTGCTGCTGTGGGGGACCCCTGTAGTGGGCTTTGTGGGGGGGCACCGCTGCTGCCAGCTGTTGTGGGGGACCCCCATGGTGGGCTTTGTGGGGGGGGGCACCGCTGCTGCTGTGGGGGACCCCTGTGGTGGGCTTTGTGGGGGGGCACCGCTGCTGCTGTGGGGGACCCCTGTAGTGGGCTTTGTGGGGGGGGGGGCACCGCTGCTGCCGGCTGTTGTGGGGGATCCCCATGGTGGGCTTTGTGGGGGGGCACCGCTGCTGCTGTGGTGGGCTTTGTGGGGGGCACCGCTGCTGCTGTGGGTGACTCCCGTGGTGGGCTTTGTGGGGGGGGGGCACCGCTGCTGCTGTGGGGGACCCCCGTGGTGGGTTTTGTGGGGGGGCACCGCTGCTGCTGTGGGGGACCCCTGTGGTGGGCTTTTTGGGGGGCACCGCTGCTGTCTGCTGTTGTGGGGGACCCCCGTGGTGGGCTTTTGGGGGGGCACCGCTGCTGCCGGCTGTTGTGGGGGACCCCCGTGGTGGGCTGTTGTGGGGGGATCCCTGTGGTGGGATTTTGGGGGGCACCTGCTGGCTGTTGGGGGGGCCCCCTGTGGTGGGGTTTGGAGGTGACCTGCTGCTTACGCGGTGGACCCCTTTTAGTGGGGGAGACCTGTGGTGGGGTTTGAGGGTGACATGCTTGTGGTTCGGTTTGGGGGGGCGTGACCTATCTATTGGGGGGTACCCCTGTGGTGGGATTTGAGGGCTATCTGCTTGTGGGATGTGGGGGGACCCCTGTGGTGGTGACCTGCCTGTGGTGGGACGTGGGGAGGCGACCTGCCTGTGGTGGGACGTGGGGAGGCGACCTGCCTGTGGTGGGACGTGGGGAGGCGACCTGCCTGTAGTGGGACGTGGGGAGGCGACCTGCTGCTTACGGAGGGATCCCTTTTATTGGGGGATGACCTGCTGCTTACTGGGGGATCCCCTTTATTGGGGGACAACCTGCTTATGGGTTGGGTTTGGGGGGGCTGATGAGGGTTTAGGCTGGGTCGGGGGTGGACGTCTGATAAGGGTTTAGGCTGGGTCAGGGGTGGACGTCTGATAAGGGTTTAGGCTGGGTCGGGGGTGGACGTCTGATAAGGGTTTAGGCTGGGTCGCGGGTGGACGTCCGATAAGGGTTTGTGCTGGGTGGGGGGGTCCACGTCCGGTGGGGGGTTGGCCGTCCGATGGGGGTTTATTCTTGGGTGGGCATGGTGTACGATGGGAGTAATGCTTGGAGGAGGGGTGGACGTCCGATGGGGGTTTATGCTTGGAGGAGGGGTGGATGTCCAATGGGGGTTTATGCTGGGGGGTTAAGCTGGGGTGGCATCCGATGGGGGGGGTCTGATGGGATTTATGGTTGGGGGCAGGGGGCGTCATATGGAGATTTACGCTTGTGGGAGGGAATGTCTGGTGGGCTTTTGGTTTATCCTGTGGGGTCCGCTGGTTTATGTGAGGTGGATGTTTCTGACTGGGGGAGCGAGGTTATGCTGTGCGGCCTTCTGGTTGATGTGGGGGGGCTAATGCTTCATTGGGGTACACACAAAAAATGGGTGTATGCTGCTTATGCTATGCAAAAAAAAAAAAGGTATTTCCTGTAGAGGAGGGTACACCACCAACTGGCACGAAGCTAATCCGTCTTAGCTTAATGTCAGTAGGAGGAAGACATGGGTCTGGACCGCCCAGCCTAGTTTAGGCCTTAGGTTTTGGGTTTTTCTTTTTTCTATTTACGATTTTTTTTTTTCTTCCCAGATATGGCTTTTGAGGGCGACAGTGGAATTGTCACTCTAATCTCCCACCTAGAATTGTCACTACCGTATCATCTGTGGTCTACGAGGCAAGGCCCTAACACATCAAGAGTGTTTGGGGTTCCCCGGAGGACGGTCCATGCCACGAATCCCCCTACCCTCTCGCCTCTCTGCGTCCAGGTTATTCCATGCCCATCTTAATCATCGGTCTGCGAAAAAGGATTTGTGATCTGGATTTGTGATCTTAAGGACTGGTATATCCTACGAGGCAGTGAGGGGGCTACTTTAAAAAAAAAAAAAAAACAGGACAAATATGTCCTAGTTTTCCCCTGAGCAATGTGGACGTCTCCTGAGGAAACCTTCCTATTCATGCAGCCTCCACGTTTTCCAGAGGCTCCTGTGACTCTGCTCTTAAAATATCCAGGCTTTGGTCTAGGCCTTCTCTGGTGGCCAGTCCACACCGCCAGCGCCCTGAACAATCATGCATGCCGACTTTCTAGTGCGTTCTACTTTGCGCCTATCAGTTTAAGAGTACTTCGCTTCTGTAACAGAGGACTAAAGTCTGCCTCCCAAGAGATCTGTTCAAATTTGGTTGTTTTGGAAATGTTCTGTCCAAAAAAACGACGGGACAACTCTCCGACCCACCAGGAAAAGACAAGACCTTCCTTTAGGCCAGCTCCCTCCTGGCATCCATGAACCCACCAGCACTGGTCTGCTAGGCCTGAATCTAGCAGACTCTCTTCGACATGATGGGGCGTTCCCACCTTGGATGTTTCTCAGGGTCGGCTGCCGTGTCCTTCACAATTCAAGGCCGGTATTATGATCTCTGGTCCGGGACACCGAAACCTCAGACACCGGAGGCAGGCCCGGGGGATGGGGGGGGGCAGAGCCACATACCCTACCGACAGTCCTGCCCGCATGCACCAACAGCATATTACAGTTTAACAATACTTTAGAAATGCATAAAATGAAACAAGGAAAGGCATAAAGTTTTTCAATGCAAAAAAATGCAGTTTTATAAAATTAGAAATATTTCTATATCTAATGTTAAAATTATATTTATCCAGTATTTCTATAAGTAAAAGTCTGAGATTTCTGTGAGAAATGGTAATTGTTTACCTCTAAAACCAGTTCTGAATGTAAATAAAACATTGCTCTGATTAAGTCTCCACATTGTATTTGTCTTTCATTTCATGCGTAGGGCAGGACAAGCCCATGATGTATCTGTGTAAAGCTAGGTTCACATTGCGTCAATGGGTTAACGCTAATGGACTGCGTTGCACGGTGAAAATGTCGCAATTAACGCCGTACAACGGGTCCGTTAGCGCACCCATAGACAGCAATGTTATTTTTAGCTGAAGCACATCGCTAGCGCATGCCATTTTCGGCACACGCTAGCGATGTGCCGTTCTTTTGTGACGGACCTCGGACGCTGCTTGCAGCGTCCGAGGCCCGTTCCTCGCTACCGCAGATCGGGGATCTGCACTAGCGGGGAGGGTGAACGCCGACCCTCTAGAAACATTTTGTTAGCGCAATCCGCTAGCGCTATGCGCTTAACGGATTGCACTAACGCAATGTGAACCTAGACTAAGACATGTAAGGTGCTATAATAACAGCCTTGGGCTGGTTTCACACCAGCATTCGGCAGGGCTGCGGATGGCAGCCTTCTTCCTTCATTAAGCCCCGCCCAATGCCGCACCTTTTCCTTCAGTTCCGCCTACGTCTGCATGCGTCCTGCATACCCAATCTTTAACATTGGGTACGCAGGCCAAGCGGATGCCTCCGCATGCGTTGTTTTAACGCGCCGACCGCAACAAAATGCAACGTGTTGTGTTCGACGCAGTTCAGCGCATCGTCAAAACGACACGTGCCTGTGTACCCAATGTTAAAGATAGGGGATGCATGCAGATGTAGGCGGAGCTGAAAGAAGAGGTGCAGCAGTGGGCAGGGCTTAACGGAGGAAGAAGGCTGACAAACTGGTGTGAAACCAGTCTTAGACAGGTAAACCACTTTTGAAACAATGTTCACTTGTTCAAGCATTTAACCCCTTAGTGACGGGGCCAATTTTTTAAAATCTGACCAGTGTCACTTTATGTAGTAATAACTCTGGAATGCTTCAACATATTCCATTGATTTTGAGGTTGTTTTTTTTCCAGACATATTAGACTTTATGATAATGGTAAACTTGGGCTAATATGTATTTCTGATATTTTGTAAAAATATCAGAAATTAAAAAAAAAATAGAAATTTTCAAATTTTGAATGATTTTCCCTTTAAGGCCGGAGTCACACTAGAGAGGAATACGGACGAGTGCTATGCGAGAAAAAAAAATTGCATAGCACTCGGACCAATGTTAATCTGTTGGGCAGCTCCCATCACGTTTTTTTTTTCACGGCCGTATTATATGTGCGAGTGAAATTGCAGCATGCTGCGATTTGCACCGTATATCAGCCGAGAATCCCCAATGAAAGTCTGTTTATGCAAGAAAAACTCACACCACACGGGTCATCAGTGTGACTTGCGAGAAGTACGCAACGGTGTCCTTTGAAAGGCTTGCAATTCAGGTGCAATGTACAGTAAAATCACACTGACAGCTTACAATACTTACAAATAGTTAATTTGTCAGCTTCTGTCAAATCATTGCAGGATAGGAGACATGGTTTACATACAGTAAACCACTGCAGAACGGTTAGATTTATATAGGTCAGTGACTAATACGGTTAGTAGTGTGTGTGTGTGTGTAAAATTTGGGACCTGTATGTATTTAATAAAAATGTTTTCACTGAAAAAACTGGCGTGGGCTCCCACACAATTTTCTGTGCCACAGAGGGAAAGCCAGTGACTGAGGACAGATATTATAGCCTAGAGAGGGACCATGGTTATTGCCACCCCAGAAAAGGTGCATCTGTAAGATGTGCCAATTCTGGCACTCAGCCTCTCTTCTCACTGCCCTGTAGCGGTGGCATATGGGGTAATAAGGGGTTAATGTCACCTTTGTATTGTAAGGTGACAGTAGGCCAGCTTACTAATGGAGAGGTGTCTGATAGATGCCTCTCCATTACTAACCTGTGGGCTTGATGTTACTTGACAATAAAATGCTGACATCAACCCCACAAATATGAACCCCGCTGCTACAGGGCAAGTGGGAAGAGCGAGGCTAAGTGCCAGTATAAGATGCGCCATTTCTGGGATGGCTGAGAGCTGATGGTTTTTAGCCTCTGGGGCTGCCAATATCCATGGCCTCTTCACAGGCTATTAATATCAGCCTACAACTTTTATAAGGGGACCCCATGTCAATATTTTGTGTCCCACTGTAAAATAGCCAGTAAAGGCTAAGCAAACAGCTATGAGCTGATATTAATAGCCTGGGAACCTTTATGGTTATTGGCTCCTCCAGAATATTAACATCAGCTGTCAGCTTTCCCTCTGCTGGTTATGAAAATTATGCGGGAGTCCATGGAGGTTTTTTTTATTTTTTGAAAAATAAGCATTACATTTCACGCAGGTTTCTTAGTTGACTTTTTTTTACAGCATATGTAGGTTAATTATGTTAATGCTCCTACATGGGGGTGTGTGTGTGTCTTTAGTAAATATTAATGAGGGTATCTTGTGAAGAGGTTGAATAAGGAAAATACATCACAATTCCTTTATATATATATATATATATATATATATATATATATATATATATCTTTAGCTCTCTGGCTTTACAAAAACGCATCAAATTAATAGATAATAAAAAAAAAAAATATTTTTGGAAAAGCATCATTTTAAAACCACATTACCAAGGTGAAACAGAAACAAACCTCCCACTCATCAGTCACCCATAAGCAACGCGCCGCTATGGATGACACAAAGCTAATGTACACAAATCAACCAGGGTGTGTGGCTAATAGTAAATACATAAATAATACCCAGGAGGAACGATAAAACAAACTGTTAATCTATGTAGTTACAAAATATCTCATAGTTGTACCAAAAATCCAACTCCCAATATATATCTGACATGTTCACTCCTGTGTTTCTCCACCCACCCCCGGCTACATCCTACCACTAAGGGTAATATACCCTTCTATGAGAACATGCTCAGAATAAACTATTCCTGTAAAATTACCTTAAGAGAACCGTGCTAGATATAGACACTGACATTCACAGCAGCGCGTCCGCCCCAATGCGCTTTTCTGACTCCTTTCTCAGGCCCCCAAAAAAGTGTTAACTAAGTACCCTTTATTTTCTTGCACTGTAGCCGTTTACTTACTACAGGGTATTCAATCATTGTTTCTGTCCCCCCCATATAAAGTACGACCACTATCTATATGCCTTTATATACAGCATTCTAGAATGCTGTGTATATATAGTAGGCCCACTGCCTGTATACTCTTATATACAGCATTTTATAAAGCACAACTACTATCTGTATGCCCTTAAGACAGTGGCATATTAGACTTGCTTAGCCCCATCCAATGGGCTTCGCTAGTCTTAATCTGGTGCCTTCTCTTCTATCACCGTCCTTCTTTCTTTGAGTCGATGACGCGTCCTATGTCATCCACACGGTGTCTTCCATCGTGCTCCTGTGCTAGGCACTTCTTTCTGCCCGTTGCAGTACTTTGCTTTGTGCTCGGCAGAGAAGTGTTCCTGCACAGAAGCGTGATGAGGGAGGTTGTGTGGATGATGTAGAACACATCATCCACGGGAAGGACTGCGCCGGATGAAGACCAGCGCCAAACATAACACCGGACCGCCCCGTAGGTGAGTATAAGGCTGGAGTCACACTCAGCGTAAGACAATATGGTCCGTATATTACGGCCGTAATACGCTGAAAAGTCCCCAAAATAGTGGTCCGTAGCTCCTCCGTAGGCAGGGTGTTTCAGCGTTTTTGTGCATGGCATCCTCCGTATGTAATCCATACTGCGTGTTTTTCTCGCAGGCTTGCAAAACCAACATACGGCTATACAAGGGATCCAGTAGACACATATATGTATATATATTATTACTTCATACAGCGCTAGATAGCTTTAAAGCCGGTAATTCATTGCGGTGTACAGTAAAATCACACTGACAGCTTACAGTAGAATAGGTAGAATAAATGTGTACACATAGAATAGGTATATATATATATATATATATATATATATGTCAGTGAGACACATATATGTATATATATTATCACTTCATACAGCGCTAGATAGCTTTAAAGCCGGTAATTCAATTGTCGGCTTTTTCTATCTCCTTCCTAAAACCCGACATGATATGAGACCTGGTTTACATACAGTAAACCATCTCATATCACCTTTTTTTTTGCATATTCCACACTACTAATGTTAGTAGTGTGTATATGCAAAATCTGGCCGTTCTAGCTATTAAATTAAAGGGTTAAATGGCGGAAAAAAATTGGCGTGGGCTCCCGCGCAATTTTCTCCGCCAGAGTAGTAAAGCCAGTGACTGAGGGCAGATATTAATAGCCTGGAGAGGGTCCACGGTTATTGCCCCCCCCCCTGGCTAACAACATCTGCCCCCAGCCACCCCAGAAAAGGCACATCTGGAAGATGCGCCTATTCTGGCACTTGGCCACTCTCTTCCCATTCCCGTCTAGCGGTGGGATATGGGGTAATGAAGGGTTAATGCCACATTGCTATTGTAAGGTGACATTAAGCCAAATTAATAATGGAGAGGCGTCAATTATGACACCTATCCATTATTAATCCAATAGTAGTAAAGGGTTAAAAAATACACAAACATTATTATAAAGTATTTTAATGAAAAAAATCACAAAGGTTGTTGTAATATTTTATTCTACGCTCAATCCACTCACTGAAGACCCTCGATCTGTAACAAAAAAAAACAACAATATACATACCTTCCGAAGATCTGTAAGGTCCCACGATGTAAATCCATCTGAAGGGGTTAAAATATTTTGCAGCAAGGAGCTCTGCTAATGCAGCGCTGCTCCTTGCTGCAAAACCCCGGAGAATGAAGGTAAAGTAGGTCAATTACCTATATTTACCTTCATTTGCGGTGAGGCGCCCTCTGCTGGTTGTTCCTAGATCGTGGGAACTTTCCTAGAAAGCTCCCAGGCTTGAGTTCATAAGAGGCGCCCTCTGCTGGTTGTCCTCATATGAACTCGAGCCTGGGAGCTTTCTAGGAAAGTTCCCACGATCTAGGGACAACCAGCAGAGGGCGCCTCACCGCAAATGAATGTAAATATAGGTCATTAGGTCATTGACCTACTTTACCTTCATTCCCCGGGGTTTAGCAGCCAGGAACAACGCGGCATTAGCAGAGTTCGTGGCTGCAAAATATTTTAACCCCTTCAGATGGACGTTACAGATCTGCGGAAGGTATGGATATTGTTGTTTTGGTTTTTTTTTTGTTACAGATCGAGGGTCTTCAGTGATTGGATTGAGCGTAGAATAAAATATTACAACAACCTTTGTTTTTATTTCATTAAAATAATTTTTAATAATGTGGTTGTTTTTTTTAACCCTTTACTAGTATTGGATTAATAATGGATAGGTGTCATAATTGACGCCTCTCCATTATTAATTTGGCTTAATGTCACCTTACAATAGCAAGGTGGCATTAACCCTTCATTACCCCATATCCCACCGCTACACGGGAATGGGAAGAGAGTGGCCAAGTGCCAGAATAGGCGCATCTTCCAGATGTGCCTTTTCTGGGGTGGCTGGGGGCAGGTGTTGTTAGCCAGGGGGGGCCAATAACCGTGGCCCCTCTCCAGGCTATTAATATCTGCCCCCAGTCACTGGCTTTACTACTCTGGCGGAAAAAATTACGCTGGAGCCCACGCCAATTTTTTCTGCCATTTAACCCTTTAATTTAATAGCTAGAACGGCCAAATTTTGCATATACACACTACTAACATTAGTAGTGTGGAATATGCAAAAAACAGGTGATATGAGATGGTTTACTGTATGTAACCATGTCTCATATCATGTCGGGTTTAGGAAGGAGATAGCTTTAAAGCCGGTAATTCAATTACCGGCTTTAAAGCTATCTAGCGCTGTAAGAAGTAATAATATATATACATATATGTGTCTCACTGACATATATATATATATATATATATATATATATACCTATTCTATGTGTACACATTTATTCTACCTATTCTATTGTAAGCTGTCAGTGTGATTTTACTGTACACCGCACTGAATTGCTGGCTTTTCTCTCTAACACCGCTGCGTATTTCTCGCAAGTCACACTGCTGGCCCGTTTGTAATCCGTATTTTTCTGGCTTCCATAGACTTTCATTGGCGTTTTTTTTGCGCAATACGGTGACAAACGCAGCATGCTGCGATTTTCTATGGCCGTAGAAGCCGTATAATACTGATCAGTAAAATACGGCAGATAGGAGCAGGGGCATAGAGAATAATTGGGACGTTTGTTAGGCGTGTTTTACGGACGTATTTTCTGCATTCATACGTCCGTAAAACTCGCTAGTGTGACTCCAGCCTAAGAAGTTATTTACATGATGCACATTGGCTTAGGGACATACCATATATATTCAAGTAGAAGCCGACCCCCCCCTAATTTTGCCGCAAAAAGCTAGGAAAACTTATTGACTCGAGTATAAGCCTAGGGTGGAAAATGCAGCAGCTACCGGTAAATGTCAAAAATAAAAATAGATACCAATAAAAGTAAAATTAATTGAGACATCAGTAGGTTAAGTGTTTTCGAATATCCATATTGAATCAGGAGCCCCATATAATGCTCCATAAAGTTTATGATGGCCCCATAAGATGCTCCATATTAAAATATGCTCCATATAATGCTGCATAAATGTTAATAATGGCCCCATGAGATGCTTCATAGAAACTTTTGCCCCATACAATGCTGCATAAAGGTTGATGGCCCCATAAGATGCTCCATAGATTTTGCCCCATAAAATGTTCCATAGATTATGCCCCATGAGATGCTCCACACATTATGCCCCATTTGCTGTTGCTGCGAATAAAATAAAGAAAATCACATACTCGCCTCTCTTTGCCCAGGCCCCCGTCGCTGCTCTGTCTTCCATACTCTGCACTGAGTGTTCAGGCAGAGGGCGGCGCGCACACTAACTACGTCATCGTGCCCTCTGACCTAAACAAGATAAGTGAAAGCAGTCAGAGGGGAGCGCAGAGGAATTGACCCAGGGAAGGGGAGATGAAAGGGAGTTTTCGAGCACCACCGCAGCTCCAGCTGAATACCTCCAAAGGAGCATAAGAATGTGTGTCAAACAGAAATCAGTCCCAGGAGCGCTGAAGGAAACTCAGACAATATATGTCGTTTGCCACAACGTGTTTCAACTGTAAACACTGTCTTCTTCAGGTGGGAGTTTCACCTAAACAGTCACAGCCAGAGGACAGAGTGGCCCGCAGCGGTGGAAAGGGGAGAGGTGAATATCGCGCAATGCTCACCTCCCCCGTCATACTCACCTGCTCCCGACGCGGTCCCTGGCAGCTTCTCACTGTCAGATGGTCTCTGGGAGTCGGCAGCGTCTTCCTATGTTCAGCTGTCACGAACAGCTCATTAAAGTAATGAATATGCATCCATATTCATTACTTTAATGAGCGGTTCCACGTGACCGCTGAACAAAGGAAGAGCTGCCCGGAGACCATTGGACATGCAGGGACCGCGCCGGGAGCAGGTGAGTATGTGACAGCCGCCGCTCCCCCTCCCCCGCCGACAATGACTTGAGTATAAGCCGAGAGGGTCACTTTCAGCCCAAAAAAGTGGGCTGAAAATCTCGGCTTAAACTCGAGTATATATGGTATGTACGGTACAGCACTCTAGAAGGGTGTGTATAAGGGCATCTAGGTTCTGGTGGTACTATATATGGGGAAAACCTGGCAGGTTCCCTTTAAGAAACCTATGGAACTAGTTAAAAAATAGCATTTTTTGGATGGTGAAAAACTTCTAATTTAAATATTGATGAAGGCTGAACTGCAGGTGGTCTGTTTCTCTTCATAAGTTTAAGGCCGGGGTCACACTAGCGTAGAATACGGACGAGTGCTATGTGAGAAAACATCGCATGGCACTCGGACCAGTGTTAATCTATGGGGCAGATCACTATATACACCTGACAGGAGCCCGTACAGTCTGTATCTACAATAATATATACCTGACAGGAGCCCTACAGTCTGTATCTACAATAATATATACCTGACAGGAGCCCTACAGTCTGTATCTACAATAATATATACCTGACAGGAGCCCTACAGTCTGTATCTACAATAATATATACCTGACAGGAGCCCGTACAGTCTGTATCTACAATAATATACACCTGACAGGAGCCCGTACAGTCTGTATCTACAATAATATATACCTGACAGGAGCCCTACAGTCTGTATCTAGAATAATATATACCTGACAGGAGCCCGTACAGTCTGTATCTACAATAATATATACCTGACAGGAGCCCTACAGTCTGTATCTACAATAATATATACCTGACAGGAGCCCTACAGTCTGTATCTACAATAATATATACCTGACAGGAGCCCGTACAGTCTGTATCGACAATAATATATACCTGACAGGAGCCCGTACAGTCTGTATCTACAATAATATATACCTGACAGGAGCCCTACAGTCTGTATCTAGAATAATATATACCTGACAGGAGCCCTACAGCCTGTATCTACAATAATATATACCTGACAGGAGCCCGTACAGTCTGTATCTACAATAATATATACCTGACAGGAGCCCGTACAGTCTGTATCTACAATAATATATACCTGACAGGAGCCCTACAGTCTGTATCTAGAATAATATATACCTGACAGGAGCCCGTACAGTCTGTATCTACAATAATATATACCTGACAGGAGCCCATACAGTCTGTATCTACAATAATATAAACCTGACAGGAGCCCTACAGTCTGTATCTAGAATAATATATACCTGACAGGAGCCCGTACAGTCTGTATCTACAATAATATATACCTGACAGGAGCCCTACAGTCTGTATCTACAATAATATATACCTGACAGGAGCCCGTACAGTC
Source organism: Ranitomeya imitator (assembly GCF_032444005.1). Classification (NCBI taxonomy): domain Eukaryota; kingdom Metazoa; phylum Chordata; class Amphibia; order Anura; family Dendrobatidae; genus Ranitomeya; species Ranitomeya imitator. The sequence goes on along the minus strand of NC_091284.1, from coordinate 543,366,197 downwards.
TGTATCTACAATAATATACACCTGACAGGAGCTCGTACAGTCTGTATCTACAATAATATATACCTGACAGGAGCCCGTACAGTCTGTATCTACAATAATATATACCTGACAGGAGCCCGTACAGTCTGTATCTACAATAATATATACCTGACAGGAGCCCGTACAGTCTGTATCTACAATAATATATACCTGACAGGAGCCCGTACAGTCTGTATCTACAATAATATATACCTGACAGGAGCCCTACAGTCTGTATCTAGAATAATATATACCTGACAGGAGCCCGTACAGTCTGTATCTACAATAATATACACCTGACAGGAGCCCGTACAGTCTATATCTACAATAATACATACCTGACAGGAGCCCGTACAGTCTATATCTACAATAATATATACCTGACAGGAGCCCTACAGTCTGTATCTACAATAATATACACCTGACAGGAGCCCTACAGTCTGTATCTACAATAATATACACCTGACAGGAGCCCGTACAGTCTATATCTACAATAATATATACCTGACAGGAGCCCTACAGTCTGTATCTACAATAATATATACCTGACAGGAGCCCGTACAGTCTGTATCTACAATAATATATACCTGACAGGAGCCCTACAGTCTGTATCTACAATAATATATACCTGACAGGAGCCCTACAGTCTGTATCTAGAATAATATATACTTGACAGGAGCCCATACAGTCTATATCTACAATAATATATACCTGACAGGAGCCCTACAGTCTGTATCTACAATAATATATACCTGACAGGAGCCCTACAGTCTGTATCTACAATAATATATACCTGACAGGAGCCCTACAGTCTGTATCTAGAATAATATATACTTGACAGGAGCCCCTACAGTCTGTATCTACAATAATATATACCTGACAGGAGCCCGTACAGTCTGTATCTACAATAATATACACCTGACAGGAGCTCGTACAGTCTGTATCTACAATAATATATACCTGACAGGAGCCCGTACAGTCTGTATCTACAATAATATATACCTGACAGGAGCCCGTACAGTCTGTATCTACAATAATATATACCTGACAGGAGCCCTACAGTCTGTATCTACAATAATATATACCTGACAGGAGCCCGTACAGTCTGTATCTACAATAATATATACCTGACAGGAGCCCTACAGTCTGTATCTACAATAATATATACCTGACAGGAGCCCTACAGTCTGTATCTAGAATAATATATACTTGACAGGAGCCCATACAGTCTATATCTACAATAATATATACCTGACAGGAGCCCTACAGTCTGTATCTACAATAATATATACCTGACAGGAGCCCTACAGTCTGTATCTACAATAATATATACCTGACAGGAGCCCTACAGTCTGTATCTAGAATAATATATACTTGACAGGAGCCCTACAGTCTGTATCTACAATAATATATACCTGACAGGAGCCCTACAGTCTGTATCTACAATAATATATACCTGACAGGAGCCCTACAGTCTGTATCTAGAATAATATATACTTGACAGGAGCCCCTACAGTCTGTATCTACAATAATATATACCTGACAGGAGCCCGTACAGTCTGTATCTACAATAATATACACCTGACAGGAGCTCGTACAGTCTGTATCTACAATAATATATACCTGACAGGAGCCCGTACAGTCTGTATCTACAATAATATATACCTGACAGGAGCCCGTACAGTCTGTATCTACAATAATATATACCTGACAGGAGCCCGTACAGTCTGTATCTACAATAATATATACCTGACAGGAGCCCGTACAGTCTGTATCTACAATAATATATACCTGACAGGAGCCCGTACAGTCTGTATCTACAATAATATATACCTGACAGGAGCCCGTACAGTCTGTATCTACAATAATATACACCTGACAGGAGCTCGTACAGTCTGTATCTACAATAATATATACCTGACAGGAGCCCGTACAGTCTGTATCTACAATAATATATACCTGACAGGAGCCCGTACAGTCTGTATCTACAATAATATATACCTGACAGGAGCCCGTACAGTCTGTATCTACAATAATATATACCTGACAGGAGCCCGTACAGTCTGTATCTACAATAATATATACCTGACAGGAGCCCGTACAGTCTGTATCTACAATAATATACACCTGACAGGAGCTCGTACAGTCTGTATCTACAATAATATATACCTGACAGGAGCCCGTACAGTCTGTATCTACAATAATATATACCTGACAGGAGCCCGTACAGTCTGTATCTACAATAATATATACCTGACAGGAGCCCGTACAGTCTGTATCTACAATAATATATACCTGACAGGAGCCCTACAGTCTGTATCTAGAATAATATATACCTGACAGGAGCCCGTACAGTCTGTATCTACAATAATATACACCTGACAGGAGCCCGTACAGTCTATATCTACAATAATACATACCTGACAGGAGCCCGTACAGTCTATATCTACAATAATATATACCTGACAGGAGCCCTACAGTCTGTATCTACAATAATATATACCTGACAGGAGCCCTACAGTCTGTATCTACAATAATATATACCTGACAGGAGCCCGTACAGTCTATATCTACAATAATATATACCTGACAGGAGCCCGTACAGTCTGTATCTACAATAATATATACCTGACAGGAGCCCTACAGTCTGTATCTACAATAATATATACCTGAAAGGAGCCCGTACAGTCTGTATCTACAATAATATATACCTGACAGGAGCCCTACAGTGTGTATCTACAATAATATATACCTGACAGGAGCCCATACAGTCTGTATCTACAATAATATATACCTGACAGGAGCCCGTACAGTCTGTATCTACAATAATATATACCTGACAGGAGCCCGTACAGTCTGTATCTACAATAATATATACCTGACAGGAGCCCGTACAGTCTGTATCTAGAATAATATATACCTGACAGGAGTCCGTACAGTCTGTATCTACAATAATATACACCTGACAGGAGCCCGTACAGTCTATATCTACAATAATACATACCTGACAGGAGCCCGTACAGTCTGTATCTACAATAATATATACCTGACAGGAGCCCTACAGTCTGTATCTACAATAATATATACCTGACAGGAGCCCGTACAGTCTGTATCTACAATAATATATACCTGACAGGAGCCCATACAGTCTGTATCTACAATAATATATACCTGACAGGAGCCCTACAGTCTGTATCTACAATAATATACACCTGACAGGAGCTCGTACAGTCTGTATCTACAATAATATATACCTGACAGGAGCCCATACAGTCTGTATCTACAATAATATATACCTGACAGGAGCCCTACAGTCTATATCTACAATAATATATACCTGACAGGAGCCCATACAGTCTGTATCTACAATAATATACACCTGACAGGAGCCCGTACAGTCTGTATCTACAATAATATATACCTGACAGGAGCCCGTACAGTCTGTATCTACAATAATATATACCTGACAGGAGCCCATACAGTCTGTATCTACAATACTATATACCTGACAGGAGCCCTACAGTCTGTATCTAGAATAATATATACTTGACAGGAGCCCGTACAGTCTGTATCTAGAATAATATATACCTGACAGGAGCCCGTACAGTCTGTATCTAGAATAATATATACCTGACAGGAGCCCGTACAGTCTGTATCTACAATAATATATACCTGACAGGAGCCCTACAGTCTGTATCTACAATAATATACACCTGACAGGAGCCCGTACAGTCTATATCTACAATAATATATACCTGACAGGAGCCCTACAGTCTGTATCTACAATAATATATACCTGACAGGAGCCCGTACAGTCTGTATCTACAATAATATATACCTGACAGGAGCCCTACAGTCTGTATCTACAATAATATATACCTGACAGGAGCCCTACAGTCTGTATCTACAATAATATATACCTGACAGGAGCCTGTACAGTCTGTATCTAGAATAATATATACCTGACAGGAGCCCGTACAGTCTGTATCTACAATAATATATACCTGACAGGAGCCCGTACAGTCTGTATCTACAATAATATATACCTGACAGGAGCCCGTACAGTCTGTATCTAGAATAATATATACCTGACAGGAGTCCGTACAGTCTGTATCTACAATAATATATACCTGACAGGAGCCCTACAGTCTGTATCTACAATAATATATACCTGACAGGAGCCTGTACAGTCTGTATCTAGAATAATATATACCTGACAGGAGCCCGTACAGTCTGTATCTACAATAATATATACCTGACAGGAGCCCGTACAGTCTGTATCTACAATAATATATACCTGACAGGAGCCCGTACAGTCTGTATCTACAATAATATATACCTGACACGAGCCCGTACAGTCTGTATCTAGAATAATATATACCTGACAGGAGTCCGTACAGTCTGTATCTACAATAATATATACCTGACAGGAGCCCGTACAGTCTGTATCTAGAATAATATATACTTGACAGGAGCCCGTACAGTCTGTATCTACAATAATATATACCTGACAGGAGCCCGTACAGTCTGTATCTAGAATAATATATACTTGACAGGAGCCCATACAGTCTGTATCTACAATAATATATACCTGACAGGAGCCCGTACAGTCTGTATCTACAATAATATATACCTGACAGGAGCCCGTACAGTCTGTATCTAGAATAATATATACCTGACAGGAGTCTGTACAGTCTGTATCTACAATAATATATACCTGACAGGAGCCCTACAGTCTGTATCTACAATAATATATACCTGACAGGAGCCTGTACAGTCTGTATCTAGAATAATATATACCTGACAGGAGCCCGTACAGTCTGTATCTACAATAATATATACCTGACAGGAGCCCGTACAGTCTGTATCTACAATAATATATACCTGACAGGAGCCCATACAGTCTATATCTACAATAATATATACCTGACAGGAGCCCTACAGTCTGTATCTAGAATAATATATACTTGACAGGAGCCCGTACAGTCTGTATCTAGAATAATATATACCTGACAGGAGCCCGTACAGTCTGTATCTAGAATAATATATACCTGACAGGAGCCCTACAGTCTGTATCTACAATAATATATACCTGACAGGAGCCCTACAGTCTGTATCTACAATAATATATACCTGACAGGAGCCCTACAGTCTGTATCTACAATAATATACACCTGACAGGAGCCCTACAGTCTGTATCTACAATAATATACACCTGACAGGAGCCCGTACAGTCTATATCTACAATAATATATACCTGACAGGAGCCCTACAGTCTGTATCTACAATAATATATACCTGACAGGAGCCCGTACAGTCTGTATCTACAATAATATATACCTGACAGGAGCCCTACAGTCTGTATCTACAATAATATATACCTGACAGGAGCCCTACAGTCTGTATCTACAATAATATATACCTGACAGGAGCCTGTACAGTCTGTATCTAGAATAATATATACCTGACAGGAGCCCGTACAGTCTGTATCTACAATAATATATACCTGACAGGAGCCCGTACAGTCTGTATCTACAATAATATATACCTGACAGGAGCCCGTACAGTCTGTATCTAGAATAATATATACCTGACAGGAGTCCGTACAGTCTGTATCTACAATAATATATACCTGACAGGAGCCCTACAGTCTGTATCTACAATAATATATACCTGACAGGAGCCTGTACAGTCTGTATCTAGAATAATATATACCTGACAGGAGCCCGTACAGTCTGTATCTACAATAATATATACCTGACAGGAGCCCGTACAGTCTGTATCTACAATAATATATACCTGACAGGAGCCCGTACAGTCTGTATCTACAATAATATATACCTGACAGGAGCCCGTACAGTCTATATCTACAATAATATATACCTGACAGGAGCCCATACAGTCTATATCTACAATAATATATACCTGACAGGAGTCCATACAGTCTGTATCTACAATAATATATACCTGACAGGAGCCCGTACAGTCTGTATCTACAATAATATATACCTGACACGAGCCCGTACAGTCTGTATCTAGAATAATATATACCTGACAGGAGTCCGTACAGTCTGTATCTACAATAATATATACCTGACAGGAGCCCGTACAGTCTGTATCTAGAATAATATATACTTGACAGGAGCCCGTACAGTCTGTATCTACAATAATATATACCTGACAGGAGCCCGTAAAGTCTGTATCTAGAATAATATATACCTGACAGGAGCCCGTACAGTCTGTATCTAGAATAATATATACCTGACAGGAGCCCGTACAGTCTGTATCTAGAATAATATATACTTGACAGGAGCCCGTACAGTCTGTATCTACAATAATATATACCTGACAGGAGCCCGTACAGTCTATATCTACAATAATATACACCTGACAGGAGTCCATACAGTCTGTATCTACAATAATATATACCTGACAGGAGCCCGTACAGTCTGTATCTACAATAATATATACCTGACAGGAGCCCGTACAGTCTGTATCTAGAATAATATATACCTGACACGAGCCCGTACAGTCTGTATCTAGAATAATATATACTTGACAGGAGCCCGTACAGTCTCTATCTACAATAATATATACCTGACAGGAGCCCGTACAGTCTGTATCTAGAATAATATATACTTGACAGGAGCCCTACAGTCTGTATCTACAATAATATATACTTGACACGAGCCCGTACAGTCTGTATCTAGAATAATATATACCTGACAGGAGCCCGTACAGTCTGTATCTACAATAATATATACCTGACACGAGCCCGTACAGTCTGTATCTAGAATAATATATACTTGACAGGAGCCCGTACAGTCTGTATCTACAATAATATATACCTGACAGGAGCCCGTACAGTCTGTATCTAGAATAATATATACTTGACAGGAGCCCTACAGTCTGTATCTACAATAATATATACCTGACACGAGCCCGTACAGTCTGTATCTAGAATAATATATACCTGACAGGAGCCCGTACAGTCTGTATCTACAATAATATATACCTGACAGGAGCCCGTACAGTCTGTATCTACAATAATATATACCTGACAGGAGCCCTACAGTCTGTATCTACAATAATATATACCTGACACGAGCCCGTACAGTCTGTATCTACAATAATATATACTTGACAGGAGCCCTACAGTCTGTATCTACAATAATATATACCTGACACGAGCCCGTACAGTCTGTATCTAGAATAATATATACCTGACAGGAGCCCGTACAGTCTGTATCTACAATAATATATACCTGACAGGAGCCCGTACAGTCTATATCTACAATAATATATACCTGACAGGAGCCCGTACAGTCCGTATCTACCATACTATAGACCTGACAGGAGCCCGTACAGTCCATATCTACAATAATATATACCTGACAGGAGCCCGTACAGTCCATATCTACAATAATATATACCTGACAGGAGCCCGTACAGTCTGTATCTACAATAATATATACCTGACAGGAGCCCGTACAGTCTGTATCTAGAATAATATATACCTGACAGGAGTCCGTACAGTCTGTATCTACAATAATATATACCTGACAGGAGCCCGTACAGTCTGTATCTACAATAATATACACCTGACAGGAGCCCTACAGTCTGTATCTACAATAATATACACCTGACAGGAGCCCGTACAGTCTGTATCTACAATAATATACACCTGACAGGAGCCCTACAGTCTGTATCTACAATAATATACACCTGACAGGAGCCCGTACAGTCTGTATCTACAATAATATATACCTGACAGGAGCCCTACAGTCTATATCTACAATAATATATACCTGACAGGAGCCCTACAGTCTGTATCTACAATAATATATACCTGACAGGAGCCCGTACAGTCCGTATCTACAATAATATATACCTGACAGGAGCCCGTACAGTCTGTATCTACAATAATATATACCTGACAGGAGCCCATACAGTCTGTATCTACAATAATACATACCTGACAGGAGCCCGTACAGTCTGTATCTACAATAATATATACCTGACAGGAGCCCTACAGTCTGTATCTACAATAATATATACCTGACAGGAGCCCTACAGTCTGTATCTACAATAATATATACCTGACAGGAGCCCTACAGTCTGTATCTACAATAATATATACCTGACAGGAGCCCATACAGTCTGTATCTACAATAATACATACCTGACAGGAGCCCGTACAGTCTGTATCTACAATAATATATACCTGACAGGAGCCCTACAGTCTGTATCTACAATAATATATACCTGACAGGAGCCCTACAGTCTGTATCTACAATAATATATACCTGACAGGAGCCCGTACAGTCTGTATCTACAATAATATACACCTGACAGGAGCCCTACAGTCTGTATCTACAATAATATACACCTGACAGGAGCCCGTACAGTCTGTATCTACAATAATATATACCTGACAGGAGCCCTACAGTCTATATCTACAATAATATATACCTGACAGGAGCCCTACAGTCTGTATCTACAATAATATATACCTGACAGGAGCCCGTACAGTCCGTATCTACAATAATATATACCTGACAGGAGCCCGTACAGTCTGTATCTACAATAATATATACCTGACAGGAGCCCATACAGTCTGTATCTACAATAATACATACCTGACAGGAGCCCGTACAGTCTGTATCTACAATAATATATACCTGACAGGAGCCCTACAGTCTGTATCTACAATAATATATACCTGACAGGAGCCCTACAGTCTGTATCTACAATAATATATACCTGACAGGAGCCCTACAGTCTGTATCTACAATAATATATACCTGACAGGAGCCCATACAGTCTGTATCTACAATAATATATACCTGACAGGAGTCCGTACAGTCTGTATCTAGAATAATATACACCTGACAGGAGCCCGTACAGTCCATATCTACAATAATATATACCTGACAGGAGCCCGTACAGTCTGTATCTACAATAATATATACCTGACAGGAGCCCGTACAGTCTGTATCTACAATAATATATACCTGACAGGAGCCCGTACAGTCTGTATCTACAATAATATATACCTGACAGGAGCCCTACAGTCTGTATCTACAATAATATATACCTGACAGGAGCCCTACAGTCTGTATCTACAATAATATATACCTGACAGGAGCCCGTACAGTCTGTATCTACAATAATATACACCTGACAGGAGCCCTACAGTCTGTATCTACAATAATATATACCTGACAGGAGCCCTACAGTCTGTATCTACAATAATATATACCTGACAGGAGCCTGTACAGTCTGTATCTAGAATAATATATACCTGACAGGAGCCCGTACAGTCTGTATCTACAATAATATATACCTGACAGGAGCCCGTACAGTCTGTATCTACAATAATATACACCTGACAGGAGCCCTACAGTCTGTATCTACAATAATATATACCTGACAGGAGCCCTACAGTCTGTATCTACAATAATATATACCTGACAGGAGCCTGTACAGTCTGTATCTAGAATAATATATACCTGACAGGAGCCCGTACAGTCTGTATCTACAATAATATATACCTGACAGGAGCCCGTACAGTCTGTATCTACAATAATATATACCTGACAGGAGCCCTACAGTCTGTATCTACAATAATATATACCTGACAGGAGCCCTACAGTCTGTATCTACAATAATATATACCTGACAGGAGCCTGTACAGTCTGTATCTAGAATAATATATACCTGACAGGAGCCCTACAGTCTGTATCTACAATAATATATACCTGACAGGAGCCCGTACAGTCTGTATCTACAATAATATACACCTGACAGGAGCCCTACAGTCTGTATCTACAATAATATATACCTGACAGGAGCCCTACAGTCTGTATCTACAATAATATATACCTGACAGGAGCCTGTACAGTCTGTATCTAGAATAATATATACCTGACAGGAGCCCGTACAGTCTGTATCTACAATAATATATACCTGACAGGAGCCCGTACAGTCTGTATCTACAATAATATATACCTGACAGGAGCCCGTACAGTCTGTATCTACAATAATATATACCTGACAGGAGCCCTACAGTCTGTATCTACAATAATATATACCTGACAGGAGCCCGTACAGTCTGTATCTACAATAATATATACCTGACAGGAGTCCATACAGTCTGTATCTACCATACTATATACCTGACAGGAGCCCGTACAGTCTGTATCTACAATAATATATACCTGACAGGAGCCCGTACAGTCTGTATCTACAATAATATACACCTGACAGGAGCCCTACAGTCTATATCTACAATAATATATACCTGACAGGAGCCCGTACAGTCTGTATCTACAATAATATATACCTGACAGGAGCCCTACAGTCTGTATCTACAATAATATATACCTGACAGGAGCCCGTACAGTCTATATCTACAATAATATATACCTGACAGGAGCCTGTACAGTCTGTATCTACAATAATATATACCTGACAGGAGCCCTACAGTCTGTATCTACAATAATATATACCTGACAGGAGCCCATACAGTCTGTATCTACAATAATATATACCTGACAGGAGCCCGTACAGTCTATATCTACAATAATATATACCTGACAGGAGCCCTACAGTCTGTATCTACAATAATATATACCTGACAGGAGCCCGTACAGTCTGTATCTACAATAATATATACCTGACAGGAGCCCTACAGTCTGTATCTAGAATAATATACACCTGACAGGAGCCCGTACAGTCTATATCTACAATAATATATACCTGACAGGAGTCCGTACAGTCTGTATCTACAATAATATATACCTGAAAGGAGCCCATACAGTCTGTATGTACAATAATATATACCTGACAGGAGCCCATACAGTCTCTATCTACAATAATATATACCTGACAGGAGCCCGTACAGTCTATATCTACAATAATAGATACCTGACAGGAGCCCTACAGTCTGTATCTACAATAATATATACCTGACAGGAGCCCGTACAGTCTGTATCTACAATAATATATACCTGACAGGAGCCCGTACAGTCTGTATCTACAATAATATATACCTGACAGGAGCCCGTACAGTCTGTATCTACAATAATATATACCTGACAGGAGCCCGTACAGTCTGTATCTACAATAATATATACCTGACAGGAGCCCTACAGTCTGTATCTACAATAATATATACCTGACAGGAGCCCGTACAGTCTGTATCTACAATAATATATACCTGACAGGAGTCCATACAGTCTGTATCTACCATACTATATACCTGACAGGAGCCCGTACAGTCTGTATCTACAATAATATATACCTGACAGGAGCCCGTACAGTCTGTATCTACAATAATATACACCTGACAGGAGCCCTACAGTCTATATCTACAATAATATATACCTGACAGGAGCCCGTACAGTCTGTATCTACAATAATATATACCTGACAGGAGCCCTACAGTCTGTATCTACAATAATATATACCTGACAGGAGCCCGTACAGTCTATATCTACAATAATATATACCTGACAGGAGCCTGTACAGTCTGTATCTACAATAATATATACCTGACAGGAGCCCTACAGTCTGTATCTACAATAATATATACCTGACAGGAGCCCATACAGTCTGTATCTACAATAATATATACCTGACAGGAGCCCGTACAGTCTATATCTACAATAATATATACCTGACAGGAGCCCTACAGTCTGTATCTACAATAATATATACCTGACAGGAGCCCGTACAGTCTGTATCTACAATAATATATACCTGACAGGAGCCCTACAGTCTGTATCTAGAATAATATACACCTGACAGGAGCCCGTACAGTCTATATCTACAATAATATATACCTGACAGGAGTCCGTACAGTCTGTATCTACAATAATATATACCTGAAAGGAGCCCATACAGTCTGTATGTACAATAATATATACCTGACAGGAGCCCATACAGTCTCTATCTACAATAATATATACCTGACAGGAGCCCGTACAGTCTATATCTACAATAATAGATACCTGACAGGAGCCCTACAGTCTGTATCTACAATAATATATACCTGACAGGAGCCCGTACAGTCTGTATCTACAATAATATATACCTGACAGGAGCCCGTACAGTCTGTATCTACAATAATATATACCTGACAGGAGCCCTACAGTCTGTATCTACAATAATATATACCTGACAGGAGCCCGTACAGTCTGTATCTACAATAATATATACCTGACAGGAGCCCTACAGTCTGTATCTAGAATAATATACACCTGACAGGAGCCCGTACAGTCTATATCTACAATAATATATACCTGACAGGAGTCCGTACAGTCTGTATCTACAATAATATATACCTGAAAGGAGCCCATACAGTCTGTATGTACAATAATATATACCTGACAGGAGCCCATACAGTCTCTATCTACAATAATATATACCTGACAGGAGCCCGTACAGTCTATATCTACAATAATAGATACCTGACAGGAGCCCTACAGTCTGTATCTACAATAATATATACCTGACAGGAGCCCGTACAGTCTGTATCTACAATAATATATACCTGACAGGAGCCCATACAGTCTCTATCTACAATAATATATACCTGACAGGAGCCCTACAGTCTATATCTACAATAATAGATACCTGACAGGAGCCCTACAGTCTGTATCTACAATAATATATACCTGACAGGAGCCCTACAGTCTGTATCTACAATAATATATACCTGACAGGAGCTCATACAGTCTGTATCTACAATAATATATACCTGACAGGAGCCCGTACAGTCTATATCTACAATAATACATACCTGACAGGAGCCCGTACAGTCTGTATCTACAATAATATATACCTGAAAGGAGCCCATACAGTCTGTATCTACAATAATATATACCTGAAAGGAGCCCATACAGTCTGTATCTACAATAATATATACCTGACAGGAGCCCATACAGTCTGTATCTACAATAATATATACCTGAAAGGAGCCCATACAGTCTGTATCTACAATAATAGATACCTGACAGGAGCCCTACAGTCTGTATCTACAATAATATATACCTGACAGGAGCCCTACAGTCTGTATCTACAATAATATATACCTGACAGGAGCTCATACAGTCTGTATCTACAATAATATATACCTGACAGGAGCCCGTACAGTCTATATCTACAATAATACATACCTGACAGGAGCCCGTACAGTCTGTATCTACAATAATATATACCTGACAGGAGCTCATACAGTCTGTATCTACAATAATATATACCTGACAGGAGCCCGTACAGTCTATATCTACAATAATACATACCTGACAGGAGCCCGTACAGTCTATATCTACAATAATACATACCTGACAGGAGCCCATACAGTCCATATCTACAATAATATATACCTGACAGGAGCCCATACAGTCTGTATCTACAATAATATATACCTGAAAGGAGCCCATACAGTCTGTATCTACAATAATATATACCTGACAGGAGCCCGTACAGTCTGTATCTACAATAATATATACCTGACAGGAGCCCATACAGTCTGTATCTACAATAATATATACCTGACAGGAGCCCTACAGTCTGTATCTACAATAATATATACCTGACAGGAGCCCGTACAGTCTATATCTACAATAATACATACCTGACAGGAGCCCATACAGTCCATATCTACAATAATATATACCTGACAGGAGCCCGTACAGTCTGTATCTACAATAATATATACCTGACAGGAGCCCATACAGTCTGTATCTACAATAATATATACCTGACAGGAGCCCGTACAGTCTGTATCTACAATAATATATACCTGACAGGAGCCCATACAGTCTGTATCTACAATAATATATACCTGACAGGAGCCCGTACAGTCTGTATCTACAATAATATATACCTGACAGGAGCCCATACAGTCTGTATCTACCATACTATATACCTGACAGGAGCCCATACAGTCTGTATCTACAATAATATATACCTGACAGGAGACTGTACAGTCTATATCTACAATAATATATACCTGACAGGAGCCCGTACAGTCTGTATCTACAATAATATATACCTGACAGGAGCCCATACAGTCTGTATCTACCATACTATATACCTGACAGGAGCCCATACAGTCTGTATCTACCATACTATATACCTGACAGGAGCCCGTACAGTCTATATCTACAATAATATATACCTGACAGGAGCCCGTACAGTCTGTATCTACAATAATATATACCTGACAGGAGCCCATACAGTCTAGTGTCTTCACCAGTGAGCTGACTAGACTGTATGGGCTGCAGTCAGGACCTGGCAGGAGCCCATATATTCTGCTGGCTTTAATAATTTATACCTTGAAGGAGCACATACAGTCTAGTGTCATGTATTTACTGCAGTCAGGGCCAGGCAGCAGCCCATAAAGTCTGCTATCTTCAAGAATATATACCTGACTGCAGCCCATACAGTCTAGCATCTTCAGTAGTGAGCCAGCTACAATGTATGGGCTGCAGTCAGGACCTGGAAGGAGCCCATACACTCTAGCATCTTCACAGTGAGCCTGCTATACTGTATGGGCTGCAGTCAGGACCTGGAAGGAGCCCATACACTCTAGCATCTTCACCGTGAGCCCGGCCGGCTAGACTGTATGGGCTGAAGTCAGGTGACCTGGAAGGAGCCCATACACTCTAGGCTCAACCCAGACAGCAGCGACACGAGACTCCTCCCCTTCCTGCCGGGTCACATGACCGCAGCCCGCTCCGCGCTCGCCTCCTGCTACAAGTTATGTCGCTTCCGCCGAGCTTTTACTCAGGTGTAAAAGAGCGGTCTCCAGAGCGGAAGTGTGTGCTACCAGTGCCTGCATTCCTGTCAGTGTGCGCAGCCTGGAGGGACCTGGGTGACAGAGCAGCTGCTGCGGGGGTGGCGGTATGTGGCTGCCTTGTAACCTAGCGACGGTGTAACGTGTGTAATGTGCTACAGGAGCTGTGTATGGGGGCTTATACCTGTCTATAATGTACAGGAGCTGTGTGTATGGGGCTTATACCTGTCTATAGGGTACAGGAGCTGTGTGTATGGGGGGCTTATATCTGTCTATAGGGTACAGGAGCTGTGTGTATGGGGCTTATACCTGTCTATAGGGTACAGGAGCTGTGTGTATGGGGGGCTTATACCTGTCTATAGGGTACAGGAGCTGTGTGTATGGGGGCTTATACCTGTCTATAATGTACAGGAGCTGTGTGTATGGGGGCTTATACCTGTCTATAGGGTACAGGAGCTGTGTGTATGGGGGCTTATACCTGTCTATAATGTACAGGAGCTGTGTGTATGGGGGCTTATACCTGTCTATAATGTACAGGAGCTGTGTGTATGGGGCTTATACCTGTCTATAAGGTACAGGAGCTGTGTGTATGGGGGGCTTATACCTGTCTATAATGTACAGGAGCTGTGTGTATGGGGGCTTATACCTGTCTATAATGTACAGGAGCTGTGTGTATGGGGGCTTATACCTGTCTATAGGGTACAGGAGCTGTGTGTATGGGGGCTTATACCTGCCTATAATGTACAGGAGCTGTGTGTATGGGGGCTTATACCTGTCTATAGGGTACAGGAGCTGTGTGTATGGGGGCTTATACCTGCCTATAGGGTACAGGAGCTGTGTGTATGGGGGCTTATACCTGCCTATAGGGTACAGGAGCTGTGTGTATGGGGGCTTATACCTGTCTATAATGTACAGGAGCTGTGTGTATGGGGGCTTATACCTGTCTATAAGGTACAGGAGCTGTGTGTATGGGGGGCTTATACCTGTCTATAATGTACAGGAGCTGTGTGTATGGGGGCTTATACCTGTCTATAGGGTACAGGAGCTGTGTGTATGGGGGCTTATACCTGTCTATAGGGTACAGGAGCTGTGTGTATGGGGGGCTTATACCTGTCTATAATGTACAGGAGCTGTGTGTATGGGGGCTTATACCTGTCTATAGGGTACAGGAGCTGTGTGTATGGGGGCTTATACCTGTCTATAGGGTACAGGAGCTGTGTGTATGGGGGCTTATACCTGTCTATAATGTACAGGAGCTGTGTGTATGGGGGCTTATACCTGTCTATAATGTACAGGAGCTGTGTGTATGGGGCTTATACCTGTCTATAAGGTACAGGAGCTGTGTGTATGGGGGGCTTATACCTGTCTATAATGTACAGGAGCTGTGTGTATGGGGGCTTATACCTGTCTATAATGTACAGGAGCTGTGTGTATGGGGGCTTATACCTGTCTATAATGTACAGGAGCTGTGTGTATGGGGGCTTATACCTGTCTATAATGTACAGGAGCTGTGTGTATGGGGGCTTATACCTGTCTATAAGGTACAGGAGCTGTGTGTATGGGGGGCTTATACCTGTCTATAATGTACAGGAGCTGTGTGTATGGGGGCTTATACCTGTCTATAGGGTACAGGAGCTGTGTGTATGGGGCTTATACCTGTCTATAGGGTACAGGAGCTGTGTGTATGGGGGGCTTATACCTGTCTATAATGTACAGGAGCTGTGTGTATGGGGGCTTATACCTGTCTATAGGGTACAGGAGCTGTGTGTATGGGGGCTTATACCTGTCTATAATGTACAGGAGCTGTGTGTATGGGGGCTTATACCTGTTTATAAGGTACAGGAGCTGTGTGTATGGGGGCTTATACCTGCTTCTAGGGTACAGGAGCCCTTGTGTATGGGGGCTTATTCCTGTCTATAATGTACAGGAGCTGTGTGTATGGGGGCTTATACCTGCTTCTAGGGTACAGGAGATCTTGTGTATGGGGGCTTATTCCTGTCTATAATGTACAGGAGCTGTGTGTATGGGGGCTTATACCTGCCTGTAGGGTACAGGAGCTGTGTGTATGGGTACAGGAGCTGTGTGTATGGGGGGCTTATACCTGTCTATAATGTACAGGAGCTGTGTGTATGGGGGCTTATACCTGCCTATAGGGTACAGGAGCTGTGTGTATGGGGGCTTATACCTGCTTCTAGGGTACAGGAGCCCTTGTGTATGGGGGCTTATTCCTGTCTATAATGTACAGGAGCTGTGTGTATGGGGGCTTATACCTGTCTATAATGTACAAGAGCTGTGTGTATGGGGGCTTATACCTGTCTATAATGTACAGGAGCTGTGTGTATGGGGGGCTTATACCTGTCTATAATGTACAGGAGCTGTGTGTATGGGGGCTTATACCTGCTTCTAGGGTACAGGAGCCCTTGTGTATGGGGGATTATTCCTGTCTATAATGTACAGGAGCTGTGTGTATGGGTACAGGAGCTGTGTGTATGGGGGGCTTATACCTGTCTATAATGTACAGGAGCTGTGTGTATGGGGGCTTATACCTGCCTATAGGGTACAGGAGCTGTGTGTATGGGGGCTTATACCTGCTTCTAGGGTACAGGAGCCCTTGTGTATGGGGGCTTATTCCTGTCTATAATGTACAGGAGCTGTGTGTATGGGGGCTTATACCTGCTTCTAGGGTACAGGAGATCTTGTGTATGGGGGCTTATTCCTGTCTATAATGTACAGGAGCTGTGTGTATGGGGGCTTATACCTGCCTGTAGGGTACAGGAGCTGTGTGTATGGGTACAGGAGCTGTGTGTATGGGGGGCTTATACCTGTCTATAATGTACAGGAGCTGTGTGTATGGGGGCTTATACCTGCCTATAGGGTACAGGAGCTGTGTGTATGGGGGCTTATACCTGCTTCTAGGGTACAGGAGCCCTTGTGTATGGGGGCTTATTCCTGTCTATAATGTACAAGAGCTGTGTGTATGGGGGCTTATTCCTGTCTATAATGTACAAGAGCTGTGTGTATGGGGGCTTATACCTGTCTATAATGTACAAGAGCTGTGTGTATGGGGGCTTATACCTGTCTATAATGTACAGGAGCTGTGTGTATGGGGGGCTTATACCTGTCTATAATGTACAGGAGCTGTGTGTATGGGGGCTTATACCTGCTTCTAGGGTACAGGAGCCCTTGTGTATGGGGGATTATTCCTGTCTATAATGTACAGGAGCTGTGTGTATGGGTACAGGAGCTGTGTGTATGGGGGGCTTATACCTGTCTATAATGTACAGGAGCTGTGTGTATGGGGGCTTATACCTGTCTATAATGTACAAGAGCTGTGTGTATGGGGGCTTATACCTGTCTATAATGTACAGGAGCTGTGTGTATGGGGGGCTTATACCTGTCTATAGGGTACAGGAGCTGTGTGTATGGGGGCTTATACCTGCTTCTAGGGTACAGGAGCCCTTGTGTATGGGGGCTTATTCCTGTCTATAATGTACAAGAGCTGTGTGTATGGGGGCTTATACCTGTCTATAATGTACAAGAGCTGTGTGTATGGGGGCTTATACCTGTCTATAATGTACAGGAGCTGTGTGTATGGGGGGCTTATACCTGTCTATAATGTACAGGAGCTGTGTGTATGGGGGCTTATACCTGCTTCTAGGGTACAGGAGCCCTTGTGTATGGGGGATTATTCCTGTCTATAATGTACAGGAGCTGTGTGTATGGGTACAGGAGCTGTGTGTATGGGGGGCTTATACCTGTCTATAATGTACAGGAGCTGTGTGTATGGGGGCTTATACCTGCCTATAGGGTACAGGAGCTGTGTGTATGGGGGCTTATACCTGCTTCTAGGGTACAGGAGCCCTTGTGTATGGGGGCTTATTCCTGTCTATAATGTACAGGAGCTGTGTGTATGGGGGCTTATACCTGTCTATAATGTACAGGAGCTGTGTGTATGGGGGCTTATACCTGCTTCTAGGGTACAGGAGCCCTTGTGTATGGGGGCTTATTCCTGTCTATAATGTACAGGAGCTCTGTGTATGGGGGGCTTATACCTGTCTATAATGTGCAGGAGCTGTGTGTATGGGGGCTTATACCTGCTTCTAGGGTACAGGAGCTGTGTGTATGGGGGCTTATACCTGTCTATAGGGTACAGGAGCTGTGTGTATGGGGGGCTTATACCTGTCTATAATGTACAGGAGCTGTGTATGGGGGCTTATACCTGCTTCTAGGGTACAGGAGCCCTTGTGTATGGGGGCTTATTCCTGTCTATAAGGTACAGGAGCTGTGTGTATGGGTACAGGAGCTGTGTATGGGGGCTTATACCTGCCTATAGGGTACAGGAGCTGTGTGTATGGGGGCTTATACCTGCCTATAGGGTGCAGGAGCTGTGTGTATGGGGGCTTATACCTGCCTGTAGGGTACAGGAGCTGTGTGTATGGGGGCTTATACCTGTCTATAGGGTGCAGGAGCTGTGTGTATGGGGGCTTATACCTGCTTCTAGGGTACAGGAGCCCTTGTGTATGGGGGCTTATTCCTGTCTATAATGTACAGGAGCTCTGTGTATGGGGGGCTTATACCTGTCTATAATGTGCAGGAGCTGTGTGTATGGGGGCTTATACCTGCCTATAGGGTACAGGAGCTGTGTGTATGGGGGCTTATACCTGCTTCTAGGGTACAGGAGCCCTTGTGTATGGGGGCTTATTCCTGTCTATAATGTACAGGACCTGTGTGCATGGGGGCTTATACCTGTCTATAATGTACAGGAGCTGTGTGTATGGGGGCTTATACCTGTCTATAATGTACAGGAGCTGTGTGTATGGGGGGCTTATACCTGTCTATAATGTACAGGAGCTGTGTGTATGGGGGCTTATACCTGCTTCTAGGGTACAGGAGCCCTTGTGTATGGGGGCTTATTCCTGTCTATAATGTACAGGAGCTGTGTGTATGGGTACAGGAGCTGTGTGTATGGGGGGCTTATACCTGTCTATAATGTACAGGAGCTGTGTGTATGGGGGCTTATACCTGCCTATAGGGTACAGGAGCTGTGTGTATCTGGGCTTATACCTGCTTCTAGGGTACAGGAGCCCTTGTGTATGGGGGCTTATTCCTGTCTATAATGTACAGGAGCTGTGTGTATGGGGGCTTATACCTGTCTATAATGTACAGGAGCTGTGTGTATGGGGGCTTATACCTGCTTCTAGGGTACAGGAGCCCTTGTGTATGGGGGCTTATTCCTGTCTATAATGTACAGGAGCTGTGTGTATGGGGGCTTATACCTGTCTATAATGTACAGGAGCTGTGTGTATGGGGGCTTATACCTGTCTATAATGTACAGGAGCTGTGTGTATGGGGGCTTATACCTGCTTCTAGGGTACAGGAGCCCTTGTGTATGGGGGCTTATTCCTGTCTATAATGTACAGGAGCTGTGTGTATGGGGGCTTATACCTGCTTCTAGGGTACAGGAGCCCTTGTGTATGGGGGCTTATTCCTGTCTATAATGTACAGGAGCTGTGTGTATGGGGGCTTATACCTGTCTATAATGTACAGGAGCTGTGTGTATGGGGGCTTATACCTGCTTCTAGGGTACAGGAGCCCTTGTGTATGGGGGCTTATTCCTGTCTATAATGTACAGGAGCTCTGTGTATGGGGGGCTTATACCTGTCTATAATGTACAGGAGCTGTGTGTATGGGGGCTTATACCTGCTTCTAGGGTACAGGAGCCCTTGTGTATGGGGGCTTATTCCTGTCTATAATGTACAGGAGCTGTGTGTATGGGGGCTTATACCTGCTTCTAGGGTACAGGAGCCCTTGTGTATGGGGGCTTATTCCTGTCTATAATGTACAGGAGCTGTGTGTATGGGGGCTTATACCGGTCTATAGGGTACAGGAGCTGCGTGTATGGGGGCTTATACCGGTCTATAGGGTACAGGAGCTGTGTATGGGGGGGCTTATACCTGTCTATAGTGTACAGGAGCTGTGTGTATGGGGGCTTATACCTGCCTATAGGGTACAGGACGTGTGTATGGGGGCTTATACCGTTGTATGGGGGCTTATACTGGTCTATAGGGTACAGGAGCTGTGTGTATGGGGGCTTATACCTGTCTATAGGGTACAGGAGCTGTGTGTATGGGGGGCTTATACCTGTCTATAATGTACAGGAGCTGTGTATGGGGGCTTATACCTGCTTCTAGGGTACAGGAGCCCTTGTGTATGGGGGCTTATTCCTGTCTATAAGGTACAGGAGCTGTGTGTATGGGTACAGGAGCTGTGTGTATGGGGGGCTTATACCTGTCTATAATGTACAGGAGCTGTGTATGGGGGCTTATACCTGCCTATAGGGTACAGGAGCTGTGTGTATGGGGGCTTATACCTGCCTATAGGGTACAGGAGCTGTGTGTATGGGGGCTTATACCTGCCTATAGGGTACAGGAGCTGTGTGTATGGGGGCTTATACCTGTCTATAGGGTACAGGAGCTGTGTGTATGGGGGCTTATACCTGCCTATAGGGTACAGGAGCTGTGTGTATGGGGGCTTATACCTGCCTATAGGGTACAGGAGCTGTGTGTATGGGGGCTTATACCGGTCTATAGGGTACAGGAGCTGTGTGTATGGGGGCTTATACCTGCCTGTAGGGTACAGGAGCTGTGTGTATGGGGGCTTATACCTGTCTATAGGGTACAGGAGCTGTGTGTATGGGGGCTTATACCTGTCTATAGGGTGCAGGAGCTGTGTGTATGGGGGCTTATACCTGCCTATAGGGTACAGGAGCTGTGTGTATGGGGGCTTATACCTGTCTATAGGGTACAGGAGCTGTGTGTATGGGGGCTTATACCTGTCTATAGGGTACAGGAGCTGTGTTTATGGGGCTTATACCTGTCTATAGGGTACAGTCTCCGTGCCTATGTATTATACTGTACTGTCGGTCATGTATGTAAGGAGTACGGGAGTTGTGTGTATGTTTACACCCTGTACTGTATACTGTACTATAAGTAGGTTTGTAAAAATGGTGGATATCGGCTCCCTGACACATGTGAATGGCATTATCCCCATGCTGTCGTTTTGATGACTTTAGACCATATGTCTCCCCTTTTTTATGGGATTTGTATACCAGTATAGGTACCGTCACATTAAGCGACGCTGCAGCGATCTAGACAACGATGTCGATTGCTGCAGCGTCGCTGGAGAGCTGTCACACAGACAGCTCTCCAGCGACCAACGATGCCGAAGTCCCCGGGTAACCAGGGTAAACATCGGGTTACTAAGCGCAGGGCCACGCTTAGTATCCTGATGTTTACCCTGGTTACCATTGTAAAAGTAAAAAAAAAAAAAAAAAACACTACATACTTACATTCCGGTGTCTGGTCATGTCCCTCGCCTTCAGCTTTCCGCACTGACTG
Organism: Ranitomeya imitator; assembly: GCF_032444005.1. Lineage (NCBI taxonomy): Eukaryota > Metazoa > Chordata > Amphibia > Anura > Dendrobatidae > Ranitomeya > Ranitomeya imitator. The sequence goes on along the minus strand of NC_091284.1, from coordinate 543,343,976 downwards.
AGCGCCGGCCGTAAAGCACAGCGGTGACGTCACCGCTGTGCTTTGCTTTACGGCCGGCGCTCACAGTCAGTGCGGGAAGCTGAAGGCGAGGGACATGACCAGACACCGGAATGTAAGTATGTAGTGTTTTTTTTTTTTTTTTTTTTTTTTTACTTTTACAATGATAACCAGGGTAAACATTGGGTTACTAAGCGTGGCCCTGCGCTTAGTAACCCGATGTTTACCCTGGTTACCAGTGAAGACATCGCCGAATCGGCGTCACACACGCCGATTCAGCGATGTCAGCGGGAGATCCAGCGACGAAATAAAGTCCTGGACTTTCCCCAGCGACCAACGATCTCCCAGCAGGGGGTCTTTGTCACACAGAATGATTTCGTTAACGATATCGTTGCTACTTCACAAAAAGCAACGATATCGTTATGTGTGACGGTACCTTATGTTCTCCTGAGGCACTAATCTGTGGGGAAACGCATCCTGCAATGTGCATAGTGGCCATTTTTTTTTGTGTTGCTCCACATGGGGTAATGGAATCCCTTTGATTGTATTCTGATATATGAACGGAGGGTTTAATTGGATTATCTAATCTCTGTAGAGTGCAGTATAAGCGTTTCGGATCTATCTTGGGAGCTCTAACCCCCATTGTGTGTGGTATGGGAACTTGTTTTGATATATGTTCCTTTATTCTTGGGCATAAACGTATTATCTATCAACAGGGACGTTGCACAGTGACTGCTTATGGTGAATATATTAGGAAATCATTCATTCTTGCACCTATAATTATTGTGAGATCTGGTTTAGGTGCATTGAGAATATATTATCAAAAGAATATTGCACACTAGTGATCTATGCTGCAGATTCTAGGATACTATCGATTTTTGTGCTAATATTTAGATGAGAATTGGGAATATATACAATTTTGATATCTGCCTATTCCTAAACTTTTTATGATATACCGTATATGATTTTGGTATTTCCTTGTGGGCTTTGATTTTTACCCCTCTCTGATATATTGCCCGTACCATATGGTATATCAGAAGCCGGGTACCATGTCTCTCTGATTCTATCACCTATGGTACGATATTGTATTTCTGTGCAAACTACCTTTAATAGGGTTTTCTAGGGAAAGGGAGGGAATGTCGACGTGGAGCGGGGGCAACAATGCACAGGTTATAGGGTGCCAACCTCCGCTGGTAGGAAGGGATATTATAGTAACCTATTAAGGTGAAATATTCCTCTTCTTTATTTGCCCATTTATTAGCAGACCCATATCATAATATGGGGTGTTGATTATATTTTGAATTTTTTTTTTTATTAAGATATATTAAAGGTTATGTTTTATATGATTTGAGTACTATCGGTGATGCCTTATGTACTGTACTGCTGCAAGTAATGTTTTTAGATTGTATACAGTACTGCTGGGTTTCCTATCTATTATATATGATCTCAGGGGGTGGATTTATATACTGCAGTAGAGGGTCCCAACGTACTGTACCCCTGGTCCTAAATCTATACGTAGCAGCCAATAGGACAGAATGTGACTACAGACTTGGTGTCCATGTCAGAAACTATATCCTGATTATTATCAATTAGTATTTAACTGTGACCTATATTTCTGTATTGACCTTGTGTGGACAGAGTTCTCACCCCCCACTCTTAGGCTGGATCTGCACTGCGACTTTTGCCTCAACTGAAGTTTGCTTGGCTACTCTGTATTGCAACACCTACACGAATGTGACAAGTTTAAAAAAATAAATAAATAAATAAAAAAAATTTTTTCCTTGTCGCAGTAGTGTAAGTAACGCTCTGTGACCCCATTCACTTCTATTGTGGCGTAAAACGGCATCAAGCAAACTCAAGTCGTGTGACAGATGTTGCGGCCAAAGTCGCTGTGTAGCCCTAGCCTTCCACATGAATAATTAGGTAAGGGTTTTGTTATCCCTTTTTTTCCCGATTTTTCTCTGTTACTCTTTAGTCTACACTCGGTTTAAGCTCTGTTAGCTGTACCCGATGACCCCATATTTCCTATACACTGTGAATAAGACACTGATGGGAAAATTCCCCACTGCTAGATAACTCCTGTGATGTGACTAGGCCCTCTTCATTAGTACGGTACTCTCTCCACAAATCTGGTTCTGACTCCCAGGGTCCAATTACCTAAAACTAAGAGGCTGGGCCACAATATGTATATGTATGTATGTATGTATATTTTCCATTTTGTCGCCAATTTACTGATTCTCGCAATTCGTGAATTTGGCATTTTGAACGGTTTTGCAACTTTTTGGTGCCAAAAGTCGCACAATGTGAAAAATGGCACAAAAATTGCCCCCAAATATTGCCTTACTCAAAAAACAAATCTGGAGGAATGGGAGTGGAATTGTGCTAAAAAAGTTGCTATGGCTGAATTTGGCAAAAACATCTGAAATCCCTAACCTCTGCCCACAAAGGGAAAACAAAAGCCACAGGCGAGCACTAATAACATAGACTTTGAAAAAGACACAAATGGAATAAGAAATAGGCGCAGAGGCAATGCTGGATCTGGGCCAAAATGTGCTTGATACTTGCTGGGCGCACTGGTCATTGTGCTGTCCTAAAGACCTGAATGTCGGGTCAACCCGAAGAAGTGACTTTCTGGCCTATACGTTGCATTAATTATGTTTTTCTTTGTGTTACAGGCCCGTCTAGGGTGGACTTGGTGAGTAGGAGGAGGAACTCCGCTCTGATAAGCGTTATCATGCCTGCCAACAAGGTTTTACAGCCAGTTTTAAAAATGAAAGTAGATGAGTTATTTCTATACTGGCTGAGTGAGACACCAACGCAGCTTTTACTGAAGGACTATTTAAGGAGAATAAAAAATGGAGAAAATGTTCTGCCTGAAAACCTTGATGACAGCAGCGACGTATCCAAGATGCAGTCCACTAATAAAATGCTAGATCACCTCTCCTTATCCCCAGTGACCTGTAGCCCTCCATCTCGCTCTCCTTCTGCTCTGCCTATTGGAGCTTTTGGTAGCCCAAGAAATGGAATCACTCCAAGAACACACAGATCTGGTGTGTCAAGATTGGTAAGTAGTTTTTAACAGTGTAGATATTTTAGAGTACAATTCTCTTGGATACAACTTACAATATACTGTATACAGTTCTTGGAGAATGTGTAAATGTATTTATTATTATTATTATTATTATTATTTTTAAAGCACCTATGATTCTATGGTGCTGTAGATGAGAAGATACAACATACAAATCTAAATTACAATGAGCAAACTAACAATGACTGGTACAGAGGCGAGGGGACCCTACCCTTGTGAACTTACATTCTATCAATCTATCTAATCAGTCATGGCCAAATCCATTGGCACCGTTGCAATTGGAAAAAAAAAAGCAGCATGTGCACAAAAAAATGCAGATTGCATTCTAAAAATAGGATGCTTAATGTGAGCGGTTTTTTTTCGCGTTTTGAAAGCGAAAAAAACATGAACGTGTGCACATAGCCTTATAAGGCTATCTCAACACGGGAACGTTTTTTTTTTTTTCTTAACATATCCAATAGTGAAACTTTATTTTTTTTTTTAAATTCGAAGATCTATTGATTAAAGTGTACTTTGTTCGTGACACAACCCTTTAAGTAGATTACTGGCGCTCTGCGCTGGGATTAAGGCTATGTGCACACAGTGTGTTTTTGATGGGTTTTTGCAGTGTTTTTTCACGCTTGAAAATGGCCCAAAAACGCTATGGAATACTTATGCAAGCTTATTCACTGACAATCCTGAAGTGTTGTGCATATGATCAGTAAATTTCCGTGCGTATTTGCAGTGCGTTCCTTTCTGTAGCATGTCAATTCTTTTTGCGTTTTGGCGGCGTTTCTGCACCCATTGACTTGAATTGAGTCAGTCAAATCCGCAGCAAAAGCACAGGTATACAAATGTTTGGATTTGCTGTGTTTTTGTTTTGCGTTTTACCGGCTTCCTATGGTGTTTCCCATTCTGTCATCTGTGTGACAGCATGGGAAACGCCAACGCGGTGATTCTTATTGATGGTAACGCTACTGCTGGTAAGACCGTCGGTCAGAGCACTGTGGGATCATGCTGGCAGGTGTCACCCCGCAGCTGTTACTGTGTCCCGCAGGCGTGGGCCAATAAGACTACTGCTCCCATCGGGCTAGATCTGCTGTCACTGATAACAGTGACAGCAGGTGAAGCTGATGGGAGACGTAATCTCATCTGCCGTCGCCTGTACTCGCAGTTAAAAAATAAATTTACATACATATTCAAATAAAAGGAACCTTAATGCCCAATCCACGATGCCCTTGTCTCCTACAAATAATGTAAAATAGACCAACATATACTCACCTGTCTGCCGTAGTCTATATAATCCCGAGTGTCCCACTGTGATCTCACGTGTAGAAGAGTCACTTCGGGAGATACTGCTGGAGCGATTACCTCTTGTTCCTATATCACTGAGGTTTATAAGTTCTCTAATCAGCCAAACTATTTTCAGCTGTGCTAACATACTTGCACAAGGGTTTTCAAGGGTATTCATACCATCCCTTAGCCTTACACAGTTGGCAAACACAAAGTACCGTAAGAACACTGGAGTAATGGTTGTTGGAAATGGGCCTCTATACACCTATGAAGATATTGCATTACAAACCAGACGTTTAAAAACTGATGTTTAGTCTGGAAGGGGCCAATATCCATGGCCCCTTCCTAGGCTATTAATATCAGCCCGCAGTGATCTGTCTAGCCTTTGCTGGTCAGATTTTATAGGGGGGACCCTATGTTAATTTTTTTTTCTTAGGTCCCTCTGTAAACTAGCCAGTAAAGTGTAAGCAAATAGCTGTGAGCTGATATTAATAGCCTTGGCACCTTTATGGCTATTTGCTCCTTCCCAGAATATTATGATCAGCCTTCAGCCGTCGGCTTTTCCTCTGCTAGTTATAAAAATTATGCGGGAGCCCACGCAATTTTTATTTTATTTTTTTTTAAATTTTCTTTAACCCCTTTCTGACATATGATGTACTATCCCGTCGAGGTGGGGAGGGCCCGTATGCCCACCGACGGGATAGTACATCATACGCGATCGGCCGCGCTCACTGGGGGAGCACGGACGATTGCGGCCGGGTGTCAGCTGCCTATTGCAGCTGACATCCGGCACTATGTGCCAGGAGCGGTCACAGACCGCCCCCGGCACACCGCGATCAAACATGATCGCGGTGTGCCGGCGGTGCAGGGAAGCATCGCGCAGGGAGGGGGCTCCCTGCAGGCTTCCCTGAGACCCCCACAGCAACGCGATGTGATCGCGTTGCTGCGAGGGTCTCCTACCTCCCTCCCTGTAGCAGGCCCGGATCCAAAATGGCCGCGGCATCCGGGTCCTGCAGGGAGGGAGGTGGCTTACCAAGTGCTGTGCAAACTGTCAGATCACCGATCTGTGATGTCCCCCCTGGGAAAAAGTAAAGTAAAAAAAAAATTTTTCCAAATGTGTGTTAAAAAAAAAAAAAAAAAATTATTCCCATAAAAACATTTCTTTATCTCAATAAAAAAATAAAAGTACACATATTTAGTATCGCCGCATCCGTAACGACCCAACCTATAAAACTGGCCCACTAGTTAACCCCTTCAGTAAACACCGTAAGGAAAAAAAACGAGGCAAAAAACAACGCTTTATTATCATACCGCCGAACAAAAAGTGGAATAACACACGATCAAAAAGACGGATATAAATAACCATGGTACCGCTGAAAACGTCATCTTGTCCTGCAAAAAGGGAGCTGCCATACAGCACCATCAGCAAAAAAAATAGTTATAGTCCTGAGAATAAAGCGATGCAAAAATAATAATTTTTTCTATAAAATAGTGTTTTTATCGGTCGTCCATGACAGCACTACGGAGAGAGGGGATCCGCCCTTCAGGAACAGGAAACCTACAGATGCATAAGGGCGGCACCTCTCCCACGCATCAGTTGGTTTCCTGTTCCTGGAGGACAGGATTCCCTTCAGATACGACTTCGTTCTCCTATCAATACCCAGGCCGGCTGTCCGACCCAGGTAGTGAGGGGGTCTCCTACCTCGGGCTGTGCGGGTCCCTGGAAGCACCATGGTGGGTCCGGGTAGGACTTCACGACAGTGAGCGGTGCGGCGTCCGGTGGAGGTCCATCCCCAATGGCTGCGAGGTGAGTATGTCTCCCCCCCCCCCCCCCCTGAGGTCCATTCATTCACCCCCCTAGGCCTCGGTCTTCCCCACCTCTGATCCCCTTCGGTGCGGTGCAACGTCCTGTGCGCTCCTTCCGGTTCTGCCGGTCCGGAGCCGGGGGTCGGTCGCCGGCTTTTGCCGCAATCGCCGCTATGCTGCGGCCGTGGGCGGCGATAGTGTGGCGGTGGGCGGCTGGGGGGACCGGCGGTGCCGTCCCTGGGCTTCCGGGCGCGTCCCTGAGCTCTCTGCCCTATACCGGAAGTGACGCACGGATGTGGCGGGGCCTAAACCGGAAGTGAAACGCCGGCCGTTTTTTTTTGTGTGTGAAAAAACGCCGCTATCCTGCATGGGGTGGTTGAGGGCGGGGGGGGTGTCTTGCAAGGATCTGCGGGGGTGGATTTAGCCACGCACCTGCACATGTTCTGGACCTGGGGGAAGGGCTATAGCCATACAGAGCGCTGCAGGGCTGCTTGTGAACCCATCTGCAGCTATGGATGAGCCGGAAGCTACCGTCAGTCTGCTGGAGGAGCAGGACAGATCCTCGGAGAGGTCCCATGCGAATCCCCAGCCGAAGACCCGCGGACGCAGTAATCAGCCCAGTCGCAGATCTAAACAAAAGGATCTGGACCATAAACCCCCCCCCCCCCCCCCCCCCCAGGGATCCGGTACCTGCCGCTACTGCCCGGGTAAGAGATCTACGTGAACGTACCCTGATGCAGTTTTTTCCTATGTTAACGTCCGTAGGGGAAAAAATGCGCTGGTAAAGTTAAAAACAAGGAGTGCGTGCTATGCGCTTGCCCTTTGCCAGACGCCTACCCTAAGAGACTTTGTCAGTCGTGTGTGCGGCAGACGGTAGGAAATTTATGGGAACACGGTATAGCAGTAGCGCCGGGGTAAAATTACATAGCCCTTTTCTCCGCTCCCATAGGTGGCGGAAGAATCTCCTGATTTTACGTCAAACCTTAGGGAGATTATCAGGAAGGAGGTGAAAGATTCCCTGAAATCCCTGTCCCAGGGGGAGCCTTCCAAAAGAAGAAAGGAGCCTAGCGCCTCAGATTCGGATTCGTCCGCTGGCCCTAGTAGGGTGAATGATTCAGACGCCTCTGGCTCCTCAGCGTCCTCTTCGGAAGAGGACTCTAACCTTTTCTGTTTTCCGTTGGACCAAATGGACAAACTGATTAAATCCGTTAGATCCACTATGGGGGTGGCTGACGAAAGGCCAGAACTTTCAGCGCAGGACCTAATGTTTGGCGGTCTAGACCCAAAAAAGCGTAGGTCTTTTCCGCTCAATGACAAGGTTCAGAACCTCATCAAAAGGGAATGGAAGAAGCCAGAGAAAAAAGGCTCCTTTCCACCGGCCTTTAAACGTAGATATCCCTTTGAGGACCCCATGGTGAACACATGGGATAAGGCACCAAGATTGGACGCAGCGGTGGCTAAGGCGTTTGAAAAATCATCTATCCCTGTGATGACATGGCTTCCCTAAAGGATCCTCTCGATAAGAAGGCTGACTCGTTCCTTAAAGGGACATGGGAGATGTCGGCGGGTGCCCTGAGACCTGCAGTAGCTGCGACATGTGCAGCCAGATCAATGATGGTCTGGCTGGATCAGCTAGGATCTAAATTGGAAGAGGGAGTCTCCAGAGATTCTATGTTGAAATTCCTACCATCAATTCAGAATGCCGCTGCCTTTCTGGCGGATGCATCTGCGGATTCTGCAAGAATGGCGGCTAGAGCGGCAGGACTATCAAACGCAGCACGCAGGGCCCTATGGCTGAAATGTTGGCCGGGTGACCTTCAATCAAGATCCAGTCTCTGCTCTATTCCGTGCGAAGGGGAATACCTGTTTGGTCCAGTCCTAGACGAACTGCTAGAGAAAGCTGGAGACGAGAAGAAGTTTCCCAATCTACCAACTACTTCTTACGGACGTCCCTTCGCAGGGAAAAGATTCTTTCGAAGGAGACCAGCTAGAGACCAGAGCAGATGGGACGATAAAAAAAGGAGAGGTACTGGATTTATGTTTGGAGGTGGGGGACGTCAGGAGCCATCCCGTGAGGTCAAAGAACCACCCCAATGACTAGTCGCCCCGGTGGGAGGTAGACTATCTGCCTTCTACCCGGACTGGTCCAAAATCTCCAGTAGCGATTGGATTTTGGGGATAATAGCTACGAGTCTGCGGCTAGAGTTCTCCTCTATCCCTCAGAATTTCTTCAGGATTACCCCGCTCAGGTCCTCTCCAGCAGAACAGGCGGCCCTGGAAACGGAAGTTCACAACCTGCTCAATAAGAATGTCCTATCTGAAGTTCCAGAAGGAGAACAGGGTAGTGGATTCTATTCTCCGCTATTCCTGATAAGTAAACCTGACGGCTCCTTCAGGACAATTATTAACCTTAGGGCTCTTAATAATTTCCTGACCGTTCAATCATTTAAAATGGAAACCATTAACACCGCAATAAAGCTACTGTTTAAAAACTGCTTTATGGTAGTATTGGATTTAAAGGACGCCTATTACCATATCCCTATTTATGCAGGTCACCAACGATACCTGAGGGTGGCGGTACGGTTGGATGGGGTGGTCAGGCACTTCCAGTATAGGGCCCTCCCCTTTGGTATATCGGTCGCCCCTCGGGTGTTTACCAAAGTAATGGCTGAAGTTATGGCGCACCTTCATGAGTCCAACATTCTAATAATACCCTACCTAGACGATCTCCTTATCGTAGGTAATACGGCGGATCACTGTCTGGAACAGTTACATAAAGTGATGTCTGCTCTGGAGCGTCTGGGGGGGATGCTAAATATTAAAAAAATCACGGTTACAGCCCATGACGGTGCAGCTTTTTTTTTTTTTTTTTTTTTAGGCCTGACCCTGGATTCCCAGGTTCAAGAATGCCGTTTGCCTCAAGAGAAAATTGATCGCTTGCACCTTCAGGTGCTGAATGCCTCTAAAAACCCCACCATGTCCCTTAGAAGAGCCATGTCTCTGTTAGGCTCTCTCTCGTCCTGTATTCCAGCGGTCCGATGGGCCCAGTATCATACTAGGATACTTCAGGGCGAGGTGCTGATACAACAAAAAAGGTTGGGGGGGATGTCTGGAGAGCCTGCTGACCCTATCCCAAGACGCTATTATATCCCTCGGATGGTGGCTAAACCGAGAGAACCTGTCCACGGGGGTCCCCTGGGAATATAATGTAACTTGTATAGTCACCTCGGACGCCAGCCCTTCTGGGTGGGGGGCTCACATGGGGGATACATTGGTCCAGGGGCTTTGGGATCGGTGTCAGATAGAAATGTCCTCTAACCTGAAGGAGTTAACGGTAGTAGAACAGGCAGTTAAAACACTCCTTGTCTATCTACAGGGCCACCACGTGCGGGTATTCTCGGACAATCGGGTCACCGTGGCGTACATAAACCACCAAGGCGGGACCCGTTCCAAATCCCTAATGTGCGTAGCAGATAGTCTGTTCCGGCTAGCAGAGCAACATCTTCTCTCTGACCGCTCTTCACATAAGAGGAGCAGAAAACACTATGGCGGATTTCTTAAGCCGCAACACATTGAGGCAGGGAGAGTGGTCCCTGAACGGCTCCATCTACAACCTCATCGTGGAAAGGTGGGGTCAACCAGAGGTAGACCTGTTTGCCACAAAAGAAAACAGAAAAGTGACTCAATTCTGCTCTCTGAACCCCAGAGAAAATCCTCTATCAGTAGACGCCCTCCTCATAGACTGGAACTTCAGACTAGCCTACGCCTTTCCTCCCCTGTCTCTACTTCCTCTGGTGGTGAGGAAAATCAGGAAGGACAAAGCCACAGTGATATTAATTGCCCCCTTCTGGCCCAGAAGGACGTTGTTTCCATGCCTAAGAGCTATGTCGATATCCGACCCATGGGTCTTGCCAGACATCCCGGATCTCCTATACCAGGGCCCAGTCTACCATCCTCGGGCGGTTGGCTTTCATCTGACGGCGTGGATTTTGAGCGGGTGCTGTTAAAGGATAGGGGGTTCTCTCCGGGCCTCATTAACACTCTGCTGAAGAGCAGAAAAATAATCACCACAAAAATTTATGTCCGGATCTTGAAGAGATTTCTTCAGAACTCGGGGGTAATAGCTGGTCAGTCAATACCAATAGACCAGATTTTGGAATTCTTACAGAAGGGGTTAGATATGGGGTTATCCCCAAATACTCTTAAAGTGCAGGTATCAGCCTTAGGGGCCCTCTTTGGCTGCAACATTGCTGAGAATCACTGGGTCAGCAGATTCATCAGGGCGACAAAACGGTTTAGGCCAATGGTTAAGAATAGCGTCACGCCATGGGACCTGAACCTAGTCCTCTCAGCCATGACAGAGGCCCCATTTGAGCCAATTACTTCAGCCTCTATTAAAAATCTATCCCTTAAAGTAGCCTTCCTGGCAGCCCTAACATCGGCGCGTAGGATAGGCGACATCCAAGCATTATCCAGGGTTCCCCCTTACATGCAGCTTAGGGATGATAGTGATACTGTCCCCTGATCCAGCATATCTTCCTAAAGTAGTGTCCAGATTCCACAGAACACAGGAAATAGTTCTTCCATCTTTTCTCCCCAATCCTACTAACGATAAGGAAAGGAAGCTACACACTTTAGATGTAAAAAGATGTATCCTGGAATATCTAGCAGTAACCGATCCCTGGAAGATAGATAACGCCCTATTCGTGTCCTATCAGGGTAGTAGGAAAGGTCATAGAGCATCGAAATCTACTCTAGCTAGATGGATCAGGGAGGCTATCTCGCTGGCATACGTCTCAAAGGGCAAGCCGGCGCCTGAAGGTCTTAAAGCGCATTCCACTAGAGCTATGGCGGCTTCGTGGGCGGAAAGATTGGAGGTATCGATCGACCAGATTTGTAAGGCTGCTACTTGGTCTTCCCCAAACACATTCTATAACCACTATAGATTGAACCTGGGTGCCTCTTCTGACCTCTCTTTTGGTGTAAGGGTGCTGCAAGCTGTAGTCCCTCCCTAGTCAGTTACTCTCTGTAATTCTCTCAGTAGTGCTGTCATGGATGACCGATAGTCTTAGTTACTCACCGGTTAACGGTGTTTCTCGGTGTCCATGACAGCACCTGTACATACCCTCCCGTGTACACCTCTTCCTTTATTTATATAATTCACGGGTAGTGAATAGTTTATTATTGTATCATGATTTATTATGTATGCTATTAACCTTCGTGGTCCTCTTGTGCTCTGTAAACCAACTGATGCGTGGGAGAGGTGCCGCCCTTATGTATCTGTAGGTTTCCTGTTCCTGAAGGGCGGATCCCCTCTCTCCGTAGTGCTGTCATGGACTCCGAGAAACACGGTTAACCGGTGAGTAACTAAGACTATCGTATAAAAGCGCCAAAACATAAAAAAATGATATAAATGAGGTACCGCTGTAATCGTACTGACCTGAAGAATAAAACTGCTTCATCAATTTTACCAAACGCGGAACGGTATAAACGCCTCCCCCAAAAGAAATTCATGAATAGCTGGTTTTTGGTCATTCTGCCTCACAAATATCGGAATAAAAAGCGATCAAAAAATGTCACGTGCCCGAAAATGTTACCAATAAAAACGTCAACTCGTCCCGCAAAAAACAAGACCTCACATGACTCTGTGGACCAAAATATGGAAATATTATAGCTCTCAAAATGTGGTAACGCAAAAAATATTTTTTGCAATAAAAAGCGTCTTTCAGTGTGTGATGGCTGCCAATCTTAAAAGTCCGCTAAAAAACCCGCTATGATAGTAAATCAAACCCCCCTTCATCACCCCCTTAGTTAGGGAAAATTTTTGGGGGTTAGGGAAAATTTTGGGGGGTTAGGGTTAAGGCTACAGTTAGGGTTAGGGCTAAAGTTACGGTTAGGGTTTAGATTACATTTACGGTTGGGATTAGGGTTAGGGGTGTGTTTGGATTAGGGTTTGTTATAATTTGGGGTGTTTCCACGGTTTAGGCACATCAGGGGCTCTCCAAACGCGACATGGTGTCCGATCTCAATTCCAGCCAATTCTGCGTTGAAAAAGTAAAACAGTGCTCCTTCCCTTCCAAGCTCTCCGGGGTGCTCAAACAGGGGTTTACCCCAACATATGGGGTATCAGCGTACTCAGGACAAATAGGACAACAACTTTTGGGGTCCAATTTCTCCTGTTACCCTCGGGAAAATACAAAAATGGGGGCTACAAAAATAATTTTTGTGGGAAATTTTTATTTTTTATTTTTACGGCTCTGCATTATAAACTTCTGTGAAGCCCTTGGTGGGTCAAAGCGCTCACCACACATCTAGATAAGTTCCTTAGGGGGTCTACTTTCCAAAATGGTGTCACTTGTGGGGGGTTTCAATGTTTAGGCACATCAGTGGCTCTCCAATCGCAACATGGTGTCCCATCTCAATTCCAGTCAATTTTGCATTGAAAAGTCAAATGGCGCTCCTTCGCTTCCGAGCTCTGCCATGCGCCTAAACAGTGGTTTACCCCCACATATGGGGTATCTGCGTACTCAGGACAAATTGTAAAACAACTTTTGGGGTCCATTTTCTCCTGTTACCCTTGGTAAAATAAAACAAATTGGAGCTGAAGTAAATTTTTTGTGAAAAAGTTAAATGTTCATTTTTATTTAAACATTCCAAAAATTCCTGTGAAACACCTGATGGGTTAATAAACTTCTTGAATATGGTTTTGAGCACCTTGGGATGTGCAGTTTTTAGAATGGTGTCACACTTGATAGAGAATAATCATATAGACCCCTTAAAATGACTTCAAATGAGATGTGGTCCCTAAAAAAAAAAAAATGGTGTTGTAAAAATGAGAAATTGCTGGTCAACTTTTTTTTTTTTTTCCCAAAGAACTTTATTGGAATTTTGTGTCTTAACCTGGAGAGGAGGGGAGGGAGGGAGGAGGGGGAGGGTATGAGTAAGGGGGGGAAAAGGGGAGGGCAAAAACAATACATGACACGTAAAACTTTGAAGAGTAATAACAATTCAACGTAGGGTAGTGCAAGGGACGCAGCCCTTGAAAGGCATATAGGCAGAATATGAATCAACAACAATCTATCTAGATAATGCAAGGGGACGGCCCTTGTATAAGACTTGTTGATATCAGACAACTACAATTGCAAAATCAAAGTTTAATGTGGGAAGGAGAGAGAAGATCTTGTGAACATTTACGTATACATAAACCAATTTAAGAGTGTTGGTTGTTCAAGGAGGATAATGCCGCTCCCATATATGCCACTTTTGGTAGAATCTGCCAAACTCGTTATTGAGTAAGGCGAATTTGAGCTCAAGCTCTCTGTGTTGCATCATAAGCTTGATGACGAAGGCTGCATTGGGCAGAGTGGCCTTTTTCCAATGACAGGCAATGGATCTTTTAGCTACCAAGCAGATATGCAAGATTATGCGCACTAAGGATCGCTGGTCAACTTTTAACCCTTATAACTCCCTAACAAAAAAATTTTTAGTTCCAAAATTGTGCTGATGTAAAGTAGACATGTGGGAAATGTTACTTATTAAGTATTTTGTGTGACATATCTCTGTGATTTAATTGCATAAAAATTCAAAGTTGGAAAATTGCTAAATTTTCTAAATTTTCGCCAAATTTCCTTTTTTACTTTGCCCTAGGGGGCGATCAGTGATCTGACATGCACAGCAGGGAGGCTTGCCAACGCCTGCTCTGAGCAGTCGCTGGTAAGCCACCTCCCTGCAAGACCCAGATGCAGCCCCGCGGCCATTTTGGATCCGGGCCTGCAGGGAGAGGAAGGTAAGAGACCCTCGGAGCAACGCGATCACATCTCAGGGAAGCACGCAGGGAGCCCCCTCCCTGCACGATGCCTCCCTATACCGCTGGAACACTGTGATCATGTTTGATCGCAATGTGCCGGGGGCGGTCCGTGACTGCTCCTGGCACATAGTGCCGGATGTCAGCTGTGATAGTCAGCTGACACCCGGCCGTGATCGGCCGCGCTCCCCCCGTGAGCGCGGCTGATCGCGATGGATGTACTGTTCCGTCCTTGGGAAGTAGGGCCCACCCCACATGGACGGAATAGTACGTCCAATGGTAGAAAGGGGGTTAATGCTCCTACGTAGGCTGGTGACAGTGTGTGTGTGTGTGTGTGTATGTGTGTGTTTATCGGCTTAGTAATGAGGTTGTCTGGCCGACTCCTTTTTCATTCCTAAGCCTAGAGCTAGGTGTCAATGCCAGCTGCTGACGCCAAGCCCTACTACTGCATCAGCATGAAAAAGGTGGTGTTGAACCAAGACATTGTATTACAACTTTTTTTTTTTTTTAAATCTTTATTTAGCTCAAAAAGCCTTCATTGCTGTATGAAAACGCACACAAAAACACAAGTTTTTCCTGCTAAGAGATGCAGAAACCTTGCAGAAATTTCTACAAGCAAATGCTCAATGTGCGCACGTAGCCTAAAGCTGTATATATTCTCTAGAACCATTGTTGAGGCTACTCCCTGAATAGTAATGGTCTATTTTAGGACTGCCTGTGAAATTTCCATGGTACATTGGCATTCTTGAAAGGATTAGCTAAAATTTCAATCCGTGTCATTCATGGGCCTATGTGTTTGACAGCTGGTGTAATACTGGCACCAGGCACTAAATATAGCATCATTCATATTTTCTGAAATATCCACCCACTCAATGGCACATACGGAGCCGAGCTCTGACATTCCATGTTACTGGCCATATCTCCACCAAGGGCTTCTATATCGTTCCTCACCTAGTATTAGATGTAATAAATCCTGTTAATGAATATCAAGACAAATGGCATGTAGAGGAGCTAGCAAAGGTCATTCTAGGACGTTGTCTTTGATGTGTTGTATGCATTATGTGGCTCCTGAGTTGTCATATAAGTGTTTTTTTTTTTTTTTTGTTTTGCACTTAGATTTTGTCATGGGCATTAAGCCTGTATCTAAGCAATGACATCAGATAAATGTTAGCTGAAATCTGGTACATGTGGTGACAGTTTTCACACATACCGGAGACACTTGCACATGTAGACCCATTTAACTGAATGGGTCTGTGCACATGTCCGTGTGGGCAAAACACAGAGACATGTCCATTTAACAGCACACAGGCCACAAAACATTCCGCACCCGTGCAGGCTGATGACACACACATGACATCTGTATCATCAGTGTGATACATACCGGCCTGGGAATCAGCATTACAGTGCGCGCTGTTCCCCTGCTCACTCTGCAATCAGCACTAGCAGGGGGCAATGTTAGAGTTGTATACTATTATTAACAGTGAGAACTGGCAGATGGTAGTATTCATCAGCCACCACATGCTCTATAAATAACTTAAATTAAAAAAAAAAAAAATTTTTTTTTTTTTTTTTTTAAACATTTAATATAACCAGCCAAAACTGACTGACAGCTGTGGTTTGCAACACTTCGCTGTCAGCTTCAGCAAGGCTGGTTGTGAAAAATGTGCTCTTTTGCTCCACTGCTGCCCCTTCCTATATGTTGGGTATGGTATTGCAACTTCACTCCATTTGGAAGTACAGTACATTTGATCTGCAGTACCAAACATAAACTATGGATGACTATGGCGGTGTTTGTTTATATTTTTTGTTTTTATAGATGGGTCATACTTTACTTGTCACTGGGGATTTGTTGTCGTCTTTTTGAGAGGCAGTGCACAATGTTGCTCTTTGAAGTCCAGGGGAGTGAGGGAGACATCTGAGCTCTACTTGGTTGTCTGTCTTTTCTATATGCTTCCTATATCCTTTGAATGGAGTGAGTGTGCATGCTCATGCTTTATTGCTGTTCACTTCAAGCTGAAGAGTTGATACCTCAATTCTTGTAAGCGGTGTGAGCTCCATCATTTAGCAACTCATTACCCTTTGTCTTAACTTGTGCAATAATTCCTATAAATACAGAGTCTTTCTAATAAAGACAAAGGTGAATAATGCTTTTTCTAAGACGTAAGCATGTTAAAACTAAATCATGACAGTTAAACCCTTTGCAACCATCTACAATATAATTGTCTAAGGGTCACTTCCGTCTTTCTGTCTGTCCTTCTGTCTGTCACGGATATTCATTGGTCGCGGCCTCTGTCTGTCATGGAATCCAAGTCGCTGATTGGTCTTGCCAGCTGCCTGTCATGGCTGCCACAACCAATCGGCGACGTGCACAGTTTGATTAGTCCCTCCCTACTCCCCTGCAGTTACTGCCCGGCGCCCGCTTGCTCCATACTCCCCTCCGGTCACCGCTCACACAGCGTAAATGCCAGCGGTGACAGACCGCGTTATGCCGCAGGTTACGCACTCCGTTACAGCTGCTATTAACCCTGTGTGTCCCCAACGTTTTACTATTGATGCTGCCTGTGCAGCATCAATAGTAAAAAAAAAAATCTAATGTTAAAAATAATAATATAAAAAAAACCTGCTATACTCACTCACTCACCCTCTGTTGTCCGAGGATGCGCTCGCGCCTTCTGCCAGCTTCCGGTCCCAGAGATGCATTGCAAAATTACCCAGAAGTTTTCTGGGTAATTTTGCAATGCATCCTGGGAACGGAAGATGGCGGCAGCCGCGCACTCACCGCCACAGCGCCGTTGGATCCCAGGGGGGTGAGTATGTAACTATTTTTTATTTTAATTCTTTTTTTTTTTTTTAACAGGGATATGTGCCCACACTGCTAAATACTGCGTGGGCTACATGGCTGCTGTATACTACGGGGGCAATACTATATACTACATGGCTGCTATATACTATGTGGGCAGTGTTATATACTACGTGGGCAGTACTATATACTACATGGCTGCTGTATACTACGTGGCCTGTATTAGATACTGCGTGGGATGCGTTATATACAACACATCGGGTATTCTACAATATGTATATAGCAGCCACGTACTATTTGTAAGCTATATACTACATGGCTCCTATATACTACATGGCCTGTGCTATATAGTATGTGGCTGCTATATACATACATATTCTAGAATACCCGATGCGTTGGAATCGGGCCACCATCTAGTACAACATAAATAATAATATAATAATAATAATAATTTTTATTTATATAGCGCCAACATATTCCGCAGCGCTTTACAAATTATAGAGGGGACTTGTACAGACAATAGACACTACAGCATAACAGAAATACAGTTCAAAACAGATACCAGGAGGAATAAGGGCCCTGCTCGCAAGCTTACAAACTATGAGGAAAAGGGGAGACACGAGAGGTGGATAAATATACATCATATGGGAACATGGGATGTATAGAACAAGCTCAGCAACTGAGCCTACACGACACTAGGTGGGTACTGGTTTTATGTGGCCATCATCTGCTTGTAACAGTGACTAGAGCGACATGTCTGCTGTTTAGCTACCTGCTTGCTGCTGTCAAACATGGTCAGCAGCATTTAACTGGCCTGGTTGCCAATACGATCATGGGATGCCGATGGCTTAAAAGAAGTTATCCACTACCCTGACTCTGTTATTAGTTTTGCCATATATCCTTAGCATCCAATGACTGATATATCCGACATTGGACGCCTCCCCTGGCGATGAGCCCGCACCTTTTCAGGCACATGACTTGTCATGTGCCCCTAACAGCTACGGGTGGAATTGTGATCCACCTGCGGCTGTTAACATGTTAAATGCTGCTGTCAAACTCTGACTGCAGCATTTAACATGCACATGCAGGAAGCGCGTCATTAACCCCGTCCATCGACGCAGGTGTCACATGACCGTGGGATGGGTTGGCATGACTTACCGGGGTCTGCAGGAGACCCCTGTGGTTGTCGTAGCTGCATAGCTATGAGCGTCATCCAGCGATCGGCGCTCATAGCAAGTAAGCATTTCTGCTACATGGAGCAGGGCAGCAGCAAATGTAAAAAAAAAATAAATAAACAAAACACATATCGGTATCTGGTATCGCCACGTTCAGAATCGCCAGATCTATCAATATATAAAAAAATTAAAAAAAATCCAATTTGTAAATGGCGTAGCAAGAAAAAAAAATTAAAATGGCAGAATTACAGTAAGTTGTTTTTTTTTTTTCTTTTTTTTTTTTGGTTGCTGCAACATTGTAGTAACAAAATATCGTATCTACACCAAACTGCTATCAATAAAAACGACAGATCGGCACGCAAAAAATAAGCCCTCACCCAATCCCAGATCCTGAAAAATGGAGATGCTGCGGGTATCATAAAATGTCAGAAAAAAAATTTACATTTTTTTATTTTTATTTTTTTTTACAAACTTTGGATTTTGGATTTTTTTTTTTTCAACCACTTAACTAAAAAAAAAAAAAAGAACCTAGACATGTCTGGATTCTGTGAACCTTTTAAGCATCAGCCTTCGGTGTAAAGGTATGTGCACACTTCAGGATATCTTGCAGAAATTTCCTGAAGAAAACCGGAAATTTTCTGCAAGAAATCCGCATTTTTTTTTTGCGTTTTTTTTCCCGGTTTTCTTAGCATTTTGCAAGCGTAATTAGCTTGCAGAATGCTAAAGTTTTCCAAGCGATCTGTAGCATCGCTTGGAAAACTGACTGACAGGTTGGTCACACTTGTCAAACATAGTGTTTGACAAGTGTGACCAACTTTTTACTATATATGCTGCCTATGCAGCATCAATAGTAAAGGATAGAATGTTTAAAAATAATAAAATAAAAAAAAAAAATGGTTATACTCACCCGCAGACAGCCGATCTCCTCAGCGGCGTCCGTTCCTATAGATGGTGTGTGTGTGTGTGTGTGCAGGACCTTCCATGACGTCGCGGTCACGCGACCAATCACAAGACTGCGACGTCATCACAGGTCCTTCACACAGAGCATCTATAGGAATGGAAGCGGCAGCATGCACCGCTGAGAGGCAGGAAGACATCGAAGGTGAGTATATCACTGTTTTTTATTTTAATTCTTTTTTTTTTTTTAACCAATTATATGGTGTCCAGTCCATGGAGGAGAGTCTCCTCTCCTCCACCCTAGGTACCAACCGCACATAATCTTCTTACTTCCCGCATGGTGTGCACAGCCCCATGCGGAAAGTAAGCAGATCAATGCATTCCTAGGTGTGCGGAGTCACCGCAATTCCGCAAATTTAATGAACATGGTGCTTTTTCTTTCCGCAATGCGATTTTTTTTTTTTTTTTTTTTTTTTTTTTCTTTTCCCCCCCCGCAAAAAAAAAAAGGCAACATTTGCACAAGAAATGCGGAATACATTGTAAATAATAGGATGCATACGTAAGCGTTTTTTTTCGCGTTTTTATAGCGAAAAAACGCAAAATACTGTACGTGTGCACATGGCCTAAGGCAAGCGCACTTATGTTTTAGGCTCTGCTCGCAGTAGGGCGTATGTGCCCATGTTGTCTAGACTTTGCACATGCTTCATCCACTTCGACTTGGATGTGCCCAGATGCCCAGATAGATGGGTGCCCAGATGTTTCTATTTTTGTTCACAGCATATTTGTGTCTTCATTGTAATTTAACCCCTTAGTGACCGAGCCAAATTTTTGAAATCTGACCAGGGTCACTTTATGTGGTAATAACTCTGCAACGCTTCTACAAATCCCAGTGATTTTGAGATTGTTTTTTCGTGACACATTATACTTTATGATAATGGTAAATTTTGTTCAACATTTTTTGTTTATTTATAAAAAATATCAAAAATTTGAGAAAAATGTTAAAAAATTAGCAATTTTCTAAATTTGAATGATTATCCCTTTAATCCAGATAGTCATACAACAGCAAACCATTAATAAATAACATTTCCCACATGTCTGCTTTACATCAGCACCATTTGTAAAATGTTATTTTATTTTGTTAGCATTTTAGGAGGTTTAAAAATGTAGCAGCAATTTTTCATTTTTTCAAAGAAATTTACAAAATTTATTTTTTTAGGGACTTATCCATGTTTGAAGTGACTTTAGGGGTCCCATATATTGGGAAACCCACAAACGTGATACCATTTTAAAAACAGCACCCCTAAACATATTGAAAACTGCTGTCAGGTAGTTTATTAACCCTTCAGGTGCTTTACAGGAATTAATGCAAAGTGGTATGACAGAAATGAAAATGTGTATTTTTACCACCTAAATGTTGCTAACTTCTAAACAGATTACTACAGCCGTCAGACTCTAAGGCCACTATTTGGTCATGAATTGCCATGGCAAACATCAGGACCACACAATCATGATCTGAGGGCACCAATTGTGACAAAGAAGAAGCCCCCACACTCTGTTAACCATTTATAATGATGTAGTCACTATTGACAGCAGCATCTAAGGGGTTAAACAGATTTAGATGGTGCAAATACTGATCGTGGCTGGTACAGCAAGTTGTCAGCTATAGTGTACAACCGACAGATGCTGGATTGTCATCTGTATGGGGAGGCTATTCTCTTATATCTCAGGTCAGTTAAAAGACGTATTGGCGGTCATTAAGGGGTTAATACAAAAGGTGTGCAAGCCCCTTTTTTTTATTTATTTATTTATTTATTTCAAAATTACTTGTCACTTAAAAAAGCAAGCCCTCACATGGCTATGTTGTTGGTCAAATAGTTATGGCTCTTGGAAGTAAAAAAAAAAATAATAATTGCTCAGTGACAAATGGTTAACCCTTTTCTGACATAAGACGCACTATCCCGTCGAGGTGGGCCCGTATGACCACCGACGGGATAGTACGTCATAAGTGATCGGCCACGCTCACGGGGGGAGTGGGGCCGGGTGTCAGCTGACTATCGCACGGACCGCTCCTGGCACATTAACCCAAGGAACACCGCGATCAAACATGATCGCATTTTTTGGCGGTATAGGGAAGCATCGCGCAGGGAGGGGGCTCCCTTCGTGCTTCCCTGAGACCCTCGGAGCAACCTGATGTGCTCGCGTTGCTCCGAGGGTCTCCTACCTCCTTCTCCCTGCAGGCCGCGGATCCAAAATGGCCACGGGGCTGCTTCCGGGTCCTGCAGGGAGGTGGCTTACAATGCCCCCCAGAAAAAAATAAATAAAAATTCTTGATTAGCTGGTTGATGGTCATCCTGCCTCACAAAAATCGGAATAAAAAACGATCAAAAAACATCACATGCCCAAAAATGGTACCAATAAGAACGTCAACTCGTCCCGCAAAAAACAAGACCTCA
This sequence comes from Ranitomeya imitator, assembly GCF_032444005.1. Lineage (NCBI taxonomy): Eukaryota > Metazoa > Chordata > Amphibia > Anura > Dendrobatidae > Ranitomeya > Ranitomeya imitator. Next base: position 543,322,684 of record NC_091284.1, on the reverse strand, counting down.
CATGACTCTGTGGACCAAAATATGGAAAAATTATAGCTCTCAAAATGTGGAGACGCAAAAACTATTTTTTTGCAATAAAAAGCGTCTTGGTGTGACAGCTGCCAATCATCCGCTAAAATACCCGCTATAAATGGTAAATCAAATCCCCCTTAGGGAAAAATAATAAAATTGAAAAAATGTATACATTTCCATTTTCCAGTTGGGGCTGGGGCTAAATTTAGGGTTACCGTTGGGGCTAAATTTAGGGTTTTGGATTACATTTACAGTTGCGATTAGGGTTAGGGGTGTGGTTAGGGTTATGGTCGGGATTAGTGTTAGGCCAGTCTCACACGTCCAGATAATTCCGGTACCGGACTTATCCGTGTCCGTGTGCTCACGCGGCACATCAGTGTGGCACACGTGCGGCATCCGTGTGCCGCCTGTGTTCCGACTGGGTACCACACGCACCGTGCAGGAGACAGCGCTACAGTTAAGCGCTGTCCCCTGCCTCTGGTGCTGAAGCCCCATTCATTTCTTCTCTCCAGCAGCGTTCGCTGGAAAGAAGGAATGAATAATTATTTTTTTTTTTTATTTATTTTTGTTTTTAAAATAAAGTTGCCGGTAATCTGCCCCCTCCCACCCTCTGTGCGCCCGCCCGCTGGCATTAAAATACTTACCCAGCTCCCACGGCGCTTGCATCCTCTCAGCGTCGCAGCTCTTCCTGTATGAGCGGTCACGTCGTGCCGCTTATTACAGTAATGAATATGCGGCTCCACCCCTATGGGAGGTGGAGCCGCATATTCAGCACTGTAATGTGATGAATACACAAAAGCTGGTCATGAAAATAATGAAATAGGCACACTATCCTTTACAACAAGCTCTATGATCTGTTTTTTAAATGTATCTACTGTCATTGTCACAGTAACTTTGTCACTGACAAAATATCTTGCAACTGATGGCTGCAAAGTTCTCTGCTCCTTTGTTTGGCTGGAAGAGCTGGGCACTGGTTCATTGGTTTGGATGCAGTTTTTCTCATCCACTGCTTTCAGTACTTCTGGATGAAAGCGCTGTAAATGTCTCTTTAGATTAGAAGCTCTGGTAGGAGCATTTTTATCTTTGCCTGAATATGCACTGATCTTGGCTTCACAGCATTTGTTTTCGTCTGGATCATTTGTCATACACTGACAGACATAATGTTTTCTATCTTGAGTGATGGTGAAATGTTCAAATACAGCTGATTTAATGTGACACTTCTTTGACATTCTCAGGTTTTTAATTCTGCATTCACAATCCAAATGACAATTGTTTTTCCTAAAAACAATTGTACAAAATTATTGCCAGGTCGTACAACTGATATAGTGGTCAATAATACTGTTATTGCTCATGTACTCACAGTTAACTGATGCAAAGTTTGTTGAATGGATAATACTTCTTACAGTCTTCCTCTTCTGAGTAGCAGCTGTGAGATGCTTGGAAGAGGCACACCAAACATCTAGTCTAGAGGAGGAGCTTTACTACTAAAGGTACTGTCACACTAGACGATATCGCTAGCGATCCGTGACGTTGCAGCGTCCTCGCTAGCGATATCGTCCAGTGTGAGAGGCAGCAGCGATCAGGCCCCTGCTGGGAGATCGCTGGTCGGGGAAGAAAGTCCAGAACTTTATTTGGTCGCTGGACTCCCCGTAGACATCGCTGAATCGGCGTGTGTGACACCGATTCAGCGATGTCTTTGCTGGTAACCAGGGTAAACATCGGGTAACTAAGCGCAGGGCCGCGCTTAGTAACCCGATGTTTACCCTGGTTACCATCCTAAAAGTAAAAAAACAAACACTACATACTTACCTACCGCTGTCTGTCCTCCAGCGCTGTGCTCTGCACTCCTCCTGCTCTGGCTGTGAGCGTCGGTCAGCCGGAAAGCAGAGTGCTGACGTCACCGCTCTGCTTTCTGGCTGCCCGGCGCTCACAGCCAGACCAGAGAAGCAAAGCGCCGAGGACAGACGGCTGTAGGTAAGTATGTAGCGTTTGTTTTTTTACTTTTTAGGATGGTAACCAGGGTAAACATCGGGTTACTAAGCGCGGCCCTGCGCTTAGTTACCCGATGTTTACCCTGGTTACCGGCATCGTTGGTCGCTGGAGAGCTGTCTGTGTGACAGCTCTCCAGCGACCAAACAGCGACGCTGCAGCGATCCGGATCGTTGTCGGTATCGCTGCAGCGTCGCTATGTGTGACGGTACCTTAAGAATTTGCAACACATTTTCACTTTCAGTTTCATACATTGTAAGTAGGGGGGTTGGGGCAGCATGAGGTTAACCAAGTGTAAGATTAGATAAGGGCAGTGGAGAAAAGTGACACACAAGAAGTAAGAAATGTCTCTATCTCCAGCAGAACTGCTTATCACTGTTGTTCATAGTTTGATAGAACCTATATATTTGAGTAACATTTATAGAATTCATATGAAAGTTCAATTATGAAATATTAATACCTTTTTTTTTTTTTTTTTTTTTTTTTAAAGCTGGTGTCGGTACATTTCTACCGACTCCAACCAAAACTAACTCTGACTCTACGACTCCGACTCCACAGCCCTGGTATCCTGCATCTATAGACTTTGTCTCAACAAAACTGCATCAAAAACTGCCACTATAGTTGCATGTGTTTCCAGCTTTTAAAAGCTTGTGTACTTTGAAACAGACTATAAACAAACCATATATCTTATCATAGAATGGTAGAGTTGGAAGGGACATCCTGGGTCATCTGGTCCAACCCCTTGATCAAAGCAGGATTCACTAAATCATCCCAGACAGATGTCTGTCCAGCCTCTGTTTGAAGACTTCCATTGAAGGAGAACTCGCCACCTCTCGTGGCAGCCTGTTCCACTCATTGATCATTAACTGTCAAAAGTTTTTTCTAATATCTAATCTCTCCTCCCATTCAGTTTCATCCCATTGCTTTTAGTCTTTCCTTGTGCAAATGAGAATAAAGATGATCCTTCAACAATGTGACAGCCCTTAAGATATTTTCAGACAACTATTAAGTCTCCTCTGTCTTCTTTTTTGCAAGCTGAGCATTCCTAAATCCTGTAAATGTCCGTCATAGGATGTGGTTTGCAGACCGGTCACCATTCTAGTCGCTCTTCTGTGAACTTGCTCCAGTTTGTTGATGTATTTTTTAAAATGTGGTGCCCAAAACTGGACACCGTATTCCAGATGAGGTCTGACCGAAGAGGAGTAGAGGGCAATAATGACTTCACGTGATCTAGACTGTATGTTTCTGTTAATACATCCCAGAATTGCATTTGCCTTTTTTGCTGCTGCATCACACTGTTGACTCATGTTCAGTCTGTGATCTATTAGTATACCCAAGTCTTTTTCACATGTGCTGTTGCTTAGCACTATTCCTCCCATCTTGTGTATGCTTTTTTCATTTTTATTGCCCAGATGTAGTACTTTGCATTTTTCCTTGTTAAAAACCATTCTGTTAGTTGCTGCCTACTGGTCCAGTTTATTTATATCTTTTTGAATCCTCTCTCTTCTCTAGTATTAGCTATCCCTCCTAGCTTTGTGTCATCTGCAAATTTAATCAGTTTACACTTAATTCCTTCATCTAAATCATTGATAAAGATGTTGAACAATACAGGGCCCAGGACAGAGAGCCCTGTGGTACCCCACTTGAGACATTCTTCCAACTGGATGTGCAGCCATTTACGACTACTCTTTGGGTCCGATCACTAAGCCAGTTATCAATTAACTGTTGCCTTGTCAATTCCATACTTAGTCATTTTTTTCTTTAAGGATTGTGTGAGATACTTTGTCAAATGCCTTGCTGAAGTCAAGATATACTATATCTACAGCATTTCCCTGATCCACCCAGTGATTGTCATAGAAGGAAATTAGGTTAGTCTGACATGACTTATTAGTTACAAACCCATGCTGACTCTGTTTAATCACTTCATTCTTATCCAGGTACTTACATGCATGTTGTTTAATCATTTGTTCAAAGATCTTTCCAGGTATAGACTTCAGACTCTCCGGCCTATAGTTCCATGGGTCCACCTTCTTTCCCTTTTTTGAAGATGGGAACAACATTTGCTCTTCATCAATCTTCTGGGACTTCTCCTGTTCTCCAAGAATTTTCAGATTATGGATAGTGCTTCAAAAATTTCTTCTGCCATCTCCTTCAGTACTCTGGGGTGTAATTCATCTGGACCTGGAGACTTGAATTCATTTGTTAGCTAAGTGTTTCCTCACTTTCTGTTTATTGATATCCTGGATTCTTCTATTCCCTTAACCCCTTAGTGACAGAGCCAATTTGGTACTTAATGACCAGGCCAATTTTTGCAATTCTGACCACTGTCACTTTATGAGGTTATAACTCTGGAACGCTTCAACGGATCCCGCTGATTCTGAGATTGTTTTTTCATGACATATTGTACTTCATGTCAGTGGTAACGTTTCTTCGATATTACTTGCGATTATTTATGAAAAAAAACGGAAATATGGCAAAATGTTTTAAAATTTTGCAATTTTCAAACTTTGTATTTTTATGCCCTTAAATCAGAGAGAGATGTCACGAAAAAGTTAATAAATAACAATTCCCACATGTCTACTTTACATCAGCACAATTTTGGAAACAAATTTTTTTTTTGTTAGGGAGTTATAAAGGTTAAAAGTTGACCAGCAATTTCTCATTTTTACAACACCATTTTTTTTTTAGGGACCACATCACATTTGAAGTCATTTTGAGGGGTCTATATGATAGAAAATAATGAAGTGTGACACCATTCTAAAAACTACACCCCTCAAGGTTCTCAAAACCACATTCAAGAAGTTTATTAACCCTTTACGTGCTTCACAGGAACTGAAACAATGTGGAAGGAAAAAATGAACATTTAACTTTTTTTTGCAAACATCTTAATTCAGAACCATTTTTTTTATTTTCACAAGTGTAAAAACAGAAATGTAACCATAAATTTTGTTATGCAATTTCTCCTGAATACGCCAATACCCCATATGTGGGGGTAAACCACTGTTAGGGCGCACCGCAGAACTTAGAAGTGAAGGAGCGCCGTTTGACTTTTTCAATGCAGAATTGGCTGGAATTGAGATCGGACGCCATGTCACGTTTAGAGAGCCCCTGATGTGCCTAAACAGTGGAAACTCCCCACAAGTGACACCACTTTGGAAACTAGACCCCTTAAGGAACTTATCTAGATGTGTGGTGAGCACTTTGAACCCCCAAGTGCTTCACAGAAGTTTATAACGTAGAGCCGTGAAAATAAAAAATCGCTTTTGTTTACACAAAAATGATCTTTTCGCCCACAAATTCTTATTTTCACAAGGGTAACAGGAGAAATTAGACCACAAAAGTTGTTGTGCAATTTCTCCTGAGTACGCTGATACCCAATATGTGGGGGTAAACCACTGTTAGGGCGCACCGCAGAGCTTGGAAGAGGAGTGCCGTTTTACTTTTTCAATGTAGAATTGGCTGGAATTGAGATCGGACGCCATGTCGCGTTTGGAGAGCCCCTGATGTGCCTAAACAGTAGAAATCCCCCACAAGTGACCCCATTTTGGAAACTAGACCCCCCATGGAACTTATCTAGATGTGTGGTGAGAACCTTGAATGCCCAAGTGCTTCACAGAAGTTTATAATGCAGAGTCGTGAAAATAAAAAAGATTTTTTAGCCCCCAAGTTTTTATTTTCACAAGGGTAACAAGAGAAATTGGACCCCAGAAGTTGTTGTCCAATTTATCCCGAGTACGCTGATGCCCCATATGTGGGGGTAACCCACTGTTTGGGCGCACGGCAGAGCTCAGAAGAGAGGGAGCACCATTTGACTTTTTGAGCGCAAAATTGGCTGTCGTGTTTGGAGACCCCCTGATGTACCTAAACAGTGGAAACCCCCCCAATTCTAGCTCCATCCCTAACCCCAACACACCCCTAACCCTAATCCCAACCTGATCCATAATCCTAATCACTAACCCTAACCATAATCACAACCCTTACCCCAAAACAACCCTAATGTCAACCCTAACCATAACCCTAATCAAAACCCTAAATCCAACACACCCCTAATCCTAATCTCAACCCTAACCTCAAACCTAACCCTAATCCCAATACACCCCTAATCACAACCCTAACCTTAACCCTAATCCCAAACCTAACCCTAATCCCAAGCATAACCCTAATGCCAACCCTAACCCTAATACCAACCCTAATCCAAACCCTAACCCTAATCCCAACTCTAACCCTAACTTTAGCCCCAACCCTAGCCCTAACTTTAGCCCTAACCCTAGCCCTAAGGCTACTTTCACACTTGCGTCGTTTGGCATTCCTTCGCAATCCGTCGTTTTGGACAAGAAACGGATCCTGCAAATGTGCCCGCAGGATGCGTTTTTTGCCCATAGACTTGCATTGCCGACGGATCGTGACGGATGGCCACACGTCGCGTCCGTCGTGCACTGGATCAGTTGTGTTTTGGCGGACCGTCGGCACAAAAATTCACTGAAACGTTTTTTTGTACGTCGCATCCGCCATTTCTGACCGCGCATGCGTGGCCGTAACTCCGCCCCCTCCTCCCCAGGACATAGATTGGGCAGCGGATGCGTTGAAAAACTACAGCTGCTGCCCACGTTGTGCACAATTTTCACAACGTGCGTCGGTATGTCGGGCCGACGCATTGCGACGGCCCCGTACCGACGTAAGTGTGAAAAAAGCCTAACCCTAAATTTAGCCCCAACCCTAACCCTAAATTTAGCCCCAACCCTAACCCTAGCCCTACCCCTAACCCTACCCCTAATTTTAGCCCCAACTGCTGTTCTCCTGCCGGCCGGCAGATGGAGACAGATGGCGGGCGCACTGCGCATGCGCCCGCCATTCTCTAATGCCGGCGGCCAGGAGGAGCAGCAAGAGGATCCAGGGACACAGGTGAGTATGTTAGGGTCCCCGAATCCCCCTATTTCTCTGTCCTCTGATGTGCGATCACATCAGAGGACAGAGAATTACACTTTACTTTTTTTTTTTTTTTTTGCGGTCGCCGGTAAACAGTTAATTACCGGCGATCGCAAAACAGGGGTCGGTAAAACAGACCCCGATCATGCTCTTTGGGGTCTCGGCTACCCCCGGCGCCGAGACCCCAAAGATTCTCGCGGGGCCGGCCGGCGGGCGCACTGCGCATGCGCCAGCCATTTTGAAGATGGCGGCGCCCACCGGGAGACACGAGGAGCATCGGGGGAGATAGGTGAGTATTGGGGGGCCACCTGGGACCCCTTTTCTCTGTCCTCCGATGTGCGATCACATCGGAGGACAGAGAAATTAAAAAGAGATCGCGTTTTTTTTTTTTTTTTGCGATCGCCGGCAAACGGTTAATTACCGGCGATCGCAAATGCGGGGAGGGTAAAACCCCCCCCCGAATCATGTTCTCTGGGGTCTCTGCTACCCTCGGCAGCCGAGACCCCGGAGAAAATCCGACTCTGGGGGGCGCTATTCACTTTTTCCACAGCGCCGTTAATTAACGGCGCTGTGGTTTAAGTACCCTTAGCGGCCGCCGTTAAAAGGCGTATCGGCGGTCGCTAAGGGGTTAATGGGAAAGTGAAAATCAGTTGATGTTACATTTGCTTTCTGAGAGAAAAGAGGCAAAATAGGAATTTAAAAGTTCGGCCTTCTTAACATCCTTTCTTACTATTTCATCATTTTTTCATCCTGTAAAAATCCTACAGCATCTTTGACTTTTTTTCTTTTACTTTTGACATGTCCCCTAAATCCTTTATTGCTTTTGACCTCTCTTGCAAACCTTAATTCATTGTCAGCTTTAGCTAATCTGATTTGTTCCCTTCAGGTTTTGCAGACAGCATTATATTCTTCTTTAGATATGCCTCCCTCTTTCCATTCGATAAACATTTTTCTTCCTTTTTAGAATGTGTTTTAGTTCTGTGTTCATCCATCCTGGTTTCCTTAAATGCTTCCTATTCTTCCCTCTTTTCAGAATTGTTAATGAATGTGCTTTGAGACTCTCATTTTTCAAGATTTCCCATACTTCCTTGACATTTTTGTCCTTAAGGATATCCAGCCATTGGATTCCTCAGATTCTCTTTCGGTGTCCCTTAAAATCTGCCTTTCTGAAATCTAACCTTGATGTCTGGTCATTATATCTAATGATAACTGTTGGCAGTGATACCTGGTTGGCAGCGCTCTGTTTCACTGGTGCTAGTAATCTCAGCCTGTGTTGGGGTTGGAAGCGAGTGCGGCGCCACATCAGCGACTGCGTGGGCCACATCCTCACTCCTTGGGCCTGTGTAGACAAGTGGGGTGTCTGTGTAAAACAGGTCCAAGCTCACCTTGTGTGTGTGTCCCCAGGGGGTGCCAAACGTCATGTTGGTGCAAGTGAGGTGAGCGTACCACGTGAACCCTCAGACATAATAGTGATGTCAGGTGGGATGGCGAGGTGAGGATCCTTCACTTGTGGTGGCAGCCGTGGGGTTCTGCGTGATCTCTTGTGCCATTCTTCACAGCATGCATGAGCCTCCTCGAAGATACTGTTGGGAAAGTTCTCAATGCCAAAGATATGATACATTGCCGGTGTTTTGAGGTGATGTATTTCAAACTTGGACCCTGTGCTTTACCCCAGACCCATGTTTTTAATATTAATTAACGGGCTTATGTTCTTCTAAATATAGAACACTCGACTATCGTCCAGAAGACAGGGATTTAGTGTTATATTATTTAATATGGTTAATTGTTTCTTTTGGATCTTTCATATGGTATAACATGTACTGGGAATGTGCGATGCGGTTTGTCATGTGGGGAGTGATAAATAACTTGCATGTCTCTCCAGAATATCTCTGTATACTGCATTGATTTTCCATGGTATGCACTGACTTTACCCAGCTCTCCCTGGCTCCAGAATATCTCTGTATACTGCATTGATTTTCCATGGTATGCACTGACTTTACCCAGCTCTCCCTGGCTCCAGAATATCTCTGTATACTGCATTGATTTTCCATGGTATGCACTGACTTTACCCAGCTCTCCCTGGCTCCAGAATATCTCTGTATACTGCATTGATTTTCCATGGTATGCACTGACTTTACCCAGCTCTCCCTGGCTCCAGAATATCTCTGTATACTGCATTGATTTTCCATGGTATGCACTGACTTTACCCAGCTCTCCCTGGCTCCAGAATATCTCTGTATACTGCATTGATTTTACATGGTATGCACTGACTTTACCCAGCTCTCCCTGGCTCCAGAATATCTCTGTATACTGCATTGATTTTCCATGGTATGCACTGACTTTACCCAGCTCTCCCTGGCTCCAGAATATCTCTGTATACTGCATTGATTTTCCATGGTATGCACTGACTTTACCCAGCTCTCCCTGGCTCCAGAATATCTCTGTATACTGCATTGATTTTCCATGGTATGCACTGACTTTACCCAGCTCTCCCTGGCTCCAGAATATCTCTGTATACTGCATTGATTTTCCATGGTATGCACTGACTTTACCCAGCTCTCCCTGGCTCCAGAATATCTCTGTATACTGCATTGATTTTCCATGGTATGCACTGACTTTACCCAGCTCTCCCTGGCTCCAGAATATCTCTGTATACTGCATTGATTTTCCATGGTATGCACTGACTTTACCCAGCTCTCCCTGGCTCCAGAATATCTCTGTATACTGCATTGATTTTCCATGGTATGCACTGACTTTACCCAGCTCTCCCTGGCTCCAGAATATCTCTGTATACTGCATTGATTTTCCATGGTATGCACTGACTTTACCCAGCTCTCCCTGGCTCCAGAATATCTCTGTATACTGCATTGATTTTCCATGGTATGCACTGACTTTACCCAGCTCTCCCTGGCTCCAGAATATCTCTGTATACTGCATTGATTTTCCATGGTATGCACTGACTTTACCCAGCTCTCCCTGGCTCCAGAATATCTCTGTATACTGCATTGATTTTCCATGGTATGCACTGACTTTACCCAGCTCTCCCTGGCTCCAGAATATCTCTGTATACTGCATTGATTTTCCATGGTATGCACTGACTTTACCCAGCTCTCCCTGGCTCCAGAATATCTCTGTATACTGCATTGATTTTCCATGGTATGCACTGACTTTACCCAGCTCTCCCTGGCTCCAGAATATCTCTGTATACTGCATTGATTTTCCATGGTATGCACTGACTTTACCCAGCTCTCCCTGGCTTCTGAATGTCTCTGTATATTGCACTGGCTTTTCTATGCTTCCCCTGGATCTGAGTGTCTTGGTGCAGCACATATAATCCTTTTAGTATGCTTTCTCACCTATGAGCTTGTTTCCACGACCTGTTTTGATGTCTCTCATTGTGTGATCCTGGCATCTCTTTGAGTGGTCAGTCTTACCCCTCCCTCACTTTATGACCTTTGCTTAACTCTCTACATCTGGTCTCCCATACCCAGCCACCCCCTCATTCACACCTGATTGCCCTTAACTGGGGATATATTCACATGCAGGAGTCTGCTATAGACTCAGTCTGCTGCAAATCATCTTTTAACTTCCATCTTTTAAATTACATCTTTTTAATTATGATTCTGAATTAGACTGAATTACATCTTTTTAATTATGATTCTGAATTAGACTGAATTGGACTGGAATTGACTGGAAGGTAACAGAATACCGACCACTACAATGTTTCGGTTTCTTTTCTCTTTCACCCCCATACTACTTTCCTTCTTACAATCTCCTGCAATCCCTCCTCCTAGTAAGGAACTAGTCATTTCTTCCTCCATACTCCCCAGCCATCTCACCTTCCCCTCAGAACTGTTCCTCCACATACAATCCTTTTTATCCAGACACACACGGCCACATCATGTCCTATCCTGCTCCCACCTTCTAATGATCTGTCTGTTACTCCTCATTGCTGGTGACATATCCCCAAATCCCGGCCCTCCCCAATTCATCCCCACACTCGTTTCTAACCCCCTGCCACGATCCTCCGCACGTTTTCCCAACCACGACAACCTCATACCCATTCATCCAGCCCCCACTCCCCAGCTCCCCCTACTTGGAGCACTATGGAACGCACGCTCCATCTGCAACAAACTGACATTTATCCATGACCTCTTCATCACCAACAAACTCTCCTTCCTCGGCCTCACTGAAACCTGGCTCACCCCCTCTGACTCGGCCTCTCCAGCTGCGCTCTCCTATGGCGGATTCCACCTCTCTCACACCCCTCGCCCCAGCAACAAACGCGGTGGAGGAGTTGGCTTGCTCCTGTCCGACACCTGCTCCTTTACTCCAATCCCGCTACCACCCTCCGCTACTCTTCCCTCGTTTGAGGTGCACTCTGTCCGCATCTATTCCCCCTCCAACCTCCAGCTGGCTGTCATCTACCGCCCCCCAGAACTAGCCATCTCCACCTTTCTCGACCACTTCACCACCTGGCTACTTCATTTCCTCTCTGTTGACATCCCCACTATCATCATGGGTGATTTCAATGTCCCCATTGACACTTTCACCTCAGCTACCTCTAAACTTTTATCACTGACTGCCTCCTTTGGCCTCACTCAATGGTCCTCTGAGGCCACTCACAAAGATGGCCACACGCTGGACCTCATCTTCACCTGCCTCTGCTCCCTTACTAACCTCACTAACACACCCCTCCCCCTGTCTGACCACAACCTACTGACATTCTCGTCCCTCTCCTCTCCTAGTGTGCAACCCCCACTCCACAAACTCACTCACCCTCGCAGAAATCTCAAACATCTCAACTTACAATCACTCTCTGAGTCCCTTCTCCCTCTCACAGACATAGCCTCCCTTCATGACACAGATGCTGCTGCCACTTTTTATAACACCACAATAACAACAACACTCGATTCGGCCGCCCCACTCATGCATAGTAAAACTCGTACAATTAACAGGCAGCCCTGGCTGACCAGCCTGACCAAAGAATTGAGACGGGCTTCCAGGATTGCTGAGCGGAGATGGAAGCGATCCCACTCTGCCGACCACTTCACTGCATACAAGCAGTCCCTCGCCAGCTTCAAGTCTGCGCTCACTGCCGCAAAACAAACTTACTTCTCATCCCTCATATCCTCCCTGTCCCACAACCCTAAACAGCTTTTCAACACTTTCAATTCTCTACTCCGTCCCCCCGCACCTCCTCCCTCCCCCCTCATTTCTGCTGATGACTTCGTCTCTTTCTTTAAACAGAAGATCGATACGATCAGAGAAAGCTTTGGCCC